>NC_064627.1:932230543-932844828 GCF_023864275.1 Schistocerca cancellata
CTCTTTACGGATGAGGCTTCATTGCAAAGTGATAAAATTGTAAATTTTCACAATCAACATGTGTCGGCTGAAGACAGTCCGCACGCAATTGTGGAATCACGGCATCAACACAGATTTTCTGTAAACCTTTGGGCAGGCATTGTTGGTGATGTCTCGATTGGGCCCCATGTTCTTCCACCTACGCTCAATGGAGCACGATATCATGATTTCATACGGGATACTCCACCTGTGCTGCTAGAACATGTGCCTTTACAAGTACGACACAACATGTGGTTCATGCACGATGGAGCTCCTGCACATTTCAGTCGAAGTGTTCGTACGCTTCTCAACAACAGATTCGGTGACCGATGGATTGGCAGAGGCGGACCTAATCCATGGCCTCCACGCTCTCCTGACCTTAACCCTCTTGACTATCATTTTTGGGGGCATTTGAAAGCTCTTGTCTACGCAACCCCGGTACCAAATGTAGAGACTCTTTGTGCTCGTATTGTGGACGGCTGTGATACAATACACCATTCTCCAGGGCAGCATCAGCGCATCAGGGATTCTATGCGACGGAGGGGGGATGCATGTATCCTCGCTAACGGAGGACATTTTGAACATTTCCTGTAACAAAGTGTTTGAAGTCACGTTTGTATGTTCTGTTGCTGTGTGTTTCCATTCCATGATTAATGTGATTTGAAGAGAAGTAATAAAATGAGCTCTAACATGGAAAGTAAGCGTTTCCGGACACATGTAGACATAACATATTTTCTTTCTTTGTGTGTGAGGAATGTTTCCTGAAAGTTTGCCCGTACCTTTCTGTAACACCCTGTATAAAGTTAATGAAACGACCTTAACCTTCAGACCAATGTCTAATGGATAAGGGCTAGTTTACACGACTACACTGAGTTGCGCTATTCTTTGTGTGCAACGAATCACGCGCAAACGGTTCCGTATATGACTGTATCCACGGCGAAATCACCAATGTTACCTTCAGTTTCGACGTTTTGTGAGTACCGTAGTCGGTCAAAAATGAAATTTTTGCAGCTGCACGAGTTGTGGCGGAGTTAATGCCTGTTTGTGTGAAGTCGCTTCATGTTGTTGTTGTTGTTGTGGTCTTCAGTCCAGAGACTGGTTTGATGCTTCTCCCATGCTTACTATATCCTGTGCAAGCTTCTTCATCTCCCAGTACCTACTGCAAGCTACATCCTTCTGAATCTGTTTAGTGTATTCATCTCTTGGTCTGCCTCTACCTACAGTCTGGAACCGCGTGACCGCTACGGTTGAAGGTTCGAATCCTGCCTCGGGCATGGAGGTGTGTGATGTCCTTAGGTTAATTAGGTTTTAGTTCTAAGTTCTAGGGGACTGATGACCTCAGAACTTAAGTCCCATAGTGCTCAGAGCCATTTCAACCATTTTTTCTCCCTCTACGATTTTTACCCTCCACGCTACCCTTTAATACCAAACTGGTGATCCCTTGATGCCTCAGAGTATGCCCTACCAACCGATCCCTTCTTCTCGTCAAGTTGTGCCACAAATTCCTCTTCTCTCCAATTCTATTCAATACCTCCTCATTACTTATGTGATCTACCCATCTAATCTTTAGCATTCTTCTGTAGCACCACATTTCGAAAGCTTCTACTCTCTTCTTGTCTAAACTATTTATCGTCCACGTTTCACTTCCATACATCGCTACACTCCATACAAATACTTTCAGAAACGACTTCCTGACACTTAAATCTATACTCGATGTTAACAAATTTCTCTTCTTTAGAAACGCTTTCCTTGCCATTGCCAGTCTACATTTTATATCCTCTCTACTTCGACCATCATCAGTTATTTTGCTCCCCAAATAACAAAACTCATTTACTACTTTAAGTGTCTCATTTCCTAATGTAATTCTCGCAGCATCACCCGATTTAATTCGACTACATTCCATTATTCTCGTTTTGCTTTTGTTGGTGTTCATCTTATATCCTTCTTTCAAGACACTGTCCATTCCGTTCAGCTGACAGAATTACAATGTCATCGTCGAACCTCAAAGTTTTTATTTCCTCTCCATGGATTTTAATTCCTATTCCGAATTTTGCTTTTGTTTCCTTTACTGCTTGCTCAATATACAGATTGAATAACATCGGGGATAGGCTACAACCATGTCTCACTCCCTTCCCAACCACTGCTTCCCGTCCGCAGCAAGTGGTCGTGCGGTAGCGTTCTCGCTTCCCGCGCCCGGGTTCCCGGGTGCGATTCCCGGCGGGGTCGGGGATTTTCTCTGCCTCGTGATGCCTGGGTGTTGGTTGATGTCCTTAGGTTAGTTAGGTTTAAGTAGTTCTAAGTTCTAGGGGACTGATGACCATAGATGTTAAATCCCATAGTGCTCAGAGCCATTTTTGCCACTGCTTCCCTTTCATGCCCCTCGATTCTTATAACTGCCTTCTGGTTTCTGTAAAAATTGTGAATAGCCCTTCGCTCCCTGTATTTTACCCCTGCCACGTTCAGAATTTTAAAGAGAGTATTACAGTTAATATTGTCAAAAGCTTTCTCTAAGTCTACAAATGCTAGAAACGTAGGTTTGCCTTTCCTTAATCTGTTTTCTAAGATAAGTCGTAGGGTCAGTATTGCCTCATAAGTAACGAAATAAGAAACGTGTTAATTTCGTGACTGAATAAAGAAAAGACGTCAACTCGGTTGCTCAACGATCTTAGTAACAGAAACTTGTAAGGTGATTATAATTTCGCACCTTACGATCACTCATCCACATACTTTGCCATGATCTACAAACACAATTAGGTATCGTGTGATAGGCTGTATATCGTATATATGAATATACAAAGGAGACTGACAGTGTCACTTACGTCTTGTAAATAACTGTTAAAGGTTATTGCATGAAAGGTGACGAAGTGTCTTTATTATAAAAACAGCATAATGAATGATTGCCTATACTAGTAGAGGTTGGAACGCCAGTGGAAATGAAACGGCTGGTGGAACTGAAGCCCCGGGTGGAAGGCCCACACAGGTGTGTTGGTCCTGCTTAAACACAGGAAATAGCAAGACGGATGTCGTAGCTCTTAAGCGCTGGGGCATAATGGAGTCGCAACAGGCCGGCTTGTAGCCGAATTGGAAGGATTATACTTCGGAAACTACGAAAATCTTGGACGCATGTGAGAGGAACGAAGAAGCGGCACCTCGGCAACCATGCAGGCTGGGTTATTTCCAAGGATTTTTACTCAGAAGCGTGCCATTGTACAAGTATAGGTTTTTCCTCGCAAACTTTCCGCACTGAACGACAAAAGACTAAAATATGGTTGGTCGGCGTTCGGAAGAATCTCTAGAGAGGGAGAATATTCAGTGTTTTCGAGAATATGATTCGTTTTCGGAATTACGATGGTGGGGAGCCGAGCCTTACTGGGAAGCCAGCACTGGAGAGACGCTGTCTTCCGTTGTGAGCGCCCGTGTGTGACGGTCGCTCGACATCAGCATTTGTTGGTACAGACGGACTTGCTGTCTTTGCTCTTAGTAGAGTTTATAGTTAGAGCAGTTAGGAACTGTACTGTTGCGAACCTATACGATTCTGGACTTCACCTCCAGGTTGGAAGTCGTCGTCGAGTACGCAGCGTTCAGTAATTGAGAGCACTTCCTCTGCCTATACTTATGTTGAGACGTTATCTGAACTCCGTCCTTGTGGTTGGGAGTTCGCGTTTCTCGTCTGTAGAACACAGAGAGGAGAAGACAGTATTAGAGTATATTAGTCAGAGGACCGCCTTCTGCCGTCCTAGAGTTTGAAAGAGTTTATTTGTGGCTGGAGTTCTTCCATCGTCGCAGACCAGTACGAGAACCATCACTTGGACGCACCGGACGCAGTACATACGGTGATATCGCAAATTGCTTCGTCTTATTAGGGCTATAAAAGCTAAACAGCAGTGATCACGTTAGTTTATTTCCACTGAGGTTCCACACCATCGTAGATCATCTTTGAAAGTAGTGTCTCCTAGTGTTTGGTACGTAGATGATGTCAGTCATATCGCGTTATTGATATTAGACCGAGCAGTCATAATAAGGGGCAGAGTTGAGCAATTGATCAATAATTTACTTAGAAATGTAAACTTTATATTACAAAGTTTTTTTAAACCTACAATAAATATACACTCCTGGAAATGGAAAAAAGAACACATTGACACCGGTGTGTCAGACCCACCATACTTGCTCCGGACACTGCGAGAGGGCTGTACAAGCAATGATCACACGCACGGCACAGCGGACACACCAGGAACCGCGGTGTTGGCCGTCGAATGGCGCTAGCTGCGCAGCATTTGTGCACCGCCGCCGTCAGTGTCAGCCAGTTTGCCGTGGCATACGGAGCTCCATCGCAGTCTTTAACACTGGTAGCATGCCGCGACAGCGTGGACGTGAACCGTATGTGCAGTTGACGGACTTTGAGCGAGGGCGTATAGTGGGCATGCGGGAGGCCGGGTGGACGTACCGCCGAATTGCTCAACACGTGGGGCGTGAGGTCTCCACAGTACATCGATGTTGTCGCCAGTGGTCGGCGGAAGGTACACGTGCCCGTCGACCTGGGACCGGACCGCAGCGACGCACGGATGCACGCCAAGACCGTAGGATCCTACGCAGTGCCGTAGGGGACCGCACCGCCACTTCCCAGCAAATTAGGGACACTGTTGCTCCTGGGGTATCGGCGAGGACCATTCGCAACCGTCTCCATGAAGCTGGGCTACGGTCCCGCACACCGTTAGGCCGTCTTCCGCTCACGCCCCAACATCGTGCAGCCCGCCTCCAGTGGTGTCGCGACAGACGTTAATGGAGGGACGAATGGAGACGTGTCGTCTTCAGCGATGAGAGTCGCTTCTGCCTTGGTGCCAATGATGGTCGTATGCGTGTTTGGCGCCGTGCAGGTGAGCGCCACAATCAGGACTGCATACGACCGAGGCACACAGGGCCAACACCCGGCATCATGGTGTGGGGAGCGATCTCCTACACTGGCCGTACACCACTGGTGATCGTCGAGGGGACACTGAATAGTGCACTGTACATCCAAACCGTCATCGAACCCATCGTTCTACCATTCCTAGACCGGCAAGGGAACTTGCTGTTCCAACAGGACAACGCACGTCCGCATGTATCCCGTGCTACCCAACGTGCTCTAGAAGGTGTAAGTCAACTACCCTGGCCAGCAAGATCTCCGGATGTGTCCCCCATTGAGCATGTTTGGGACTGGATGAAGCGTCGTCTCACGCGGTCTGCACGTCCAGCACGAACGCTGGTCCAACTGAGGCGCCAGGTGGAAATGGCATGGCAAGCCGTTCCACAGGACTACATCCAGCATCTCTACGATCGTCTCCATGGGAGAATAGCAGCCTGCATTGCTGCGAAAGGTGGATATACACTGTACTAGTGCCGACATTGTGCATGCTCTGTTGCCTGTGTCTATGTGCCTGTGGTTCTGTCAGTGTGATCATGTGATGTATCTGACCCCAGGAATGTGTCAATAAAGTTTCCCCTTCCTGGGACAATGAATTCACGGTGTTCTTATTTCAATTTCCAGGAGTGTATAAATAGGAACAGCATTTATCATTTAGTAGGATTAATGCCTTCATCATTCATTTATGTTTAGATTGTAATTTATAGAATTAAGAGATCCTAAGATCTGCTTGAGAAGGTAGTCAGACGGGGCCAAATCTTCATTTTAGCGTTTATTATTTCCCGTTGTGCACATTCATTTTACACTCGCCTGGAGTAGCATCTTGGAAACTGTGATTGAAGACGCTAGAAGTTATTTTAACTATCCTACAAGCAACCCCTTCAGTGCGAGAGAGCAAGATTTTAGTAAGAGTATTTGAATGTGTTGTTTTAACAACTACAACACAAAAAAAATTAGCTGCTAATGACTCACAATGTGTATCAGGAGGACGACAGAAAATAAGTATCCGGGAGGTGCAGACATCAACCTTCTGTGGGACGTGTGTATTACAGTTCGCAACATGGACATCGTCGACAATCAAGAAATTTTCAAAACAAACCATTAACTTGCACCATGCATACCGAATTAAAAGTGGCGCTTCACAGTGATCACGGAAGTTCATACCATTAAGATCGAAGGCGAACTCCTTGGGAGATACAAACCCTGCTGGACTTTCAGCTAGTTATCCACTCTTAAAGAGTCTATATAGAATAAAATCGGTGCAACGGGGTCTTGAGAGCTGACGGAATGTTGTGGCGTGCAACCGAATGCGAAACAGTCTGTCGTGGAGCTTACCGTGAAACCAGCAATCCTTTAAGGGGTAGCAGCAGATAATATGATAATATGTTTTATCATAGACTAAATTTGTCCAGTGGTACGATGTGCAGTGTCACTCACTTTTTGGGAGGGATAGTTTTCTCTAAGAGAATATGATTTCTATACGCAGACCAGTAGTCGAGCAAAAAGCAAGTTATTTTGACCAGCTATTGGTCAAAAGCAGTGCTAATATCATAGTTGTAGTTCTCTTACGTCCTTTTCCCATTCTTGCTTGCTGCGATGTAAATATTTCCTATTGTCCATACAAGATGACGTGCACGAGAAAGAATCATAGGGGGCAGAGCACCACCAACTTCTCGCAGCACAATTAACAACTTTCCAGCCAATCTACCATCAAGATTAATAGTCCGCATAATTGTATACGAGTGCATTAAGGCACTGATGTTAGTTGATCCTGTTTGAAGTTATGCAACCATCCACTGCCTCCCTTGAAACCACTGTAATCTGTGCCGCTCGCAATTTGATGTGCATAAGTTAGTAACATCACGTAAGTTGTATGAATATCCTCGAAATGCGCAAACACCAGTTTTTGTAACAAGTTTTGAATATACGCAGATCTTCTTATGTACTACATGGTCGTATTGCTGCGGACTTATTCAAAATCTGTTCGTAATTGTTTTTTTTTTTACTATGCTGCAGATGATCTTCCACGTACGTAATTATGTTGAGCAACAGCTCCTTTGGATAGCGATTGTCCTTTACTAAGTTTCACTGGAGATGGGATTTCTGGCTCCCTGTCCGACAAGTATGATGAACTACACACCTGTTCCAGCAACTCTTTCACATGTCAAGCGTGTTTCGTCATTATTGTGATCCTCATGTACGAGGGTCACTCCAAAAGAAATGTACACTATTTTTTTAATCCATCTTTTATTCTACATGTTTGTAAGTTTTACAGTGTGTAGATACATCCTTTAGGAACAATATTTTCATTTCTCCACATAATTTCCACCCCTCTCAATTGCCTTACGCCATTTTCGAACTAGCACCTGTATACCAGCACGGTAAAATTCTGGACCAACCTGTTGGAGCCACTATTTGGCAGCGTGCACAAGGGAGTCATCATCTTCAAACCTTGTTCCACGAAGAGAGTCTTTCAGTTTCCCAAAGAGATGATAGTCACGTGGAGCCAGGTCAGGACTGTAAGGGGGGTGTTTCAGTGTTGTCTATCCGAGTTTTGTGATCGCTTCTTTGGTTTTTTTACTCACATGTGGCCGTGCATTGTGTGCAACAGCAAAACATCCTACTTCTGCCGACGTGGTCGAACACGACTCAATCGAGCTGGAAGTTTCTTCAGTGTCGTCACATATGCATCAGAATTTGTGGTGGTTCCACTTGGCATGATGTCCACAAGCAAGAGTCCTTCGGAATCGAAAAACACCGTAGCCATAACTTTTCCAGCAGAAGGTGTGGTTTCGAATTTTTTTTTCTTGGGTGAATTTGCATGATGCCACTCCACTGATTGCCTCTCCGTCTCTGGTGAAAAATGATGGAACCATGTTTCATCACCTGTCACAACTCTTCCAAGAAACTCATTTCACCATCGTACTGTTCCAAAAGTTCGCTGCATACCGTCTTTCTTGTTTCTTTGTGAGCCACTGTTAACATCCTGGGAACCCACCTGGCACAAACCTTTTTTAACACCAACACTTTCAGTATTCTGCAAACACTTCCTTCCCCTATCCCAACGTAGCGTGACAATTCGTTCATTGTGATGCGTCTGTCAGCAGTCACCAATTCGTTAACTCTCTGCACATTGTCTGGAGTGTGTGCAGTACGAGGCCTGCCGCTGCGAGGACAATCCTCAATATTGCCGTGCCCGCTTTCATCACGTAACCTGCTTGCCCACCGACGAACTGTACTGCGATCGACATCAGCATCTCCATACACATTTTTCAACCTCTTGTGGATGTTTCCCACTGTCTCGTTTTCACAGCACAGGAATTCTATGACAGCACGTTGCTTCTGACGAACCTCAAGTGTAGCAGCCATTTTGAAGACATGCTGTGACGGCTCCACTCACGGGAACAGGTTGAACTAAGTTTGAAAACAAGCGGGAAGGATGTATCTACACACTAAAACTTTCACACATGTAGAATGAAAACTGTATTTTTATAAAAATAATGTGCATTTCTTTTGGAGTGACCCTCGTACATTCTCCGCACAATCGAGCATATACAACACCACACATTCCATGGTCTCATCTTGCAAAAATGCTAATATGTCATCTGCCACTTCTCTATCACTCTGCAAAATTCCTTGGGTTCCTTTGTGACGAAATGTCAACTTCGGTAACTGTTGTTGTAAATATAATGCAATGTTTGCTTTTTTTTATCGTTACCATTGCCCTGCTTTGTATTAATAGTCCCCCCCCCCCCCCGTTGTCATTGACAGGTAACATTGTGGTTGCATGGTAGACAATATGTGGGGCATCGAATGCCGTAAACATCAAGGTGTTCCTTGTTGGAATAGCATCAGAAGAGTTCACGTTCCTCCACAATAGTTGATAATGCAGCAGGGAAGAAAAATGTAATGCATTAAGCATTGTCGCCGGAAATGAAATTACAAATGACATTGTGTCCTATATAGAGTCTAGAACTCTCATCCAGCTAGAAGGTTCGTTTATAGTTGCTGATGCATTTACATTAACATCATATTTAACTAGGCCTTTTTCAGCAGATGATCCACTGAATTTCAAAGAGAGAATATAGTTCGATGCATTGTGGAAAATGCATTTGGAATCCTGGTGACCAAATTTCGCTTGTATGAAAAGCCAATACCACCACGCCTAGAAATACTTGGCAATTTTTTCAGTGCTACATGTACGAGTTCGTCTGAGATAAATAACTCTCCAACAATATGTAAAACCACAGTCAGTACTCCAGTACTGGAGTTTACCAGTCAGGATCAAGGAGAAACATAAATGCAAAATATGAGAGAGGATGAGTCACCATCTCACTGTCTTTCATATTCACGGCTACTCTTTACTGTTTATTTTACACCCAAGACATCATTGTTGTTAGACGATAGGAATTTATCAACATGAGCAGACACTGAAAGGATCATGTACGTTGTTAATGCATATGGGATTTTATGGTGGCTGCCCTTCATATAGTACACTACTGGCCATTAAAATTTCTACACCACGAAGATGACGTGCTACAGACGCGAAATTTAACCGACAGGAAGAAGATGCTGCGATATGCATATTATCAGCTTTACAGAGCATTCACACAAGGTTGGCGCCGGTGGCGACACCTACAACGTGCTGATATGAGGAAAGTTTCCAACCGATTTCTTATACACAAACAGCAGTTTTGACCGGCGTTGCCTGGTGAAACGTTGTTGTGATCCCTCGTGTAAGGAGGAGAAATGCGTACCATCACGTTTCTAACTTTGACAAAGGTCGGATCTTAGCCTGTCGCGATTGCGGTTTATCGTATCGCGACATTGCTGCTCGCGTTGGTCGAGATCCAATGACTGTTAGCAGAATATGGAATCGGAGGCAGGAGGGTAATACGGAACGCCGTGATGAATCCCAACGGCCTCGTATCACTAACAGTCGAGATGACAGGCATCTTATCCGTATGGCTGTAACGGATAGTGCAGCCACGTCTCGATCCCTGAGTCAACAGATGGGGACGGTTGCACGAACAGTTCGACGATGTTTGCAACAGCATGGACTACCAGCTCGGAGACCATGGCTGCTGTTACCCTTGACGCTGCATCACACATCACAGAGAGGAGCGCCTGCGATAGTGTAGTCAACGACGAACCTGGGATGAATACAGGTTCTGGTTACAGCATCATGATGGTCGCATCCGTGTTTGGCGATATCGCGGTAAACGCACATTGGAAGCGTGTATTCGTCATCGCCATACTGGCGTTTCACCCGGCGTGATGGTTTGGGGTGCCATTGGTTATACGTCTCGGTCACCTCTTGTTCGCATTGACGGCACTTTGAACAGTGGACGTAACATTTCAGATGTGTTACGACCCGTGGCTCTACCCTTCATTCGATCCCTGCGAAACCCTACATCTCAGCAGGATAATGCACGACCGTATGTTTCAGGTCCTGTACGGGTCTTTCTGGATACAGAAAACGTTCGACTGCTGCCCTGGCCAGCACATTTTCCAGATCTCTCGCCAATTGAAAACGTCTGGACAATGGTGGCCGAGCAACTGGCTGATCACAGTACGCGTCACTGCTCTTGATGAACTGTGGTATCGTGTTGAAGCTGCATGGGCAGCTGTACCTGTACACGCCATCCAAGCTCTGTTTGACTCAATGCCCAGGCGTATCAAGGCCGTTATTACGGCCAGAGCTGGTTGTTCTGGGTACGGACTTCTCAGTATGTATGCACCCAAACTGCGTGGAAATGTAATCACATGTCAGTTCTAGTATAATATATTTGTCCAATGAATACCCGTTTATCATCTGCATTTCTTCTTGGTGTAGCAATTTTAATGGCCAGTAGTGTAACTGAAAAAGTTAAGTATTACAATTTGCTTATTGTAATAAAACTCATTAATACGACTGGTTTGATTGTGTGTCTATCGATTCGGGTAAGCAGGCTTCCTAGACACCAAAGTCTTGACTAGGGAGCCTGTAGTCTGGTCTTAGCTGTACCAACAGTTTAGACCTCAGTCATCTCAGGCAACTCTCTGCGCCGAGGGCAATCTTATTCGTGTCAGGTCTGCCGCCTTGACATTTGATCTCCTTGTGCAAACTGTCGTATAAGTGAGTGAAATTGGTTCAGTGTGTGAGAGTGTCACACACTGGAATCTGCCAAGATTTCAGGGCTCCATTAGAGAGTAATTGATAGCCGTCTAACAAATCACCAGCCGCGACTTTGCATATTTCGTGCCCACGACAACGAATTAGAGACGCCACACATCGCTACTCTGCACTGCGACCGTCACCTGAGACAGTGCTACACATCGAGAAAGTGGTACAGCATTGCTCCTCTGGCTTGTCAGGGCAAACAGAATCACAGTCTCACCAATTGTTCTCAGCTGCACCACCGTAGTATAACTTCTGTGCTGAGTAGATCCATCAAAGTCTATTCAGCGTTGGATAATTTCAGATTGCGTTATCCATGTTTTGAGTCAGAGTAAATAATTTAACCAGGCAAACCTTGGTTTTTGCCAACCACTCGCCACCCAGTGGAGTGTTAACTATTTGTTACATTTATATGTGCTGGCAACAGTTCATGATTTATTTGCCATCACGCTTAACTTGTATTGTTTGTGCTAATTTACGGTCAACAACCTTTTGCCATAAGTTTTTTTTTTACGAAAGATCAATCCCATGTTGATATATTAAACACCCATCAATAATTGACTACAATAATCACAGGGCCATCATTCCATTGAATTATTTCATCATTATAGTTCATTTAGATCCTAATAAAGTGATAACCTCTCACGCAGGCTAACAACAACAACCACCGCCAAAGGGAAAATCAATTTAGCAGTCGCATAGCGTAGGTAGACAAGTAGAAGACTTACTAGTTAAAGTGATTTCTGTCAGGGGCTACACTCACAGTCACCTGTAGCCTTTCAGCGTAGCAATCATATACAACCGTTCACTTGACGAAACGTCTGTTCCTAAAGACTGGAAAGTAGCACAGGTCACACCAGTATTCAAGAAAGGAAGTAGAAGTAACCCACTAAATTACAGACCCATATCACTGACCTCAATTTTCAGTAGGATTTTGGAGCATATACTGTACTCGAACATTATGAATCACCTTGAAGAAAATTTATTGATACATAACCAACACGGACTCAGAAAATATCGTTCTTGTGCAATACAGCTAGCTCTTTATTCCCATGAAGTAATAAGTGCTGTCGACAAGGGATCTCCGATCAATTCCATATACCTAGATTTCTAGAAGACTTTTGATACCGTTTATCACAAGCTACTATTAATCAAATTGCGTGCATATGGAGTATCGTCTCAGTTGTGTGAGTGGATTCCTGATTTCATCTCAGAGAGGTCACAGTTCGTAGTGATAGATGGTAAATCATCGAGTAGAACAGAAGTGATATCTGGCTTTCGCAAGGTAGTGTCATAGGCCCTCTGCTGTTCCTGATTTACATAAATGATCTAGGTGATAATCTGAGCAGCCCCCTTAGAGTGTTTGCAGATGACGCTGTAGTTTACCGTCTAGTAAAATCATCAAGTTATCAATTCCAATTACAAAATGATCTAGACAATATTTGTGTATCGTGCGAAAAGTGGCAATTGTCACTAAACAAAGAAAAGTGCGAGGTCGTTCACATGGGTACTAAAGGAAATCCGATAAATTTTGGGTATACGATAAATCGCACAAATCTAAGGGCTGTCAATTCGACTAAATACCTAGGAATTACAATTACGAGCAACTTAAATTGGAAAGATCACATATTGTGGGGAAGGCGAAACAAAGACTGCGCTTTGTTGGCAGAACACTTAGAAGATGCGACGAACCCACTAAAGAGATAGCCTACATTACACTTTTCCGTCCTCTGCTGGAATATTGCTGCACGATGTGGGGTCCTTATCAGGTAGGATTGACGGAGGACATCGAAAAAGTGCAAAGAAGGGCAACTCGTTTCGTGTTATCGCGCAATAGGGGTGAGAGTGTCACTGATATGATACGCGAGTTGGGGTGGCAGTCACTGAAGCAAAGGCGGTTTTCTTTGCGGCGAAATCTATTTACGAAATTTCAATCACCAACTTCCTCTTCCGAATGCGTAAATATTTTGTTAACACCCACCTACGTAGGGAGAAATGATCATCATCATAAAATAAGAGAAATCAGAGCTCGAACGGAAAGACTTAGGTGTTCCTTTTTCCCACGCGCCATTCGAGAGTGGAACGTAGAGAAGTAGTATGAAAATGATTCGAGGAACCTACTGCCAGGCACTTAAGTGTGAATTACAGAGTAACCATGTAGTTGTACACTCCTGGAAATGGAAAAAAGAACACATTGACACCGGTGTGTCAGACCCACCATACTTGCTCCGGACACTGCGAGAGGGCTGTACAAGCAATGATCACATGCACGGCACAGCGGACACACCAGGAACCGCGGTGTTGGCCGTCGAATGGCGCTAGTTGCGCAACATTTGTGCACCGCCGCCGTCAGTGTCAGCCAGTTTGCCGTGGCATACGGAGCTCCATCGCAGTCTTTAACACTGGTAGCATGCCGCGACAGCGTGGACGTGAACCGTATGTGCAGTTGACGGACTTTAAGCGAGGGCGTATAGTGGGCATGCGGGAGGCCAGGTGGACGTACCGCCGAATTGCTCAACACGTGGGGCGTAAGGTCTCCACAGTACATCGATGTTGTCGCCAGTGGTCGGCGGAAGGTGCACGTGCCCGTCGACCTGGGACCGGACCGCAGCGACGCACGGATGCACGCCAAGACCGTAGGATCCTACGCAGTGCCGTAGGGGACCGCACCGCCACTTCCCAGCAAATTAGGGACACTGTTGCTCCTGGGGTATCGGCGAGGACAATTCGCAACCGTCTCCATGAAGCTGGGCTACGGTCCCGCACACCGTTAGGCCGTCTTCCGCTCACGCCCCAACATCGTGCAGCCCGCCTCCAGTGGTGTCGCGACAGGCGTGAATGGAGGGACGAATGGAGACGTGTCGTCTTCAGCGATGAGAGTCGCTTCTGCGTTGGTACCAATGATGGTCGTATGCGTGTTTGGCGCCGTGCAGGTGAGCGCCACAATCAGGACTGCATACGACCGAGGCACACAGGGCCAACACCCGGCATCATGGTGTGGGGAGCGATCTCCTACACTGGCCGTACACCACTGGTGATCGTCGAGGGGACACTGAATAGTGCACGGTACATCCAAACCGTCATCGAAACCATCGTTCTACCATTCCTAGACCGGCAAGGGAACTTGCTGTTCCAACAGGACAATGCACGTCCGCATGTATCCCGTGCCACCCAACGTGCTCTAGAAGGTGTAAGTCAACTACCCTGGCCAGCAAGATCTCCGGATGTGTCCCCCATTGAGCATGTTTGGGACTGGATGAAGCGTCATCTCACGCGGTCTGCACGTCCAGCACGAACGCTGGTCCAACTGAGGCGCCAGGTGGAAATGGCATGGCAAGCCGTTCCACAGGACTACATCCAGCATCTCTACGATCGTCTCCATGGGAGAATAGCAGCCTGCATTGCTGCGAAAGGTGGATATACACTGTACTAGTGCCGACATTGTGCATGCTCTGTTGCCTGTGTCTATGTGCCTGTGGTTCTGTCAGTGTGATCATGTGATGTATCTGACCCCAGGAATGTGTCAATAAAGTTTCCCCTTCCTGGGACAATGAATTCACGGTGTTCTTATTTCTATTTCCAGGAGTGTAGATGTAGAAATCATTCTGCAAGTCGAATGTTGTCTTGAAACCTGTAATACATATTCTAAGCAGGCCGCATTAAGGAGGGAATGGTTTGCAAACTACTTCCTTCAAGATGAATCTGCACTGTGACAGCATTTTAGAATGCAACATTATCAGTTTCTGAATAGGAAGCAGTTCTGTGACATTTAAATAAACGCATTCTGATTTAAATTATTTAACAACAGTCTTGATCTTAGCTGATGTTAACTTCCGACCGATTTCGGCCTTTTAATTACGGGCCATCATCAGAGTTTGCACCATCTGGATGACGGCGATGGCCAACTAGCATAGTATCAGAGGTTCTCTGAAGTTGGAAAGTTGCTCACAAGGCTAGGTTATTAATTTCGACAAATTATGTATCTTTCGAAAACTGTAATTTGTTTATCTTCAGAATGCTTTCTGCAAAACATGAGAAGGCGCCACTCTCCTGCTACAAGAGTCGCCTCCCATCCTCGTTCGGCCACTGGACAGGCCCTAGTCGTAATATGCACAATGGTCTGCTACCCATCTAAACAGCCATCCGCTGTGGCCGAGCGGCTCTAGGCACTTCAGTCCGGAACCGCGATGCTGCTACGGTCGCAGGTTCGAATCCTGCCTCGGGCATGGATGTGTGCGATGTCCTTAGGTTAGTTAGGTTTAAGTAGTTCTAAGTCTAGGGGACTGATGGCCTCAGATGTTCAGTCCTATAGTGCTCAGAGCCATTTTGAACCATTTAAACAAACACCAAACTCCTGAGGCTCCAGCCATGGCTGAAAGCCAGGAGGCCACTTTTTTCGCTACATTCACTGCCCTGCCTGTCCTAGATCCAGTGTGTTGGGCCTTTCCATACACACAAAAATCATCCAGAAAACATTATGGTCCAGCACCAAGTTAAAATGAAAGAGCTCAGTATGAACGGTCACTATGGTCCAATACACATTAATAAAGATATTATTATTGGATTCTACTCTGTTATCAACCTCCAGTCACATCCTAGAAATTAAATGAAAAAGGCATGCAAAATGGCCTGCCATGTTTCAGATATCACCTACCGTTATGTATGACGGCTGCAGCGAGGCACGGACGTGGTGATGTTATAGTATGGGGCTGTTTTTCGTTGTCAGGTTGTGCTGTTCTTATCGCACTTAAGAAAACGTTAAATTCGGAAGGATATGAACGATTTTTACGGCACTACCTACTGTATAATTTGAAGCACAATTCAGAGAAGATGGTGGTATCACCATGATATGAACCCTGTCAAAAGCAGCATGCTTGAGGCTATGGTTTGAGGATTACAACATACCTTAAATGAACTGGTCTGATCAGGGTCATAGTGTGGACACAATGGAACCCTTCTGGGATGAATTAGAAAGTCGACTTTGCTCCAAACCGAAGCATCCTACATCGCTACCTCCTCTGGCTTCGGCTCGTGTGCAACAATGGGCTGCCATGCCTCCACAGACATTCAGACACATCACACAAATTGTCGCCAGCAGAGTTCAAGACGTAATAAATGAAAAGGTTGGACACAGCCCATATAAAGGTGCGCTATTACGTGTCCAGACGCATTTGATCGGATGGTGCGTGCTGGACAAAGGTGGGACAATGGACATACTAGAAGATACTGCAATTTAGAGTCATTCAGTAATAAACACAGACGATTTGTTGAGTGATCAAATGAACCTCAAGAACATATCCACCTATGTAGCTTTCAAGAGGTGTTGTGCCCCTTAACGTAACCAGTAGAAAATTATACAGGGTGTCCCACTCGGAAGAGGCCTCACAAATGTTTGCTTAAATTACACTTAAAGGCTTTACACAAAAATCAGGAAACGAAATGAACGTGTCATACCTTGTTGATGGGGAAATAAAATCACAAAACGTGCTAGAAGTGAGCGCCCTCGACTTGTAAACACAGTTGAACACGATGCTGCAGATTCTCGGATGTTGCTGCCAGAACCTCTGGTGTCACTGCCTGGATTTCAAGAAAGATGTTCTCTCGTAAATGTTCCAAGTTGTGTGGTTTGTTTCTGTAGACCTTGCCTTTTAGGTCAGCCTAGATAATAAAGTCAGGTGGTGTTGAATCAGGTGACCTTGGGGGCCACAGTCCTTTCGAAATCACTCTGCCGTGGAAAAATGATTCGACCTCAGCCATGGTCACTCGAGACGTGTGAAATCTGGCGCCATCCTGTTGGTACCGCTGAGGGTCAGTTCTTAATCGTGCAACTGCTTCACAAAATCCAGAAACATTTCGAGGCAAACTGCACTTGTCACAGCAGACTCGAAAAAAATTGGTCCAATGATGCGACGCTGTGATACTGCACGGAACACGCCAATCTTTTGTGAATGGAGGGGTTGCTGGACCAGTACATGTGGTTCATGATCGCTTGACACTTGATACAGTGAACAGTTTTTCAGAATACAGGCGTTACAACTATTAAAAAGAAACTAGTGAAATGTCCAGTGGTCCGCTATAGCTGTATTTGTTCATGTCACTTACAAGCCCACACAATCGGTTTTCAGCTTTTGAGTTGCATCTTCTGGTGTAAATAAATATGCTATTTTATGGTTTAGAGAATGTCGCAGTGTAACAATTGGTGTGGCCAGGCAAAGATTTCAGCACTCCTCAATTGATAAAAAACCATCGCCAAATGATAATAAGAATCGTCAATGATGTATGTGTTACGTCGCGAACTGTGCACATTCCGATTAAAATATGATTTTGTCGGCCTATGCCAAGCAACAAAATGCCGCTCATAACATTAAACGGAGTTGCAGAGTGCAGTGTTGCCACGGTAAACGTCATAAATTACACGGTACGATTTCAGCGGAATTGCTACTCACGTATGTGTTCACAGGGTGTTTGTTTTAACTTGAGACAACTAAACATCTCGACAGAAAAAAAGCCTTGATGAGAAGTTAATGTTAGCAAAGGGGAAGCCCCACCCCCAAATTTTACTGCATGTTCGGAATCTACGGCAAAAAATACGTACGGTTTAGTCAAGTTAAGAACCGACACACTTGATTCTATGTTTCATTTACTACGTGAATGTAAACTTTGTGTTGTAATGGTTGACATTTATCTTCGAAATTTACGTTAGTGTTCCAAATTTGATTGTACAATACATTATGGTTAGCTGTTTCAATGTATGGATAGAAACTACGCTTAACTTGATCCAAGAACAACGGCCGCGTGGGATTAGCCGTGCGGTCTGGAGCGCTGCAGTCATGGACTGTGCGGCTAGTCCCGGCGGAGGTTCGAGTGTTCCCTCTGGCATGGGTGTGTGTGTTTGTCCTTAGGATAGTTTAAGGACTAATGACCTTAGCAGTTAACTCCCATAAGATTTCGCACACGTTTGAACGAAGAACAACGACGTGGATGTAATAGTTTTCTGCTCCCATCGGAGTGTTTGGTATCCTTGAGTACCCTTGCCTCTCACCATTGCGGTCCTTGATTTCCGTCAGTGTCCATGGCAGGTGTGCCTGTCATTATCACTTCATGGACATGTCATCTTATTACAATGGTTGTGGTTTGTATCGCGGCCGACGCGAGAGTACGGCGGTTGAATGGAAACACACATCTAAATCAGTCACCGTAATGGCGGGGTTCGAGGGCGGCCACAGAAACCAAGCATTGCTATGGTTTGGGGACTCACCACAATCAACCCGGTAGGGAACAGAAAACTACGTTACCATGCAAGTAGCTTATTTGCCAGGAATGTAAATGTCTCGCCATATTATTTGTACTCTACAGACACATTTGCAACACTCGAGTAACGTTTGAACATCGATCTGAACCATTAGAATACAAAGGTTTGCACTTTCACCGTAAATGAAATGTAGAATCAAATGCGTCGGTTCGGAATTGCACAAACAGGCACACATGAAATAATCGATAACTGTGCCATCTATCACGAATGGGAAACAATGGTTTGCAAAAACGCGTATTTTTTGGCGTGGAATCGGAAAATGCAACAAAATTGGGAGAGGGTGGGAGTTCCATTTGAAAATACAAAGTTGACCCCGCCCAAGCAGGAGGGATGGCTCGGAAGTGGCCAGTTGTAGCACCCTTTAGTAATATTAATTTTTCACCTAGAACATATTTTTCGCACGATGCTTCGTCTCCGGAGCATTTAGTTATCTCGAGTAAATACAAACGGTCTGTGCATTGATTATGAAAGTCGAACTCTTCAGTTAATTCTTCTAACACACCCTCCACGATGTGTACTGCACGAAGATCGAGCCTGCTTCAGTTTGTAAAAAAATCATATAAAAAGTAAAGTCGTTAACTACGAGTTAGGGACTGCGGTTGTCACTGAAACAACCAGTTTCGGCTATATCGGTCTTTTCCTGAGTGTTAAAACAGCAGAGAATAACCCGTTTCCGAAATAATCGATTTTCGGTTTTCTATTCCTATTATTTCCTGTAATAAACGTAGAAATCGAACAAATACTGAAAAATTTTGAATCGCTCTGTTTCAAGGTACATAGAATCCATAGAACCGAAACATTACCATAAATTAAATTGAGAAATAAAATTAAACTTTGTCCGTCCTTCATTCGCTGCTTTTCTCCAGATGTGATTACAAAGAATCACCAGTATTCTCCTACTCATTCAGTTTAAACTCTATTCAAAACTAACGTTGCATCGGGGATCATTTCACTGTTTGTGCATTACAAATAATCAGTGCTAAAGGGCGAAAACTGTGGTTGAAGAAACCTGTTTTTCGTATTAATTGGTCCGTTTTCAAGGACTACAAGCAGATGAAGGCGTAGACAACGGAAGCAGGTCAGCTACTTTGTGTTTTTATTGTATACTATGAGTGAATTGTTATTAAATTTTTAATTTAGTAGGCCTTTAGTAGGCCTTTTATTAGCTAACAGAAATGGCAGACAAATCTTTAATCTTTTAAAGTAAATGAAGCATTGCACTTCATTACTACGTCACTTCGTAAAAATTATTCCAGACCAGGGTTCGTGCCATTCTGCTATACAACGGACGTCCGGCAACGGGAGCGAGAAACTATCGCACAGACCATGGGTAGCCAACCTTTATTACATAGCGCCCACTTTTGTATCTCTATCAGCAATAAAATTTTCTAACCGCCGACCAGCTCGATAGTAATGGGGATCTGTAAAATAGGGAAGTAACTTCATTCATAAAATTTATAAAGCAGAGTTACACCAAGTTAAACAATTGTAAGTAGCCTGTGTTTGTATGTCGGCAGCGCTATCTAGCGCTCTGCATTAATAACTCTGACAGCGCTGTGAGCCCAGTCTGTAAGAGACTCTGTGGCTGGTCGGACTCGCTGTTACAGGTGAATCGTCAGCAGTGATAGCAGATGGAGGTGAACAGCCAGCAGTGATGGAAGTTGGGAGTAGTCAGCAGTGATGGAGGTTAGAGGTTAATAATTAGCAGTGTTGGAGGTTTGCAGTATTAGCGCGAGCGGACGATCTGAATGTGTATCCGTCATGGAGATTTATTACTGATGATTTTTTTTTACTGGTTGTCACATGATTTTGGCAAAATCTCCTAAATACATTGTTTTATCTGCAACAAAATCTTTCCTTTGCTAACCACACGCCTATTAGTAGTTAGAGCCTACAGTAGTTACAATGTTTTATTTAGCTGGCTTTGTAGGTGTTGCTGTAGTTTGTCTAATAAAGATTTTTTGTGAGGTAAGTGACTTATGTATGGGTTATTGTTAGGATATCTTTTTATTCAGGGCCATTCTTTTGTATTAATTATTTGACGTCAGGTTATCATTTTTCAGCATCAGATTGCGTTGCGCTAGGATATTGTGGGTCAGTGTTGAAATGCTAAGAGTTATGACAGCGAACCAGTAGTTCTGAACTGTCAGGCTACTCTGTAACTGTAATATATGATCTGAAGATGGGCAGCTAGCCTGAAACCGGTTATTGGGAATAAAAAAAATAGCGATCAAAGACTGAAATTCCATATTTTTATCAAATGATAAGAATAAATAAAGAGAAAGTAGGCTCAGTACGTTCAGTTTCACTCACAAGGGAACCTCCCCATCGCATCCCCCTCAGATTTAGTTATAAGTTGACACAGTGGATAGGCCTTGAAAAACTGAACACAGATCAATCGAGAAAACAGGAAGAAGTTGTGTGGAACTATGAGAAAAATAAGCAAAATATACAAACTGTGTAGTTCATGAGCCGGCCGCGGTGGCCGTGCGGTACTAGGCGCTGCAGTCCGGAACCGCTGGACTGCTACGGTCGCAGGTTCGAATCCTGCCTCGGGCATGGATGTGTGTGATGTCCTTAGGTTAGTTAGGTTTAAGTAGTTCTAAGTTATAGGGGACTGATGACCTAAGATGTTAAGTCCCATAGTGCTCAGACCCATTTGAACCATTTGTAGTTCATGTGCAAGATAAGCAACATCAAGGAGGTCAGGAGCGCCGTGGTCCCGTGGTTAGCTTGAGCAGCTGCGGAACGAGAGGTCCTTGGTTCAAGTCTTCCCTCGAGTTTAATTTTTCATTTTCAGACAATTATTACCTGTCCGTCATTTGGGAGTGATTATCACATCCACAAGAAAACCTAAATCGGGCAAGGTAGAAGAATCTTTTTACCCTTTCGCCAAGAGTACAAGTTTGGTGGGTCGACAACATATTCCTGTCATGTGACGCACATGCCGTCAGAAGTGTCGTATAGAATATATCAGACTTGTTTTCCTGTGGAGGAATCGGTTGACCTTGCGATCAAATGTTTTCGGTTCCCATTGAAGAAGCACGTCGTTTCGTCTACTAATCGCACGGTTTTGCAGTGCGGTCGCAAAACACAGACACTAAACTTATTACTAATATTATTACAGTGAACAGAGACGTCAATGAACGAACGGACAGATCATAACTTTGCGAAAATAAAGACAGTAAACTTTTCACTTGAGGGAAGACTTGAACCAACGGCCGCTCGTTTCGCAGCTGCTCATGCTAACCACTGGACCACGACGCTCCTGAGCTCAAACTCTCTGTGATGTTACCTATCTTGCGCATGGACTACTCAGTTTGTATTTTTTGCTTATTTCTTTCATAGTTCCACACAACTACTTCCTGTTTTCTCGATTGATTTGTTTTCAGTTTTTCAAGGCCTATCCACTGTGCCAACTTATAACTAAATCTGAGGAGGGTGCGATGGGGAGGTTCACTTGTCAGCAGTTGCAGAATTATATAACGTAGAAGTTTCATCTTCTTAGTTATTGCAATTATATATATATTACATTAAGAAGTTTCGGCCGGCTGGGGTGGCCGAGCGGTTCTAGGCGCTACAGACTGGAACCACGCGACCGCTCCGGTCGCAGGTTCGAATCCTGCCTCGGGCATGGATGTGTGTGATGTCCTTAGGTTAGTTAGGTTTACGTAGTTCTAGGCTGTAGGGGACTGATGACGTCAGAAGCTAAGTCCCATACTGCTCAGAGCCATTTTAAGAAGTTTCACAATTTAACATTGACTACTTCCTGAACACTTCGTCAGAATTTTTTGAAACCTAATTAAAATGTTTCTAAAACTCTACTGCTTAGCACCTATTAGGGAAGCAGGAACACCAAGTAGTGAGCGGCAGGGACTAGGCTGACTACCACTTGTGTTGACCAATTGCATGTGTACGTGTGCCATAAGCTACGACACATGGCGACAGGAAAATTATTGTCTCAGCCCTGCTGTACCAACTCTTATGCTGTGTGTCTGTTGCTCGTTTCTGTCTGCATTGTTATCAAAACAGCACTGACCGATTTTTCCATTTTATACAGGGTGTTACAAAAAGGTACAGCCAAACTTTCAGGAAACATTCCTCACACACAAAGAAAGAAAATACGAGTATGTTATGTGGACATGTGTCCGGAAATGCTTACTTTCCATGTTAGAGCTTATTTAATTACTTCTCTTCAAATCACATTAATCATGGAATGGAAACACACAGCAACAGAACGTACCAGCGTGACTTCAAACACTTTGTTACAGGAAAGGTTCAAAATGTCCTCCGTTAGCGAGGATACATTGAAAGGTCTCTGTTGGATTCCTTTCATGTTTAATTTCTTAAATCTGTTGCCATTTATGGAATAAATTCCTCTTCTAAATGTACTGTGGCGTTTCTGACTATCTGGGAGGAGACTGAGCAGTGGAACGTGTTACTTTTACACATAAACAAGAAAGATCTGTCACACTACTACACTTTAAAGCACAGTTTATATGTAATTCTTATATGTAATTCATGTCACACAGTCTCATACGGAACCTACATCCGCTTTCTTTTATATACTGTATATGATAAGATACTGTCATCCCCCTTCCCTTTTGTGTGACAGGATGAATGAGCATATGTATTTCTAGTTGCATGCTTGAGGGTAGCAGACAAGGCTGTCTGCTAGAGAACAGTAGGACCAACGTCGGAACAGGTAGCTACGCTTCCTAAAAGCAAAGAGGTTTCTATCCTTAGTATGGTCCTGTCCGTCCGTTGTCATGTTGGTATAGGAAGCTGCCCCTCTGGCCGTTCCGTTGGTCTTTGGGAGCCACCCTCAGGAAGCACGCTCGGGAGTAGGGCAGTTGCAGTGTGGCCGTGGCGAGCGTCTGAAGTGGTAAGATCTCCGGCTAAGCGCGTGTCTGTTAAGTCCGTAGGACAATGGATTTCTTAAGTTCAGCCTAACTGAAAATTTAATCCCCTTGATTTCAGGTTTAGCTCTAAAATATCTAATGCTATCTTAAAGTGCAGCGGAGTGTAATTCTCATGTTAAATTCAGATTATTTTGCGGTAGTTGCTTTGTTACTACTTTGTGAGTAAAGTGGAACCACGTGTTGATCAGTAACTCTAACTAAGTTCATCAATCTTAAATGCGAATGTTTGTGTGATTATAACGTCTCGTCTTGACTATATTTTCAATATAGCAACTTTTCTTTATGTTCAGCTCACGTGGGGTGTACTTTGCGAGACCACTACCACGTGCTTATATAACTGTTTGACCCATCAGGTTAATAGTAAGACGTTAGTAACCAGTTCAAGGTTTTTCTTTTGTCAATTGCTTTTCGATCTAATTTATTTTAATTATCAAAATTATTGTGGAGTTTTACGCTTTGTGTAAACCAAGTTGACCACGTGAAGCATGTGGTGTAATCATCAAAGTAGCCCTCAGCTATTCTTTTTGCGAAGTCTTCACAAAGAGTTAATATGAATTTAGTATACCAGTGTGTGGTAATTACATGACGGGCAGGATTGTGGTATGAACGTAATTTCTTTGGGTAAAAGCTGAATCTGTTGGTTGTGGTTAATTTCTTCTTGCTTATGTTTCAATGTTCTTCGTGTGTTATTTTATGAATGCAGTGTCACAATCTTGGCTCCATATTTTATGTGTTCCGTAAGATTACAATCTCACATTTTTTCAATCGTAAATAAGGCACCAGCTCAGTTATAATTCACTTATAATATGCTGAAATTTCAATGAACAATCTTAAAATAAATTTCCAAATATAAACTGATTTCTTTCTTTTTATTTAAATTCTCCTTTTTATATATATATATATATATATATATATATATATATATATATATATATATATATATATATTACCGGTTTTGTATGACTATTAAAAGATTATCATTAATGTTAGTCTGCTTGGTAAACCTAGACTAAATATCTGATGAAACAGTTGCCCAGTAATCCACGGTTAACGTCCCCAGACAGATCACGGCTTTTAACCCACTTTCATTGTCAATTAGCACCGATTTCAGCATACCAAATTAAAGTTACAATCTTACACATGGCGACCCTGTTCTGTGATTCCGCTAGACTCTGGAATCTCTGAAATGTTAGATTGCGAGCGTGTTATAATCTTAATTTTTTTTCCCTACAGCGCTCAAACAACTTCTGCGTTGTTTCCGAGCAGACTTTCCAAAGATTCACGGCGTTGTTGATCGGCGTTGCGTTGTTTGTCTTGTTTTGTTTTTTATATTTGTGTGTTTTATATGTCTGTGTTTTTTTTTTATTCTCGCTTGTAAATTCCACTGTTTCGATCAAAGATAAAAATTTGTTTTGCGTGTGAAAAAGTGTGTACTAGGTTGGGTATCTTTCGTGTGACTGTCGTAATTTTTGGGGGACACATTTATTGTGATTAGTGTGTTGCGTACTGAGTATAAATTGCACTAATGCAAAAACGTAACCAAGCTAAAAGTAAGCGGTCTGACAACCTAACCAACATGGACCAAGGGGATAATTTAATTTCGAATGTTAACGCGTCGGGCGGTTCCGAAAATGCAATGGGGAATACCTCAGACGAAATGCAAGACAGGACGAACGGGCTCACATCAGAGCCACAAATTAATTTGCCTCTAACTAACCAAATTGATGTAGCAGAACTCATGAAAGCCTTGTTGCAACAAAATAAAGAAAACGCAGAGAAATCCGAAAAATCGATCCGCGAGCTAGGCGAACAAATAGACAAAAAACTAATCCAGCAGACAAATAAAGTCGACAAGTCGAGTCAGAGAGTGTCCGATGATATCTCACAAAGAATAAACAATCTGGCAAGTGAGATAAAAAGTGATATTATGAAAGAATTAGGCCGTACATTTGAACAAATCGATGATCGTCTGCAAGCTTTAGAACAGAGCAAGCGGAGGGGCGACACCGAATCTAAAGAAAGCGAAGAACGGCTACTTAGGAATTTCCAAGAGCTGAGGGAAGAATGCCAAAGGGAACACCAGCAGGTTATCTCGAGGGTCCAAGAGGCGGAAACGCATTGTCCCACGTCCGTTAGCAACACAATAGCGGACAACAGTTTAGCGATCCACGCGTTGGAACAGCAAATAGAACAATTGAAGCAGACTGGGGCGGAGGACAAGAGACAAATTGATGATAAGATTGCGGCATTAGCGGACACTGTAGGCACGATGAAGCTGACGGAAAGCGAGAACAATACTACACCGGTAGCGGCCGCAGAGACCGAAGAAGTGCGTTCGCTTCTTAGATTTCAGAAGGGACAGTTTGAAGTGAACAGACAACACAAAGCTGTAACAGGCGAATTACAAGAACGCGTGGCGCATCTGGAAAACCGCATGGCGTGTGATTCCGAACTCGCCAATAGCACTAAAAATAGCCATACGAACAGTGCAGAGAGGGACTCCGGCCACAAAGGAGATTTTGACGACAGGGAAGAATGTAATATGAGGGGCAGACATGAGAATAATAGAAACATTCAAGGGCCTCGCCAGGAGGAAATGCGGGGATTTGATTTCAAACATTTCCTTACGGTGAGAAAGTTTGAGATATTCCGAAATTCGCAAAAAGGAATACATCCACGAGCATGGCTCGAGCAATTTGAGTTCTGTCTTCCTCCCGACTGGGCAAGTTCACATAAGATAGAATATATGTGTGGCTATTTGGAAGGCGAACCGGCGATTCGCATGAGGTCGGCAGCGCGTCACTGCAACTCCACTCGGGAGTTTCGACAAGCCTTTCTGTCCGCCTATTGGTCGGAAGCGGCACAAGATAGGGTCAAACATGGCATAATTATGCTGCCAAATTTGAACCAGTCTGGTTTCGGCAGCCCTGCACGTCTATTCGACCACATGCTGCAGGCAAATCAATTTTTATACGACCCATACGGGCCTGCGGAACTAATTAGGATATGCATCACCAAATTGCCGATGCACTTGCGGCACGTCATTCTGGCGGGACGATGCAAAGAGGACGTGGAAACGTTCAAGACGCTTCTCCAAGAGTTGGAATACAATACAGGAGAATGCCCGCCTAATCAGGCACAAAGTTATTACGGGGCACAGCAGCGCGACCGCAGTCGTGGCCATATTACTAATCAACGGCGTGACTGGTCGTCGCAACGCGAACGGAACAATAATCGGGACAGGCCGTATAGAAACTGGGGTAACAGTCGCGAACACAGGTGGAACAACGGAAATGATCGAGGACGTGGACAGAATCGTGAACGGAACAATAATCGGGACAGGCCGTATAGAAACTGGGGTGACAGTCGCGAACACAGGTGGAACAACAGAAATGATCGAGGACGTAGACAAGATCGTGAACGCTACAGGTACGGCAACCAGAATCGACACTATGATGAATATAGTGGGAATAGGACTGTAGGCGGAGCACCTCATGATGTTGAAATTCGGCCGGCTAACCCTAGACATAATCCAGCAAATGGTAATGAACGAAACCGGCAATGACAAACGATCAGCGCAGAAGGCGCCCAATCGGAACAAATGAGCGACATGGCAAATGAGTAGAAAGGGCAGTGAGGACTAGAGAGGACGGTGAAGAGAAACAATTGATTAGTTTACATTTGTGATAAATGCATTTTGAATAATATGTTGATAAAAATTAATGATAAAGATGTTTCTATGTGATGGATTGAAGTGATGTTTTAATTTTTTTCTCTCCTTGTGCAATTAGGATTTAGTTTGATTCAAACGTGAAGATAAAAGGTTTCTTTGTGAACGAGTAAAATGCTGTTTATGTTTTTTTTGTGTGTAAATTGAAAAGAGCCGCTCCTGAGAGAAGCAATATCTGCGTTGAATTAATGCAAAACTCAGGGGAATATCCGATCTGTGGGTATTATGGGTCTGGCAAACCCAGGTCCCCAGCTGTTAGTAGCCTTGTTTCCGATTTTCTGCTTTCAGTGCTACTATCTATCTATTACTATTCTATATCTGTCAGTATAAATGAGGATCTCTTACTATAGTATGCGTGCTGTATGAATATTTTAAGATAGGAGAACTCTGAGAAAGGAATGAGTAAGTTTGGAATCTTGAAAACAGGATGCGATAATACGATTGTTGAACCATTGGCTTCCAATATGCGATGATATGTTAATATTGATGATATATGTCTTTTTTGTTCTTTATAGCTGAGTACGTAAAGTGCTGTCTGTGGATTTCGTAAGTGTATTGATTCCCTTCAAGGTGAAAGAAGAATTGTGGTTTGTGTAATTTACGTGGCTCTGAAATATTATTGTGGTAGTCAAATACGAGCAGCTTTTCAGCAAATGGAGAATGGAACGGAAATATGGATCCTTTTTGTAGTCTTGATTGATGTTGAGCCAAAGCCTAAAAAAATTATTCTGCGTTAATACTTGTCCTAGAAAAGCGACGTTTATGTGTTTTGCTGATGCTGTGAGCATTACAGCTTACTGTTTTCGCTGGTGCGGGATGCACTGCAGCCTATATGATTTGTACTGAGGAAATTTCCCTCTTGAAGGTAGAGGATGATTAAATAATTTTGATTATGGGAACGAAGGAAAGCTTGGTTTAAGGTAATAAGGATAAAGCAAAACATTTGTCATTTAAACTACAGGAGGATTCGGATCTTTTGTGTCTGTTGTAAGTTCAATATGTTAAGATGATACTGTTTTACAGAATAGAGGTGACCACAATTTTGCCATTCATGAGAAATGAATCCAGAATAACCACCACAGGCGAAATAACTGATTTGGAAGCGAAAGGTAACGTAAAGAAGGACGAAATCGCAGCAAAATGGGTAAGAAAATGTAATATAACCTGTATAATGCAAATATTTTTAACCTTCTCAGAGTCATCTGCGTGATTAATTGTTGTGATAACGTAATTTTAGGTGAAATTTTCTTACTGTTTTATGTGTGAATATATGAGTATGATAAATGTATAATTGCGAGTCTCTTTTCAGGTGTGCGAACTGGTATAAATGTTTTGGCGTGTAAATAACCATTGTTCTTTTTAATGTGTATGTTTAAGGAAAGTTCTCCATATTTATCATGTAACAAGACGTATGCCGCGAGCGTCAAGAAGCGGACGAATTAGAACAATGTTGTAGTGGTATATACACGGTGTTGAAATAGCATTGAAGTAGCTTATTGGGTTAACTAGTAGTGGATAGAAGTAGAATATTGAGTAATGCATGTTTATGGGTAGTTAGTTTGTAGAATAAACAACAGGTGTGCATGTATGTGTGTGTAAATAACATGTGAACCCTATGCTGTCCTGACCTATACTTGCACAAGGCATAATCCTATTCATTTTAGTGAATTAATAAATAGCATTTGATTTATTAAAACGTAAGTGAACCACATTAGTGATGTGGATTTAAATATTATATTGTCAGTTCATTTAAATTTTATTTTTATACTGTCAAGTCATTTCACTTTTATTTTTTTTTTTACATTGTCAAGTCATTTAAACTTTATTTTATATTGTCGATTCATCTAATTTTTTATTTAAAAAAAATTAAGTCTCACTTTGTTCTTAAAAATTGTGAAAGACAATACTAAGTGGTATTATGTATGACATTGTGTAATCACATAAGGATGATG
This sequence comes from Schistocerca cancellata, assembly GCF_023864275.1. Classification (NCBI taxonomy): domain Eukaryota; kingdom Metazoa; phylum Arthropoda; class Insecta; order Orthoptera; family Acrididae; genus Schistocerca; species Schistocerca cancellata. Next base: position 932,259,538 of record NC_064627.1, read on the forward strand.
AAAAATTTCTGTGAATGCAGTTGAGAACGTGAAAGCGGACCGGCAAAACTCTTAAGAGACAGCGGGAGCAGTCGGACTAGTTGTAAACTGGCGGGTTTCCCAGCGGGACACGCTGTCATCCGGGCCACTTTGGGAGCGCGGCCGACAACAAAAGGAGAGTAAGCGGCAAACACTTTCCCTTGTACCTGGAGCTAATGGGCGGCCGCCCCGGGCAACCCTTCCTCGAGGCGATGACCTGAGATGGGCGAGCGGTCCACCGCGCGGAAATCCATCTGCTGGCAACGCACCACACGCACGCGACCGTGACGAGACGGCCACGGTGAAACAACACAAGGGGCGTGGAGCCTTTTGACAGGTACTGCCCAGAGAAACTTGCAGACGTCAACGACGCCTATCGACATTTCCTGATGGATGCCTACTGTCAAGCGACAGTAAATCATGGTTCGATGTTCTCTGGTCGCTAAGGGTGGCACAAAAGAAGAGCCATTAAGTGTCATCCTTGCCCAGGAATATCAAACCGGCGAGCCAATTGAGGATAACCCAAGAATGTAACAACACAAAGGGCGTGGAGCCTTTTGACACATACTGTCCAGAGTAACTGGCAGACTTCAATGACGCCTATCAACATCTCCTGACGGATGCCCACTGTCAAGCGACAGTAAATCATGGTTCGATGTTCTCTGGTCGCTAAGGGTGGCACAAAAGAAGAGCCATTAAGTGTCATCCTTGCCCAGGAATATCAACCTGGCGTGTCAAACGAGGATACCGGACGAATTTGACAACACAAACATGGAACCAAATCGAGATGACGTGACACGGGAGAAACTTCATGAGAGGGCAGAGACGGCGGGATCGCACGCAACAGATGGACAAAAAAATCCCTACTGACAGCTGCGGCGACGAACCCCCCCTCTTTCCCCTATATTGTGCCTCGGAACAGTGGAAGTACTGAGTGTGTCAGTGAACAGTGATTATACAGTTCTTAGTCCAATGCATATACGTGTGTTTCTGTCAGAGAAACTCTGACTCGTGTGTTTTGCAGGAGTTCGATTTATTGGTGTTTATTAGACTGACTCTTGTATTTTGCAGGTGTTCTATTTATCTTTTTTAGACTTCGACTCTTGTATTTTGCAGGTGTTTTATTTATAGGCTTTTTGTTTTAGATGTTGACTATTGTACTGTTTTATTTATCAATGTTTATTTTTGTGTGATGTATTAGATTTGTGATATTTTGTTTCGTAAATTCATTGCTGTGGCATTGCTTCGTTTATCAGTCAGATAGCTTTTTATTCTCATTGAACTGTGATCGATTAGCCTTTGCATGGGGCATATTTACTGTGAGGAACCCCTTAAGGGTAACAATCACATAATTATTGTAGTTTCAGTATAATGACACAGTGCTCATTGTTTGCTAGCTAATTGAAATATAGTAGAGCGATTAAATGAGTGCCACATAGTTATTTTAATTCTACAAATTATTAGTTTTATACGATATAGAATTTTTTTGCGATAACCACTTTGTAAAACATGTTTTTTCTCTTATCATTTTGTTGCTTTTGCAGATTGTGCATTGTTATGTTCTGCTTTTTAATACCGATGTTATTTGATGTTCTTTTTTTAATTGCTGTGGCACCTTTGCTATTTTCATAAATTTTGCTTGTTAATAAACAGTCATAAATTTTCCTGTGATCAGTTGGCTCTTGCAATGAGCAAATACTGGTGAACTCCATAAGGGTAACAACCAGAAATTGTTTTCATATTAATGACACAGGAACCATTGTTTTTACTTGCTGACCGAATTAGGTCTACACTACCTTTTAAATAGGTGTCACATATTGTGTTCTTTTTTTTCTGTTTGAAATTGGTAGATTCTAAAGATGTGTTGAAATTATTGTGTTTTAGCAAGTAGCTGGTGTCCTTTTGCCTTTTCTTTTACACTTTTGGTTTAAGTAGGGTGTGAGAAGCCTGCTTGGGAATGTCCTAGCATGGCCAGAAAATTCCCTGCACAGTCTTTTCCCGGAGCGTTGGGGTTATGAAAGGTCTCTGTTGGATTCCTTTCATGTTTAATTTCTTAAATCTGTTGCCATTTATGGAATAAATTCCTCTTCTAAATGTACTGTGGCGTTTCTGACTATCTGGGAGGAGACTGAGCAGTGGAACGTGTTACTTTTACACATAAACAAGAAAGATCTGTCACACTACTACACTTTAAAGCACAGTTTATATGTAATTCTTATATGTAATTCATGTCACACAGTCAAATACGGAACCTACATCTGCTTTCTTTTATATACTGTATATGATAAGATACTGTCATCCCCCTTCCCTTTTGTGTGACAGGATGAATGAGCATATGTATTTCTAGTTGCATGCTTGAGGGTAGCAGACAAGGCTGTCTGCTAGAGAACAGTAGGACCAACGTTGGAACAGGTAGCTACGCTTCCTAAAAGCAAAGAGGTTTCTATCCTTAGTATGGTCCTGTCCGTCCGTTGTCATGTTGGTATAGGAAGCTGCCCCTCTGGCCGTTCCGTTGGTCTTTGGGAGCCACCCTCAGGAAGCACGCTCGGGAGTAGGGCAGTTGCAGTGTGGCCGTGGCGAGCGTCTGAAGTGGTAAGATCTCCGGCTAAGCGCGTGTCTGTTAAGTCCGTAGGACAATGGATTTCTTAAGTTCAGCCTAACTGAAAATTTAATCCCCTTGATTTCAGGTTTAGCTCTAAAATATCTAATGCTATCTTAAAGTGCAGCGGAGTGTAATTCTCATGTTAAATTCAGATTATTTTGCGGTAGTTGCTTTGTTACTACTTTGTGAGTAAAGTGGAACCACGTGTTGATCAGTAACTCTAACTAAGTTCATCAATCTTAAATGCGAATGTTTGTGTGATTATAACGTCTCGTCTTGACTATAATTTCAATATAGCAACTTTTCTTTATGTTCAGCTCACGTGGGGTGTACTTTGCGAGACCACTACCACGTGCTTATATAACTGTTTGACCCATCAGGTTAATAGTAAGACGTTAGTAACCAGTTCAAGGTTTTTCTTTTGTCAATTGCTTTTCGATCTAATTTATTTTAATTATCAAAATTATTGTGGAGTTGTACGCTTTGTGTAAACCAAGTTGACCACGTGAAGCATGTGGTGTAATCATCAAAGTAGCCCTCAGCTATTCTTTTTGCGAAGTCTTCACAAAGAGTTAATATGAATTTAGTATACCAGTGTGTGGTAATTACATGACGGACAGGATTGTGGTATGAACGTAATTTCTTTGGGTAAAAACTGAATCTGTTTGTTGTGGTTAATTTCTTCTTGCTTATGTTTCAATGTTCTTCGTGTGTTATTTTATGAATGCAGTGTCACAATCTTGGCTCCATATTTTATGTGTTCCGTAAGATTACAATCTCACATTTTTTCAATCGTAAATAAGGCACCAGCTCAGTTATAATTCACTTATAATATGCTGAAATTTCAATGAACAATCTTAAAATAAATTTCCAAATATAAACTGATTTCTTTCTTTTTATTTAAATTCTCCTTTATATATATATATATATATATATATATATATATATATATATATTACCGGTTTTGTATGACTATTAAAAGATTATCATTAATGTTAGTCTGCTTGGTAAACCTAGACTAAATATCTGATGAAACAGTTGCCCAGTAATCCACGGTTAACGTCCCCAGACAGATCACGGCTTTTAACCCACTTTCATTGTCAATTAGCACCGATTTCAGCATACCAAATTAGAGTTACAATCTTACAACATGCATCCACCCTCCGTCGCATGGAATCCCTGATGCCTGGAGAATGGCGTATGGCATCACAGACGTCCACAATACGAGCACAAAGAGTCTCTACATTTGGTACCGGGGTTGCGTAGACAAGAGCTTTCAAATGCCCCCATAAATGAAATTCAAGAGGGTTGAGGTCAGGAGAGCGTAGAGGCCATGGAATTGGTCCGCCTCTGCCAATCCATCGGTCACCGAATCTGTTGTTGAGAAGCGTACGAACACTTCGACTGAAATGTGCAGGAGCTCCATCGTGCACAAACCACATGTTGTGTCGCACTTGTAAAGGCACATGTTCTAGCAGCACAGGTAGAGTATCCCGTATGAAATCATGATAACGTGCTCCATTGAGCGTAGGTGGAAGAACATGGGGCCCAATCAAGACATCACCAACAATGCCTGCCCAAACGTTCACAGAAAATCAGTATTGATGACGTGATTGCACAATGCCGTGCGGATTCTCGTCAGCCTACACATGTTGATTGTGAGAATTTACAATTTGATCACGTTGGAATGAAGCCTCATCCGTAAAGAGAACGTTTGCACTGAAATGAGAATTGACACATTGTTGGATGAACCATTCGCAGAAGTGTACCCGTGGAGGCCAATCAGCTGCTGATTGTGCCTGCACACGCTGTACATGGTACGGAAACAACTGGTTCTCCCGTAGCACTCCCCATACAGTGACGTGGTCAACGTTACCTTGTGCAGCAGCAACTCCTCTGACGCTGACATTAGGGTTATCGTCAACTGCACGAAGAATTGCCCCGTTCATTGCAGGTCTCGTCGTTCTAGGTCTTCCCCAGTCGCGAGTCATAGGCTGGAATGTTCCGTGCTCCCTAAGACGCCGATCAATTGGTTCGAACGTCTTCCTGTCGGGACACCTTCGTTCTGGAAATCTGTATCGATACAAACGTACGGCTATTGGCCCGAGCTAATCCATACATCAAATGGGCATCTGCCAATTCCGCATTTGTAAACATTGCACTGACTGCAAAACCACGTTCGTGATGAACACTAACCTGTTGATGCTACGTACTGATGTGGTTGATGCTAGTACTGTAGAGCAATGAGTCACACGTCAACACAAGCACCGAAGTCAACATTACCTTCCTTCAGTTGGGCCAACTGGCGGTGAATCGAGGAAGTACAGTACATACTGACGAAACTAAAATGAACTCTAACATGGAAATTAAGCGTTCCCTATACACATCTCCACATAACCTCTTTTCTTTATTTGTGTGTGTGGAATGTTTCCTGAGAGTTTGGCCATACCTTTTTGTAACACCCAGTATAATTACGTAGTATTTCAAAACAATGCAAATTTTACGAATAAAAATTACTACTTCTTTGAAAGAGGTTTAGATATAAACGAAAATTTTTAGCACTGTTTCTACAAGTAATTGATATTTCGTTTCATTTACTAATTGTTAGTAAAAAAAAAGCACCTGTCACAAGGGAGAACAAACTAATAGCGAAAAACACCGATTGTGCAGAACTAAAATACCGGTATCGCTTTTAGCTGGTCGGCTTCCCCATCCCTGCAGCGGGTGCAGCCGTGCTTCAACTCGGCCGCGGTGGCTCGAGGGGAGGGCGGAGGTTCAGGTTAACAAGGGGCGCGGCGCGTGCAGCGGCCTGCGTGCCGGAAGCGTGGCGCGCTGGTGCGGCAGGTGCCTCCAGCTGAGCGAGAGGAAAGCAGAGCAGAGGAGCGGCCTGGGCAGATGCCGCGGCACGGGGCATCCGCCAGGTGCGGGCCCAGCTGCTGCTGCACGCGCCGCCCTGCACTTCCTGTGCCTTTTTCTGCAGCGGCGAGGCTCTCAACTTTGAATACAGTGCGAGATCTCGCCAGACCACTAGAGATGGGCAAAACTGTTCTTTTCAGAGATTGGATCAGAACTGTTCACTCCCTGAAATGAATTAGCTCTCTTTCATGACTCACCACTCATTTACAATAGAAAATAAATGGAAGGCACATTGCCCTTTAAACTTGGTTTATTCCAGTACTATACCTGTATTTTGATCTTATTTGATCCTATTTTGAAGTAACACAGATAATGAGTAAGAATTTTGTATTGTTTATTGAAATTTCCACGATATGACAAAGTTTTTGATTATTGATTTATTTTGCACTATCGTGGTTTTTTGGGTGATCGGAAAATGTTGTAACTTGAGATTTACATTAACAATATATTTGGCTATAATGTATTAAAATTTCATTAACCTCATACAAATACATCGCAAGCCATATATTTTTAAAGTGAACGTTTCCTTTCGAAGACGCCTAAAATCGCAAAATCCGCACCAGAATAAGAAAAAAAAATATAAATTTGACTGTAAAGCGAAAGTGCTGCATATAGCCTTACGCAGAATAAAACAAGGAAACTATTGGTGTATCACATTTTGCGATACGTTTATCAGTTCGCTCGTAATTAAAGCGTAAATTCGAGTGTCCATAATAAAAATCCTATAGTAAGAGGAGTCATCAGGAACCTAATCTTATCAGTTTAAACAAATAAAAATAAAATAAAAACAATTGATGTATATATAACATAATAATGTAATATACATAGCGGTATTACTACGAAGAACAATATCCAGTGGGGACGAACTCCGATGCAGAAGCGCTGAGTCGAGCAGGTCGAGCCGCGAGCTGTATTACTGCGTGAGCTGAGACCGCAGAGACCAGAGTGACACCTGAGTCGCTTTGCTCGATGCTCTGGCTAGAGTCGAGACGGTGGGGTGAGCGTTGAGCGGGCGAGTTCCGAGGGTGGGGGGGAGTGGTGAACTCACCCGCTCCGAGACAAATCGTCCGTTCCCTTGCGAGCAGGTTTTTGCAAGTAGTTCCTATGTTATCCGCTAGGTGGCTCTCTGTCCTGTTGCTCGCATCAACTGCCCAGAGGGCAGGACGTGCGACTGAAACGATCGCCGACAGAGTGCGATGTGAAGTTAAGCTGCGCCAGACACTGCACAGTGCACACGGCAGACGACGCACAGAGACGGCACGGCATATGTGAAACACAAAATCCAATGGGGCACTGCACAATGCAGGCAGCCAAGGTAGAAGCAGGGCAGAGGCCGGCGCTGGCTGTGTTCTGTGGCGTGCACTGTGCTCTGACCAGCAGAGGCGCTGCTGATATGCTCCGTCTCTCTCTCTCTCTCTCTCTCTCTCTGCCATGGGAAACGTTTGGAGCTACCGTTCTTTTTTTCTGAATCACTGATTGTTCACTCCTTTGAAAGATTGAACTCTATGAATTAGTTCAAGAGCGGATCCCCCATCTCTACAGACCACCTGATATCACACTGCCTGAAACCTCCAGGCAGACAAATACCGTGTGCCAGATCAGTACTCGAATGGGGGTCTTCCTGTGGTCCTTTCTTTATCAGAATGTGCTCTTACCGACTGAGCTATGGGGGCAGGACTCAGGAACCCTCAAATGTAGGGAGAGCGGGTCGACGGTCGTGCCTGTAAGGCTAACAAGGGAACGTCATATCTGTTAATAACGGAACCTGATGAGTCTTACAAGGGAACCTCCCCATCGCAACCCCCCTCATATTTAGTTATAAGTTGGCACAGTCGATAGGCCTTGAAAAACTGAACACAGGTCAATCGACAAAACAGGAAGAAGTTGTGTGGAACTATGAAAAAAATAAGCAAAATATACAAACTGAATAGTCCATGTGCCATCAAGGGTAATGTGAGCTCAGGAGTGCCGTGGTCCCGTGGTTAGCGTGAGCAGCTGCGGAACGAGAGGTCCTCGGTTCAACTCTTCCTCGAGTGAGAAGTTTAATTTTTTATTTGCAGACAATTATTATCTGTCCGTCCGTCCGATGCGACTGTGAAACTGTTGCATTTATTTGTTGCAGTTTGTGTGACAAACTTCTGAATAGTCCATGTGCCATCAAGGGTAATGTGAGCTCAAGAGTGCCGTGGTCCCGTGGTTAGCGTGAGCAGCTGCGGAACGAGAGGTCCTTGGTTCAACTCTTCCCTCGACTGAGAAGTTTATTTTTTTATTTTCAGACAATTATTATCTGTCCGTCCGTCCGATGCGGCTGTGAAACTGTTGCATTCATTTGTTGCAGTTTGTGTGACCAACTCTCTTATGTTTTCATCACTTTTTTGGGAGTGATTATCACATCCTCAAGAAAACCTAAATCGGGCAAGGTAGAAGAACCTTTTTACCCATTCGCCAAGTGTACAAGTTAGGTGGGTGGACAACATATTCCTGTCATGTGACGTACATGCCGTCACCAGTGTCGTATAGAATATATCAGACGTGTTTTCCTGTGTAGGAATCGCTTGACCTATGATCTTGCGATCAAACGTTTTCGGTACCCATTGGAGAGGCACGTCCTTTCGTCTACTAATCGCACGGTTTTGCGGTGCGGTCGCAAAACACAGACACTGAATTTATTACAGTGAACAGAGACGTCAGTGAACGAACGGACAGATCATAACTTTGCGAAAACAAAGAAAGTAGACTTTTCACTCGAGGAAAGACTTGAACCAAGGACCTTTCGTTTCGCAGCTGCTCACGCTAATCACGGGACCACGGTGCTCCTGAGCTCACATTATCCTTGATGTTGCCTATCTTGCGCATGGACTACTCAGTTTGTATATTTTGCTTACTTTTTTCATAGTTCTACACAACTTCTTCCTGTTTTCTCGATTGATCTGTGTTCAGTTTTTCAAGGCCTGTCCACTGTGCCAACTTATAACTAAATCTGAGGGGGGTGCGATGGTGAGGTTCCCTTGTTAGATGTGTGGGACCTGTCTGAGTAACTGGCTAGCGCTTTTCTTGCTACGTTCCATAGTTTCCATGAAAATCCACGTCGAAAATTTACCCTTGCCCGCCTTATAATTGTAACGTTACACATGTTCTGGCAAAGCGTAAGTGGTACAGCTGTTTACGTTTGCTTCAGTCACGCTGCTGGAACGGGTTCAAATCCGGCCAGTATTCTTCTTGTTCTTTTTTTTTCAATTTCATCGTGCAGAATAACACTTTTCTGGAGACTAGAAATCTACTCTGTAGGAATCAGCATGGGTTTCGAAAAAGACGGTCATGTGAAACCCAGCTCGCGCTATTCGTCCACGAGACTCAGAGGGCCATAGACACGGGTTCACAGGTAGATGCCGTGTTTCTTGACTTCCGCAAGGCGTTCGATACAGTTCCCCACAGTCGTTTGTTGAACAAAGTAAGAGCATATGGACTATCAGACCAATTGTGTGATTGGATTGAGGAGTTCCTAGATAACAGGACGCAGCATGTTATTCTCAATGGAGAGAAGTCTTCCGAAGTAAGAGTAATTTCAGGTGTGCCGCAGGGGAGTGTCATAGGACCGTTGCTATTCACAATATACATAAATGACCTGGTGGATGACATCGGAAGTTCACTGAGGCTTTTTGCAGATGATGCTGTGGTGTATCGAGAGGTTGTAACAATGGAAAATTGTACTGAAATGCAGGAGGATCTGCAGCGAATTGACGCATGGTGCAGGGAATGGCAACTGAATCTCAATGTAGACAAGTGTAATGTGCTGCGAATACACAGAAAGATAGATCCTTTATCATTTAGCTACAAAATAGCAGGTCAGCAACTGGAAGCAGTTAATACCATAAATTATCTGGGAGTACGCATTAGGTGTGATGTAAAATGGAATGATCATATAATGTTGATTGTCGGTAAAGCAGATGCCAGACTGAGATTCATTGGAAGAATCCTAAGGAAATGCAATCCGAAAACAAAGGAAGTAGGTTACAGTACGCTTGTTCGCCCACTGCTTGAATACTGCTCAGCAGTGTGGGATCCGTACCAGATAGGGTTGATACAAGACATAGAGAAGATCCAACGGAGAGCAGCGCGCTTCGTTACAGGATCATTTGGTAATCGCGAAAGCGTTACGGAGATGATAGATAATCTCCAGTGGAAGACTCTGCAGGAGAGACGCTCAGTAGCTCGGTACGGGCTTTTGTCAAAGTTTCGAGAACATACCTTCACCGAAGGGTCAAGCAGTATATTGCTCCCTCCTACGTATATCTCGCGAAGAGACCATGAGGATAAAATCAGAGAGATTAGAGCCCACACAGAGGCATACCGACAATCCTTCTTTCCACGAACAATACGAGACTGGAATAGAAGGGAGAACCGATAGAGGTACTGAAGGTACCCTCCGCCACACACCGTCAGGTGGCTTGCGGAGTATGGATGTAGATGTAGATGTAGATGTAGATACGAGAAAAAGAATCGCAACACCAAAAAAATAATTAATGTAGAGCAATGACTTTTCGGGAACACGTTTGTCTAGGTAACATATATAAGTGATTACACTAAAATCATAGGTAAATGTAAACGCGATATACGCCATAGGAAGAGTGAAATGCTGGTACGTTAATAACCGATGTAACCTCCAGAATGTTGAATGAAAGGATGCAAGTGTGCATGCATTCTATTATACAGGTGGTGAATGTCAGTTTTGTGGGATGGATTTCCATGTCTATTGCACATATCACTAACGTAGATTTGCAGTAGGGTTTTAGAACATATACTGTATTCGAACAGTATAAAAGTACCTCGAAGAAAACGATTTATTGACATATAGTCAGCATGGGTTCAGAAAATATCGTTCGTGTGAAACGCAACTAGCTATTTATATTCATGAAGTAATAAGTGTTATCGACAGGGGATGTCAAATTGATTCCATGTTTTTAGATTTCCAGAAGGCTTTCGACACCGTTCCTCACAAGCGTCTTCTAATCAAACTGCGTGCTTACGATGTATCGCCTCAGTTGTGTGACTGGTTTCGTGATTTCCTGTCAGAAAGGTCACAGTTCGTAGTAGTAGACGGAAAGTCATCGAGTTAAACAGAAGTAATATCCGGCGTTCCCCAAGGAAGCGTTATAGGCCCTCTATTGTTCCTGATCTATATTAACGACATAGGAGACAATCTGAGTAGTCCCATTAGATCGTTTGCAGATTATGCTGTCATTTACCGTCTTGTAAAGTCATCAAATGACCAAAACGAATTGCAAAATTATTTAGATAAGATATCTGTACAGTGAGGAAAGTAGCAATTGACCTGAATAAAGAAAAGTGTGAAGTTATTCACATGAGTACTAAAAGAAATCAGCTAAATTTCGATTACGCGGTAAGTCACACAAATCTGAGGGCTGTAAATTCAACTAAATACTTAGGGATTACAATTACAAATAACCTAATTTGGAACAATCACATGGATAATATTGTGGGTAGAGCAACCAAAGACTGCGATTCATTAGCAGAACACTTAGAAGGTGCAACAGGTCTACCAAAGAGACTGCTTACACCACGCTTGCCCGACCTGTTCTGGAGTACTGCTGTCCGCATCTGATGGGACTGACGGATGACATCGAAAAAGTACAAAGAAGGGCAGCTCGTTTTGTATTATCTGCGAAGTAGGGGAGATAGTGCCACAGACATGATACGTGAATTGGAGTGACAATCATTAAAACAAAGGCGTTTTTCGTTGCGACGGGATCTTTTCATGAAATTTCAATCACCAATCTTCTCCTCTGATTGGGAAAACATTCTGTTGGCACCCACCTACATAGGGAGAAGTGATCATCACGATAAAATAAGAGAAATCAGGGCTCGCACGAAAAAATTTAAGTGCTCGTTTTTCCCGCGTGCCGTTCGAGAGTGGAACGGTAGAGAGACAGCATGAAGGTGGTTCATTGAATCCTCTGCCAGGCTCTTTATTGTGAATAGCAGAGTAATCACGTTGATGTAGACAGATGTAGACTTGGTCGGTCAATACAGGGACGGTTAATGCTGTTTATGGAAGACGCGTCTGTAGACGTCCCATATGTCCTCGATTTGAGACAGAGCTGATGATCGAGCAAGCTAAGACAAGATGTCGACACTCTGAAGTGCATGTTCGGTTATGACAGAGGTATGTAGGCGAACTTTATTCTGCTGGAAAACACCCCCTCGAATGCTGTTCATGCATGGCAGCATAAGAAGTCGAATCACCAGACTGACGTACAAATTTGCCGTCAGGGTGCGTGGGATAACCACGACAGTGCCCGTGCTGTCTCACGAAATTGGACCCAGACCATAACTCGAGGTGTAGATCCAGTACGTCTTGCATGCAGACGGGGTGGCCGCTCTCTAACCAACAGATGGCCATCACTGGCACCGAGGCAGAACCAGCTTTGATCAGAAAACACAACACACCTCCATCCTGCCATCCAATGAGCTCCTGCTTCACACCATTGAAGTCGCAAATGACAGTGATTTGGGGTCAGTCGAATACACGCCACAGGGCGTCTGGCTCGGAGCTTTCCTTGGAGTAATCGATTTGTAACAGTTCGTTGCGTCACTGCAGTGCTGCTCCAGATGCGGTACGATGTGCCAGAGTAATACAGGGCTATTACAAATGATTGAAGCGATTTCATAAATTCACTGTAGCTCCATTCATTGACATATGGTCACGACACACTACAGATACGTAGAAAAACTCATAAAGTTTTGTTCAGCTGAAGCCGCACTTCAGGTTTCTGCCGTCAGAGCGCTCGAAAGCGCAGTGAGACAAAATGGCGACAGGAGCCGAGAAAGCGTATGTCGTGCTTGAAATGCACTCACATCAGTCAGTCATAACAGTGCAACGACACTTCAGGACGAAGTTCAACAAAGATCCACCAACTGCTAACTCCATTCGGCGATGGTATGCGCAGTTTAAAGCTTCTGGATGCCTCTGTAAGGGGAAATCAACGGGTCGGCGTGCAGTGAGCGAAGAAACGGTTGAACGCGTGCGGGCACGTTTCACGCGTAGCCCGCGGAAAATTGGCTCATGCCACAACTGGAGACCGACAGCGCCGACTTCATCTTTCAACAGGATGGTGCTCCACCGCACTTCCATCATAATGTTCGGCATTTCTTAAACAGGAGATTGGAAAACCGATGGATCGGTCGTGGTGGAGATCATGATCAGCAATTCATGTCATGGCCTCCACGCTCTCCCGACTTAACCCCATGCGATTTCTTTCTGCGGGGTTATGTGAAAGATTCCGTGTTTAAACCTCCTCTACCAAGAAACGTGCCAGCACTGCGAGCTCGCATCAACGATGCTTTCGAATTCATTGATGGGGACATGCTGCGCCGAGTGTGGGAGGAACTTGATTATCGGCTTGATGTCTGCCGAATCACTAAAGGGGCACATTTCGAACATTTGTGAATACCTAAAAAAACTTTTTGAGTTTTTGTATGTGTGTGCAAAGCATTTTGAAAATATCTCAAATAATAAAGTTGTTGTAGAGCTGTGAAATTGCTTCAATCATTTGTAATAACCCTGTATCTCGAGCGCGATGATCATCCCTCTCGTTAGTGCCACGTGACCATCTAGCGACCGTCCATTGTCATGACAAACGCTGCCAGCAATCACCTACAGTGGCTACGTTCCTGCCAAGTGTTTCTGCAGTATCGCAGAAGCAACATCCAGCTTCTCGTAGTCCTATTACACGATCTCGTTCAAAATCACTGAAGCACTGATAATGTCGTCTATGCCACCTTAAAGGCAGTGTTGAATAACATCGGCTCACCACGTCCAATCTCAAAGGTAACTAACATTCACGACAGTTAAGCGTGTATTAAAGCAAACCTTATTACATCCTCACAGGGGGTCTAGTAGCGCCACCTTTATGCGACTGACGCGAAATCCGCATAGACATCATGTTTCACATGTGGCAACATGCCTACCATCTTTCGTTTGTGTCACATAACTCCTTCTTGGTGATGCGATTTTTTCGGTTACTGTAACATATGCCACGCAAAATTATTCAGCAATAGTCATTTTCGCTGTACTGATTTAATTAATAAATCAATTATTACATCAGACTTCCTTAAAATATATATTCTGTTCGTTATAGAATAGATTACGGAATCGTTTGGCTCACTATCGCCTACATCGCTTACTGTGCCAGAACCGAATTCCGGTTGGTATTGGTAGTAGGAGCAACCGAAACATAAGTTTGTGGACCACGACGCACTTTTAATGAAAGTTATTGCTTTTCTGGCACACGGAATTTCCGGAAGCCATGCCGGTATAGCACAGATTTCTGGAATTCAGAAAAATTGTTTATTCGATCAACTTCGATGCGAATCACACGTATTTGGTAATTCCCGTGAAAGCGCACTAAACTGATATGGTTACGAGCTGCCACTGACTGTAGTATGAAATATTGTCCACGTTAGTGCAAACGTATTTGCAATGTAAACTTTCCTATTAAGTCTCCATCTAATTGGGCTCAAATTTCACCCAAGACCCACTTAACAAGGACACTGTGGTACTTCAGCAGATTACATGTTAAAGTTTACTGGTGAGTTTTCTTGAGATGAAACAGACAAAGTAAGTAGTTCAACAGTGTCTTTTGTTAAACACCACAGTACAATAATAAATGTTTTTTTTGTATTTATGTCCCATTTTTACCGATGGAAAGTGAAATAATTTGTGAATTAGAGAGTTAAAAATATCCGTTAGTAAACATGAAAGGGAAAAACTTTTAGAAATGGGAGGATTCCACGGAAGAAGTGAGAGTGATCTGAAGGCGGGAAAAAGAAACATAGTGGAACAATGTATGAATACTGGAAGGAAAGGAAAGAAATACAAAGAATTAAGAACTGAACTTGGAACGTGGTCCCCAAGAACAAGAAGGAGAAGAAGAAGAAGAAGAAGGAAAAAAGTTACAGAAAATTTATATTCTCATTTTTTCCATCTAGTTTATATAAGGCACTTTTTTACTAACATAAATCTAAAGAATAGGACTATATCTTTCTGTTATCACCAAAAATTTTTAAAGAGCTCAGGAATTACCTTAAATAGAAACGAATTGTTTTTTACTTTAATACTTAGCACTGAAATGCGATTCAAAAATTTATTTCTGTTACAGAGAAATGAATATGTAGCACTTATCTTAAACGAAAAAACCGATTTCCACCGTCACTAGATTTAGATTTATTTTTAAAGGCCGATCGACGTACGATTCTGTAGTACATTAGCAGCTCAGTCAGAATATCTACAGATTATCTGACAGTAAAGGACACATGGTGTGATTTCTACGAATATTACCAATCACATTTAGATGAAATGTTGGCTACTTCTGCACTTTCATCTCAAACAAATCAGGGTAACGTTTTCCTATCCACCAAAGAGGTAAACGTGTCTGAAAACTTTGCTCTATTCGTCTGATCACTTGCGGTCAGCATGAAGCAGTTGCCTATCGCGTTTTAGCTCATGTCGATTGTACAGGAATGTTCGCTACGCTAACAGGAGTTACATGTAGATCAAAAAACACTCAGCTACTGACTAGAACCTTGGATTTGAGCACCAGGACTATCTAGCACCAACCTTAACTGGGCTATCGTCTCGGTATTGCTCTTTATCTTTTACACTTAATGAAACTGTTTGTGTCAACTACACTGAAGTGCCAAAGAAACTGGTACATCTGCCTAATATCGTGTAGGGCCCCCGAATGCACGCAAAAGTGACACAACACAACTGACATGGACTCGAATAATGTCTGAAGTAGTGCTCGCGGGAACTGACACCATAACACCATAAAACCGTAAGAGTACGATGGGGTGAAGATGTCTTCTGAACAGCACCTTGCAAGCCGTCCCAGATATGCTCAATAATATTCATGTCTGGGGAGCTGGGTGGCCAGCTGAAGTGTTTGAACTCAGAAGAGTGTTGCTGGAGCCTGTAACCTCCCCTTCACTTATCGACCTTAATGACCGTGAAAAATTAAACCCCGTGTACCTAATGGAAATTTAGGAAAAGCAATCGTCACCGAAGTTAATTTGTCGGTAAAGAGGGAGGAAAGGGTTACATCTTAATGAAAGGAAAAATGCAAATGAAACTGGTGGAAATTAATTTTGAAAAGACGTAAAGTTAATAAAGAAAGTAAATGTGCGGCCGTTACGTTAACAATTAACTAGCGGTAATTAGATATTTGAGATTTGGGGGAAATTACGGTCGTCAGTCCTAAGGACAATTACTATACTAACTGAAAAAGAAAGGTTATTACACATATAATTAGCACTAGAAGCGTGGCAACTGAAGGTTGACACGTGTAGTGTGAAAACTGAAAGTTTGTCAGAAGTAATAAATTTCGCTACACTCTGACTTAATTTAGCAAAAGAATTAATAAAACCGAAAAATCGAAAGTTAATTTAGTGACTGAAGTTAATAGTGAGCTTTCTTTCTGAAGCACATCGAAATTCAGTAAAATACGGTTAGTCTTGGACTACCTCAACAATCGTTTCAAAAGCTACTTGAATCTACGCAATTTAGAAATAAGAGATTTAACTTTTTAACTTTGAACTTGAATTAAATGATTCTGAACAATTAACAATAGTAAAATTTTGTACGTACCAAGCTGAGCTGCAGTCACAGGTAAGTTAAAATACGGTAACAAAACTCTCACTCTTAATTTGTGCTTGTGTAATCTAGATATTGTAGCCAGCTATGAATACTTTAACTGAACTTTGAAATTAAAGCAGCGAAATTGAACGATGCTGGCGTTTGAATTTCAACGACACTCGGGTTCATTCCGGAAAAGGAAGGGACCCTGCTTGGTAATGCAATTGGGACAATGAGCAACAAAGGTTCATGCTAAGTAGCTGTAATTTTGTGATGCAACAATTTTAAAAGTTTGAAAAGCTGAGGTCTGCCATACAGTTCTAAAACTTTACGTGCTTCCAGTCTTCCTTGTTGGTTGATTGAAGGTTTGAAGCCGTCGATCGAGGAGGTGGCGACAGTCACTCATTGTCGGCCGTCGGTGTTGCAGAAGCTGGATGTTGGCGCGCCTTCTTCTCGACACGGTCACCAGACGAAACGGGCTCTTGATGTGCGCCAGCTAATGCTTCCCGTCCGCGACACCATGTCAGAAACTATCATCGCAAGTCGAGCGCAATTACATGCTGCCTAACCCCGAAAGCGCGGCAACTCGCGGGAGCTTCACACAACACACCTGCTCCACTCGCTACTCCAGCCAGACTCCCTCTCTTCCCGCGCTCCACGCGGCAGAGTTAACACTACCAAAGATCCTACACACTTCGATTCTTCACACGACCTTTCGATGTAATCGTTCGATTGCAGTTTTCCCTAGGCAAGACCCAGCGTAAAAATACAAATAATATTTACGAAACAAACCAATTATACATCGACATAAATGCATAAATAAATATATATATATATATACAAATAGTAAAACAATTACAATATGTAAAGACACAGAAATGTCATATATTCAGGTAACAAAAATAAGGAAAACAAATTTATAGTACAATAGATGGAAATAGGAGGATATGCATTTCCGGCGTTACAAGCCACTCTGTAGCAATTCTGTACGTGCGGGATGTCGCATTGGCCTGCTGGAATTGCCCAAGTCCTTCGGAATGCACAGTGTACATGGATGGGTGCAGGTGATCAGGCAGGATGCCTACGTACGTGTCACCTGTCAGAGTCATACCTAGACGTATCAGGGGCGGATAGCACTCCAATTGCACACGACCCACGCCATTACAGAGCCTCCACCAGCTTGAACAGTCCCCTCCTGATATGCAAGGTCCATAGATTCATGAGGTTGTCTCCATACCCGTACATATCCATCCGCTCGATAGAATTTGAAATGAGGCTTTTCCGACCAAGCAACTTGTTTGGAGCCATCAACAGTCCAATGTCAGTGTTGACGGTCCTAGGCGAGGCGTAAGGCTTTGCGTCATGCAGTTATCAAGGGTACACGAGTGGGCCTTCGGCTCCTAAACTCCATATCGATGATGTTTCGTTGAATGGTTCGCACGCTGACACTTGTTGATGGCCCAGGTCTGAAATCTGCAGCAATTTGCGGAAGGTTTGCACTTTTGTCACGTTGAAAGATTCTCTTCTGTCGTAGTTGGTCCCGTTCTTGCAGGATCTTTTTCCGGCCGCAGCGATGTCAGAGATTTGATGTTTTACCGTATTCCTGATATTCACGGTACACTCGTGAAATGGTGTTAGGGGAAAATCCCCACTTCATCGCTACCTTGCAGATGCTGTGTCCCACCGCTCTTGCGCCGACTATAACACCATGTTCAGACTCACTTAAATCTTGATAACCTGCCATTGTAGCAGCAGTAACCAATCTAACAACTGCGCCAGACACTTGTTGTCTTACATAGGCGTTGCCGACCGCAGCGCCGTATTCTGGTTGTATACATATCTTTGTATTTGAATACGCATACCTATACCAGTTTCTGTGGTGCTTCAGTGTATTTCACTTATATACGCTCTCTTCGTTCGCAGTGTGTGTCTAGATAATGCCTTTGGTCATCGTTCAGTTGTACTTTAAACAAGATATAACTATTAACTTTAGAACAGTATCTTTAGTTTTATGCGATTAGAACCAGAAATGTCACCCCATGAATATGCCAGTTAAGTATTATTTTTCTTTGGGCACTCTTTACGAGTCAGCTCTCAAAACACTTAACAACATCTTCAATATCTGTATTTGATTGTGCAATAGAACATCGCCCCTTACTTCATATCATTTTATTAAGTAGCCTGGGTAATAATCCACGTAGTTTGTACGTATTTATAGAGTTAAGAGTAGAGTCCCACTCAATGATGAGCTTATTCGGACGCTGAGAATACTAAATGGAAGGTAACGCTTACTTCACACTATCTCTGACGTAAAATATTCCATCCCATTAGCAACGAATTTGCTTAGCATTACATGGGAAACGTAGAACGATCAATGCGTAATAAAATGTGCAACGATGTTGCTGATGCAGTAGGTGCAAAGAAACTCGCTACAAATAATTCCGTAACGTGACATGCCATTGTTTCGAAATTACGAACGTCAGTAGCGTTGTAACGGGTCCCCCGGTGACCTCAAGGAGAATTTCAAACGGTCGTACGCCTCAGAGCGTTGCAACAGATGTCGATCAAATGTCACTGCTTTGTCTTGTGAAAGGAGGACAGAGATGTAGGCTGAATATGAATGCCGGTAACACAGTACCAAGGTGACGCTGTACTTACGGGCAGAGGGGTAATCTGTCTCCAACAACTGTCCATGTGTCTCAGTTGTTCATTGTACATTCCAGTGTCAACGATCAAACATTCTTGGTAACATTCGCCTGCTAGCTTTTCGTTTCTTTCTTTTTCTTCCAGTGAAAGTCAAAGTATGCAGTTTATGTCGTTTCTTGACATTCCAAGTCAGACGTGAATAACTTTTCGGATATCCCAGGATTAAGAGGAGTCTTAATAACAGTAACATTTTAATGTTAAGGTACTGTCGTTGCTGTTTTCTTTAAAGTTTCGGAGACACTATAAAATGGAACATCAGCATGCCACGGTCATGCCATCCTTAATTTCAGAACTATATTATTGTTTCTTCATTCTCCGTCAGGTCCTTCTAGGAACTATGTTCCCATTTTTTCATCTTTCGTTGTACGTTCCGTTTCATCCGGTATTCCTTCATTATTCCACTGTGCATCCGTTTCCTATCTTCAGATCACTTTGTACCTCTTTTCTTTTCCTCTCGTCTTAGAACACTCATGTTTATTTGAGGGGGTAGGCCATTGTGGCTCTCGATTTTGCGTCAGATTTTCATGCTTTTTATGAATAAAATAACAAAAACTTGCAAAACAGACTTTAAAACTTTTTTCTAAGTAAAAAACTTGCACCCGGAGGCAGGCCCGGATACAGTGAAGGGGCGGGGTTAACTGGGGTGTCTGTCCCGGGCAGAATTTCAGGGGTCGCCAAATTCATTCTCTTGAGAAAAAAAAAGAAAAAAAAAACTTTGTTTCACAAAGCGCCTGACACACAGCACACTTTGGTACATCGACTATTCATATGATTTTGAAACGCATCTCTGTTGGTTTTTGAAGACATTCTAAGTTGATGTCTGAAGGAATCATAAGTATATTTTTGAATGGGTGCGTAGTGTACGTGATGTCTCTGCCAGGGGAATCCCCGTCGCATCTAGAAATAAAAGAAAACTTTCCGGCAGACAAAAGGGGAAGGGGCTATGCGACCTGAGCCGAATAAACCCAAACGAGTGAATGCCAATCGCTGTTTGTTTGTGTGGTTGACTGGGTGTGCGAATGATCAACGCTCTTGTATTTATTAGCGAAATCCTTAGATACAGACTACCAGAATTAAAATAAACTACTAACATGAATAACACTTGAGGAAGATTACATATTATCTTCTCCGTGTATCCAAGAAAATGAAATTGACAGAAAATTTTTGCCAGACGCTACACTACTTAGCGCCAGTTTTACAAGCGCTTGAAGTTCGAACTCGAGCTTTTTTTTTTAATGCTGAAACTGAACGAACCTTTAATCGGCACCGTACAGGTGGCCTTTTTTTCACCGACATCGAAATACTCTCGTTTTGACGAAATTATGTGTATTATCGGGCTTTCGCCTACCAATCGAAGAGCTTTTTGCACGAGTGCCATTACCTCCCCAAACTTTTCCACCGGTATAAATACGTTTGTCTGCCATTCTCAAGCACTCACATTTTGCTTCGCATAAAAAACAAGCTACATGACAAATTAAGCCGATGCAAGACAAGCACGTGCTTTCGGACTGTTTACCATAAACGAATCACGTTAGGAAGAGAAATCTTGTTGAAAATAGTATTTTAGTTGCTACTAATGCCCTGTGATGGTATCAGAAACTGGCAGGATCCGTATTCCGTCGGTAACTATTCTAGTATAGAGCACGACTTGCGCGTGAGATTCAAGTAACAATGAACTAAATAATAAAGCATGGATAATAGTAACGTTAAAGTACATGTGTTACCTGTTTATAAGAGATGCTGGAAGTGGTGGCCACAGGCGTTCAGGCATCGCTGACTTCGTGTGATGACGTTACCAGCAATGCGTTATAATTCTCCAGGCGTGATGTTTTCAATTTTTCTGTTATTGTTCCGTTTTAAGATAGTCTATTGTGCGAGGATTGTCGCGTTTTAGTGAGCCCCACAAATAAAAATTATGCGAAGTTAAGTTCGAGGACCTTGGTGGCCAGAGGCCTATACTGCCAAGTCTGTCTTCAGGGAAAACGTTGTTGATGTGAGCCATACTTTCGTTGGATGTGTGAGCGGTTTCTCCATCTTGTTGGAATACTGAATACAGCTTCTCTACATCTGTTAACTGCGCCTAGAAAGAGTCAAAGATCTCTAGATATATGGAACTGATGAAAGTGTAATTGAAAAATATGGGGTAAATAATGCGAATGCGGGACAACGCACACCAAACACCTATCTGCTCTGAGTGGAGAGATTTTTCATGCAGAATATGTGGATTGTCCTGCAACCAGTATCTGCAATTCTGGGAGTTTACGTAACCTGACAAACGAAACTAGGCCTCATTTGGCAGTTGTTCGTGTGGAATTCCCGCAGTAAGATGAGCCGATGAAAAGGCGTGAAAGAATGGTAGAAAGGAGCTATCGTGTTTGTACGTGTCCACCCCATGAATGAAGTTGCCTCCCTCCTTGGTTCATCAACACGGACGGTCCATCACGTCTACAGGGAACGATGCACTACTCGCAACCGCGCAACACATCATGATGACAGTGGTCCTAAAAAACAAGCAGCGTTCGGTAATTAATGTAACACATTTTTTCTCGGCCAATTTCGGTTTAAAAAATGCGGAATTTGTTGCGGGACATCGTAGAATATTTCGGCTTCAGCACCTATAGTTCCATGGAGTTTCGTTAGGTGGCTGCGCTATGTGTAAAGTCGTCCGTAAGGGAGGTATTTTCGAAGCAGAGTGCTGTCACTCAGTTTCTTTTGGCAGAAAATCAGAGCATCGCAGATATTCAGAGCACGGTTAGTCGTTGAGCGAAGCGATTCTCATCGTCGCAACAAGGTCGCGCACACTTGTCCGATCTCTCCCACGCTGGCCGGCAGCACCCAGCTGTGATTCCTGCAGTGTTGGAACGTGTGCGGACACTCTCATTCGAGGTGATCGACGGATCACAATCAAACATCTCGCTGCTCAACTGGACGTCTGTTGGTGTGCTGACACACTCGTCCCTCCACTGAAGTGGCCGCTGGGTTCCTCGCAGCCTAACAGAAGACCAGAAACAGCAACGAAGGACCATCTGTGCACAACTGCTTGCACGCTACGAGGCTGATCCAGACAATTATTTGTCCAAGATCGCCACAGGCGATGAGACATGGGTTCATAATCTCCAACCGGAAACACAACGGCAATCCATAGAGTGGTGCAACACCACCTCTTCTCCGAAGCAAAAGTTGAAGCCCACACCCTCAACTGGTAGTATCTTGGCGGTGATTTTCTGGAGCAGTGAATGGGTTATTCTGTTTGATGTCCTGTAACGTGGTGCAATGATCAAGACAGTTGCTACCCTCAGGAAATTGAAGAAACGATTTCAGTGTGTTCATCACCACAAAAATATGAAAGAACTTCTCCATCTCCATGGCAAAATAAGGCCTCTCACAGGTCGGCACACTCAAGAGGAGTTCATAAAACCAATTGGACCGTTGTTCCTCATCCATCCTACAGCTCGGATCTCGCACATCCCGACTTCCATCTGTTTGACCCAGTGAACGATTCACTCTGGGAAGCAGTACGTGGATGTTGGTGTGATTATTGATACAGCAAGACGTTGGCTCTGACGGCATCCAGTAGAGTAGTACCATGAGGACATACAGGCTATTCCAGTAAGGAAGCGTACTGCCATCGCACTGATCGGAAAATGTATTGAAAAATTGGGTTTTGTAGCCAGAAGAAGTATTGGAAACCTGAATAAAACAAAGCTACTTTCAGAAAAAATTGTCGCATTACTTACTGAACGCCTCTCGTCGTGCCCTAACTGGAGTAGGGGGATAAGGCCGGCGTCACCCAACTCTGAACTGTTGCCAAATTTATTTAAGATGGCGGATCCAAAATGGTGGTGATAGATTATGGCAACGTCGCAATGACGTCATGGTTGGAAGTTCAAAGCTTGTTGGGAAAATAGATCAATTGGGCTATCTCCATTAACCTAACCCCCTCCCCTCCCCCCTACCACCATCCCCTCCCCTCAGCCAGAAAATGGAGGGAAGTTCAAATTTTGGTGGAAGAAAGGTTATCTGGGCTGCCTCCACTAACCTAAGAAAATGGCGGGAAAATAGGTCAATTGGGCAACCTCCATTAACCTAAGTCGTCCGACTACTTCCTCTCGTAGGAACTAGTGGGAAAATGACTCAGCCTGTGCTGGGCTGCTGGAGAGGGGATGAAGTGTACTTTATTTGGTTTGGGACAATTTATTTAGGGATGGATTTCACGTAGTTCATTTATTACACTGATACAGAACACTCGCCCTGACAGCCTACAGACCTGCAAACTACTCGTAAATTATGAAAATAGTGCAGGACACTGATGTACAGACATGTAAACAGCTAGTAAATTACCGAAATAATGCAGTACATAGTATACAAACCTGCAAACTACTCATATTATGAAACGTCCCCTTAGAAAAATTATACATGACTGTGTTTAAACTGACACACAATATTTTTAGCGCAACGCAATCTGACTTTCAAAAATCCCTACAAAAGAATGGCCCTGACTAACATTAACCTATAGAAGAATATTGGTAGGTAGGTCATCACAGAGCAGACCATCACAGAGCAGACCCAGTGTAGTCCTGGTAGAGATTATGGTATTGGTGGGTCATCAAAGGTGCAGACCCACTGCAGTCCTTATTGAAATAATGGTATTGGTGGGTCATCAAAGGTGCATACCCACTGTAGTCCTTGTAGAAATAATGGTATTGGTGGGTCATCAAAGGTGTAGACCCACTGTAGTCCTTGTAGAGACGGCCAGCAGCCATCTGTTGCGACTGTGCAGGTGCACAATCACCATTGAAGAGTCTTGCGGAGAATATATCAAGTCCATGAACTACCACTTGTGCACTCACAAAATTTTTTTTGAAATGTCCTTAGAACCAGCAATGCTGTTATCCAGTCCCTTGCTGAATTATTAACACACGTACAAACACTAACAGTCCCAACTTCTCACATATTGGGCATTACTATGAGCAACAGAAACGTGTGCAGTGAAATGTAACTTAATTTGAAGAACTGGTGTCTATATTATTATAAATTTACAACATAAGAATACAATTACAAAGGTACAAAAAACATCATTAAAGAACATAATAGTACAGATAACATTTGTAGTAATACAGGCTTTACAAAAGAATAGAAATAGACATATACATCAGTGTTACAGGAATTATGACATAAGTAAATAAATACAATAATGAGAATAGTTCTTGAAACATTAATTTCACACATGATCATTAAAACAAAACAGAATAAATAATCTCTAAGCATCTTTACAAGGTAAATAACATATTATCAGAAAAATTCTACAACATAAATCTTATTAGCTAAACACATACAGACAGAAAAAAACACAAATTCACATAGTGTAATAACACAAAAATACAGGACAGGGTTTGTTTGCAGTGTAACATTTGGTACTGCAGTCCAACCCAAAACTTCATTCCATAGATTTTTCGTCTTATTTCAACATTTGTTTCCACCAAAAAAATCCTATCCAAGCATGCTTTCTGTATTTATATGTTCACATATTTCTTACCTCATTATTTATTTTCCATTATCTTACCTCGTCATTTATTTCCAAGAAAATTCTACCTATCTGCTTTCTGTACTTTTTTCGTATAACTTCTCAATGCATTTCTTCCAATTCATCGCAACTCATTCTCTTATATAGTCTACCCCCTCTTAAGCTAACTTAAATCTACTGGGCTCAGATGCTAAACTAAGGGATGAGGTAATGCAGCAGCACAAAACAATTAACACAAACAGCAATGACAAAAAAATGGAAATTGGCAAAGCAAGCAGCAGCAAATGCAATAACTTATATCTAAACATGACAAAGCTCAAGCAGAAAAAATATTACAGTAAAAATGGCCATGTTTAATACCTATGTCACATCTTAACACTAGGGTGATGCATCACGAGAACTTACGCTAGCAGATAAGTTACCAAATCGTAAAAAAATTATTTATGCAATTCCTGTGAAGGGAAATGTCTATTTATATGCCCTAGTTTTCTTGGAAGTAGATCATAAATTTATTATTGTCTGGATCTGTAGGCATAAAATAACTATATTAGTACATCTATTAAATTTTATTTTAACCAATGCTGCAGTGCAGCTAGAAACTAGATATTAAACAAAATGAGTAAATAAATACATAAAGCAAGCCATATGGCATTTCTCTCAACTAGCATGACAATAGCCGTGAAATGTTTCTCATCATTTCATTAGGCATTTTAGTAAATATCATAAATTAAGAGCTCCACAGTATAATCATATGTTTTCAAGTTTGAGCGTGTTGTCTTTGCGATTCTTTCGACAAAGGAATGTCAATAGCGAGGATAATGGCCGCTTTTTTTTCCTCCACCTGTGCCTCTGAAAGGCACACACTAATGCTTTTTTTCCAGGCGACTGTCGCGCAGCTGGTTGCCCATGACGTATTACATGCAGGTGGTCACTTAACTTTATTACCGAAATATTTACGACACCAGTTTGCACTACAGTGACAGTCTGATATAAAAATTTCACAGGTCGAGAATTTGCGTTTCAAATCTGTAGAAACAAAATCCTGTTAATATAACAGTGTCCAAAAAATTTCGCCAGCGTAGTGATACATTCACGCATATACACACATTTCATAACTCTTAAAGTACTATTCTTGGTTTCCAACATCCTTTTTCACAAACCTGAGTCCCTAACCACTGCTCATTATTCCTTGCTTTATTACACATATACATATTCGTAGACACTTCTTCAATATTTCATCATAATAAATACGTAGCATAATCAAATTCCTCATATAGCATCAGCTTATTGATCATAAACATACCGCAGCAGTGTAATACACATCGTCATCATAACATCATAAAACCTCAGCCAAATCTCAAAATCGTCGTAGCTTCCTTCAATAATTTCAAAACCTAAAAAAATTCTCTGCTCATGTCAAAAGTGTCATCTACCTCAAACGTACTTTAAAAATCATGATCCCATACCAAATACATCATTC
This sequence comes from Schistocerca cancellata, assembly GCF_023864275.1. Lineage (NCBI taxonomy): Eukaryota > Metazoa > Arthropoda > Insecta > Orthoptera > Acrididae > Schistocerca > Schistocerca cancellata. Next base: position 932,285,435 of record NC_064627.1, read on the forward strand.
AAAGCTCTCATAGTATCACAATGGTTCCAAAAAAAAAAATATGAACCGTTCACAAAGTACAGACAAAATACAGTTTCATGAGTGTGAAGTTATTCAACTGTGTAATTACGTAAACATCTGTCACTGATGTAGTAAAAAAATGTTTGTTTCTCTGTTAAATAATCAGATAGCTGTGTAATTCTGTGTTAGAGAAATATGGTACTGATGCGTAAAGTTGTATAAACAAATACCATTTTAGCTAGGGCTCCTTGTGTTTGCCAGACACATGATACACAAAGTAAGCGTGTACCCCCCTGAGGATTAATGTAATTATACCCTCAGGTGTTACTGATTACAGAAATGGAATGAAATGTATCACGTAAAACCTTTGTATCATTGTACTTCAAATATCTTTAAAAATAAATGTTTTAAGTACAAAATTAATCACTCAAACAAGTGTACTGTAGCGCTAAACTGTGCGTCTTGTTGTAAGATAATCTCTGTGGAAGTGTCGTAGTTATCGTCCTCCAAAAGCTAAGTTCTGCAGAAGTCAATGTACTTACCTCATGATAAACAAAAGTGAAATGCTTTGCGTATAGATATCTTACTTATTACGCTTATTGCCGTGATGAAGAAAGTACTGTGCTGTAACATATTGTTGTGCTACAGAAAAGGCTTTCTCATTGTAGCTATACCACAAAAGTTACTACTAAAACATGTTTTCCTTTCCAGAAGAATTCAGAAAAACTGTGCAGATATAAAACAGAAACACCACAAAAGCAACATTGTAAACTGTCAGTCATTAGTAGCGTCGTGATAAAATCGTGTAGCTGTCACATAAACTAACCACTGTGTCATCTGGTATCTCGCAGTAAGTATTTTCAAGTAAACCAAAATGTTGCATTAATATCTCATTAGCAGTACAAGTATATGTTCTAAGTATGTAAGCCTGATAGTCGTTACATAATCGTGCAACTAACAAGCAAGAATGTACAAATAACAACACTATGTCGTCTGTTCACTATAACAATGCATTCGTAATTTCTGTTTAAAAATGTTCCCTAGGTTCTAGACTGGATAGTTAACTTCAAAACATTGTTGCATGTTAACAGTTTCTCAGTGTGACAAATTGTACTAATAGCGTGAAGTGAAAGTCTTATGGCAAAGACTAAGTTAAAAAACAGATTATCTTTCAATAAACGGTTTTACATGTGAAATGTGGCGTAAACCTGTACTCTTCCTAGTATGCAGAGTTTCAACTTCAACGCAATTATCATGTGGTATACGTCGGTAAGGAATGCTAAAATTTTTCTCAAGGTTAGCGTCTATGTTATTTTTCTCTGAGCCAGCCGGCGCACATGGCTGCCTGCGGTGCAAGTCATTGTCTGTCTCTTTGTTGGCGCGTGCCGTTATTGGGATTAGGAGACCTAATTCCTACAAATTCACCTTGTCGATAGTGCCCTGCTCTGTTTGAATCCCGCCAGTTCTGATGAAGTTCAGGTCTGTCGTTACGATTATATCATCTGTCATCATGTCGGTAGTTCCTGTAGTTTCTTTCTTGTCGGTTAAGTGGTGGAGAATTTCTCCCTTAATTATCACTGCACGGTAGACCATTGCGTCTGAAGTTATTCTGTCTCCTGTGATAATAATTATTTTGGTTCCCATATTGTCTGTTTCTATGGTTGTCTCTGTCACATTCATTACTATGGAAACACGATCTTTCTCTGTAACTATTATTCTGCCAACGGTTGTCATACGGATGGTGTCTGTTTTGGTCACGATTTGTGTTGTGAGAATAGCCTTGTCGTGTCCAGTTATTATTTCATCATCATCGCGGAATTGTGACGGATGTGACCTGTAATTGTTGTGCTCATGTTTTCGCATTCCGCTATAGTCAGTGTCAATTTCCAATTCTTGTAAGAGTCCCTGAAAAGCTTCAATGTCGTCTTTGCAACGTCCTGCCAAAATAATATGTCGTAAATGTTCAGGAAATTTGATTAAGCAAATGCAGATGAGTTCTGAGGGGCTGTATGGGTTTGAAAGATACTGATTCTTATGCAACATATCTTCAAAATATTTCACAAGATTGGAAAATTCAGATTGTTCGAAATGTTTCATCATTATGATGCTATGTTTTACTCGGTCTTGTGTAGCTTGAGACCAATACGCTGAGAGGAAGGCATGATAAAATTCTCCTTCACTGTGACAATCGTGAATGACCGATCGCATTCTTACAGCTGGTTCATTCTCCAAGTAGCCACACATAAATTCTAACCTGTGCTCCAGTGACCAGTTGGGAGGAAAACAATGAGAGAATTGATGAAGCCATGCTTGTGGATGAATGTCGTTGCCAGAATTCTTAAATGTTTTGAATTTACGTGTAGTAATGAACAGCTTATAGTCAAAATCGTCGTGTCGGCGAGTCGCACATCGCTCATTGTTACTTCGTTTCGGCGGTTCCATCTCAAAATTCGGTGTACCTTGCCAATTTCTTTCATAATTTCCGAAGTGCCCTGAGTTATTATTTTGTGGTTGATCCGTATTTCTATGTCCCTCTTCCCGTACTGGAGCGCGAGTGTCCTCTAAAATATGTAATTCTTGTATTACTTGTGCCAACTGATCTTGTACTTCCCGGATTTCTCTTTTGTACTGTGTATTGATTTGATTTTGATTTTGTTAGAATTTTCTAATTTGTTCATTCTCTTCAGTGTCCGTGGAGGCTACAGGTCTTGTCATTCATATCATCATCTACCTTTGTAGATAAGTTAGTGAACTGATCTGAAAGTTCGGCTACTTTATCCGATAGTGAAATTATTTCCTCTGTGTGTTTTTCTGAACCAAGTTTCAGAGTGTCCATTTGTGTTGAAATCGTATCTACTGTGTCCTTTAAGTTTTCCTGAGTTTTTGCAAGTTGCGTAACCGAATCGGTAGATGCAACTGAGTCAATTTTAGCTTGCAAGGTGTCGTGATTTTCATGAACAATAGTTTGCAGTTCTTTGGCTGCTTCGTATTTCTGTAATGCATTTTCATGACGCGAAAAAGTAGGTTGGAAATGCTCACAAATTTGTGTTTTTACGTCATTACAGACTTTCGACATTTCGATTCTATGTTATGTAACTCAGTAGTTAAATTTTCACGTGTTTGTTCAAGTGTGGTGTCTAACTTCCGAAGATTTTGTTCCATTGTGTCTAACTGTTGCTATGTTTGTCTCTGGTGTTGTTCCATTGTGTCTAACTTTTGAAGATTTTGTTCCATTGTGTCTAACTTTTGAAGATTTTGTCCCATTTGTTTCTGATTTTGTTCAAGCGTTGTGTCTAACTTTTGTAACCTTTGTCCCATTTGTTGCATTAACTGTAATAACAGTGCACTGGTGTCTGAAACATGTTCCTCAGTGCTATTCGGCGGTGCATTTGAACCGGCAATGTTCGCATTTTGAAAAGCAGAAAATGTGTCTTGATTTATTTGAGAAAACGGAGACGACGCAAAACCTGAATCTACAGTATTTGCAAGACTGTGTCCTGTCATTTCGGAATCCTGAGGCGAGCTGTTGTTGACCGATCGATCGATAATGCTTCCCTGTTCACTAATTGTTTCACTGCCCAGACCATTATTTGCAGCCCCCTCCATTTCCCTATGCACAATTACCAAATTACTACTTTGAACATTAGTTAATTCATTACATCGTGGCGCTAACACACTGCTTTCGTCTTCACTGTCATTTCTCAGTTTACTTTGGAGCCTAGTATTACGTTTTTCACACGCCATTATTGTCACAATATTTCACACGACAACACAGAAAAACACAATTTGAAGAGCTAAAGTAAGAGAACACATTAACACAGCACTGAAAATAATATCTGGTTAATTGCAAGTGCAGCTGCGAAATACTTGGTGCAAATCTACATGCATGCCACAACTGTTTTACTATACAAGAATGAAAAACTACAACTACAAATGAAATTCTCTCTGCAATTACGCGCTAGCAATAAACAATAGCTACACTAATTACACAAACTACAAGAAAAAAATCAGAAGATTGCAGTGAGGTATCCTCGGCTAAGGGTCGACATATGAAACGTCCCCTTAGAAAAATTATACGTGACTGTGTTTAAACTGACACACAATATTTTTAGCGCAACGCAATCTGACTCTCAAAAATCCCTACAAAAGAATGGCCCTGACTAACATTAACCTATACCTTTCACAAATCAGTTACCTCACCAAAAATCTTCGTTATTCGACTACTGCAATACAGTGAGCGCCACTACTGCCAGCTAAATAAAAAATTAAAACTACTGAAGGCACTAACTACTAATAGGCATAGTTAGCAAATGAAAGATTTTAATAGAGAACAAACAATGTATTTACCTTAATAGTCATAATATATATAGCAGTTCATGACATCCATTCTTACAAAAGTACTGTTTCTGATGGACACACGTCCAGATTATCCATTCTCAAAAATCCGCCATCTCACTTCCCCACATCCACCACTGCTGGCGGCTCACCTCCAACAACTCAACGCTACGCGCTGTTGACATCCATCTGCCCAACACTACAATGGCAGACAACAATGCAAACTAGCCACAGACTGCACACACCACAGCCAGTGATTTTTCATACAGAGCGCTACGTGGCGTTACCAATAAGAAAACCTAAACAGCCTACTTATAATATCACCGAAATAATGGAGTACACTAATGTGCAGACACGAAAACAATTCGAAAATTATCAAAATAATGCATGAAAAACGCTCTGTAGACACTCTCACTACTTGTAAATTGTCCAAATAATGCAGTGCACAGCACACGGACATGTAAACTACTTGTAAATTACTGAAAATTATGCACAGCACAGCCTACAGACCTGCTCGCAAAATAATGCTACAGACACGCAAACAACTAGTAAATTGTCAAAGAATAATGCATGTAAAAGTCGCTACAAAAACGCTCACGACGCTTAAACAGTCGAAAATAATGCAGTGTACAAATACTCAGTGCATGTGAAAACCGCTTTCGAACTATCGTCAACTGTGACGTAACAGCGAAGTGCTGCAATACGCACAAGCGCCGACACCGCCGTAAGCCACCGCAGGATTGACGAATGCAGGGGCGCGAGATATTGCTCTCAGGCCGCTACCGCTTACAGCCAGTAGATGAGAGTCGCGTCTATTTGCGGGTATACTGTTAGAATTATTCGAGTGTTATACTGACGTCACATGTCTATATAAATAAAAGCCAAGTCACCCTCTGGACGTGCACGTGTTTATCATTGCTGCTGCGATGCCTTCTCTACCTGTGGTCCAGCAAAGACCTAGTTGCCGACCAACTCATCCTCGCAGATGCAGCTGAAAGGTTCTCAATGCTATGCTGGCGTCACAGGTCGCGCTGTAGAAATCTGTTCCAATACTTCCCAGTATAGCACATGGCACATTGTTCCTAGCTATCCTTACAGGACATGTGAGACGCATCCAGCCGCATACGTGTTTACTGTGACTGGCGTCGACCTGCAAGTCCAGTGACAAGCGAGAGATGTCTGCATAGCAGTTCACCCGCGTAGGCGCATCCAAAAGGTTCTCAATGTTATACTGACGTCACATGGGTATATAAATAATCCCAAGTCGACCTCTCAGAAATTGTAAAATGTGGCAGAATAGTTAATGGTCGATTTTGTAAGAGCTTTTGTGATGTCTCAGCTTCTTCGCATAGAAATTCTTGTCCTAACAAAACCTTTTCACAAAAATTGCCCAGAATAACGCCGAATGCATTCCTCCTGATGGTCCTAACATGGAACCCCGTCCATCACGTGTTGCCCTTCCTGGAAATAGTTAAGTCCAGCTTTCAACAAACATCTCCGAAACGCAAACATTCTCACCGCTATGTAGAGGCTCCTACATCCCAGCACAAAGAGCACACAGAGCTCCAAGCCCTAATAGAAAGCAATGAAGCTCAAATAGATACAAGTATGGAAAGATGGCTACAGCTGGAAATATATTCATCCGAAATTTTTTCAAACTACCTAACAGGGTTCAGAAAGGATAGATTAAACACAGTTGGTGGTGGAGTATTTATTGCTGTCAGAAGCAGTTTACCTTGTAGTGAAACTGAATTAGATTGTCCCTGCGAAATAGTATGGGCAGAGGTTATACTTGACAATCGGACCAAACTATTAGTTGGATCGTTTTACCGATCCTCCGACTCAGAAGATGCAGTTGCTGAACAGTTCAAAGAAAGCCTAAGTCTTATTTCAAATAGGTACCCCTCTCATACAATTATAATCGGTAGTGACTTTAATCTACCCTCGATATGCTGGAAAAATTATATGTTTAAAGCCAGTGGCAGACATAAAATGTCATCCGAAATTGTACTGAATGCTTTATCGGAAAATTATTTTGAAAAATTACTTCACGAGCCCACTCGAAGAGTAAATGGTTGCGAAAGCATACTTGACCTCTTAGCAACAAATAATCTTGGACAAATAGGGCGTATCGTGACGAATACAGTGATTAGCGACCACAAGGCAGTTGCCCATAAAAAAGAAACGCAAAATGCATCTATTTAAAAATGCTGATAAAAATGCTCTTAACGTCTTTTTAAGAGACAGTCTCCACTCCTTCCGATCTGATCACATAAGAGTAGAAAAGATGTGGAATGATTTCGGAGAGGTAATATCGATGGCAATTGAGAGATATATACCACATAAATTAATAAGTGATGCTACTGATCCCCCATGGTACACAAAACGGATCAGATCGCTATTGTACAAGCAACGAAAAAACATGCCACATTAAAAAAAAAAACAAAATCCCCAAGATTGGCAAAGTTTTACAGAAGTTCGAAATATAGCGCGTACTTCAATGCGAGATGCGTATAATAATTTCCACAACGAAACTCTGTCTCGAAATCTGGCAGAAAACCCAAAGAGATTCTGGTCGTACATAAAGCACACCAGTGGCAAGACGCAATCAATACCTTCACTGCGCGATAACAATGGTGAAGTCACTCATGACAGTGCCACTAAAGCAGAGTTATTGAACGCGGTTTTCCGAAACTCCTTCACCAAAGAAGACGAAGTAAATATTCCTGAATTCCAATCTAGAACAACTGTGAAGATGAGAAACATAGAAGTAGATATCCTTGCTGTAGAAAGCAGCTTAAATCACTTAATAAAGGCAAGGCCTCCGGTCCAGATTGTATACCAGTCAGATTTCTTTCAGAGTATACTGATGCGATAGCACCATATTTAAGAATTATATGCAACCACTCGCTCACAGAACGTTCCGTACCTAAAGACTGGAAAATTGCTCAAGTCACACCAATACCCAAAAAGGGAAATAGGAGTAATCCGCTGAATTACAGGACCATAACAGTAACGTCGATTTGCTGTAGGGTTTTGGAACATACACTGCGCTCGAAAATTTTGAATTACCTCGAAGAAAACGATTTATTGACACGTAGTCAGCACGGATTCAGAAAACAATCGTTCTTGTGAAACACAACTAGCTCTTTATACTCATGAAGTAATATAATTCTACCGACAGGGGATGTCAAATTAATTCCATATTTTTAGATTTGCAGAAGGCTTTCGACATCGTTCCTCACAAGCGTCTTCTAACCAAACTGCGTGCTTATGGAATATCGCCTCAGTTGTGCGACTGGATTCGTGATTTCCTGTCCAAAAGGTCACAGTTCGTAGTAACAGACGAAAGTCATCGAGTAAAACAGAAGTAATATCCGGCGTTCCCCAAGGAAGTGTTACAGTCCCTCTATTGTTCCTGATCTATATTAACGACATAGGAGGCAATCTGAGTAGCGCCATTAGATTGTTTGCAGGTTATGCTGTCGTTTGCCGTCTTGTAAAGTCATCAGATGACCAAAACGAATTGGAAAATGATTTAGATAAGATATCTGTATGGTGCGAAAAAGTGGCAATTGTCTCTGAAAAAAGAAAAGTGTGAAATTATTCACGTGAGTACGAAAAGAAATACGCTAAATTTAGATTACGCAATAAGTCACACAAATCTGAAGGCTGTAAATTCAACTAAATACTTAGGGATTACAATTACAAATAACCTAAATTGGAACGATCATATAGATAACTTGAAAAAAGCTTATTTGTGCATCAGCTGTACAATTTTATGGCTATTCTCTACCAGTTTCGACTGTTACAATAATCTTCAAGAAGAAAGAGGTAAAAAAATTACAGAATATACACAAGCGTCATAGCAAATGGTGGAGTTAAAAAGGCCATTTTTAAATCATAGTACTTACACATTGTACATCAATGGATCAACCATTCATTTCCATCAAATATGAGCCATACAGATGCAGAACATATACAGGGCTATTACAAATGATTTAAGCGATTTCATAAATTCACTGTAGCTCCATTCATTGACATATGGTCACGAGACTCTACAGATACGTAGAAAAACTCATAAAGTTTTGTTCGACTGAAGCCGCACTTCAGGTTTCTACCACCAGAGCGCTCGAGAGCACAGTGAGACAAAATGGCGACAGGAGCCCAGAAAGCGTATGTCGTGCTTGAAATGCACTCACATCAGTCAGTCATAACAGTGCAACGACACTTCAGGACGAAGTTCAACAAAGATCCACCAACTGCTAACTCCATTCGGCGATGGTATGCGCAGTTTAAGGCTTCTGGATGCCTCTGTAAGGGGAAATCAACGGGTCGGCCTGCAGTGAGCGAAGAAACGGTTGAACGCGTGCGGGCAAGTTTCACGCATAGTGATGTGAAAGATTCAGTGTTTAAACCTCATCTACCAAGAAACGTGCCAGAACTGCGAGCTCGCATCAACAATGCTTTCGAACTCATTGATGGGGACATGCTGCGCCGAGTGTGAGAGGAACTTGATTATCGGCTTGATGTCTGCCGAATCACTAAAGGGGCGCATATCGAACATTTGTGAATGCCTAAAAAAACTTTTTGAGTTTTTGTATGTGTGTGCAAAGCATTGTGAAAATATCTTAAATAATAAAGTTATTGTAGAGCTGTGAAATCGCTTCAATCATTTGTAATAACCCTGTATAAATATCATAATAGTCTGTCCTAACATAGTCTACATAAACACGCTGTGCCTTGGCGCAATTACAAGTAGTGCACATCTGGTGGTAAATCCACACTTAATAATTGACACGTTATAACTGTCAAACGTACAAATTCTATATGATGGTCAAAGAGATCAACTTGAAACCTTGACCTCCTGTAACAGGTGGTGCAATCCCAAGTACACTTTGATCTATACCTGGAACACACCTGGGATTACACCTGCCTCAATCTGTAAAAACGGAACCCTTATAGGATATCATTCTTGACCGTTTGTCTCTCTGTCTGTCTGTCTGACAGACTGTTAAGTAACTTTTTTCTCAGAAGCGTGTAGACCGATCAAGTTCAAATTTATGTCACGTTTTAAGACCTATGGTCCCTTGGCGGTGTACAAATTTTAATCTGCGTTGTCAGTTTAATCAAAAGATACTGTCATGTATTTTACATGTTTTGATACTCGCAAACTCTCACATAGGGTATTTCCTGTTGACCTGCTGTCATGAAATTTGGCAAGAAGCAAGATTTTACCGTACAAGTAAAGGGGAAAAAATCCGAAAATTCTCGTTTGGAATTGTATAACAAGAAAAAACTATCATTTTTTATACGTCTGTCTGTCTGTACGTCTGTTAAGTCCCTTTTTCTCTGGAACATATTAGCGTATCACTTTCAAATTTATGTAGCAAACCAAGGCCTATAGTTTTTTGGCGGTGTAAGAACTTTAAGCTTTTAAGTCAATGCATTAAAAGGAATACGGCCGTTTATGTCACATATTTTCATACTCGAGAACTCACACATCAAAATGTATAGAGTACTTCCTATTGACCTAGAATCATGAAATGTGGCAAGAAGTGAGGTTTCACAGTACAAGTAAATGAAAAAAATCCAATTATATCACAAGAAAAAATTTCTCTTGTCATTTGTTATCCGACTTCAAACTTGAAATTAAAACACGTAAATAAGTTATACACAACTGCAACCAGTCACTTTTTTCAATAATAATGCTTTATTACATTAACCGGTTTTCGAACCCTTTCAGGTTCATCTTCAGATGATTTCGGGAGGATCCGGGAAGTTACATCATTACTGGTAGTAGCATAATGCTGGGTGCTGGTTCTATGGTAGAAAGATGGGTCACACTTTAATGTATCGCCATGACTATAGCTTATCTGTCGATATGGATGTAGTGTATAACTTATTTACATTAATATACAGTCACGGTTCTAAAATATCCGTAACGGATAAGCATAATCTGAAATTAAAACATTCTCGACAGTCTTGGAATCCCTGGGGCCGATATTCTGCTAGTATCAATGTCGATAACAGGCAAAAATCGTCAATTTACTCGATTCCTGGAATGGATAAACTGTCTATATACATAATTAAGTTTGAACGAAACCCTCAGCGCTCGAGCCCCATTAGTATCTCCCCAATTTTTTTTCTTTCTGCAGCTCTCCCATTTGTTTGTATTTATCTTATTGTGAAGCAGACCTTGGTTTTATAGCCCTTCTGAACATTTCTGTAGGCCAAAGTGGCACTGAAAAAGCTAAAGAAGTGGTAGTTTTATCCGCAACATTCCCCTCGAGTTGTGAAGATGCTGTAAATTACAAGTCTGTTCCTATAATTCAATCATGTTCTCCTCTGTATCCCGTACATGTTATTTCGCTTTGCGGTTTATCGTTTACGAATCACTGTAGATTCAAAAATGCCATAGGTGGGTCCATTGCTCAGAGTAACATCGCGGTTGCTTCTCTACTACCTTCACATCTTACAAATCCATTTGACGTTCTTCTTCTGTTTACTTTTAAGAACATACCGAATTGTTTTCTATTGAGTCGCTTCTGGTTGTGGAACGCGCGTAATAAAGGCGTGCTGCAGACATGCACTGGCGTCTTTTATCGTAAGAGGGAAGTCCGTTCCAGCTCCAGCGGCCGTCCAGTGACTGTACCGGCGATTGTATGGGCGACTTCCTGCTCACCTCAAACCGTGACCCGCGCCGCGCAACAAAAAACCAGCCACGGAGCACAGATTAGTCCTCATCCGATCTCAGTGGGTGTTCGGCAGATGTTTCCCACAGCTGCAGGTAGCAGGCAGCAGGTACAGAGCCATCAGAAAGCGTTTCACAGCACTTTTCAGGAGATCGGATTTTGCAGGGTCCTTTCATCCTTTCCCTATGGAAACATCGGCATCTGAAAATAAAAGAGAGAGAGAGAGAGAGAGAGAGAGAGACAAAATAAAGAACTACGCTTTACGCACTGCTTTACTATAACTATTTGCTCAAGTGCCACACACGTTATATAGTCTGAGGTTCCAAGCTCTTTCCAGTGACAAGATACACAACACCAAAAAATTTCGGTCATAATAAGCCTGCTACAAACTTTTTTACGTATGTCTGAAAATTAGCCATATTGTTCGCTAAAACCTCTCGAAAGCTGCACCTCATTTTACAGAATGAGCCCTACCTTCACCAACAAAATTTCGTAGTTTGTTCAGGGATATTTTCTGAATAGTTTGGCGTAAGGGAATCGTTGTCTTGGCTGATCGAAGATCACCGGTCCTTTATAGCAAACTATTCAGAAAATAAGTTTAGAGATCTTGTCTGTGAAGTTAGGGTTCACCCTGTATTTGTTACCATTTGATCAAATTCCGCGCATGCTATGTTATTCTCTTTGAAGGCTCTTTTGGACGACACGGGTGAAAAGTATAGCTACACTGCAGTTCCATAAAAAAAGGTCGGAGTCATAATTCGGCTGATACAAACGTTAAAAATTACTCACACTCGGCAGAAAATTAGCCACGTTGTCCGCCATAACTTACCGGAAACCGCACACCAATATACACTGCGGTGACAAAACCCATGGGATGGCAATGCCTACTTACACAGATGGCGGTAGTAACGCGTACACGCGGTATAAAAGGGCAGTGCATTGGCGGAGCTGTCATTTGTATTCAGGTGATTCACGTGAAAGGTTTTCCGACGTTATTATGGCCACGTGATGGGAATTAACAGGCTTGGAACGTAGAGGTGGAGCTAGATGCCTGGGTCTTTCCCTTTCTGATATCGTTAAGAAATTCAATATTCCGAGATCCTCAGTGTGAAGAGCGTGACGAGAATACCAAATTTCAGGATTTACCTCTCACCTAGCACAGCACAGTGGGCCGACGGCCTCACTTAACGACCGACAATAGCGGTGTTTGACTAGAGATGTTGCGGCGGTGCGGTTCTTTCAGTCTCTTTACGACGAACCTGCACCTACCTTGGAACATTGTCTCAGCATATCATCACTAGGGAAGCCGAGCGAAACCTACTGTACTTCGACGTGAACCAGAGTGCAATTAAAATCACTAAATCTACGTTTCAGGAGAAAGTTTTCACACGAAATGAAAGGTTGTAAATTTTGTCCTTAATTAATATATTCTGAAACTCATGTGAACACGTATCACTGCCAAGCCCGTGCTAGTCTTACCACAGTCACTCACTATCCCTTTCACTCACGTTAGCAAGTTTATGGTGTTGCATTTCCCGAAAACGTAATAGCTACAAAAATACGTATTGTTTTTGGTTGAGAATGCTCTCCAAATATTAAGTCGGTCGGTACCTAATGCAGTCACAGTTTTTAGCCACCGACCTGCTCAATACGCCACGTGGAATACATGTCTTTTCTCGTCACAAAATTCACTTAAAATTCCGAAATTTCTACACACCCATCGGAATAATTATGCACTACGGTCGCAGGTTCGAATCCTGCCTCGGGCATGGATGTGTGTGATGTCCTTAGGTTGGTTAGGTTTAAGTAGTTCTAAGTTATAGGGGACTGATGACCTCAGAAGTTAAGTCCCATAGTGCTCAGAGCATTTGAACCATTTTTGAATAATTATGTCGTCACTTTACCACACTTTTCATGTATGAAACACTGCTAGATCCGGCAACTTATCATTTCCATCAGGACTACTACTACACACCCCCGAACTGTTTCACGGCTAGGATTCGACTCCTCTCTAGAATACTCTAAGTTTTCTTTACCAGCAAAGAAAGGCGCGCGAAGAATATTGCTTCACCATTGGTCAGTTTACTCAACAGCCAATAGCAAACCAACATTCTCCCGCGTCAGTCCGCGCTTTTCATCAATAACCAATCGCAAAATAGTAAACCTAACGACTGCACTTTTTACCGACGTAATTATCTAATATGCTGAAGTTTTGTTTATGCACAAAGTTATTTACTATTCTTATTCATACCTGAATTAACTTTCCCTTTACCATAAACTTACTTTACAAATCTGTTCTACAAAAATCCTCTTTGTCCACATCCATACTTCTTCGCAATGTTCCCACACTACATCCCTCTACATAACTCGTTAAACAATTATCTTCATATTATCCTTAAACCACAATCACGCATCATTCATACTGCCAAAATACATTTGTAACATTTTACCTACACAAAAAGACATAATAACACTTTATGAAAATACTAGAACAGTTTATGAAAATCATTCTATTCCCTTAGTGCACTCTAGTGGGCACAATCGAAACTAAATCAGTCCCCTATCCAGTATTGTCCTCTATCAGCTGATACATAAACTACGTGCACGCCCAGTCTCGCGTCACCATCTGTCACTGTCCAGCTCTGAGACACATCTCCCACTTAACCGCCTCCAAGGCAGGATCGGTATAGGGCGCTACGCCTCAATGTCAGTCCTAACATACAATCAACACTGCGTGAAGTAACCGCAGAAACTAATGCGGGACGTAGACGAACATATCCGTTAGGACAGTGCAGCGATATATGGTGTTAATGGGCTATGGCAGCAGACGACCGGCGTGGGTGCCTTTGCTAACAACAGGACATCGCCTGCAGCGCCTCCCCTGGGTTCGAGACCACATCGATTGCGCTCTAGACGACTAGAAAACCGTGATCTGGTCAGATTAGACCGATTTCGTTTGGTAAGAGGTGATGGTGTGCAGGCTGGTGGTGGCTCCACAATGTTGTGGGCTGTGTGTACATGGAATGGATTGGGTTCTCTGCATGTTGGGCCACTTGGAGATCATTTTCAACCATTCATGGACGACCTGTTCCGAAACAACGATTCAATTATTGCAGATAACAATGCGTCATGTTGGAGGCCACAATTGTTCGCGAATTTTTTTAAGAAAATTTTGGACAGTTCGAGCGAAAGATTTAGCCACCCAGATCGCATGACACGAATCCCATCGAATATTCATGGGACGCAGTCGAGAAGTCAGTTCGTGCGCAAAATCCTTCACCAATTATGGATGGTTATGGAGACAGCTGGACTCAGTAATTCGGCGTGGGACTTCCAACGACTCGTTGAGTACATGCCATGTCAAATTGCTGCAAGTTTGTCGGGAAAAAAGAGGTCCGACACGATATTAGGAGCTATCCTATGACTTTTGTCACTTCAGAGTATTTACTCGATCTTGATGTATTCTATCTTAACTGCATCAGCCTGTTCAAATGTCCGGTTTCTTGCTGTGCTAACTAATGGACAGTGTAACGTCTGACACTTGATGCACGAAACGTTTCTTGTATTCACTTTTCGTGCTGTAGAAAGTTTTGTATGTATCGACAGTTCTGAAACAAGGAATCACCAAAATTTCATGTTCAGTTTAGTGGACCATTAAGTAAGTCAGACACACACTGTTCAGATTAAACATTCAAAGATATTAAAATAAAAGATCAGTCTGTACCACCGTTGTTCGTTCGTGCTTTGCTAGGGAGCATTCTTTTTATTAAAGGTTTCAGTCTCTTCTAATACATCGAGCAACCTCTCTTTTGGTTTAATGAGTAACATCTCTGTATTACGGCCAATGTCCTAAATAGAGTCGTTTTCCGCAGGCATAGACAATCCAAACGCTATTGTTCTGGGAAAAGGTGATGTATTTAAACGGCGACTGAAATAGGCGTCCCGTTTGGCCGGTATAACTCTTGTGCCGTTAATCTTATACATGGCGGAATTTAGGAACTTATTATACTTCGGACCGATTTTATCCCGTAGCTGGTTGGAAGTCTATCTGCACATTACATTCTTGACGGTACTGGTAATTTTCGTGAGACTTAGTCGTTGCAGGTTGTGCCAATATATTTAGATGTTAGAATTCCGTTAGTAATCTTAATCGAATTATTGTTATTAACGCCACTGGTTTTATTAAAAAAATTAAGTGCAGTGACTTTATAGTATTCGATGACGAGAATCATTAAATTTAAATTGTACCAACATGAATCCTGGCACGGTGCTAGTTAACAACATTGTATTGTAGACTTCTGTACTGTCCCAGCTGGTTGCGAGTGTTAAAAAATGTAAAACTACATCAAAGAGAAACAGGTGGTTATGTCCACAGACAAAAAGATGCACGGCATGGATTGCGTAAGAAAGGTTGTTGAGAAACACCACTGTTGAATTTATTGTTGCCATTTGGACGACGTCAGACCGGAGCGAAGAATAATCTATGACCAGCCATATGTGAGTCCACTGACACAGTTTGCACGCTAAAGAAAGAAACTGGTGATAGTATCGGAGTCCGTTGATGTGTTTGCAAACATGGATGCTCACAGATATGTGCCAATGACATAAATGAGTGGCTGCGAGATGACAATGTACGATGTCTGTTTACGAATATTATCGCCGATCGTTCGCCTGGAGAGAATGACGACAGTGAGGATGGACTAACTGACGAAGTTGGAATTCACTATGAAGACATTATAACGCCTACAGAGGCAACAATGCAGCTAGATAATGTAAAGGTTTATTTCGAATACCAGGTGCACACAGTGTAATGGTTGTTTATTTACGTGACCATTACGGCACTCCAACCCCAGTTCTCGATACCAGTAATATCGTACTACTTTTCTGCGAAGTAACAGACATATTTTTGTGACAATGTTCACATTTGGTTTTATTAATGTATAGGTACTACGATGTATCGATATATTGCAGTGATATGGGTCTTGTGTGTATTCATTTCTGTGAGAATGTCATAATCTTTGACCTACTTGTAACCGTTTTGGCGCGAATGCGCACAGAGCAGTCTTTGTTTCACTTTGGCAGAAGTTAAGTTGTTATTTCGCTTTGTAAAATAACAGTCAAGTCTTGTGTTTGGTTAAAGTGGAAATTATATATATATGAAGATTGATACAAAACCTGTTTTCTTGATGATGTGACAATTAAGAAGAAGTACATGTGAGTTTACAAGAAGTTTAATAAAAATGTGGATCGTGAACACCAAGTCAAAAATTATTTCTACCATACCATTGTTCTGATCTGGGATTGTTTGATCATTAAGAATTTCCTGAAAAACGCATTTTTTAGGTCTTCAAATATTGCTAAAATACAGATCTGGACCTTCTAGCAGTCAAAGTGGAATCACCCTAGAAGCAACAAGATGAGCCATAACAACTTCGACGAAATATACGTGGGGATCCATTCAAGATACGTGCCAAATTAATGACTTTTTTACAGAGACCTCATTATTTCCATTCTGACGATACCATCCACAGTCAATAACTTTGCTGTTTCCCGATAAAGCGAACATATGCTGCGTGAGCAACATTATTAATCTGATTTCTAACCTACTTTGCAAGTGGTGGTATTGTTAGAACAGATACCGTCGAACTAAAGCTGATGAAATGTCTGCGTGAGCGTGGTGCACATTAACGAGATAGCAGTCTTGATCCAAACGAACTTACTGTTAATTTCAGTGTTGCTGCAGAGCATTAGGCCATCAGGATTAAAAGGCCAGAGCGATTGATGTAAAATTAACCCCTTTCAACATGCCAAAGCCAACATACACGGACTCACAGCTCAAAGAAATATAAGTTTGAGAAAAAGCCAAGATTACTTAAAAGAATTAAGACTTCACTTACATAAATCGCTTAAGAAAACTCCTCAGCAAATAACCTCTCAAGAAGACAGTTTTAGCCAAAATGTGTCTCCGTTATTTAAACAGGTTTGCCAGTAACTGTGAATTCAGAAAACAGAATACTAGAAAAAAAGAAGGCTCGGAGGTAACGTAACATTCAAAAATTCTTGTCTGAAGGAAGAATTCATATCCTGGCGGAAAACATACTATAACTAGGACAGGCCGGCAAGCTCGACTTAGTTAAAAGATTAAACCAGGCAATACACACATTCACCCATAACTACCAACGGAAATTCTTTATCATTTGGTTCCCTCCGGCACATTATTACTCAAACATATGGAACGAAGCTGCTTAGAATATGTCGCAGCAATCATAAGGGAAACCATCTTTCAACACGTCCAACTGACATTAGAAGATGTTACTATAATAGATATATTACATTAGTGATAATATAAGGCGTAAACAAAGTTAACGTTCCATGTTCACTACTTGCTGCAGCTGTGTCCCTCTCCTTCCCACATGCGGCACGCACTCAGCACATCGATTCTTTCAAGTAATAAATGCAAAGGGAATCGGACTTGCAACATACTATAATTAATAACGACTGTTCTTAACATCGTGGCAGATCAAGACTTGCCGGCCGGGTGGCCGAGCGATTCTAGGCGCTTCAGTCTGGAGTCGCGCGACCGCTACGGTCGCAGGTTCGAAACCTTCGAATCCCGCCTCGGGCATGGATGTGTGTGATGTCCTTAGGTTAGTTAGGTTTAAGTAGTTCTAAGTTCTAGGGGACCTCAGATGTTAAGTCCCATAGTGCTCAGAGCCATTTGAACCATTTTTGAGATCAACACTTTTTCCTTTCACTGCAACTAATGGCCAACGTAAATATCAGTACTCCTCCCAGTAACTGATAGTTAATCACGTGCGTGCAACTCGTATTCAGGAAATAGGAAGCAGAAATGTCAGCCACCAAAGAAACAATCTGTCTGCTTTAGTACAGGAACACAGTCTGTCGGTAGACTCAATGCAGCTCACTGCCACCCAAGACGGAACCCAGCAAATATGACAGTCCCTCTTAGCTCGAAGAGTAAGCGCAGTCCAGGCTCGCTATGCACACTCTTCCATCGTACAAGTACAACAAGTACACACGTGTTACGTACAGTCTTTCAGAGCATAAACTTAAGGGCACACATCAAACCAGCTGCGGACGTCTGTCCACGAGGAAATCCGCCACTAGTGTCCGCTTACTCCTCCCGTTCCTTAAGCCGTCGGCACACTATTTGAATGCAACAATACACTGAGGATGCACACAAAACGCATTGTTCTTGGTAAAATTTCTTATAATTAAATTTCATTTAGTAACACAGCTACGATTGAAGCTTTCTGTAAGTGCTAAAATTCTAAGAACTTCATGATGTTGGTTTAGCGTAGTGAGAAGCGTCAGTGATCGCTGAAATTTTCGTCTGGGCCGTGGTTCGCAACTCGCCAGTACATAATTTTTTTCCTAACATTTTCGTTTTTATTAGGTTCTGTTACTTTATTATTAGTTTAATATAAGTATATGCTATAATTTTTGATGTTATGTAAATATAAGTTCACCTTTCTTTGGTTGTTCGATTGGCTTGATCTACAGGATACCTTGCGCTACTCGCGTAAAGCTACGAGGGCAGTTCAATAAGTAATGCAACACATTTTTTTTCTGAAACAGGGGTTGTTTTATTCAGCATTGAAATACACCAGGTTATTCCTCAATCTTTTAGCTACACAACACTATTTTTCAACATAATCTCCATTCAATGCTACGGCCTTACGCCACCTTGAAATGAGGGCCTGTATGCCTGCACGGTACCATTCCACTGGTCGATGTCGGAGCCAACGTTGTACTGCATCAATAACTTCTTCATCATCCGCGTAGTGCCTCCCACGGATTGCGTCCTTCATTGGGCCAAACATATGGAAATCCGACGGTGCGAGATCGGGGCTGTAGGGTGCATGAGGAAGAACAGTCCACTGAAGTTTTGTGAGTTCTTCTCGGGTGCGAAGACTTGTGTGAGGTCTTGCACTGTCATGAAGAAGGAGAAGTTCGTTCAGATTTTTGTGCCTACGAACACGCTGAAGTCGTTTCTTCAATTTCTGAAGAGTAGCACAATACACTTCAGAGTTGATCGTTTGACCATGGGGAAGGACATCGAACAGAATAACCCCTTCAGCGTCCCAGAAGACTGTAACCATGACTTTACCGGCTGAGGGTATGGCTTTAAACTTTTTCTTGGTAGGGGAGTGGGTGTGGCGCCACTCCATTGATTGCCGTTTTGTTTCAGGTTCGAAGTGATGAACCCATGTTTCATCGCCTGTAACAATCTTTGACAAAAAATTGTCACCCTCAGCCACATGACGAGCAAGCAATTCCGCACAGATGGTTCTCCTTTGCTCTTTATGGTGTTCGGTTAGACAACGAGGGACCCAGCGGGAACAAACCTTTGAATATCCCAACTGGTGAACAATTGTGACAGCACTACCAACAGAGATGACAAGTTGAGCACTGAGTTGTTTGATGGTGATCCGTCGATCATCTCGAACGAGTGTGTTCGCACGCTCCGCCATTGCAGGAGTCACAGCTGTGCACGGCCGGCCCGCACGCGGGAGATCAGACAGTCTTGCTTGACCTTGCAGCGATGATGACACACGCTTTGCCCAACGACTCACCGTGCTTTTGTCCACTGCCAGATCACCGTAGACATTCTGCAAGCGCCTATGAATATCTGAGATGCCCTGGTTTTCCGCCAAAAGAAACTCGATCACTGCCCGTTGTTTGCAACGCACATCCGTTACAGACGCCATTTTAACAGCTCCGTACAGCGTTGCCACCTGTCGGAAGTCAATGAAACTATACGAGACGAAGCGGGAATGTTTTAAAATATTCCACAAGAAATTTCCGGTTTTTTCAACCAAAATTGGCCGAGAAAAAAAATGTGTTGCATTACTTATTGAACTGCCCTCGTATTTTGCTCCTTTTTCTTTTACGCTTCGTAATTCACGTGTTGCAAAGATTCTGCTGCTGGGTAGGATCAGTGATCAAGTAAGACTGACCTTGAGGTTTTACTAAAATGAAATAATGTTTACCTTATGTGAAGAAGTATTGCAAATTTGTATCGCACTGTTTGTAATGGAACTTTTATAAGCCTGTGTCCTTATTGATTGGACATGGTACTTTCCTTTTCGTGGACAATGGAGGAAATGTGCGTTTTAATAGAGCTAACGTGGGAATTTTACGCTCGTCCGTTTAGTGAAGAGTGTGATTTACGCACTAGAAACTTCCTGCAACTGCCGCCGGAGTGCGCTGCGATAGCGTGTACCACGTTGGGGCCCAAGTACCGTATGCGCAAGTCGCATCGTTTCTGAGCGTTCAGCAGCACGTTGAACTTAGCACGCTCAACGTTGCCGTTCGACAGCACGGTCCGTATGCCGACGGCTTTACTGTCACTATTCGCTTCTTCTTGCTGGCCCACAGATAAAAACCTTTTTGGTAGCGATCTCGTAAATCGCAGACGGTGAAAACATTGTCAAATTAGGTCATACGTTAGAACAGAGCCAAAAGTGTCTAAAGCTCACACTGCCTTTTTTTCAGAATCTGCTCAAAATACGTATAAATGAAGTGTTTACGGTGTTTAATCAGTGTCTTTCTTTCCAGATTACCCGGGCTTCCCGTACTCTGGATGACCTGCGGTCCCCCCTACTTCGTACGAAAGAGGTTCCTCAGTACTGTTTGTAGCTGTGTTGCATCCCAGGTGACTTAGCCGCTAGACAGCGAGTTGCAAGCAGAGAGCAAGACACACGAGCACATACGGAAGATGAGGCGCGCGCCCTGCAGTGGATGCGATACGAGGCCGCGCCTGGCAGTGACTACAGGTGTCGGGTTTCTGGACGGCTGCCCAGCGGCGTGTCGCAGCGGAGCTCTCCCTCTCGGCCGCCAGGTATTTATAATCTCGCCTCTGACTAATTGCCTGACACACGGCAAATGGCCGCACATTTGGAGCGCACCAACTACGTCGCCTTTATGTCACGAGTGCTGGCGAGTTCTTTTGGACTAAGTAGGCGGAAACAGAATAATTTTCTCCCCTTACGATCGAAAAGGGGTCTTTTACACCTGTATACGAACGTGGTTAATTATTATTCCCACAATTCGCACTGTCTTATTAATGACGGAGCTTTTCCTTCAAATATTTATTCCCAAATTTTGACGAATGTTTCGACTTTTTCTTATTGCTCGATTTAGAATTTCCCATTCTCCATATTGTGTCTCAATGAAGAAAAGCTGTACGGTGGTTGGTCAGACCACGGTTTACTCGACATTTTTGCACCGAGGAAAGTGAACATCCGTACTTCGAAACAGCGTTGTCAAAAGAGACACATACTATTGGCATATCTTGGTTTACGAGTGTGTCGTACTGACGCTGGCCGCTCATGATACTGAATCAATCAGCAGTGGAACAGTTTTCACGTTGCAACACACTCAGCACATCAGCCATAGAAATGGAGCTCGTTGAAGAAGTTGCTGCGAAATCAGACATTCGTCAGAGAAATGAAAAAAAAAAAATTACATTGGAGCCCCATTTGTACATAACTGATTTATGTCCAAAATATTGAGGAGCTATCCTGATACCACACAATTATGGTGCTCACCGTATCATCGAAAAAGTAGTGACGAAAATAAACACACACTGTTAATAATACAATTTATTTACACAAATGGAGCCGTTGCCGGTTTCGAACCAACAAATTCGTCTTCAGCTGGCTGTTCACGTTTATATTACATTTGCTGTTTTGTACGGTAGCTATTGACTATTTATTTTTCCAACAGCAACTGTAAACAGCAACAAATTTAATATAAATTTAAACGACCATCTGAAGATGAACCTATCGGTTCGAAACCGGTAACAGCGTTATCTTTGTAAACAAAGAGCATTATTAACAATGGCTGGTTGCTGTTTTCTCTTTGCAAGAATAAAATTGTACGAGTACTTTGTACGAGGGCCTGGTGAGAAATTTCGCCTGAAGCTATGCGGCCAACATTATATAACTGTCGTGCGTTTTCTTCCTCAAGTCAATTCTCAGCCGCATTCTGAAGGGGCGATGAAGATGCGCCTGCATCGTTTTCAGTTGGAAATGTTTGATTACCCACAATACAGCCCGTAATTGTCTCAGTCTTTCATCTCAGCTCACATGAACCACTGGCTATGAAGACAACGTTTTTACACAGATAATGAGCTGTAGACCAGCGTAAAGAATTGGCGGAAAGCACTGGCGGCTGCCTTCTATAATGAGGGTATTGGAAAGTTGCTACAACGCTACGACAAATATGTAAGTCGGATCGGCGACTATGGAAATAAGTAGCTGGAAGTTGTAGCTAACTGTTGCAAATAAAACAGTTTTGCTATTCACTGTGGTTTCCATTTTACGACCTATCGTTCCTTACTTTCCTAATAGCCCTCGTATACACACGTCTGAGAATTCACAGTAACAAGTCCTTTCCTTAGATGAAAATATGACCGAAGTCTTCGCCGAAATCAGTTTTCCCTTCTAGTGAAAATATTCTGTAAGTCTTCCTTTACCTTTCATGGGCAATGCTGTTACCGCGTGGAGGAGCTTTGGGGACGCGTTGTAAGTCGTGCCGGATAGCTCAGACGACTAGATTGTAGCCCGCCAAATACGAGGTTCCGGACAAGAGTCCTGGACCGGCATGCAGTTTTAATGTGGCAGGAAGTTTCGCAACAGCACGAACTCCATTGAGGAGAGAAACGTTCATTCTGTGTCGAGTAGTTTATTGAAATTCTCAAATCACATATTGCTTTAAAAGTTTCCTAGTTACAGCATACGGTATACTTTCTGCTCATGTTTTGAGTGGACCCTGGGTGTCGAAACATTATGTGGTAGTAGTAGTGGATCGTCATTTATTTGAAACACTGTTATTCGCGCTTTAGCTAAACAAAAATACGAAAAATGTAGCTACTGTAAGCTGCTCCAGAGCCAACGAAAACAACTAGGGGACTTATCGAAATATCGTGTAAAGAGGAAAAGGAAATATGATTGCAAACGCAAAAACTTGTAACCCATGTGCAATTTACTATCGAAATGTCAGCATGTACTGTACTTGGAAGACGACATTTGAACACGAAGCATCGACTGTTGTTTTATGTGTTGATTTCAATCCGTTGCAAATAAACTTGAGAGGTACTGAGTTTTTTGTGTGACTGACTAACTGGGGCGGCTCATTCGTTAAGACAATGGACTGTAATTGGAATAAAGCGGGTACAAATCCCCGTTAGACTTCTGAACGTCGGTTTTCTCTTGTTTCCCTAAGGCACATCAAGACTGTTTCTTAAAAAGGCAGCCGGCCGGTGTGGCCGTGCGGTTCTAGGCGCTTCAGTCTGGAACCGCGTGACCGCTACGGTCGCAGGTTCGAATCCTGCCTCGGGCATGGATGTGTGTGATGTCCTTAGGTTAGTTAGGTTTAAGTAGTTCTAAGTTCTAGGGGACTGATGACCATAGATGCTAAGTCCCATAGTGCTCAGAGCCATTTGAACCATTTTAAAAAGGCACAATCGATTCCTTCCTCCATCTTTCTCCAACTAACCTACGGGAACTATGGGTTGTACTTCGCCTGGCGTGATCTCCATATCCGTCTTCTTTTCTACTAACGGGCCTAAAGCAAACATTAATCACCAGAGACTCTCGTAAGTCGTTTAAATTTTAAGAGCCCAAAGAAGTATTTTAGTACATTTTAAAAGTATAAAGAGCCGATTCGATAACGTGTTTCTTACGAGACCTCGGATGCTGTTTCTCTGGATGCTCACAAAGCACATCAGTTTTTAAAATCAAAGTGTTGTAATATTCTGTCCTTGGGTAAAGGTTACAAGCGTTGACAAGCCAGGAAGGGCTTGGTCAAAATAACTCAGTCAGACCATTGATGTTATTTGAGAATGTGGAGAAGGTAGTGTGTAATTCATAGAAACACATTTCAGTGGATTGGTGGCATTCCTAAAGTGCTTGACGTCGACACACTGATGGATAACTCTCACTCATATTTTCAGTGACTCTTTAGGGCAATACATATAATAATGTAACCCGCACTTTGTCACCATGTATATACTGGAAAATTAGGAAACGACATTAAGATTTGACCTCCCGTGGACGACATGGACATGGTAATCAGAGACGGAGTACAAGCCCGATCTGGGGAATGGTATTGGCCGTGTCGCTTTCAAAGAAACCAACTCAGCCTTTAGCGGTTTAGGGAAACAGCTCAAAACGTAAAATCTTGATAATCGAAAGAGTATTTTAACCACTCTCCCAAATGCGCTCGGTGCTATTTAGGGAACCCTGCAAAATCTGAATATGGATGACCGGAAGGAGGATTGAACCAGCGTCCTTCCATGGTACTATACGACTATAGTAAATGCAGAAATACCTCATAATCCCTTAATAACGGAGTCCAAGAGTCAATTATTCAGAGCGTGTTCTGAGATGTTGCATGTGAGTAGTCTCAATAGTTACGCCTGGAAGCCAGCCTTCCCTCTCGACACATCCGCCGGCTGGGTTGCGTTTTCTCCTAACACATGGATTTGTGAGTACACTGGAGAATATTTGCGCTGACATCGAAGAATAGTATCAGTCGCTCATCTCCCACCGCCTTTGTTTGGGGAAAAGTTGCAGCAAAGGAAAAAATGTATAGAAAGTACTTTATTGTAGAATTTTTATTTAGTGTGTCGAATGAGCTGCGGCAGTCGTGAGAGGACAGTTAAGATGCTGTCTTAACCACTTACTGGACCATGGTTTCTCCTTCAACTGAAGCTCGTCTGTCCCAGAATTCTGATATCTGCAAGCGCTCTGTATAGTCAGTATACATACATGGGCGAGTTTGTCAAATCAGAGGACACTATGGGAGTCGACTATAAAATGGCTAGTATCATCGCATGAGCGGCAAGGATTGAAGGCTTGCTATGGTACAGTAAGCAGTCAAAAACTTTTCAATGTCCTGTTGCGTAAGAATTGTAGCGCAGTCGTTGGGCTTTATTATTTTAACAATCTTTCCTCGTAAAAAATGTTAACTGGAAGCGAATCGGACCTCAAGCGTTGTGATAACACCTGCAAAAATTGCAAACAGATGTTTTACGAGTTTTGTACTTCAATGTCTGTTATTCTGAAAGCAATGGTTTACATTAGGATATATAATTTAATCAAGGTGTGTGGTTTGATCGATGACGTATAATCAACAACACTTTATTTGAGTAAAGCCCGCATCTCGTGGTCGTGCGGTAGCGTTCTCGCTTCCCACGCCCGGGTTCGATTCCCGGCGGGGTCAGGGATTTTCTCTGCCTCGTGATGGCTGGGTGTTGTGTGCTGTCCTTAGGTTAGTTAGGTTTAAGTAGTTCTAAGTTCTAGGGGACTGATGACCATAGATGTTAAGTCCCATAGTGCTCAGAGCCATTTTTATTTGAGTAATACGTGGCTTAATGAATAACGTGACAGTACTACATGTCTACATTCCCACACATGCACACTACATTATCACTAAACATGCATAAAACATACAAATATGCAATACAACGATGAAGATTTTTGTAGTCAGCGTAGTGCTAAAAACGACTTTGGTGGCTTTCATACTGAAATTGCATGTCTATTAGCCGAAATAAATGCAATTTTTTTAAATTGAATTTTAGCAATAATAATTGTAATTTCACCCCAAATTCTTATTTACTCTTTTGCAAAACTCATATGAAATCTATTCACTACTTTCAGTGGTTAAATTTTCACAGTTTAATAACACTTTTGTTAATTAATTTCACTCTAATTGATTTCACTCAAAATTACAATGGCTATAAGCTGCCTTTACTGGAACAGTATTCGTTTTAATAAAATAAACTTTTGACTTGTTTGTAAAGAGGCAATATGTTATAATTCACTCTGGGACAATACAAATCGTAACTTGGTACGGATTACATACTCTCTCTTTTTCAGCAAACTGATACGTGGAAACCGTAGTACTAAACTACTCAAAATAGAAATATAAAAAATAGGTTGAAATAGCAGTCAATTATAGTTATCTACTCATTTGCAGGCAAAGCTAAATTCAGAGAAAGACATTTCAGTGCACTGACGACTTTCGCAACTTGGTTCCCGCCGACACACTGATGGATAACTCTCATGTAATATTTTCAGTGACTCGTTAGGGCAGTGCATATAGTTATGTGGCCCGCACTATATCACCGTCCAGAATTCAGCGGACCACCATTGCCACCGATTGCTGTCACTCGCAGAATTTGACTCATCACTTGCTGTCTCTCTCTCTCTCTCTCTCTCTCTCTCTCTCTCTCTCTCTCTGAGTTCGACAGAACACAACAACAAAATTAAGCGATATTTACCACTTGAGCACAGGTCTCGAATATACACTCCGGGAAATGGAAAAAAGAACACATTGACACCGGTGTGTCAGACCCACCATACTTGCTCCGGACACTGCGAGAGGGCTGTACAAGCAATGATCACACGCACGGCACAGCGGACACACCAGGAACCGCGGTGTTGGCCGTCGAATGGCGCTAGCTGCGCAGCATTTGTGCACAGCCGCCGTCAGTGTCAGCCAGTTTGCCGTGGCATACGGAGCTCCATCGCAGTCTTTAACACTGGTAGCATGCCGCGACAGCGTGGACGTGAACCGTATGTGCAGTTGACGGACTTTGAGCGAGGGCGTATAGTGGGCATGCGGGAGGCCGGGTGGACGTACCGCCGAATTGCTCAACACGTGGGGCGTGAGGACTCCACAGTACATCGATGTTGTCGCCAGTGGTCGGCGGAAGGTGCACGTGCCCGTCGACCTGGGACCGGACCGCAGCGACGCACGGATGCACGCCAAGACCGTAGGATCCTACGCAGTGCCGTAGGGGGCCGCACCGCCACTTCCCAGCAAATTAGGGACACTGTTGCTCCTGGGGTATCGGCGAGGACCATTCGCAACCGTCTCCATGAAGCTGGGCTACGGTCCCGCACACCGTTAGGCCGTCTTCCGCTCACGCCCCAACATCGTGCAGCGCGCCTCCAGTGGTGTCGCGACAGGCGTGAATGGAGGGACGAATGGAGACGTGTCGTCTTCAGCGATGAGAGTCGCTTCTGCCTTGGTGCCAATGATGGTCGTATGCGTGTTTGGCGCCGTGCAGGTGAGCGCCACAATCAGGACTGCATACGACCGAGGCACACAGGGCCAACACCCGGCATCGTGGTGTGGGGAGCGATCTCCTACACTGGCCGTACACCACTGGTGATCGTCGAGGGGACACTGAATAGTGCACGGTACATCCAAACCGTCATCGAACCCATCGTTCTACCATTCCTAGACCGGCAAGGGAACTTGCTGTTCCAACAGGACAATGCACGTCCGCATGTATCCCGTGCCACCCAACGTGCTCTAGAAGGTGTAAGTCAACTACCCTGGCCAGCAAGATCTCCGGATCTGTGCCCCATTGAGCATGTTTGGGACTGGATGAAGCACGAACGCTGGTCCAACTGAGGCGCCAGGTGGAAATGGCATGGCAAGCCGTTCCACAGGACTACATCCAGCATCTCTACGATCGTCTCCATGGGAGAATAGCAGCCTGCATTGCTGCGAAAGGTGGATATACACTGTACTAGTGCCGACATTGTGCATGCTCTGTTGCCTGTGTCTATGTGCCTGTGGTTCTGTCAGTGTGATCATGTGATGTATCTGACCCCAGGAATGTGTCAATAAAGTTTCCCCTTCCTGGGACAATGAATTCACGGTGTTCTTATTTCAATTTCCAGGAGTGTATATAGAAATTTCACATTTATTTCAGATCAATTTTCATCATCATATACTATTAAAACAAACGCAGAAAATTATTGTTTGCAACGATTACTCACAGAGTTGATTAGTTTTACACCGACACTCACAAATGGGACGAGATCGGTAAATTTGACTGTACATTGGCTAATACACGAAGATGATCAAAAGCAAGTTTATAATTAATTAAGAACGAGCAGTACTGTGTACAACGATGATCATGGTTTACTGGGCCGTTAAAGGATGTACGCTGATACTGATATCGATTCGCCCTTACTAAGTATCCTAAACTTGGTAAAATGGGCTGTTGGCAAGAACCGTGTTTCATTTCCTCGTTTCCGTATTCAGTCACAAAATTATAAAACAAGGCTACTGATGATAAAATTTAACAGTGTTATTCATGCACACATGAGGCAGAACGAAGGCAACCGCTAACTACTTTCTGATCAGCCTTGTGTAGCGGTCGATCAGCCACCGTGCTATGGGATCACGCGGTGATGCTGGTCAGTGGAATCGGCAGTGGTTAAGGTGGTTGGGGAATCTTGGAATGTTAGTTACATAATTCATAACTTCGGCTCCCCTAGCTGTTTGTTAGCAAGTATTTTTGCCCGACTAAGCGAATGGTTTGACTTACGATGGTTGTTCGGAAAGTATGGAACGATCGGTCGCGAAATGGAAACCGCTATGCAAATGAAAACTGTTTTATCTGAAACAGTTAGCTACACTTTCCTGCTACTTCTCTATATAATCGCCGCTCCGACTTATGCATATGTTGTAGTGTTTACCGACTTCACAAAACCCTCGTCATAAAGCCTCCCGTGCTTTCCTACAAAGTTCTACAATGGACTGTAGCTCGTTGTCTGTGCCAATATGTTGTCTTCATAGACAGCGGTTCATTTGAGGAGAGATGAAAATCAGAGTGTATTAAGTCCGGGTTGTAGGGAAATTGAGGAAGCTCCTGCAGCGTTTTCGATGGTAAGTGTTTGATAAACACACTAATATAAATTTTCTATAATACGGTCCTTCCACTGTAAAATATAAGAGTGTCGGTACTTCAGCTTGCTCCTACCCATCTCATGGCTATGGCAGCATTTGCAACGAAATCCGCAAACAGGATATTTCGCATCCTTCAAACACCTGTACCTGGCAGGTCTGCCCTTGGTACTGTTTTGTGACGTACTCGCTAAAATGTCCCAGAAAGAATCCAAAGCTCACCACATACTGAGATTTCGAACGCATCAATTTACCTTAACTTGCAACTGAGGCGCAAGAAACAATTAATTCTCTCGCATAAATGAAAAACTTCATTGATATACTTACAAACGTAGTCAACTCTATGATAAGTATGTTCCCCTAAATATAGGAAAAGTAAGAAGAAAACCTGCATCTTGGCTAACTGAAGAACTAAAACAATGAATAATAGAGACGTTGATTATCAGGCATACAAACTGCCCCCTGCGCCTGAAAATCAAATTGCTTAGAAGCGAAAGCGGAACAGTCCGTCAGGATGTGAGAAACGCTAAACTCAGACGTGCCCATGCATTAACCGAAAACAGAAATGGAACAGGTGTTCCACGTAAGAACCTGCGTGTTTCATTATAGGCAAAGTAAGAGCTACAGACGATCCTATTGTCCCAGCCGAAAACCAGAACCGGCTTATCACTTTATCTGCGACCACAATTGTACCGAAAGGTCGTGCAGTCGTTGATTACTTCATGGAGGTAAACGACTGTAGCGACGAATAGTTCTATCTAAACCATGTTACCTGCAATAATGTCAAGAAAGCCACCATACCCGTAAGAGCAGTATCTATTGGACACAGTGCCATCACAGTCCAACTAATGAGACTTAGGAGTATTATTGACCTACTACTGCCCATTATAACAGATTTCTTCAACCACTCCTTAACCGGAACTGTTTTCCCTGAGGTCTGGAAACAGGAACTAGTTACGGCATTACCTAAAAAGGATGCTGCCATAGCAACCTCTCATTACCAGCCTATTTGTACTCCTCCTGCACTGACGACACCGTCACAACAGCCACTGATCAGCCAGAACATTATGATTCCCTACCTTATAGTCGGTGTGTCCACGTTTGGGACGGACAACAGAGCCGATGCATCGTCGCATGGAGACAGTGAGGCTTTGGTAGGTCGCTGGAGGCGGCTGGCATCACACATGCACACACAAGTCACCTAATTCCCGTGGATTCCGGAGAGAGGGCCGATGAGCTCTGATGTCACCTTGAATAACATGTCAGACGTGTTCTACAGGGTTCAGATCTGGTGAGTTGAGTGTTTAGAACATCAATTGGAACTCGCCACAATGTTCCGCGAACCACTCCATCACAATCCTGGCATTACGCCATGCACATTATCTTGCTGAAAAATGTCGCTGCCATCGGGAAACATTACAGTCACGAAGGGGTATACGTGGCCTGCAACCAGTGTACGATACTTCTCGGCCATGATGGTGCCTTGCACGGCCTCCACTGGACCCATGGATGCCAATGTGAACGTTCCCCAGAGCGCAATGGAGCCGCCGCAAGCTTGTCTCAGTCCCACAGTACAGTTGTCAAGGAGCTGTTCCCCTGGAAGACACCGAGCGAGATGGCACAGTGATTAGCACAATAGCCGGCCGCGGTGGCCGAGCGCTTCTAGGCGCTTCAGTCCGGAACCGCGCGACTGCTACGGTCGCAGGTTCGAATCCTGCCTCGGGCATGGATGTGTGTGATGTCCTTAGGTCAGTAAGTTTTAAGTAGTTCTACGTTCTAGGGGACTGATGATGTTAAGTCCCATAGTTCTCAGAGCCTTTTGAACCATTTGATTAGAACAATGGACTCGCATTCGGGAGGACGACGGTTCAGACCCGCGCCTCGCCATCCTGATTTAGGTTTCCCCTGGTTTCTATAAATCACTTCAGACAAATGCTGCGAGGGTTACTTTGAAAGGGCACGGGTACTTCCTTCCCCATCCTTGCCTAATGCTATAGGACCGATGACCTTGCTGTTTGGTCCCCTCCCCCAAATCAACCAACTAACCAACCCTAGAAGACGATGGATTCGCGACCTCCCATCAGCATGATGAAGGTATCGGGATTCATCACACCATGCAACGCTCTGCCACTGCGCTACCGTCCAGTGCCGATGTTCACTGCCCATTTCAGTCGTGGTTGCCGGTGTCGAGGCCCATTGTTAAGAGTGTTCGGTGCACTGAGTGTTCAGACACAGTTTTACTCTGCCCAGCATTGAAGTCTGATGTCAGTTCTGCCACAATTCGTCGAACGTCCTGGTCTGCGCAGGCTATGACGTCCAACATCTGTAATGAGGGGTGGCTGCCCAACACCACGACATCTGGACGTGGTTTCACCTTGCTTTTGCCAGTTGTTGAAGACACTCAGCAAAGCACTCCGGGAACACCCCACAACTCGTGTTGTTTGCAAAACCATCACAATCTGCCCTCGGTCACACTCAGATTGACCGCGCGCCTTCCCCATTCTACACATGGACAGCACTCTCACTGATACTACATGCACCGCGCTCGCCTTGGCGGTTTTATATCGATAGTAGGTCGGTGGTCATAATATTCTGGCTGATCAGTGCATAGTCCACGAGATACTAGGCGAATACCAATCAGATTTCCGAAAACATTGCAGCACATCTACCTTTTTAAAGAAGCAGATGACCTGAAGCTTGCCACTGATGCACAATAGGCAACTATCACGTGCTTCCTAGTCTTCAGCATAGCCTTTGATACTGTTGATTTCGACATTTTACTTGCCAAACTTAGCAACCTAAACGTCTCACAAAATTCAGTTCAATGGCTTTGCTCATACCTGACGTCACACCAGCAATGCGTCTTGTCCGGCACCATAAAGTCTCAGGTAGGAAGTATCAGGCGTCCCCAGGGCTCGTTATTAGCTTCAACACTTCGTTCATTGTCGGTCAATGATGTGTCATCTGTTTTGTCATACTGCAAGAACACAGTATATATATATATATACATATATATATATATAAGCTCATGGCATAGCCTATATCGCTTGTGCATTAATTTACATACCAGTATTTTAGAGTTGTTATACATGCCTTAATACATATACAACTGTTGTTCGGACTCCTGTCACAGTTCGTTGAAGACTACTGTGTAATGAAGGTAGGCTTGCAGAGCTTTTATCAAGTTCGTAACAGGTAGAAAAAGCGCGAGGAAACATCGTCAATGTAAACAAGCAGATATAACACAATAAAAACAGTTAGAAGACCATTTCGAACAGCTCAGAGAAGGGCAATCGTAGCTCTAATCTATGGACCTGTGACTGAAATGGGTACGCCTTCACAGGAATTATAAAATACAGTGGAAGGTAAGTTAAAGACAAGCTTTTAGACAAAATGACGACTGTGATTCACAATGTTTGTGTTAAAGCAATCATTATCAACGAAAGAGAGCATTTTTACACGTCTGCCACTTTAGAAATACTGTCCGCATATGTTCACATATCTACCGATAATATTTTCACAAAATAAATCATCTTCTTAAGCACAACAACAAGATTTGAATGCGTCAAATGTTATAACTTCTCTTCGTAATCTTCTACATGACCAAACGCTACAAATTACAAACAGGAGGGCATAATGCAAAAACGATATACTGCAGTAAATAGATGTTCCTGTGAAATTACTCCGTTCCTCTGCACGGTTGCAACGAAAGCCAACATATGTCACTGGGCACAGAACACTTCCAATATTAGCAAATGACAGGAAGGCGTCTAGTTTCTCAAAGGAAGCAAAAGGTGCAGCACCTATTAGATGAGACCAGTTTTCTTTTTTGGCCCTTACACACTGCTCTCTCTTTTCCCAAAAACATTCTGCAGAACTTTCTGACTTGTAAACGTCAATTACGTTATTCAGTATCGCCAAAAATAGCATAGATAAGTATTAGTTGCTGGGGACAGTGCACGTTGATCTTCGGTAATATTAAATTAGGCTACATACGTTTCTGATGTCTGCTATCAAGACAGACACAGCCCGTATAACGATTTGTGGTAATCGTCATACAATTTTCTACGAAATAAGAGTTGATTTATGGTTTCAAATCACCGTTCAGCTTCCTCTGATGTTTCGTTAGATTACGAACAGAGACTGCGGAAGGTGGAAACGACTGGTGAAGAACCGGTCGCTTTGGAAACACGAGGTGGAAAAAAACTGATGTGTATTAATGGGGGCTGTCAACAGGTTTGTCACGGTGGCAGCCCTGCTTCCTACGCGCCGGCAGTGAACTGCGTGGGTATGCGGTGGGGCTGCCTTAGCGATCGATGGCGAAACCTCGAGGTAGCAATGTACCTGATGCCGGAGCACACGTGCTGACGATTTGTGAGTGAACAAGACAACAGAGGCTAAGAAATACTAAAGAAGAGGTCTTAAAACTCACAGGAGCGAAAATCGATGAACGTTCATTATGTTTTTAGAAAGCGGAAAATTACTGAGGATTCTGCTGACCGCGTTCTACAGCTGATGAAGGAGTCAGACGCCCATCTGTAAGTGTGATTTGTTGCCCAATTCTGCTATATCGGTTACGCATACCTCACGTACAAGGGTGTGCAAAGCTAAGGAAGAGACTAACTTTCGCATGGTACGTCACTGCCAAATAACATATGTCGATGAAACTTGAACTACACATAGAACGAACTCTTACAGTATAGTGCAGAAAGTAAATGAAAGAAATACGCAGTGAGACCCATAGAAGAGTCATTTTTATTCAGAAACAAAAATTACTCTGACGTCACGGCGATTTACGATGGTGCTCTAGATAATACAAAAGGCGGGACGTGTCTCTTAACAGAAAGTGTGCTCATCAAGGACAACAATTCATACTCTGCAATGTACTCCCATGCTGGCCGCAAGGTACGTAAGGAGTTCTACTGATAGGGCGTTACATTTCTCCACCAGCACAACTGTTGGGTGGTCATTGGTGCGTGTGGACAAGTTGCAATATGTCTCCCCATCGTGTCCCACATGTGCTCGATGGGATTCAAGTCACTGAATATTTTGCCATTCCAATAGCTTATCCTCCTGTGCTGCTCGATGCAGCGGCTGCATTACCATCCACAAAGCTGAAGTCAGGGCCCAATGAACCCCAGAAAAGAAGAACACGGGAAGGTGTACAGTGTCGCAACAACGTAGACCGGCGATTGCATCTTGTTCAAAGATTTGGAGATTGTTACGCCCACGCTACGTTATAGCTTCTCACATCGTAACACCTAGACCACCAAAACGATAATGTTCGACAATGTTACGACAGTATTACGTGTTCCCATCTCTTGTCACCTGTTTGCATATTTACTCTAATAATCTGTATATATGGATTTACTTCCTGTCTCCAATTCTTAATCAAATCATTTACGCAGGGTGAATAATCGTAGACCTATATCTCTAACGTCGATCAGTTGTAGAATTTTGCAACGCGTATTATGTTCGAGTATAATGACTTTTCTGGAGACTAGAAATCTACTCTGTAGGATCAGCATGGGTTTCGAAAAAGACGATAGTGTGAAACCCAGCTCGCGCTATTCGTCCACGAGACTCAGAGGGCCACAGACACGGGTTCCCAGGTAGATGCCGTGTTTCTTGACTTCCGCAAGGCGTTTGATACAGTTCCCCACAGTCGTTTAATGAACAAAGTAAGAGCATATGGACTATCAGACCAATTGTGTGATTCGATTCAAGAGTTCCTAGATAGCATAACGCAGCATGTCATTCTCAATGGAGAGAAGTCTTCCGAAGTAAGAGTGATTTCAGGTGTGCCGCAGGGGAGTGTCGTAGGACCGTTGCTGTTCACAATATATATAAATGACCTTGTGTATAACATCGGAAGTTCACTGAGGCTTTTTACGGATGATGCTGTAGTATATTGAAAGGTTGTAACAATGGAAAATTGTACTGAAATGCAGGAGGATCTGCAAGGAATTGACGCATGGTGCAAGGAATGGCAATTGAATCTCAATGTGGACATGTGTAATGTGCTGCGAATACATAGAAAGAAAGATCCTTTATCATTTAGCTACCATATAGGAGGTCAGCAACTGGAAGCAGTTAATTACATAAATTATCTGGGAGTAGGCATTAGGAGTGATTTAAAATGGAATGACCATATAAAATTAATCGTCGGTAAAGCAGGTGCCAGACTGAGATTCATTGGAAGAATCCTAAGGAAATGCAGTCCGAAAACAAAGGAAGTAGGTTACAGTACACTTGTTCGCCCACTGCTTGAATACTGCTCACCGGTGTGGGATTCGTACCAGATGGGGTTAATAGAAGAGAGAGAGAAGATCCAACGGAGAGCAGCGCGCTTCGTTACAGGATCATTTAGTAATCGCGAAAGCGTTACGGAGATGATAGATAAACTCCAGTGAAAGACTCTGCAGAAGAGACGCTCAGTAGCTCGGTACGGGCTTTTGTTGAAGTTTCGAGAACATACCTTCATCGAGGAGTCAAGCAGTATATGGCTCCATCCTACGTATATCTCGCGAAGATACCATGAGGATAAGATCAGAGAGATTAGAGCTTACACAGAGGCATACCGACAATCTTTCTTTCCACGAACAATACGAGACTGGAATAGAAGGGAGAACCGATAGAGGAACTCAAGGTACCCTCCGCCACACACCGTCAGGAGACACTATGGGCTAGACAGCCATCATGTTGGTATCACAGGCTACTCCTAGTCTATAGAGGAACGTCTTCTAGCATCCGTGGAAGATTGGTCTCTCAGGAGGCTGCGATACTCGTACGTGTTCAATGTTGTGCCTATGAAAAACGGCCCTATTAGCTGATAGTTCTGACGCCATACGTCTACACTCCATGCGCGCTGACATTCCACCTGACGAAGCCAACAGGGATTGTTAGCCAATGGGGTTGTCAACAGACCAATAGTGCATGTTGAGGCGGTAGACGTGGCCTTGACTTGTAAATGTAGCTTCATCACTAAACAAGACAATGATACATGTGGAGTATCCATGTACGGGAGTTAACACGATTGTCATAATCGTTTCCATCCAGCTCCTGATGGAGAGAGCTGTAATTTGAATGAAACCTATGTTGAAGCAGAATGCGTAGAACACTTGCATGACATGCCACTTCCTTGTGCGGCTGCATGGGAACTAACATGCTCATCAACTGCAACAGCAGCAAGAACATTAATTTCCCCCTCTTCTGTCGTTACTTGTTTCTTTCTGTTACGTTCTTTAAGTGTTACATTACTATTTTCACGTAACCGATCGAAGAGGATGATAAATAAGTGCCAATGTCATTGACGTCTATTGGATTATTTTTCCGCGTGTACGTACAAGAACGAAATGCATTCTTCCTACACTCTCCCTACACCATGAGCGTGTCGGTTTTTCCACATTGGTAAATCTCATCGCCCACCCACGACCAACTGTTGGACTGTCACCCACCAACTGACTAGCAAGTCCATGCACCCAAGGAACACACAAACACACTCTAAGCAAAAATAACAACATCGTGCCTATCGACTACGCAGGTACAAACAAGTGTCGGTGTGGAAAATTTTCAAAATAAGATACCTCTTAAAGACTCGCACTAGAATCCTACAACAAACACCACTGACATTTTAATTTACCCTACGTTTAGACTGTTAATGTCAATAAGCATAATTACATTTAAATATGTGTACGTTTGCACGAAAATACAAATTTTAAGTATTATTACAATCTGTTTATTGGATAACAATACGAACCCCTGCTTACTAATCCATTTTGTGAAAACCGCAGATCAATAGCACTTTCCATTAGCGCGATATTTGCGGTACAAGTTTTAGGTGATTCACCCTATATACATGTTAAATAAACTTGGTGATAGGCTACAACCTTGTTTAATACGTTGTTGGTAAAAATTTCTTCAGTTTTATTACTACCAGCTTTTATTATTATTTTTGTGTCGCTATACAAGCTTTTGATAGCTTCAGTAAGATGTATAAGATAACGAGCTTCAGTCATTTTATCCCATAGTTTTTTTCTGTTCACATAGCCGAAAGCTTCTCCGAAGTCAGTAAAACCTATATGTACCTGTAAATTCACTTCTCGTTGTTTCTCTACAGGAGCCTTTGTGCAGCAATAAAGGAAACTGAAATCATGGGAAATACTCCAAGAACTCGAAAATAATAACAAATAATACCCCACTGGAGCAAGTTCCCAGCTTTAGTTTTTTAGGGTATATTACAAGCTATGCGACGGAAAAGGATAGAGAAAATAAGATTTAACTAACATCAATAAATGTGGAGAAAGATACAACATTCGAAAGTAAAATATGGAAGGATACAAAACCAAAATTTTATAAAATGGCTCTGAGCACTATGCGACTTAACTTCTGAGGTCATTAGTCGCCTAGAACTTAGAACTAATAAAATCTAACCTAAGGACATCACACACATCCACGCCCGAGGCAGGATTCGAACCTGCGCCCGTAGCGGTCGCCCGGTTCCAGACTGTAGCGCCTAGAACCGATCGGCCACTCCGGCCGGCAAAATTTTATAAAATCCATAGCTACTAATATTCAAAGCGTCTTGGATTCCATGTTCGGCCCTAGTTATTACTTAAAGTTTGAATGAAAATCATCAGAAATGGCGGCCAAAAACTTCCAGTATAGGGAGTCTCTCTCGTTCTGTCAAACGTCTTGTCATAGAGTGCAGAAGCGGACGGGGGTTCAGGGCAACTTTTGCCGTTGGGGCGGAAAGTTGCCGTTAAAAGGTGGAAGAATCAATACCATCAAAGGCATGAGGATGCAGAAGGTAATGGAAACCACTGCATTAAAGACACATAAGGTGTATACACAGGAAATGTGGCCTGTACTTGAGAAATTGGCAAAAGATTCCGGATTAGACCCTTTCGGATATCCGGGAGGAGATTGCCTAGGGCGATCTGACCATGAGAAAACGAGTGAATAACGAACGAAAGAGTAACATTCTGTGATTCTCAGGATGGAATGTCAGAAGTTTGAGCGTGGTAGTGAAGCCAGAAAATCTATAAAAGGAGGTGCCAAGTCTCAAAGTAAATAGAGTGGGGATCAGCTAAGTTCAAATGGTTCAAATGGCTCTGAGCACTATGCGACTTAACTTCTGAGGTCATCAGTCCCCTAGAACTTAGAACTAATTAAACGCAACTAACCTAAGGACGTCCAGACTGAAGCGCCTAGAACCGCTCGGCCACCCCGGCCGGCGATCAGTTAAGTGAAAGGGAAGCATTCAAAGGGTTTCTGGTCGGATCAAAATAGGGTAATACCAACAGTGGCAGAAAATGGTATAACGGGAGTAGGAATCGCTATGAATAGGTAGGACAGAGATTGAGTTACTGCGAACAGTTTAGTAATGGCGTCATTCTTATCTGAATTGACAGCAAACCGAATCCCACAAGGATATTTCACGAAAACAAGCCGACTTCGCAAGCTGAAGAGAAAGAAGGAATGAGAGAAAGTATGATTGGGTAATTCAGTATGTAAATGAAGAGGATCATCAAATAATCATGGGTGACTGGAATGCTGTAGTTGAGGAACGAGCAACAGACTGAGTTACGGGCTTGGTAGCAGGGGTTGGGGGTTTGGCAGTGGAAAGAAGAGAAATACTAATTAAGTTCTGTAATAAAAAATCAGGTACTAATAGCGAATAAACTTCTCAAAAATCATAAGAGGAGGCGCTACAAGGGGAAAAAGGCCCGGAGGAACAGAGAGATTCGAGCTGCATTACATAATGGTAAGACAGAGATGAAGAGAAGTGTAGGAAAATTGTGCAAAATAAGCGGTGTGGAAAGAAGTGTGATAGTAAAGTATTGAGGAATGATAAGATGCCTTTGAGGTTCTCTAAGACTGTGGATACTGATAATGAATATCTAGGCAGTTCAATTGAAGAGAAACTGATATCTCTAAAAACGGCAGTTACATAATCTGGACAGACAAAAATAGTTACAAGGAAGGTAACTGCCAAGAAACCCTGGGTAACAAAGGAAATACTTCAGCTGATCGGACGAAAGAAGGAAGTACAAAAATGTTCAGGGAAAAACAGGAACACAGCAGTACAAGTCATTCTGGAATGAAGTAAATAGGCAGTGCTGAGAAACTAATGCGGAATGACTACAGGAAACATGTGACGCACTCTGGAAAGAAATGGTCATGGGAAGGACTGATTCAGAATATAGAAAAGTCGAAAGAAACGGGAAACGCAGAGGAGAGAGGAATTTATAAAATCATTGAGAAAAGCGAAAACAAAGCAACTATTCAAGCTGGCGTGTTGAAGCAGGTGACTCACCTTTCGACACTCTCGAAAATATAAACGGCAGGCAAGTGCGACGTCTATCGCGCAATAAGATTAACTACTCATGCATCCAAGTTCCTGAAAAGAATAACATACGAAAGAATGGAAAACAAAGCGGAGGATCTGTTAGATAATGATCAGTTTGGCTTTAGAGAAGCAAACAGCAACAGAGAGGTAGTCCTCACGTTACGTTTTATAAAGGAAGCAAGATTTTAGAAAACACAAGACACGTTCATAGGATTCGTCGACCTAGAAAAAGCGTTCCACAATGTGAAATGATGCAAGACGTTCGAAATTCTGTGAAGAAGTGGAGTGAGCTATTGGGGAAGACGGGTAATATACATTATGTACAAGAAACAAGAGGCAGCTATAAGAATGGAAGATCAAGAACGAAGTGCCCGAATTAAAAAGGGTGTGAGAATGGCGTTCAGTTCAAGCTACACTTCGAACACATCGAAGACGCACTGAAAGAAATATGAGAATTCAAATTCAGTGGGAAAGAGTATGAATGATAAGATTTGCTGATGACATTGTTATCCTCAGCGAAAGTGCAGAAGAATTATAGAACCTTTCGGATGGAATGAACAATCTAATGTTACAGTAGGTGGACTGAAAGGAAACCAAGAAAAGACAGAAGTACCGAGGATTAGCAGAAATAAGATTAGCAACCAACTTAAGATAAAACTGGTGACCACGAAACAGACGAAGTGAAGGAATTCTGCTACCTTCGATGCTAAATAACGCTCCACTGACGAACCAGTGAGGGCTAAGATGGAATTCCTAGAAGTTCAGGAAGAAGGATCTGAGAATGTACGTTTGGAGCCCAGTATTGTGTGATAGTGAGTGAAAGACTGTGAGAAAACCGGAACAGAAGAGAATCGAAGCATTTGAGATGTGATGCTACAGAAGAATGTTGAAAATTTGGTGGACTGATAAGATAAGGAATGAGGAGGTTCTCCGTGGAATCGACGAAGAAATGAACATAGAGAACGAGGGACAAAGTAATGGGCCGTGTGTTAGGGCATCTGGGACTAATTTGATTTTCGCTATGGGGAGCTGTAAAGGGTAGAAACAGAAGGGGAAGACAGATATTGGAATACATCGAGTAAATAATTGAGGACATAGGGTGAAACTGCTACTCTGAGATGGCTTGACAAAGAATAAAAATTCGTGGCGGCTGGATCGAAGCAGACAGAAGACATAATCCCAGCAAAAAGGGTAACTAATGAAGGGACAATTGAATTGAAGGGAAAGGAAATTTCTTGCAGAACATAACTAAAAGAAAAGAACGGTTGATAACACACCTGGTGAGGCAGAATGGAATATTTTTGAGGCCATTTTAACTTCAAATGCGAACATTTTAGGTTAGGCCTTACCCTGACTGTTATTGATATCGACTGATACAACAGGTTTACTGTTAAAAGTAGCAGCAATAACAGTCAGAACACTTTGTGCCACAGGAAATGTTGGGAGTTGTAATTGGCAGGGGCTGTGCGGGCATAAATACTTGTCAGTTTCGAATTATTTATTTATAATACAACACAGGTAATCAGAGACCATCAGCTTAAATAAAAAAAAAAGAAAATATTACTTGCACTTAACTCCAACAAACAAAACAGGAGCAGTATTTCTTTCATTAATCGTCGACTTGTAAAAAATCTTGATACTTTAAATGACCGTAACTAACTAATTATACAAGCTGGAAAAGAACAATAACAAAACGAGGTTTCTGGATTACAATTTCAGGACAATATTTCCTAAATCGTTACATTACAGAAGTGCTATTTCTGAAAAGGCCGTGCACGTAATCGCGGTTTAGGGCTGTCTTGGTGCTCGGTTCCTACTTGAGCCAGGAACGTGGAATGAAAGGGTTTCGGTATAGCCGTTCGAACATTTGTTTTACTGTAGCTATGTTACAGTATATTAAGCAAGGTTTGAACGACGAACTGGAGCTGGCGCCCAGGCAAATTGTGCGAATCGATTAATTACTTTAGCAAAGATTGAATTGCGCTGAAATTAATGCGCAGCTAATAACACCATTTGTATGAGCACCGTTCGCATTTAAGCTGTAAAAACGCGCAAAAAACACGTTTCTCTGGGAGGATTTACAAGCGCGCCATTTCCATACTTTAAACTTCTACGAATCGGTTCAAACTTTGCACGAAGGTAAATACGACGGAAGATCGGAAAGTAAGGCACAATAACATTATTACCAAAAAGTTTAACAGGTAACAAAACAGAAATAAATCATAAATGAAATTAGATCTTTTACCTACTTCTCTAGGTAATCACCAAAGTTGTCAACACATTCTTCCCACTGTGGTAAAAGTTTCAATATGCCCTGTTCGTAGAAGTCTGTTTCGTTGCTGTTTAGCCATCTGCGGGCTGTTGATTTCACTTTCGCGTCTGTCGCAAAACGTTGGCCGGTCAGGAATTTCTTCAAGGGACCAAACGGATCAAAGTCCAACCTTACAAGATCCGGACTGTATGGTGGATGCTGGAAAATCTCCCACCCAAATTTGGGGATTTTTTTACGAACAGGAGCAGCAACATGGGGGCGACCATTGTCATGAAGAAGTTTGACATCGTCAGCCCTAATCATGTGGCGTTCGTCACGAAGGCACGACGCACCTTAGCCATAGATTTAATGCAGGCTGCAGCATTCACAGTGGTCCGTAGTTCAGCAAAGTCCACCAGTACCACATCATGCATATCGTAGAACACTATCACAGACACTTTCCTAGCAGTCTGAGTCATTTCGAACGTTTTTCGTGCTGGCAACCAGCGTGTTTCCATTTCATAGAGGCCTGCTTGGTTTCGGGCGTATAGTGGTACGCCTACGGCATATTATCAGTGACG
Source organism: Schistocerca cancellata (assembly GCF_023864275.1). Classification (NCBI taxonomy): domain Eukaryota; kingdom Metazoa; phylum Arthropoda; class Insecta; order Orthoptera; family Acrididae; genus Schistocerca; species Schistocerca cancellata. The sequence goes on from NC_064627.1 coordinate 932,327,387, forward strand.
ATTTCTTTCAGAAAGTCATGCCCTTCTGCTGTATAACTCGTTAAGGGGCTCCGGAAAGGCTCAAAATCATGAAAAGTTCAATTTTTACTTTTTTGCATTTTCTGAATCTGCAGACTATTACCTTTTAATAGATATATAATTTATTCAATTCCGAAGACTACAACTATTTTTAATTTTTTTTTGAAATGTGTTCTACATGGGCGTGACCCACTGTGGCGCTGTTAAACTGCTGTCAAATGGTGTTATTAGTAACGTCCGTGTTCATCAGGTACATTTTAGTGATGTGAGATAAAGTATGTGTTGTGGCTAAACCTATTTTCAGAGACTTAGCAGCACCTGAACTGTTGAAAAAGAGTATTCACAGAAAAACTCAAAACCCCAATGAAAGTGTAAATAGTGTTATATGGTCGAGAATCCTCAAGACTGTATTTGTTGGAATAGAAACACTTCACTTTGGTGTGTATGATGCTGTTGCGACTTTCAATGATGGCAACATTGTAAGGTGCAAGGTATTTAGAAATATGGGAATGAAGATAGGTTCTAACATGGTACGAGCGATGCTTGCTTTAGACAAGGAACGCCTTCGGGCTGCAGACAGGGCTGTAAAGAGTCTAGAAATACAAGCAAGAGTAAACAGGAGGAGGAACAAGAGGAAGCTGGAGGAGGAGTTTGCAGAGGATGAAGATAATCCATCCTATGGACCTGGAATGCACTAAAAAGTTAATCCAATCTTTGTCGCTCGATTCCCAAAACTTTTATTTTCTCATACTAATTACATGTTTTCTAAGGATCTTCCAAACGTATTTGTTTCAAACTTTCAGTAAATGTTACACAGTACCTTCTGCATAATTTAACACAGCCTTTTTCCAAAAAACTGTATATTTTTGAATATATAAATAAAAAATTGCAAAAAAATGTTGTGAATTTTCATTACAATTGAAAAAAATCATCTTTAATAACTGAACTAAAATTTTGTAAAATCCCTGTGTTAAGTTGTAGCCCATATTCCAATAAATAATCTGTAAAAAGTTCAACTTCCTACCTCAAATACTTTGTGAGGAAAGATGTAATTTATAAGCGTTATTTTAACATTGCAAGTATAGGGCGTTCCGGAGCCCCTTAAGTGATTAACTGGTCCTTGTGGTTGTCTGTCAGGTTTTTAGCCACCAAGCGAGAACTAACTCTACGAAATTTCACCGTGTAACGAACAATATCGAACAACGCATTATAGGAAATATTGAATTGCAGCGATAAGGTTCGCAGCTGCAAACGCCAGCCATTCAAAATTGCTGCCTCAATGGTTCCGACATTCTGCGAGGTTGTAACTGTTACCGGTCGCCCGGAGCGTGGCGAATTACAAAGATTCACAGGGTCCTCTTGGAAGAATGCAGACACCTTGTAACGCCGGAAATGCATATCCTCCTATTTCCATCTATTGTACTATAATTTTTTTCCTTGTTTTGTTACCTCAAGATATGACATTTCTGTCTCTTTATATATTGTAACTGTTTTACTATTTGTATATATATGCATTTATGTCGATTTATAATTGGTTTGTTTTGTGAATATTATTTGTATTTATACGCTGGGTCTGGCCTAGGGAAAACTATGGTATGGAACGAATACATCGATAGGTCGTGTGGAGAACCAAAGTGTTTAGGATCTTTGGTAGTGTGAACTTGGTCGCGTGGCGCGCGGGCAGAGGGAGTCTGGCTGGGGTGGTGCAGTGGAGCAGGTGCGTTGTGTGAAGCTCCCGCGAGTTGCCGCGCTTTCGGGGTTTGGCAGCATGTAATTGCGCTCGACTTGAGATGATAGTTTCTGACATGGTGTCGCGGACGGGAAGCATTAGCTGGCGCACATCAAGAGCCCGTTTCGTCTGGTGGCCGTGTCGAGAAGAAGGCGCGCCAACATCCAGCTTCTGGAACAGCGACAGCCGACAACGAGTGACTGTCGCCACCTCCTCGATCGACGGCTTCGAACCTTCAATCAACTAACAAGGAAGACTGGAAGCACGTAAAGTTTTAGAACTGTATGGCAGACCTCAGCTTTTCAAACTTTTAAGATTGTTGCATCACAAAATTACAGCAACTTAGCACGAACCTTTGTTGCTCATTGTCCCAATTGCATTACCAAACAAGGTACCTTCTTTTTCTGGAATGAACCCGAGTGTCGTTGAAATTCAAACGCCAGCATCATTCGATTTCACTGCTTTAATTTCAAAGTTCAGTTAAGGTATTCATAGCTGGCTACAATATTTAGATTACACAAGCACAAATTAAGAGTGCGAGTTTTGTTACCGTATTTTAGCTTACCTGTGACTGCAGCTCAGCTTGGTACGTACTAAATTTTACTATTGTTAATTGTTCAGAATCATTTAATTCAAGTTCAAAGTTAAATCTCTTATTTCTAAATTGCGTAGATTCAAGTAGCTTTTGAAATGATTGTTGAGGTAGTCCAAGACTAACCGTATTTTACTGAATTTCGATGTGCTTCAGAAAGAAAGCTCACTATTAACTTCAATCACTAAATTAACTTCCGATTTTCCGGTTTTATTAATTCTTTTGCTGAATTAAGTCAGAGTGTAGCGAAATTTATTACTTCTGACAAACTTTCAGTTTTCACACTACACGTGTCAACCTTCAGTTGCCACGCTTCTAGTGCTAATTATATGTGTAATAACCTTTCTTTTTCAGTTACTATAGTAATTGTCCTTAGGACTGGCGACCATAATTTCCCCCAAATCTCAAATATCTAATTACCGCTAGTTAATTGTTAACGTAACGGCCGCACATTTACTTTCTTTATTAACTTTACCCCTTTCCAAAACTAATTTCCACCAGTTTCATTAGTATTTTTCCTTTCATTTAGATGTAACCCTTTCCTCCCTCTTTACCGACAAATTAACTTCGGTGACGGTTGCTTTTCCCAAATTTCCATTAGGTACACGCGGTTTAATTTTTCACTGTCATTAAGGTCGATAACTGAGGGGGAGGTCACAACCTGGAGATGCTGCAGTCCATACAGTCGTCCTCATTCACGCCACGCACGACCCTGGGTATTTCGCTCGGTTTATGCCCTTTGGCCCACAAATACCGAACTACACTGCATTGCTCTTCACTTGTTGACGATTGTAACAAGCGTGCCATGTTTCTTTCGTAGTTGAAACTTCTCTCGCTAGAGCTGCACTTGAAAACAAAATTCCCTCTGCTGCGCAGACTTGAAACTATATCGTCGTGAAATTTCAACGTTTAGTTGCAATACCAGGGAAGAAAAAACCTGATGTCCGTTACTTTCCGATCCTACCTCGTAAATGGATAAAATCAAATGACATCTTTGTAACCAATAATGTTTATCCGTTGTCGAGATATAATAGTTTAAAGTCGAGATAAAATGTAGCATGTAAAATTCGTTCTTACGTGAACTTGAAGGCGCAGACCTTGAATAAAAAATAAAAAAAATGCATTCTTACGATAAAATTGAAAACTCGCTTTCAAGAATATAGCTTCATTCGTATATTACGTACAAAAAACATTTTTTGTGAATTTTTTGACGCGCACCACTTGTGTGTTTCAGATTAGTGCGAATCGGTTCAAATTTTATAACAAGGTAGACAGATACATGTAACTAATGGTCATCCTGTCGTTTTGTGGAAGCTTTATCCATTGCCACGATACAAGCAAAATAATTTGAAAGACAATTAAGAAACCTATACCGGATCAGTCGCCAGTCGAGTCAACAAAAATCTATCTCTATTGCCAAGCTGTGGCCGTTTAATGTCGGAATCATCTTAGGGTAAAGTTTGGAACCAGAATGCAAAATGTTCCTTTTAGACTTTTTCTGGCAGCTTAAAAGTCATTTAAATAAAACCAGTGTGAGATATTCGCTCTATTTCAACGATTTAAGGCTACTTCCAGAGCGCAGTAAGCTCTCTTAGCTGCAAGGTGTTCGCACACCTATGCCTTGCAGCTTATAGACTAAAGTCGCTGATCCTGGGCCTAAAATCCAGAAGATTCGCCAGCCATAGTAAACAAAATTCAATATATATATATATATATACACTCCTGGAAATGGAAAAAAGAACACATTTACACCGGTGTGTCAGACCCACCATACTTGCTCCGGACACTGCGAGAGGGCTGTACAAGCAATGATCACACGCACGGCACAGCGGACACACCAGGAACCGCGGTGTTGGCCGTCGAATGGCGCTAGCTGCGCAGCATTTGTGCACCGTCGCCGTCAGTGTGAGCCAGTTTGCCGTGGCATACGGAGCTCCATCGCAGTCTTTAACACTGGTAGCATGCCGCGATAGCGCGGACGTGAACCGTATGTGCAGTTGACGGACTTTGAGCGAGGGCGTATAGTGGGTATGCGGGAGGCCGGGTGGACGTACCGCCGAATTGCTCAACACGTGGGGCGTGAGGTCTCCACAGTACATCGATGTTGTCGCCAGTGGTCGGCGGAAGGTGCACGTGCCCGTCGACCTGGGACCGGACCGCAGCGACGCACGGATGCACGCCAAGACCGTAGGATCCTACGCAGTGCCGTAGGGGACCGCACCGCCACTTCCCAGCAAATTAGGGACACTGTTGCTCCTGGGGTATCGGCGAGGACCATTCGCAACCGTCTCCATGAAGCTGGGCTACGGTCCCGCACACCGTTAGGCCGTCTTCCGCTCACGCCCCAACATCGTGCAGCCCGCCTCCAGTGGTGTCGCGACAGGCGTGAATGGAGGGACGAATGGAGACGTGTCGTCTTCAGCGATGAGAGTCGCTTCTGCCTTGGTGCCAATGATGGTCGTATGCGTGTTTGGCGCCGTGCAGGTGAGCGCCACAACCAGGACTGCATACGACCGAGGCACACAGGGCCAACACCCGGCATCATGGTGTGGGGAGCGATCTCCTACACTGGCCGTACACCACTGGTGATCGTCGAGGGGACACTGAATAGTGCACGGTACATCCAAACCGTCATCGAACCCATCGTTCTACCATTCCTAGACCGGCAAGGGAACTTGCTGTTCCAACAGGACAATGCACGTCCGCATGTATCCCGTGCCACCCAACGTGCTCTAGAAGGTGTAAGTCAACTACCCTGGCCAGCAAGATCTCCGGATCTGTCCCCCATTGAGCATGTTTGGGACTGGATGAAGTGTCGTCTCACGCGGTCTACACGTCCAGCACGAACGCTGGTCCAACTGAGGCGCCAGGTGGAAATGGCATGGCAAGCCGTTCCACAGGACTACATCCAGCATCTCTACGATCGTCTCCATGGGAGAATAGCAGCCTGCATTGCTGCGAAAGGTGGATATACACTGTACTAGTGCCGACATTGTGCATGCTCTGTTGCCTGTGTCTATGTGCCTGTGGTTCTGTCAGTGTGATCATGTGATGTATCTGACCCCAGGAATGTGTCAATAAAGTTTCCCCTTCCTGGGACAATGAATTCACGGTGTTCTTATTTCAATTTCCAGGAGAGTGTATATATATATATATATATATATATATATATATATATATATATATATATATATATATATATATATAATATGGCTGAAGAACATACATGTAATAGCTTAAAATTTTTTCATGGGGGAGGGGGATAAAATTTCTGGGGATGGGTTTGTTCCTGGGGGGGGGATAAGCTAAAACATTTTTTTGAATTATGGTTGGAGAAGATTGATTTTTTTTTTCTTTGAGGGGACCATTTCTCCTCCAGAACCACTCTCTGTTTGACGTAAGGTGAGGGGAGTAAGGACAAAGACACAAATTTTTGTGATTTTAGAGAGTGGGATGTATCTACAATAGGAAGTATCCCAGAGTGGGGATGCATGCATCCTGTACTTTAATGACACATTGTGTTGTACTGCACAACATGGCAAATGCCATACTGGATGACATGATGGCATGTGTCATATTGTACGACATGACATCATGTATCATGTTACTTTTCTTGATATGATGCATTGTATTCCATGCTACAGGTAATAATACCAACAAGTAAAAACGCGCGAGTATGTCAAGATGTTTTGATTTAAATGTGGATGAAGCTGTCGAAACGGTAGTTTGCTTCTTTTACATCCCTAACTCTGTCCAGGACATATTCCCCTTTTTTTGTTCTATGATAGGAGCATTTTTCATTCTTGTAAAATGTAAATGAGGGATGAAAGAAGGCTTTGAAAACATAAGGCTGAATTTTCAAATCAGAACTAAAATTAGCAAGAAACAGCCAATTTATACAACTCAGAAAAAGGCTGCACGATGCTAGAATATGGGGAAAGATAAGACTCGTTCACAGATCGAAGAAGACGCCCCTGGGTTAGGGATGGCGCTTGCCGCTGGACCAACCGGTTTTCGTGTATGACGGTTTGTTTCGTCCCCCAACCGGTTTCTAAAATAACCGATTTTCGACTTTGGGATGTTGCTGTTATTTCCAGTAACAAACGTAGACTTGAAGAAAGATCGAAAAATTCTAATTAAGGTGAAGGAGTAGGAGATCTCGGGTTCAGGGTATGCCTGAAATCGGTTTCAATGTAGCCAACAAAGTTGGTATCCTGTTGGCGAAAGCGTAAGGTCGCCAGTTGGTAACCTTCCTGCATCGTCACTTTAGGACCGTATCAATTTTTATCCTTGAATCAAGCACAAAATTGAGGGTTCAGTTATCATCCGAATTTTATAGCACGTCAATAAATTTACGGACACTTGTATATCAAGCAAATTTACCTTCTCTTTAACGGTATATTGTGGATGTTTTCTTCTTACATGACTTAGCAAGTTTGTTGTGATTTCTCCCGTTTTTAATCTTTTACAGCAAATGGAGCACTGTGTTTCTTTGTTACCACGCTTCCAAAGTAGGGATTATGCCATTCTGCAATACAACCGATGTCCGAGAGCGACAGTATAGACAAGGAGGGGCAAGTCTAGCACAGTGCACGTACATGGCATACCGCCCAACAGCCATGCCATACGGAAACAGGAACATTAATATCTCAGTACTGCTGTACCGATTCTTATGCCAAGTGTTTTTTGCTCGTTTCTTTCAATGTTGGTATCAAAACAGCACTGATCGCTTTTTTTTACTTTCTATAATAACCTAATATTTCAAAGCAATAGAAATTTTACGAAAATATAGTACAGTACTCGTTTTTTTAAAAAAAGTTTTATTTAAAGACCAAAAATTGTAGCTGTGCTGCTATGGAAAATTGATGCGCCGGTTTCTTACCCGGTTATTAGTAAAAATGAAAAGCACCTTTTATAACCGAGACCAGACAAATACTGGAACAAATCGGTTATTCAGAAATAAAATAACTGTACTAGTATTAACTGCGAAGTTTTTCTCACTCCTACCTTGGGGTCTACTTTAAGACAGAACGTTTCCCAACTGATACGTATTTCAGGTAAGCGCAACTTATCCTTGTAGTGGCATCCCGTTAGAACGATAGTAAACAGCAAAACTCTGAACCTACGCCAACAGAAATAGTGGCCTGAAAACACATACAGTTACTTTTGTGTAGCATATATCGACATTGTGGGTGATATGTGCAATGATGAAATCTCTGTAACAGCCTCAAATAAAAAAAATTCCCTTATCAAGGCGATCCGTCGGAATGAAAATCCTGGTGGCGGGATACAAGTACTATACTGCAGAACGTGTGTGTTTGCTATGTACTAAGAAATGTCGTTCAGACATACATGCATGTCACTGCTGACATCGACAGCTGTAGGGAGTACAAGAAATGTATTCGTTACTGATAATATTTAATTCCAAGACAAGGTCGCCAAAATAACCACGAGCTTCTCCCTGTGCGTGAATCAAACCAATTGCCCGAGTACAGGACATAGACATACGGTGACATATGGAAGCTTGGGTCAGTGCTGCAGACGTGCTCGATCAGAGGGTTAGGTGCCCTCTGCAATAAAACGACGGAGTGAATGGATCAACGATGAACTTGAACGGCTGTCATGGGACGAAGTGTGACGAACAAAATGAGATTAAAAAAAAAAATAACAGAAAGGGGGCGGTTAAGGCGACAACTCGCGAAAAGCGTGAATACGGTTTCGAGTCCCGCTCCGACGCAAATTTTCATTGTCACCAACAAATTGTGCAGCTGGAGTCTGATCATATTTGCAGTTCCGAAAACGTTTCGTGTATTGCGGCATACCGCGGCTACCGCGAACGGAGTCTCTCGTAAATAAATTGCGTTCATAACTGACACGATATAAAAAACTAATTTTATGGCTTTCTTAACAACCCTGTCACTTGAAGTTATTACGTGGTCCAACAGAACACAAATGCATCCACGATTAAATTTTTCGTTATACAAGCGAGAAACCATCATAGGTCTTATGATACGAGGGGGGGGGGAGGGGGGGGGGAGTTTCTAGCTTAACACATAAAGAATGACAAAAATTTAATAATTCCAATTTATTTTCCAATCTAATGCCCGTCTGCCGGCCGCAGTGGCCGAGCGTTTCTAGCCGCTACAGTCTGGAACCGCGCGACCGCTACGGTCGCAGGTTCGAATCCTGCCTCGGGCATGGATGTGTGTGATGTCCTTAGGTTAGTTAGGTTTAAGTAGTTCTAAGTTCTAGGAGGCTGATGACCTCCGAAGTTAAGTCCCATAGTGCTCAGAGCCATTTGAACCATTTAATGCCCGTCCACACTAATTAACTTGCTGGCACGCTCAGATAACTTCTGCAAACCATTCAAATAAAAGTCTTCCATTTCGAGTCCAACCAAACGTTCACAGTATCAATCACTACATCATCGTCCTATCAGGTATTTTACTGGGGGGAAAGAAAAAAGTCTGGTGGAACCAAGTATGGAGAATATGGTGGATGACGTAACAATTCAAACCCGCAGTCATGTAGAGTTTCCAGTGCTCATGCAAAAGAACTCCACTGGCCAATTTTAAGCCCCTTTTTTTCTGTATCTCTTCTCTCAAACGGCGCAGGAGGGTTCAATAGTATGATCCATTGATAGTTTCAGCCTTTCGCGAGTAATTACCGCTTCTGCCTCCCAGAAGACCAATTGTATCACGTCACCGGCTGATTTTTGCGCCCGGAATTTTTTTGGGATAGGGGATGAAGGATGTTTACATTGTTGTGACTTGTTTCGTCTCAGGATCAAAGTGGTGAACCCACGTTTCATCCATTGTCACATACCTTGTAAGGAAACCATCTTCATCCGCTTCCAATTAGCTTCGGGGCCCACCGAGAGTTACGCGGTTAGAGGCGCCATGTCACTGACTGCGGCTGCGCGGGATTAGCCGAGCGGTTTAAGGCGCTGCAGTCATGGACTGTGCGGCTGGTTCCAGCGGAGGTTCGAGTCCTCCCTCGGGCATGGGTGTGTGTGTTTGTCCTTAGGATAATTTAGGTTAAGTAGTGTTTAAGCTTAGGGTCTGATGACCTTAGCAGTTAAATCCCACAAGATTTCACACACATTTGAACATTAATGAACACTGACTACGCGGCCCCTCCCGCCTGAGGTTCGAGTCCTCCATCGGGCATGGGTGTGCATCTTGTTCTTAGCATAAGTTAGTTTAATAGTTTAAGTTATTTTTAGCAGTGTGTAAGTCTAGGGACCGATGACCTAAGCAGTTTGGTCTCTTAGAATTTCACACACATTTGCACATTTTTTTTGACCCACCGAGATGAAACTTTCCGCATTTCCAAAATATCTACAGCAATGTTATGAGCACGCCCATAGGAGATTCCAAATGTTGTTTCAATGTACTGCAACGTTGTTCGACGATCCTGCAAAATCGTGTCGTGAACTGCAGTCACTGTTTCATCAGTGGCAACGGTGACAGGCCTTCCGCTCGTTGGCGCGTCTTATGCAATTGTTCTTCCACGTCTGAAGTTGGACTCCCAGTTTTTCGCTCTTGTATAAGACGGAGCACTGTCCTTAACTGTATTTTGTATGTCCTCCGCAATTTCCTTGGGCATCATTCCCTTCAGAACTTCAAATGAAGATATTCAATCACAGCACGGTTCTTGATTCTCTCAGTATTCGCCATTTTCCTTACACTACGGTATACATTGCATCATAGAGGCAAAACTAACGAAGCTGGAGCCGCGAAATTTGACTTGCATACCCCACAATGGATCACCATAAAAGTAGGTGAAGTTACAATTAAATCAATACCATTAGCCTCTGACGGGCGTTGATATACATCAACGGGAACAGTTGAAAATGTGTGCCCCGACCGGGACTCGAACCCGGAATCTCCTGCTTACATGGCAGACGCTCAATCGAGTCCCGGTCGGGGCACACATTTTCATCTGTTCTCGTTGATGTATATCAACGCCCGTCAGTAGCTAATGGTATTGATTTAATTGTAATTTCATTCTAGAGAGATGCACGGTCACCAACGGCATCAGTCTTCATATAAAAGTAGGTGGTGTTGTTTGTGCGAGACATTACGGTAACTATCTCGGGCTAGAAACTTTTCGACTGCCCCTCATATTTTATTTTTTTATCACCGAATTCTTTTATGTTATCTTAATAAGATTTGTATCACATCCTTCTATAAACTTCAAGAATGCTCATATCCAATAATGGCAGTGTTGCTCTTTGTTTCTTCAAGTAAGAACTATTTTTGTTCATAATTTATTATAATGTTAGTTTTTTTTACCTAGCGACTGGCAAGAATTTTCTCTTGGAGAATACTCTAACGTATTGTAGGCTAAAAACAGAGGTATCTAATACTTTTTTCGAAATCTTTACTAACATTTGAAATTATCACTGACTGGAAATTCTGTAGCAACATGAGATGACCTTGACCAACCATTTTATTGACGACCACTATAAAATATGGTTTACCGTTCGGGGGTATTTCTCCTGAGAAATGATGTAGGGGAACTCGGAGCAGAACGGGATAGCGGGGCACAATGGGAAATTGCTCTTTTGTAGACTACACAGTGCAGTATGGGCATGTAACTATTTCTCCGAATGGAAGGGAAGTTAGGGCAGCCATTTTTATTTAGTTTGAAGTGCGAGATGTAAGTGAATTGTTGTCCGTCACCTTACCGCTTGCGTTGTTCTAACGTTTGGTGAATTTCAACGCCAGGTAAGCTGATAATTGTTAATTGTATACCCTAAAACGACACATTTCCTTTTAGTGCATGGCATTTGTTATGCTTTAGTTATTTAATGCGTTTAAATACGTCAGTTATTACACTCCATAAGAATTGTTAACCTCAAAAGTGTTCTTGGGGCGGAACGGGACGGGGCAGAATGGGATAGTGTCCCGTTCTGCCCCTTCATATTTTGATGCAAGTAGAAAGCAAACTGTATTCTTCTTTCTTTCCCCCTTGCTGTTCCAGATGGTGCTAACGTACATGAAAAAGACTGATAGACAGCAATGGGACGTAAAAGCAATGGAAATGGCAGTTTCAGCCGTTTCATCTTCCCAAATGGGCTTTTTAAAAGCATCTAAGCAGTTCAACGTGCCGAAATCAACATTGGAAAGATATGTGCCTAAAGCTACGAATAACCCTAACTACATCATTGACAAATCAGATGGGAAATTTAAAAAGTGCTCACTGCAGAACAAGAGCATGAGCTGGTAACATATCTCAAGTCAATGGAAAGCAGACTTTTTGGTCTAACAATGGAAGATCTCAGATCACTAGCCTATCAACTAGCCGAAAGAAATGGCTTACCACACAGATTTGACAAACAAACGTGTCTAGCTGGACAAGACTGGGTTAAAGGATTTATTACGAGGCATCCTACACTGTCTATTAGCAAGCCAGAAAATACTTCTGGTGCTCGAGCAATGGGATTCAACAAAGTAGCAGTTTCACAGTTTACCTGTCCCAACCAGCTATGTTGGCCGAATAATTCAGCTTTCCAGATATCGCTCGAGGCTGTCTTTCCAATCCCAGTAATCTGTCAAAATACTCGGCGGACTACACGACGAAAAGGAAACACCGTCGTATTAACAGATTCTCGTTATAAGAAGGAACTGCAGAATGCTGTCACACGTAAAGTAGGCCTACAGAAAGGAGGAGGGTGCACAAATATGAACAATGTCAGGACAGAGACGTCAGGTGCAATACAGCTTAAGGCAAAAATATCAAACTGTATACCCCCCCCCCAAAAAAAAGAACTAAAACAGAGGACGTCAAAGACCTTAAGAAAAATAAAAGGAAGAAGCTGACGGAGAGAGAGAATCAGAGAGAGAGAGGGTGCTGAGTGTCTCTACTGTGGGGACTTCTACTCCGTTTCTAATGAAGACTGGGTCGCATGCCAGATGTGTGTTGGCATAGACAGTGAAGATGAATAGGAAATACTGATTTGTGACTATCGTCGAAAGGACTAGTAGTTAGTGGTTTGGTGGTTATTAAGCATTGTACATTTTTCTTATTTTGAAGAATGACTTTTTAATTGTTTAAATTGCACATTCCATAGTCTGAATTGCCTTTTATACAACATTTTGTCACAGTTTAATACGATATTCGTAATTCAAATTCAACGTTTATGCAATAATTTAACAAAAAATAGCCTTATCCCTTTCTGCCCCGTGGGTGGGGCGGAACGGGAAATATGCAAGACTTTCTTTGAAAAATTGTAAAAAATGCAAAATGTATTGTTTTAAGTGATTTTAAAATAAGGTACATTAGGTTACACTACAAGGTGTTTTTTTATTACTTTAAGAAGTGTTCCCTTGTGTTCCCTTATTTTATACACATTGTTAGACATTAAGTAGTTCCGCCCCGAGTTCCCCTAACGCACTGGGCCCATGAAAGACCAGCTCGTTATTTTCTTCGATGAAAGCATCTAAAGGACAGGATGGTTGCGCAAACGAACGGTTCAACTTCCTGTTCGGATTCGAACGGAGAAGGACGACTCCCTGTTGTGGAGCGCGTACTGCGAAACTTAAGAGGTGTGTAAAACGGAGGTTTTACAGTCCCTGTGACCCCGATGTGACCTCAGTCCGCAGGCGTGGCGCGCTCATTTGCGTAGGCTCGCCCCGCGCCTATGCGTGTGGGCTCGTGCCGAGTGCTGTCCGCGGGAGAGTATTCGCGATCCCCTGACGCCCCTGCCAGGACGGGGCGGTCTTGCGACAGCGCTCTTGCGCGACGCCAGATAAAAGTGCGAGTACTCGCCGCGCTATAAATAAGACCGCGCCCCGGGTCGCCGCTCTTGGCAGTCGCCCGCATCTCCGGCTAAGTTCGGCTGCCGTGCACGGCTGCTTTCATTTGCAATAGACCCCCGGCCGGGAAATGTCAACGCAAATTACTTCTCGTAGCTGGCCATTCCGCCTCGCTTTACGACTGTCTGCGAGAGCGCAGCGGGGAAAATGCGTGCCGCACTTTCTATTGTGTGGCCCACTGCCGGTATGCAAACAGAAAGTCGTAATGTACCGAATTGAGTACGTTCACAAAATACAGACTGTCTCAGAAAGGTTCATCCGATTTCGCAAGAGTAAATGTCCTGCCTGAATGAAAACAGAGGCTTGGTATAAGTTCTAACTTGCGCATAGGACTATAAAAAATTTTAAGCAAATCAGATTGTGACGCTACATCGCAGTCCTTGCTATGAATTTTTTCGCTTACTTAACACATGAAACTGTTTGTATACGATGTATTGTCTAGTGTAAATATGTATTGTAAATACTATGTTTAAATTATGTAATATTTAACACTGGCAAGTCAGGGCGTATTTAGTTAACGTTGAAGCCAGAGAGATTGTTTCGTCGTGCCGGAGCGCGCCAGCGGGTAGTAGTAGCAGTAAGGCCGTGCTCGGAGTAAGAAGTACAGTCGCGTGCTGCTAGTCCTAGCTGTGTTACATCTAACGGCTAGTGTGTGGATCTAAGTACGACGGGAAAGTAATGGTCGGAATATCTGGAAGCATGGCCGGGCAAGTTATTATGGATTAATGGGCATAGTGCTGAAGAAACGAGGACTTAAACCTCAAGAGCACTGTGGGCCCAAGTCGCAACAGTAAAAGCCCGATGCCACAATGTGCCGCTGGCGTGGACTTCCGTCGATCCACCGACAACGAGGGAAGTAAGATCTACGTAATTTTCGTAGGATGAAATTGTAGAAGGCTTGCCAGTGACTGTGCTTTTCTCTGAAGTTGAACAATTAATAACAAGCACTTTATAATCGAAGTGTTGCAGTTACATTCCACCCGACAATAACACCAAGTAGGTTCCTTCCAATCCTTATCTTACTGAACCGAGTGTGTCACGCCATTATCAAGAGAAAATATGTTAATTATCAAATTATTTGCATAGACGGTGAAGAGTAAATTTCAGACTGGCTATCGTAGTTAATTGTTGTACTTAATAAGCTTACGCCAGCCGTAGTAACTTAATAATAGACTGAAGTAATAAATTTGATTATTAAGATTTATTTCAATGCATATTCAGCTGAAGTTAATTCAAGGATATTTTATGAAACTATAAAGCTTATTCCACCTGACAATCCCCCTGTTAATGAATTATTATCAGTCAAAACATATTTAATCAATTATTGGCAATATATTTCATTATCAGTAGATTAAACTGTGCAAAATACCTAATTTTAGACAGAATGACAGTCCATTATTCAAAATCTCGATAGGTAATTATCTGTGTTGTCAGCATTGCACTTAGCTGACAAATTATGAACAAAATAAGTGTAGTTTGATCGTTATGACATTGTTTTATATGACTACTGAGCCTGACACAGCACTAACGTAAAAGTTCCCGTTGCCGGCCGCGGTGGTCTCGCGGTTCTAGGCGCGCAGTCCGGAACCGTGAGACTGCTACGGTCGCAGGTTCGAATCCTGCCTCGGGCATGGATGTGTGTGATGTCCTTAGGTTAGTTAGGTTTAAGTAGTACTAAGTTCTAGGGGACTGATGACCACAGCTGTGAAGTCCCATAGTGCTCAGAGCCATTTGAACCATTTGAACCAAAGTTCCCGTTCCACCTGCTGCGCTACAAACAGGTAAACTTTATTTTACAATTATTCACGTACTTAACAGTACTGTCGCTCATCAGTTGAGCTGGCGAGCGATTTTTTAATTGATTTTACAACTTAATCATTTCTTTCGGCAAAATTTCCACTGGCAAAATTTATTTCCAAATTATTTCCATTATTTTATTTACCGATCGTTATTGAATGAAATTACTCATTCGATAACGATTAAGTTATAACGTCTCCTGTTTCCCGCGGAATAATCATTATTTACTTCGAATTCGGATGCCTTATCCCGACGCGGGTCGAAATTCATAATTCACGGTCATTGTCAGCTTGTAATTTCGCAAATCCCGGGAAGCAAGGGGGGTGTTATAAGATGAAATATTGTTTCCCCTGCAACATCCTTCAAACACCTAATCCCTATCATTGCTAATTAGAAGCACATTCTCCGTCCTTGAGCAGTGAGCTTGACGCTGTACTGATACACCAGACAAGATGATTTACCTGAGGGAGCCCCGGTCACGTTACTTCTACCTTAAATTAATCTCCTAATCAAGCTCTTCATTTGTGTGGTCATAGTGTCATTAGTTGCTTTATAATTCTTGAGGGTATTTTGTTCTGTCGTTGCAACTAAAAAATGAGTAATTTTTTTCACCAGACGCGTTTCGCTTTATTGATATAAAGCATCATCAGTGGTGGTGAATTTCGGTTGATGTAAGCGAGAAATCAACCGAAAATCAGCACCACTGATGATAATTTATATCAATAAAGAGAAACGCGTCTGGGGGAAAAAAATCACGCATTTTTGTAGTTGCAACGACTGAACAAAATACCCAAGAATCCTAAATAACCTTTCACAAAGTCTCCTAGCTGCTCCGTGTTGATGGTAGTTTGTTGATATCCCTCACGGTCGGTAGTGCTATCTAGCTGTAGGTTGATAATCTGAAGCTTCTGATGGGACTACAGATAGCTACAATCACTAATGAATGAAACGCAGTGATACCACCGCAATGATTTTATTGCGAACTTCACAGAAATACACCTCTGATATTGGTGTTGTTGTTGTGATCTTCAGTCCCGAGACTGGTTTGATGCAGCTCTCCATGCTGCTCTATCCTGTTCAAGCTTCTTCACCTCACAGTACCTACTGCAACCTACGTTCTTCTGAATCTGCTTAGTGTATTCATCTCTTGGTCTCTCTCTAGATTTTTACTCTCTACGCTGCCTTCCAATACTAAATTGGTGAACCCTTGATGCCTCAGAACATGTCCTACAAACCGATCCCTTCTTCTAGTCGAGTTGTCCCACAAACTACATCTACATCTACATCTACATCTACATTTATACTCCGCAAGCCACCCAACGGTGTGTGGCGGAGGGCACTTTACGTGCCACTGTCATTATCTCCCTTTCCTGTTCCAGTCGCGTATGGTTCGCGGGAAGAACGACTGTCTGAAAGCCTCTGTGCGCGCTCTAATCTCTCTAATTTTACATTCGTGATCTCCTCGGGAGGTATAAGTAGGGGGAAGCAATATATTCGATACCTCATCCAGAAACGCACCCTCTCGAAACCTGGCGAGCAAGCTACACCGCGATGCAGAGCGCCTCTCTTGCAGGGTCTGCCACTTGAGTTTGTTAAACATCTCCGTAACGCTATCACGGTTACCAAATAACCCTGTGACGAAACGCGCCGCTCTTCTTTGGATCTTCTCTATCTCCTCCGTCAACCCGATCTGGTACGGATCCCACACTGATGAGCAATACTCAAGTATAGGTCGAACGAGTGTTTTGTAAGCCACCTCCTTTGTTGATGGACTACATTTTCTAAGGACTCTCCCAATGAATCTCAACCTGGTACCCGCCTTACCAACAATTAATTTTATATGATCATTCCACTTCAAATCGTTCCGCACGCATACTCCCAGATATTTTACAGAAGTAACTGCTACCAGTGTTTGTTCCGCTATCATATAATCATACAATAAAGGATCCTTCTTTCTATGTATTCGCAATACATTACATTTGTCTATGTTAAGGGTCAGTTGCCACTCCCTGCACCAAGTGCCTATCCGCTGCAGATCTTCCTGCATTTCGCTACAATTTTCTAATGCTGCAACTTCTCTGTATACTACAGCATCATCCGCGAAAAGCCGCATGGAACTTCCGACACTATCTACTAGGTCATTTATATATATTGTGAAAAGCAATGGTCCCATAACACTCCCCTGTGGCACGCCAGAGGTTACTTTAACGTCTGTAGATGTCTCTCCATTGAGAACAACATGCTGTGTTCTGTTTGCTAAAAACTCTTCAATCCAGCCACACAGCTGGTCTGATATTCCGTAGGCTCTTACTTTGTTTATCAGGCGACAGTGCGGAACTGTATCGAACGCCTTTCGGAAGTCAAGGAAAATGGCATCTACCTGGGAGCCTGTATCTAATATTTTCTGGGTCTCATGAACAAATAAAGCGAGTTGGGTTTCACACGATCGCTGTTTCCGGAATCCATGTTGATTCCTACATAGTAGATTCTGAGTTTCCAAAAACGACATGATACTCGAGCAAAAGACATGTTCTAAAATTCTACAACAGATCGACGTCAGAGAGATAGGTCTATAGTTTTGCGAATCTGCTCGACGACCCTTCTTGAAGACTGGGACTACCTGTGCTCTTTTCCAATCATTTGGAACCTTCTGTTCCTCTAGAGACTTGCGGTACACGGCTGTTAGAAGGGGGGCAAGTTCTTTCGCGTACTCTGTGTAGAATCGAATTGGTATCCCGTCAGGTCCAGTGGACTTTCCTCTGTTGAGTGATTCCAGTTGCTTTTCTATTCCTTGGACACTTATTTCAATGTCAGCCATTTTTTCGTTGGTGCGAGGATTTAGAGAAGGAACTGCAGTGCGGTCTTCCTCTGTGAAACAGCTTTGGAAAAAGGTGTTTAGTATTTCAGTTTTACGCTTGTCATCCTCTGTTTCAATGCCATCATCATCCCGGAGTGTCTGGACATGATGTTTCGAGCCACTTACTGATTTAACGTAAGACCAGAACTTCCTAGGATTTTCTGTCAAGTCGGTACCTAGTATTTTACTTTCGAATTCACTGAACGCTTCACGCATAGCCCTCCTTACGCTAACTTTGACATCGTTTAGCTTCTGTTTGTCTGAGAGGTTTTGGCTGCGTTTAAACTTGGAGTGAAGCTCTCTTTGCTTTCGCAGTAGTTTCCTAACTTTGTTGTTGTACCACGGTGGGTTTTTCCCGTCCCTCACAGTTTTGCTCGGCACGTACCTGTCTAAAACGCATTTTACGATTGCCTTGAACTTTTTCCATAAACACTCAACATTGTCAGTGTCGGAACAGAAATTTTCGTTTTGATCTGTTAGGTAGTCTGAAATCTGCCTTCTATTACTCTTGCTAAACAGATAAACCTTCCTCCCTTTTTTTATATTCCTATTAACTTCCATATTCAGGGATGCTGCAACGGCCTTATGATCACTGATTCCCTGTTCTGCACTTACAGAGTCGAAAAGTTCGGGTCTGTTTGTTATCAGTAGGTCCAAGATGTTATCTCCACGAGTCGGTTCTCTGTTTAATTGCTCGAGGTAATTTTCGGATAGTGCACTCAGTATAATGTCACTCGATGCTCTGTCCCTACCACCCGTCCTAAACATCTGAGTGTCCCAGTCTATATCTGGTAAATTGAAATCTCCACCTAAGACCATAACATGCTGAGAAAATTTATGTGAAATGTATTCCAAATTTTCTCTCAGTTGTTCTGCCACTAATGCTGCTGAGTCGGGGGGTCGGTAAAAGGAGCCAATTATTAACCTAGCTCGGTTGTTGAGTGTAACCTCCACCCATAATAATTCACAGGAACTATCCACTTCTACTTCACTACAGGATAAACTACTACTAACAGCGACGAACGCTCCACCACCGGTTGCATGCAATCTATCCTTTCTAAACACCGTCTGTGCCTTTGTAAAAATTTCGGCAGAATTTATCTCTGGCTTCAGCCAGCTTTCTGTACCTATAACGATTTCAGCTTCGGTGCTTTCTATCAGCGCTTGAAGTTCCGGTACTTTACCAACGCAGCTTCGACAGTTTACAATTACAATACCGATTGCTGCTTGGTCCCCGCATGTCCTGACTTTGCCCCGCACCCGTTGAGGCTGTTGCCCTTTCTGCACTTGCCCGAGGCCATCTAACCTAAAAAACCGCCCAGCCCACGCCACACAACCCCTGCTACCCGTGTAGCCGCTTGTTGCGTGTAGTGGACTCCTGACCTATCCAGCGGAACCCGAAACCCCACCACCCTATGGCGCAAGTCGAGGAATCTGCAGCCCACATGGTCGCAGAACCGTCTCAACCTCTGATTCAGACCCTCCACTCGGCTCTGTACCAAAGGTCCGCAGTCAGTCCTGTCGACGATGCTGCAGATGGTGACCTCTGCTTTCATCCCGCTAGCGAGACTGGCAGTCTTCACCAAATCAGATAGCCGCCGGAAGCCAGAGAGGATTTCCTCCGATCCATAGCGACACACATCATTGGTGCCGACATGAGCGACCACCTGCAGATGGGTGCACCCTGTACCCTTCATGGCATCCGGAAGGACCCTTTCCACATCTGGAATGACTCCCCCCGGTATGCACACGGAGTGCACTTTGGTTTTCTTCCCCTCCCTTGCTGCCATAACCCTAAGGGGCCCCATTACGCGCCTGACGTTGGAGCTCCCAACTACCAGTAAGCCCACCCTCTGCGACTGCCCGGATCTTGCAGACTGAGGGGCAACCTCTGGAACAGGACAAGCAGCCATGTCAGGCTGAAGATCAGTATCAGCCTGAGACAGAGCCCGAAACCGGTTCGTCAGACAAACTGGAGAGGCCTTCCGTTCAGCCCTCCGGAATGTCTTTCGCCCCCTGCCACACCTTGAGACGACCTCCCACTCTACCACAGGTGAGGGAGCAGCCTTAATGCGGGCAGTATCCCGGGCAACCACAGTCGTAGTCCGATCGGGGGATGCGTGGGACGAGCTGGCCGTCCCCGACAAACCCCCATCCGGACCCCCACAGCGATGCCCATTGGCAACAGCCTCAAGCTGTGTGACCGAAGCCAACACTGCCTGAAGCTGGGAGCGAAGGGATGCCAACTCAGCCTGCATCCGAACACAGCAGTTGCAGTCCCTATCCATGCTAAAAACTTGTGCAAAGAACGTCTGAACTAATCTACAGAGAGCGCAAACAAAACGACACAAAATTGAAGCGGTTATTAAAATACAAGATTGCCTAGTAAATGCAGTAATGCTGCCACTTGTGCACTGCTGACACACTGCTCGGCGGCGGAAGGAGACTACGCGATTTAACACTATTCGAGTACTAAAACGTGATGCTACAACTCTCAAATACTATAATACGCCCGAAATTTATGAATTAAACAATGCAAGTACCAAAAACACGCCAAGAAATTAAGAATTAAACTATGTAACAAATGAGTGAGCTAGGAGTATACGACTTGCTGCTGCAGCTGCTTATCCAACGGCGGCAGGGAGCACACTGACTGTGACCAACCGACACTGGCCGTTCAAAACAAAAACAGATGACAGACGACTACGCGAATTTACACTATTCAGGTACTAAAACGCGATGCTACAACTCTCAAATACTATAATACGCCCGAAATTTATGAATTAAACAATGCAAGTACCAAAAACACGCAAAGAAATTAAGAATTAAACTATGTAACAAATGAGTGAGCTAGGAGTATACGACTTGCTGCTGCAGCTGCTTATCCAACGGCGGCAGGGAGATATTAACGAACATAATTAACTCGAAAATGGAAACACATAGCCTACACGATGATGCCTAAGTGCCTACTAACGGACTTAGCATGCCACAAAGTCTACCATTCAACATTGTACTGTTTCGTATTGCTTAGTGTACCATACAACATCGTACTTTTTCGTATTACTTCGTATACTCCCGCGTGAGTATGTCTGCAACAATTACTTACGAAAACTTTAAATTAACTGCATTATAACAACGCCATACTCTAAACTTCGTCCGAACAGGCCATGAAGGCCAAACGGTATCGACCGGCCGCCGTGTCATCCTCAGCCCACAGACGTCACTGGATGCGGACATGGAGGAGCATGTGGTCAGCACACCGCTCTCCCGGCCGTATATCAGTTTACGAGACCGTAGCCGCTACTTCTCAATCAAGTAGCTCCTCAGTTTGCCTCACAAGAGCTGAGTGCACCCCGGTTGCCAACAGCGTTAGGGAGACCGGATGGTCACCCATCCCAGTGCTAGCCCACCCCAACAGCGCTTAACTTCCTTGATCTGACGGGAGCCGGTGTTACCACTGCGGCAAGGCCGTTGGCTAACAACGCCATAATAATGGACAGTTACTGCTGGACTTCTCCTGACATTTTCTACATAAAAATTATTGTTATTAACACTTATAATTAAAATTATGAACCAAATGAAACTGTGTGGTTCCAGAGACCTTTAATGAAACTGTATGGTTCCGGAGACCTTATAAACTCTTCAACATCTATGAATGATAGAACTCTGAATAGGTCTGTGGCACCAAGTCGTTTCATTTGATTAAAGCACGTATGATTGCGTTTCGGGCAGGATCCTCCGTTTCGTTCGATGCTGATGTGCTATTCCAATATAATTGGAGAGCCTCTGGAATGCTGTTCCAGTCTGAGGGGAACGTCAACTGAGCTGAGGAGTGAATAGGAATTTGGATTGAAGAGGGAGGCGTGCTAAGGCGGTCCGGGCAGTGGTACAAAACAAATGTGCCAGGGTGGCTTAATGGTTAGCGCATTTTCATAGTGAGCAGGAGACTTGGGTTCGAACCCCGGCCTTGGAACAAATTTTCGTTCCTCGCTTGAGTCTGCATAAATACATCATAAAATTATAGAGGTTTGGCGCCCATGGTCTGGATCGTCCTAGGTTTTTATGTCCATGTAGAAGATACACCAGTAAGAGAAAACATTGTCATCAGGTCCTTTACAGCGATTGCGCGTGCTATAGATTTTACAAGTCCTTGAAAGGGTTCTGGAGGTATGAGGCGTCTACAACGCACGTAATTCCTACGAATTACGGGCTGGTGATTTGTGGGCGCAGGACACACCAACATGAGTTTACCGTCATACTCCTCGAACAGTTGTCGCGGTCTGAAGAGTCTTGTCACGGCCCGCGCGGCTCTCCCCGTCGGAGGTTAGAATCCTCCATCGGGCATGGATGTGTGTGCCGTCCTTACCGTAAATTAGTTTTAGGTAGATTAAGTAGTGTGTACGCTTATGGACCGATGACCTCAGCAATTTGGTCCCATAAGATGTACCACAGTCGACTAGCTGTAAAAACAATCGTGTATTATCCGACCATTCGATACGTTTCCTTTGATTCGAAGTCCCATCTCGATGATTCCGCGCCCACTGCAGTCGCAACTCACGATGTAGCTGTGTTAACGAGACGACAACTAAGGGGCATCTGCTGTGGAGCTCCGTGTTCAAAAATACGCTCCGAACGGTGTGATTTTTGTGGATGAAGTGGAGCAGCAGGTTGAAAGTGTGGGTAAACAGGTGCGTTGTTCTAATGTTAGTGCTTCCATTCTGAGATGTGAATTGAGACATCAGTAAGCGAGCTATAGAATTTTCAGATCTACAGTACAACACTATCACAAGAAGAATCATTTACGCCATACGATAAAACCACAGTAGACGAACACTTTCTAATACTATTTTACGCCACCCTGTGTTTGTCTGGAGTGTACCACTGCACGGATGTGAAGCGTGGAAGATGAATAGTTCAGACAGGAAGAGATACAAGTGTTTGGAAGGCGTTGGTACAGAAGAATTCTGAAGATTAGATGGGTACATTGGATAACAGATAGGATGTTATGAATCGAAATGGGGAAGAAAGAAATTTATGGTGGTGGTTGATGACTTGATTCGCGGGAGGGGACCAAACACTGAGGTCATCGGTCCCATCGGATTAGGGAAGGATGGGGAAAGAAGTCGACCTTGCCCTTTCAAAGAAACCATCCTGGCATTTGTCTGAAGTGATTTAGGGAAATCATGGAAAACCTACATCAGGATGGCTGGATGCGGGTTTGAACCGTCGTCCTCTCGAATGCAGGTCCACTGTGCAAACCACTGTTCCACCTCGCTCGGTAAAGAAATTTATGGTACAATTTGACTACAAGAAGGGATCGATTAGTGTGTGTGCGTGTGTGTGTGTGCGCGTGTGTGCGTGTGTGCGTGTGTGCGTGTGCGTGTGTGAGTGGGGGTGGGGTGGGTGGTTGTAATTGTGGAGCAAGACCAAGCAGATTCAAATGGATGTAGGTAGCGATAGCTATTGGTAGAGATGAAGACTGCACAGGATAAACCAGCATGGAGAGTTGCAGCAAACCAGTCTTCGGACTGAAGACCACCACTACAATAGCAACAACAACAACAGTCCTTTTTAGGTGGCGACGTAATGAAACAAACTGTTTTAAGGAAACCGTTTGAGATGCAGCAGAATTTAAGACATTGGACACGAATTACGTGGGACGTGCGATCAGATCCCCGTTCTGTCATAGTTGTTTTTATAATTTCTGCGGGTCGTGGCCCACAGCTCGCAAATGTTTGAAGAAGGTTACATTTCTGGCATCACAAAGAGCTACTGATAAACTAAAGCTTTATTCACTTCTCAATCATTTCTAAAAACTAAACTCCGCCCAAACAGGTAATGAAGGCCCAACCGTACCGATCGGCAGCCGTCTCACAATCAGCCCACAGGCGTAACTTGATTCGGATATGGACAAGCAAGTGGTCAGCACATTGTTCAAAAGGTTCAAATGGCTCTGAGCACTATGGGACTTAACATCTGAGGTCATCAGTCCCCCGCAACTTAGGACTACTTAAACCCAACATCACACACATCCATGCCCGAGGCAGGATTCGACCGTAGCGGTCACGCGGATCCAGACTGAAACGCCTAGAACAGCTCGGCCACACCGGCCGGCCAGGACACTGTTCTCCCTGCCGTATGTCAGTTTACGAAACCGTCTCAATAATTTAACTCCTTCCTATTTACTTTCAACCCTCACACTACTATTAAACATTGCTGCAGAAATACACGTTCTCAACAAAGTACAAACCTCTCCGCACCACTGCATAACACTGCGATGTTCTCTAAATCATTATCTCTATCAGGAACATGACTTTCGAACAATCGTCCTCAGAATATTAGATAAACTAAAATCCTTTCTAACTTTAGCTAATGGCCCACTTTCTGTCACAATAGCTACCTCTTCTTGCAGCTCAGTTTCGTCAGCCCTCCCTCCCCCACAACTATTCCCTCGCCTTGTCTACAGAGTTCTCTATTGACTTTCTCTAATCTCCTAGAAGTTATTGTCACTTTCATTTCAATCTTCTCCTCTTTCATTATCTCATCCACTTCTTCTAACACGAAACAAGCCTTCAAAAGTACTAAACTTATCAATATCTTTCTTGATGCCTCCATTATTTTATTAGTATTATTACTACCGTCAATTATTATTTCTATTAATAATGCAAATTATTATCATTGAGTTTTTCTGTATTAACTAATTAATATCATTCTTAATTCCTCCATTAATTTATCATTATTGTTATTGTTGTTGTTGTGGTCTTCAGTCCTGAGACTGGTTTGATGCAGTTCTCCATGCTACTCTATCCTGTGCAATCTTCTTCATCTCCCAGTACCTACTGCAACCTACATCCTTCTGAATCTGCTTAGTGTATTCATCTCTTGGTCTCCCTCTACAATTTTTATCCTCCACGCTGCCCTCCAATGCTAAATTTGTGATCCCTTGATGCCTCAGAACATGACCTACCAACCGATCCCTTCTTCTAGTCAAGCTGTGCCACAAGCTCCTCTTCTCCCCAATTCTATTCAATACCTCCTCATTAGTTATGTGATCTACCCACCTATTCTTCTGTAGCACCACATTTCGAAAGCTTCTATTCTCTTCTTGTCCAAACTATTTATCGTCCATGTTTCACTTCCATACATGGCTACACTCCACACAAATACTTTCAGAAATGATTTCCTAACATTTAAATCTATACTCGATGTTAACAAATTCCTCTTCTTCAGAAACGCTTTCCTTGCCATTGCCAGTCTACATTTTATATCCTCTCTACTTCGACCATCACCAGTTATTTTGCTCCCCAAATAGCAGAACCCCTTTACTACTTTAAGTGTCTCATTTCCTAATCTAATTCCCTCAGCATCACACGACTTAATTCGACTACATTCCATTATCCTCGTTTTGCTTTTGTTGATGTTCATCTTATACCCTCCTTTCAAAACACTGTCCATTCCGTTCAACTGCTCTTCCAAGTCCTTTGCTGTCTCTGACAGAATTACAATATCATCGGCGAACCTCAAAGTTTTTATTTCTTCTCCATGGATTTTAATACCTACTCCGAACTTTTCTTTTGTTTCCTTTATTGCTTGCTCAATATACAGATTGAATAACATCGGGGATAGGCTACAACCCTGTCTCACTCCCTTACCGACCAATGCTTCCCTTTCATGTCCCTCGACTCGTATGACTGCCATCTGCTTTCTGTACAAATTGTAAATAGCCTTTCGCTCACTGTATTTTACCCCTGCCACCTATAGAATTTGAAAGAGAGTATTCCAGTCAACATTGTCAAAAGCTTTCTCTAAGTCTACAAATGCTACAAACGTAGGTTTGCCTTTCCTTAACCTTTCTTCTAAGATAAGTCGTAAGGTCAGTATTGCCTCACGTGTTCCATCATTTCTACGGAATCCAAACTGATCTTCCCCAAGGTCGTCTTCTACCAGTTTATCCATTCGTCTGTAAAGAATTCGTGTTAGTACTTTGCAGCTGTGGCTTATTAAACTGATTGTTCGATAATTTTCACATCTGTCAACACCTGCTTTCTTTGGGATTGGAATGATTATATTCTTCTTGAAGTCTGAGGGTATTTCGCCTGTTTCATACATCTTGCTCACCAGATGGTAGAGTTTTGTCAGGACTGGCTCTCCCAAGGCCGTCAGTAGTTCCAATGGAATGTTGTCTACTCCGGGGACCTTGTTTCGACTCAGGTCTTTCAGTGCTCTGTCAAACTCTTCACGCAATATCATATCTCCCATTTCATCTTCATCTACATCCTCTTCCATTTCCATAATATTGTCCTCAAGTACGTCGCCCTTGTATAGACCCTCTATATACTCCTTCCACGTTTCCGCTTTCCCTTCTTTGCTTAGAACTGGGTTTCCATCAAAGCTCTTGATTTTCATGCAAGTGGTTCTCCTATCTCCAAAGGTCTCTTTAATTTTCCTGTAGGCAGCATCTATCTTACCCCTTGTGAGATAAGCGTCTACATCCTTACATTTGTCCTCCAGCCATCCCTGCTTAGCCATTTTGCACTTCTTGTCGATCTCATTTTTGAGACGTTTGTATTCCTTTTTGCCTGCTTCATTTACTGCATTTTTATGTTCTCTCCTTTCATCAATCAAATTCAATATTTCTTTTGTTACCCAAGGGTTTCTACTAGCCCTCGTCTTTTTACATATTTGATCCTCTGCTGCCTTCACTACTTCATCCCTCAAAGCTACCCATTCTTCTTCTGCTGCATTTCTTTCCCCCATTCCTGTCAATTGTTCCCGTATGCTCTCCCTGAAACTCTGTACAACCTCTGGTTCTTTCAGTTTATCCAGGTCCCATCTTCTTAAATTCCCACCTTTTAGCAGTTTCTTCAGTTTTAATCTACAGTTCATAACCAATAGATTGTGGTCAGAGTCCACATCTGCCCCTGGAAATGTCTTACAATTTAAAACCTGGTTCCTAAATCTGTGTCTTACCATTATATAATATATCTGATACCTTTTAGTTTCTCCAGGGTTCTTCCATGTATACAACCTTCTTTCATGATTCTTGAACCAAGTGTTAGCTATGATTAAGTTATCATTATTAATGTTTGCCATTATTATTATTATTATTAATGTTGCCAATTATTTTGATCAAAAATTCAAATTATTAATATGAAATCTCAGTTTCTCCAGGTGTACCGAATGTTCGAGTAACTTACGGGAATCCGCCTGGGTGACGTCGTGACAACCTCCGATATTTCGACAGTAGCACGTCTACCATTTTCAGGTCATAACTGGAGTAGGAGAGTGCTGTGCGAAGGAATTGAAAACCTCGGTTTTCAGAGAAACTCCGGAAAGATAACACTCACGCACACAATACTAGCGCTATTACAAACCAGAGAGAATTGACGTCAGAAGTTACAGATAGTGAAATTATTAGTAACGCGTGAGGTAGCATTAACTCTGTCTACCTGTTTGTTGACAATGTAGAGAGCAGGTGTGCATGCAGAATTTAAAGAGAAAGCAAAATCTCTATTTATACAGTTACTTATGAATATAACTTCAACAGCTTCATTAGTAATACTATCCGAATAGCTGGAAGTGCATGCCAGAATCTCCGTGTTGTTATATTTCATAGGATGACCAGTACCATGAAAATGTTGCCCAGCTGTTGTAAGCATGTGTGACGCTTGTGCTCAGTACACCGGTTCGTCACAGTGCTGATAGTCAGACCAATATCTGACACGCCACAACTGCAAGGGGGACAGAGTTATGCTGCCTCATCCGTTGATTATTAATTTCAGTATCGATAGCTTCTGATGTCGGTCGTCTTTGGTCTGTGATGGCGCCCGTGTTTACAGTGTGAGTGTTAGCTTTCCAGGTTTTAAATTTCCTTGCACAGCACTTTCTTGCCTCAGTTTTGCCTTGAAAATGGGAGGATGTGCTGCTGTCAAAACATCGGCGGTTGTCGATGACGTCACCCGGCTGCGTTCCCGTATATTACTTGAACAAATTATAATTGTTATGATTGTTATGTAGTGTTTTTTTGCATGTATTGTTTCTGGTCAGATGCAAGGCCCTGGTCTTGTCAGGTTAAATAAGTAATAAATAAAATAAATAAATAAAGCAAATGCTGAGGTGGTTATTTTTTAAGGACCTGGTGATTTTCTCCCTCGTCCTGTCCTACCCAAACTGGCTCCCCCGTTCCCAATGACCGTGTCGTCGGCGACATCATAAACCGTAATCTTCCCTTTTATTTTCCTCTTTGCTTGAATCATACGCATGCGCTGTGAATCGTACATCACTACGAATCCGTGAAAGATTGAATAATATGTGCATTAAAATCCTTACATGGATGCATGACGTGTTTCTTGATTGTAAATTCCGTAGCTTTGGAAGTAGACATTTCGCCTCTAGGTTTCGCGATAAAGTTTTAGTTGTACCGGACTTCCATTTTTATCAGCACTTGCTTCATCCTCAGCAGCATTACTGCGAGCCATAGATTGTGCGCGCTCATAGAAATTCCAGTTATGGCGAGACTTTAACGGTCAAAATAAATTATGATATTACGCGTGTCTTGTCAGCAATGAATTACACTGACAACGAACCCATATGTACTGACTCTAAACTCCCCGATATGGCACGCTTTTTATGACTGAAATAAATTACAGAATTACCCTGTGCAGTCCATAAACAGTATTTCATTCTGCACGGAGCGTTGAAACGCATTGACGGAATACGTCATGGACGTAGTTTTCAGCGTTCAGATTCCACTGAGAACGCGCTCGTGTACTGACGTATGATTTGGCTGTTAATTAGGTGCCGAAATTAGCAGAAGTGACGTTTGCAATTTTCTTCCGAGGGTGTGTACTGTGAAGAGAGCAAGTGGTTACGAAATCCCTTAGCCACGTTACGTGAGCTGCTCAGATTAAGCTTCGTGATATGGCTGTCATCTCACAACTTCCCAGCCCCTTGCATAATATTTCGGATTACCATTCCTACGCAAATCGGCAGTCTCTGGCTCCGAGGTCTGCCTACCCTGAAGAGATGTCTTCCGCCTTTTCTACCGCTGGAATGTTACATAACATTGTATTCCGACATTTGACCGGTTGACATCCTCTTCAATAGAGCATGAAAGTGAAGGACACCCTCGGAACTGGGAACCTGGTACCACCTGACACCAACCTTATTTAAAGCGTATAAAAATTCCATTATCCTCGTTTTGCTTTTGTTGATGTTCATCTTATACCCTCCTTTCAAAACACTGTCCATTCCGTTCAACTGCTCTTCCAAGTCATTTGCTGTCTCTGACAGAATTACAATGTCATCGGCGAACCTCAAAGTTTTTATTTCCTCTCCATGGGTTTTAATTTCTACTCCAAATTTTCTTTTGTTTCCTTTATTGCTTGCTCGATATACAGATTGAATAGCATTGGGGATAGGCTACAACCCTGTCTCACTCCCTTCCCAACCACTGCTTCCATTTCATGCCCCTCGACTCTTTTAACTGCCGTCTGGTTTCTGTATAAGTTGCAAGTATCCTTTTGTTCCCTGTATTTTACCTACACTACATTCATAATTTGAGAGAGAGTATTCCACACAAAATTGTCAAAAGCCTACTCTACAAGTGCTATAAAGGGGTTTGTCTTTCCTTAAGGTCACTTGCTAGTGAATCTACTTAAAAAATTCTAGTCTTTTTTCCGTCTGAAATCAATGTTTAGAGTTCTTTGAACGAATTGGTAGTTAAATGAATCGATTCGGACACCGGGAACATCTTTAAAAACAAATTTAAATATATGTCGGTAGGCGGCAACGACGGTATTGCCGCTGAGGTCGGATGTCAAATGGTGTCAATATTACTTCGCCACTTCGAAAAGATACACTGCATAATCGTTTTTTGAGTTGGCACCCCTGTTAGCACACATGCTTTCCGATGCTCCTTTGTTTTCCTTTGTATATCTATGGTTTTTGAGAGTTGTTTGTGTTCAGACTTCTGTATGTTGTTGAGTTAATGGTGCTGTGTCATTTTCGGAAGTAGTTATGCACCCAGAAAAGTGCTTTGGAACGGGAAAATGTAAGGTTTATAGTAACTGGTTTACTTCGTTGGAAAGTAGAGACTGTACAATTACATCCACAAACCAACTGGATGTTATGTCGGCACCACCATGTGCCTCAAGACAGCTGCTAAAATATTTGAGTACCCAGAGTGACATTTCTGTAAAATATGATCAAAACACTGTAACGGAATGTGTTTCCATAACTGCTAAATTATGTGCTTTATGTTCACTTCTAAAGAATACTGCTGTGTGTGCACTTTGTGGAAAAGTTGGTATTAAAGATTTTGAAGGCAGGAAAGGTGTGGCTAGTAAGTTACAAGTGTTTTGTGATTTCTATGGGGTAACTAAAACTAGGTATTCTTCTGGATTGTGCAAAGGAAGAGTTTATAACACAAATATCAGACTTGCATATGGAGTGAGGTGTATTGGGAAGGGTAGAAAGGCAGCTCAAACGTTTTGTGCTGTCATGAATTTTCCCCCACCTACAAGATTTGAGAAGTTCACACAGTTACTTCTTGAAAGTCTTGGTCAAGTGAGTGGCGCGTCAATGAAGAAAACAGTAGAGGAAACTGTGTTATGCAATGAAAGTGACACTGATATAGCTGCAGCCTTTGATGGGACATGGCAGAATTGTGGTCACCTATCATTGAATGGTGTTGTCACCGCAACATCCCTAGAAAATGGAAGGTGATTGATGTAGAATATATGACAAAGTACTGCCATGGTTGCAAAGGAAATAACCAGGATCATGTTTGTGTTCAGAATTTTTCTGGGTGTAGTGGTGGAATGGAATCAGAAGGAGTTATCAGAATATTTCAAAGGTCAGAAGAGAATTATGGTGTACAGTATGTGACTTGGAGACAGAGACTCCAAAGTGTTTGCAAATGTGTTGGAAAATGTGCCTTATGGAAGAACTGTAAAAATGAAAAAGTTAGAGTATGTTGGTCATGTCCAAAAGAGGATGGACACACGTTAACGTAAGCTAATAAAAGATATAAAGGGGAAAAAGCTCAGTTGTGGCAAACCAATTGGTGGTCGTGGTTGTCTTACTAAGGAAGAGGTGGACAAACTCCAACTCTATTATGGTTTAGCCATAAGAAGGAATCGAGACAATATTGAGGTCACGAAGAAAGCAGTATGGGCTACCTTTTTTCATAAAGCTTCTACGGATGACCATCCACAGCATGCTCTCTCCATCAGTGGTGTAGACACATGGTGCACATACAAAAAAGCAATAGCAAACTGTGAGATTTATGCACACCATCACTCCATGCCATTTGAGGTATTGGAATCAATTAAGCCCATATACAGGGACTTAAGTGACACTAAACTATTGTCACGGTGCTTACATGGAAAGACACAAAATTTTAATGAATGTTTCAACCATGTGATATGGGAATGCCTGCCTAAAACTGTGTTTGTTGGTTTCAGTACCATGAAATATGGTGTATTAGATGTAGTTATTTGCTTTAATGATGGGGCAGTTAGCAGAGGTGATGTTTTAGAGTTGTTGGGACTAACTCCTGGTTTCAATATGAGAATGGCAATTGATTACATGAGAGTGGCCGAAGGCGAAAAATGGGTTCTTGAGGCAACTAAAGAGGCCAGAATAGCAAAGAGGAGCAAGAAAAGGAAGAGAGAAGATGAGTAACACACAAACCAAGAATATTATGCAACTGGAGGGTTTTAAGAACAGAGGTGAGTAACAGATGAAATGTACCTTTAAACTGAATTTCTCAAGAATAAAATTTTCTGAAATGTTTAATTTGTGCAAAAAAAAATTATTGGAGCTAGGGGTCTCAATTTTTTTGTGTTAATTCAGGCTACCATTTGGAGAAAAGTAGACTACAGACAGCAGCTTTCTATCACCAGAAGGAAAAATATACCCTTATTAATGATTAAAAAATCACCTTAATTTTGATTGCCTAATTTATGTAGTATAAAAACTATTGATTGAAATCATTTGATTGTAGTTTAATTTTTAGATAACAATGTCATAAATGTGTGCACAAAGTTTTAAACATCTAGACTTCAAACGTAGACTGGCAGGAAAAATTTTAAATTATTGACCGACATAAATGTTTATATAATGAAGTTTATATCAAAGATATGCTGATTGTTCATATACCAAAATCTTCATCCTTAAAACACTTTCATTGTCCCAAAATTTCTTTGTATTCAGAGTGCACATTATGTAGTTAGACCATCATAAACTTTATGAAAATTCTTACTGTTTTTCCAGCCATTCACTGGCAAGTTACCTTAACCCCTCTTCTAAGGTAAGTAGTTGGGTCAGTATTACCTCGCGTGTTCCTACATTTCTCTGGAATCCAAACTGATGTTCCAGTAAGGTCGGCTTCTACCAGTTTTTCCGTTCTTCTGTAAAGAACTCGTGTTAGTATTTTGCAACCATGACTTATTAAACTGATAGTTCGGTAATTTTCACACCTGTCAGTACATGCTTTCTTTGGAAATATTACGTTCTTCTTGAAATCTGAGAGTATTTCGCCCGTCTCATACATCGTGCACACCAGGTGGAAGAGTTTTGTCATGACTGGCTCTTCCAAGCCTATCAGTAGTTTTGACGAATATCGTCTACCCCAGAGGCCTTGTTTCGACATAGATCTTTCACAGCACTGTCAAATTCATTTCGCAGTATCATGTCCCACATTTCCTCTTCATCTGCTTCCACTTCCCTTTGTACAATATTGGCCTCCAATTCATGTTCCTTGTTTAGACTCTCTAAATATATACTCCTTTCACTTTTCAACTTTCCCTTCTGTGCCGAGGACTGGGTTTCCAGGTGAGCTCTTGATGTTCATACAGCTGCTTCTCTTTTCCCCAAAGGCCTCTTTAATTTTCCTGTCGGCGGTATCTATCTATCCCCTAGTGAAATATGCTTCTAAATCCTTACAGTTGTCCTCTAGACATTCTTGCTTAGCGATTCTGCACTTCCTTTCACCCTCATTTTTTAAATGTTTGTATTCCCTTTGTATTCCCTTCCGCCTCTTCAGTTTGCTACATTTTTAAATTTTCTCGTTTCATCAATTAAACTCAATACCTATTGTGTACGCCTGCTTAGCTGGATGATAACGTGCTTGCCTCCCGTGCAGCAGGCCTGGGTTCGATTTCCGGCCACGTAGGAGATTTTCTCCTTTCTTGGACTGGGTGTTGTGTTGTCTTCATCATCATTTCATCCTCATCACCAGCGCGCAAATCGCCCAATGTAGCGTCGACTGAAATAAGACTTGCACTCGGAGGCCGAACTTCCCCGGACTGGGCCCCTCAGCCAACGATGCCATACGCTCATTTCATTTCATTTCATTTCAATATCTCTTGTGTTATCCAAAGACTTCTACTAGGCCTCGGCTCTTTACCTATTTAATCCTCTGCTGCCTTCACTATTTCATCTCTTAAAACCACCCATTCTTCTACTGTATCCCTTTCCTCTGTTCGAGTCAGCTATTGTCTAATGGTCCCTCTGAAACTCTCAACAAGCCCTCGTTCCTTCAACTTATCCAGGTCCCATCTCCTTAATTTCCTACCTTTTTCCAATTCCTTTAGTTTTATGTACTGTTCGTTACCACTAAAATGTGGTCAAATTCCACATCTACCCCTGGAAATGTCTTACAGTTTAAAATCTGGTTCCTAAATTTTTGTCTAACCATTGCATATAACCAATATGAAACCTTCCAGTGACTCCAGGTCTCTTCAATGTATACAACTCTCTTTTCTGATTCTTAAAATAAGAGTTAGCGAGCATTAACTTATGCTCTGTGCAAAATTCTACCAGGCGGTTTCCTCTTTAAATCCTTTCCCTCAGTCCATATTCACCTACTGTTTTTCCTTCTCTTCCTTTTCCTACTGTCGAACTACATTCTCCTATCACGTTTAAATTTTCGTCTCCCTTAACTACATGAATAATTTGTTTTACCTCATCATACATTTCTTCAATCTCTTCATCATCTGCAGAGCTAGTTGGACTATAAATTTGTGCTACTGGGGTAGGCGTAGGTTTCGTGTATCTCTTTGCTACCATAATGCATTCACTATGCTGTTCACAGTAGCTTACCCGCATTCCTATTTTCTTGTTCATTATTTAACCCACTCCTGCATTATCGTATCTGACTTTGCATTTATAACCCTGTACTCACCTGACCTGTAGTCCTGTTCCTCCTGCCACCGAACTACTCTAATTCCCGCTGTATCTAATTTTAACCTATCCACTTTCCATTTTAAATTTTCTAACCTACCTGCCCCTTTAAGGGATCTAACATTCCACGCCCCTGTCCGTAGAATACCAGTTTTGTTTCTCCTGATGATCTCCTCAGGATTAGACCACACCCAGAGATCCGAATGGGGGACTATTTTACCTCCGGAATACTATACCCAAGAGGATGCCATATCATTCAAACATACAGCAGAGCTGAATGCCCTCGGGAAAAGTTACGGCTGTCGTTTCCCCTTGGTCTCAGCGCAGCAAGGTCGTTTTGGCTGATGTTGCAAGGCCAAATCACTTAAACTCCAGACTGTCGCCCCTGCAACACTGTAAAGGCAGCTGACCCTCTTCAGAAAACCACACGTTTGTCTGGCCTCTCAACAGATACTCCTCCTTTGTGGTTGCACCTACGGTACGTCTATCTGTTTCACTGAGGCACGCAAGTCTCCCCAATAACGGCAAGGTCCATAGTTCATGGAGGCGTAAGGATTTATAGTCAGTAAATAATACGCCACTATGGAAGTCTGTGTCTAATTCCCGTACAGTACAAAGCAAGCGTACCACAAGGCATATATTCAATTTAAATTTGCAACTTAATGGTTTGTGACTGTAATTCTTCAATTATTCTTAAATTTCGCTGAAAATGTAAACTTCAGAATAGTGCACATCTTTCTGCACAATGTGCAACGTCCCCTTAGAACAATTATACATGACTGTGCTTAAACTGACACACAATATTTTTAGCGCAACGCAATCTGACTTTCAAAAATCCCTACAAAAGAATGGCCCTGACTAACATTAACCTATACCTTTCACAAGTCACTTACCTCACAAAAATCTTCGTTACTCAAGCTACAGCAATACAGCGAGCGCCACTACTGCCAGCTAAATAACAGATTCAAACTATGGAAGGCACTAACTACTAGTAGGCATAGTTAGCAAATGAAAGATTTTAGTAGAGAACAAACAATGTATTTACCGTAATAGTCATCAAAAGTCATAATATATACAGCAGTTCATGACATCCATTTTTACAAACTTTCAAAACTCCGCCATCTCTCTCCCCACATCCACCACTGCTGGCGGCTCACCTCCAACTGCGCAACGCTACGCGCTGTTCACATCCAGCTGCCGCTGCCCAACACTACAATGGCAGACAACAATGCAAACTAGCCACAGACTGCACACAGCACAGCCAGTGATTTTCATACAGAGCGCTACGTAACATTGCCAATAAGAAAACATAAACAGCCTGTAACGCCGGAAATGCATATCCTCCTATTTCCATCTATTGTACTATTATTTTTTTTCCTTGTTTTGTTACCTGAATATATGACATTTTGGAGGCCCAATAACAGGAGAAAACCCAGGTGTCGTCGTTATGAAAATTCCGTATGGAATAATCAACGGCGGGAGAGTGTGCCAGTGTTAAGAGAAAGGAGTGCGCCCACAAGTAGTAGATCAGCTGTATACACGACAGTAGAAAATACATTCACTGTCAGTGAGAACAGTTTAAGTAGTGTTCCGGAAATCGATTATAAAATGGCAGGTGTAACACCCACAGCGGAACTGGAGAGTGAGTTTAAGAATGATTCGCAAGTGTTGAGAGAAGATCAGATGTCGGATAAAACGTCCGTCATCGAGCGAGGGGATGCAGAGAGGGATGAGGTCTGGTTAAGGCAGTTCGGTCGCTTATACGACGAACTAAGAGATTATAGGGGTCTGTATGGGAGAAGTGTTTATGGGGAGCGCGTGCAGGATTTGCCGCGTCTCGTCCCGCAGGAAGATAGTGTTTCTGAAATGATAGAAAGTTCTTACCCTAACCGGCAGACTTTACTAGAAATAGTTGATGTTAATGGGGAGCACGAGCAAGATTCGTCGTGTTTCGTCCCGCAGGAGTTGAATGTTGAAGTAGTAACGGAAAGTTCTGGCCCTAACCGGCAGACTTTACCGAAAGTTATAGTGGTGGAATAAGCCGACCCATCCGACGCAAACCTCCAGTTTAAACACTGCGAGAGTATTAAGGAGAAAAATTACGAAAATTTTAGTGATAGCCGGACACGATTGGTAGAAAAGCACGTAGATTACAGCGTGTATGAGGTTGGAGCTGACGTTATACGATCAGACGGTAGCAGTGTGGGTTGCGCAGATCCAGAGGAAGTAATTGCAGATACTACTGGGCACATTCCTCCAGGTAGATTGGCAGATGAGATTAATCTGACCAAAGTGGAATCAACGAAGGTGACGATTAATGAATTGATAGCAAAGCAACACTCACTAGTTGACGAGTTACAGGAAAAGGTTTCGGTATTGGAGGCGAAGCTACAGACTAAGCCTCAGGACAAACGTGTTGAAATTAAAACTGTATGTGAACAGAGGCTGAAAAGGCCGCCAGATAAGCAGGATTTAGGATCAAAGCCGGATGGTTTTTTCTGGAATGACCTGGATATAGACGAGGATTTACTGTGGGAAAATAAAGAAACAGTCGAGTACAAGTGTAGACAGATAGTAGTGTCTGTTAATATGCACGACCTACAACTAAACGTGTTGATTGACACCGGTGCAGAATTGAGTGCTGTATCTGGGAAAATATTTGAGTTACTGAAAGACAGACCTGGCATCGTAGTTATGCCAGTAACAGGAGTGAAAATTATCGGTGCTACTGGGAAGGCCAGTAAACCGGTCACAAAACAGATTTTTGTCAACTTCGAGATCTGTGGGGCACGATTTGAACAAGAGTTTGTCGTCGTGCCAGACTCAACTACGGAAGTAATTACCGGGTTAGATTGGCTATTAAAGTACCGTGCAGTTATTAACTGCGAAAGCAAAACTTTGACATGTATGTCACTAGATAAAACAATGGTAGTTGGTTTTGACGAGTCAGGATACGGTCTGCATAGGCAATACCAGCCTATACACATTGTTAACTGGCCAGATGACATTGACGTTGGAATGAATTTGAACTGCCGTAACGTGAGGAATTTCGGCATTGACAAAAGTGTAGAAAGTGAATTGGAAGAGATAATCAAATTCCCTCTGCGGATTGACATTAGTATTGGTGTGAAAAAAGATCGTTTGCGAGAAGTAATGAAGCTAAAAGCCGATGCTCGCATACGTCGTCATGACGCTAAAGTGCGTTTTGCTAAGTTTGCAATCGGAGACTTAGTACTTGTAAAAGTTCATGAGAAATAGAGCGAGATAGACCATGAAATCTCTAAATTTAAGTTTGTTTATAATGGACCATATAAAGTCATTGGTATACCTCGCACAAATGCTTATTGCTTAGAGTATCCAAGCTCTGGAAAGCTATTAGGTACACGGAACATTGTAGACTTGAAATTGTACCAACCTAGGATCGATTAATACCACACAATGGGTAATTTGTACAGTATGTAAAATAGAGTGTAAGATTTAACGATTTGCTAGATTGCCATGTTTTTGACTGACCAAGGTCATTAAAGAAGTTGTAATTAATAAGTAATTAATTTTGATTACTCAATTTAATTTTAATCAATTTAATCATGATCTAATCAACTGAAAAATCCAAGCTGCTAGTATAAGTTTTCAGCTGAGTCACAGTAGATTAAGGAATGTAAATATGATTTTGTAAATAGCTGTAAGATTCCATAAATATGTGATTTACTAGTAATTTCCGATGTACTTAGACGCTGTTTTAAGTTTCAGGCTAGTACATGCGTGTGATGATGGACAGTGTTGAGTTATCCACTGTGATAGTGTTTATGGACTCCTTGAGATTACTCGGGAGTGAGTTTTACCGAAAGAATTCAGTGAAACGGACGTTCTGGAAATGCCGTTACAAGGGCGAGAGAGATCAAGCGTGCTGCACAGGCGGGCGCAACAATACTGGCGGGGCGGAACAGCTGTCGGCTCTTGTGCCGCTGTCGGCTCTTGTGCCACTGTCGGCATTCTTTGTACTTACGAGTACGGAAGGCGGAGTTGTTTTTCTTCCCGGACAGCTGATGTGAAAGAATTCTGTTGTCAATATTTATGTTTTTGTCGATCTGCTGTGTATTATTTTCTTGTTTAGCGTTAAGTGCACACTCATGACGAGAATATTAATTATGAAAAGTTTATATAAAATACGTATTCTGTGTAATTAATTATTAATTTGCGTATTTTGATATACCTGTTTTCTATGACCATGTAATCTGATTAATTTTGTAAATAGTATTCCATTTCTTGATACTGCTAGGAATTTAGATTTTTAGAATAGCTAAACCATTTTCTATGTTTTCTATGAATTTTAATATGTTGTCAACCTGTTTTATTTTGATCAAGATGACAGAGTGGAATAAGATTAGGAGTGTCTCCAATCAATTATTATTGTCTAAAAATTGGTTTATGGTTAATTAGACGAATGCTAAATTTTTTTGATGTTTTGAGCATATGCATTTCCGCTGTTTCTTTTTTGGGACATTTTCTGAGTCTGTTTACGTTACACGAACATCCTCAGACAATGTATTGTACTATTATTTTTTTCCTTGTTTTGTTACCTGAATATATGACATTTCTGTGTCTTTACATATTGTAATTGTTTTACTACTTGTATATATATATATATTTATGCATTTATGTCGATGTATAATTGGTTTGTTTCGTAAATATTATTTGTATTTTTACGCTGGGTCTTGCCTAGGGAAAACTGCTATCGAACGATTACATCGATAGGTCGTGTGAAGAATCAAAGTGTGTAGGATCTTTGGTAGTGTTAACTCTGTTGCGTGGAGCGCGGGCTGAGGAGAGAGAGAGTCGGGCTGGGGTAGTGCAGTGGAGGAGGTGTGTTGTGTGACGCTCCCGCGAGTTGCCGCACTTTCGGGGTTTGGCAGCATGTAATTGCGCTTGACTCGCGATGATTGTTTCTGACATGGTGTCGCGGACGGGAAGCATTAGCTGGCGCACATCAAGAGCCCGTTTCGCCTGGTGACCGTGTCGAGAAGAAGGCGCGCCAACATCCAGCTTCTGCAACAGCGACGGCCGACAATGAGTGACTGTCGCCACCTCCTCGATCGACTGCTTCAAACCTTCAATCAACCAACAAGGAAGACTGGAAGCACGTAAAGTTTTAGAACTGTATGGCAGACCTCAGCTTTTCAAACTGTTCCATTTTGGTAACTATAATTACAGCAACTTAGCATGAACATTTGTTGCTCATTGTCCCAATTGCATTACCAAGCAGGGTCCCTTCCTTTTCCGGAATGAACCCGAGTGTCATTGAAATTCAAACGCCAGCATT
This sequence comes from Schistocerca cancellata, assembly GCF_023864275.1. Taxonomy (NCBI): domain Eukaryota; kingdom Metazoa; phylum Arthropoda; class Insecta; order Orthoptera; family Acrididae; genus Schistocerca; species Schistocerca cancellata. The sequence goes on from NC_064627.1 coordinate 932,366,711, forward strand.
AAAATAATAATATAGCATTTCATTGCTTTAATTTCAAAGTTCAGTTAAGGTATTCATAGCTGGCTACAATATTTAGATTACACAAGCACAAATTAAGAGTGCGAGTTTTGTTACCGTATTTTAGCTTACCTGTGACTACAGCTCAGCTTGGTACGTACTAAATTTTACTATTGTTAATTGTTCAGAATCATTTAATTCAAGGCCGGCCGAAGTGGCCGTGCGGTTAAAGGCACTGCAGTCTGGAACCGCAAGACCGCTATGGTCGCAGGTTCGAATCCTGCCTCGGGCATGGATGTTTGTGATGTCCTTAGGTTAGTTAGGTTTAAGTAGTTCTAAGTTCTAGGGGACTAATGACCTCAGCAGTTGAGTCCCATAGTGCTCAGAGCCATTTGAGCCATTTAATTCAAGTTCAAAGTTAAATCTCTTATTTCTAAATTGCATAGATTCCAGTAGCTTTTGAAATGATTGTTGAGGTAGTCCAAGACTAACCGTATTTTACTGAATTTCGATGTGCTTCAGAAAGATAGCTCACTATTAACTTCAGTCACTAAATTAACTTTCGATTTTCCGGTTTTATTAATTCTTTTGCTAAATTAAGTCAGAGTGTAGCGAAATTTATTACTTCTGACAAACTTTCAGTTTTCACACTGCACGTGTCAACCTTCAGTTGCCACGCTTCTAGTGCTAATTATATGTGTAATAACCCTTTTTCTTCAGTTACTATAGTAATTGTCCTTAGGACTGGCGACCGTAATTTCCCCCAAATCTCAAATATCTAATTACCGCTAGTTGATTGTTAACGTAACGGCCGCACATTTACTTTCTTTATTAACTTTACCCCTTTTCCAAAATTAATTTCCACCAGTTTCATTTGCATTTTTCCTTTCATTCAGATGTAACCCTTTCCTCCCTCTTTACCGACAGGTTAACTTCGGTGACGATTGCTTTTCCAATATTCCCATTAGGTACACGCGGTTTAATTTTTCACTGTCATTAAGGTCGATAAGTGAGGGGGAGGTTACAAGCCTACTTTCAAATGGTTAAATAAGTACACGATGTTTCAAAAAGATTCAATCGATCTGACAAGGCTCTGTCTTCTACATAAGTAAAGGTAGAAACTTCGGGAATATTTTCACCTGCGTATACGATTACAAAGCTTTTAGTTTCATACAAACCATTAGGAAGGTATGTCTTCTACATGCATGATCATACAATCTTGTGTCCTTTTTTACATTTACTTTTAGGACCGGGTAGTATATCTTTCACAAATGTACAATGTTATCTCCACAGGACGTACGATAAACATTCAGAAGATATGCGACACCAATCAGTATTTTTGTGAGGATGTCACTGCTGTTACTATGCACCACAGCAGTTTACGCAGTGGTAACAATTTCGTAGTACGAAGGCAAGGTGCCAGTCTCTCAACTGCACACCAGTTCACCGACTTGCGACTGCCTTACCGACCTCAGCTACTCAACCGGGGAAATAAAACCTACGGTTTAATGTGGAATGCAAAGCACGTATTGTTTCATCGTTTCTGGCGAATTTTCACGTCGTTGGGAGGTCAACGCGAAGTTAAAGACGGGTTTACACAATCCGCAGTCCCACCGGGATCCTATCCCACTAACCCTTCCGTTTCCAGGCACGCGTTAAACTATGGATTGAATATGGTGTTGGAATGGGAGGCACATACGCAGAGTATTTCAGAAATCTCCATAAAAAAACCACATACTGTGAGATCATGTGAATTCAGAAACCAATGATTCAATGGGAGACGTGAACACCCCTTACTTTGTAGGAGGTGCAGTGCTTAAATCTCGATAAAAAAATCTCTCTTTGCAGTTGTAAGTAAATTTTAACCGTTGAACGAAAAACGTAACGCGTTTTGTATCTATGCTATAGCTATTCGACCCACGTACGTCTCGTAATGTGGTAAAGCACGAGCGAATGTGCTAGCGAGCAACATGGCTGTATTTGACAGAACCGTACTGTAAACCACATGAACTGTAAACCCATAACTAGCACCAAGCTAAAATTTTAGTTTTGTTGTGTGCATATAATTCACGGCAAGGCTGTACCTTCTTCAATTAGAAGATATAGTATTGTAAAACTGAATGACTTTTTTGTTTTTTTGTTTTTTGTTTTTGGGAACCCCTTTATTATAAGTACAAATTGTTTTCACTTTCGGTGAATGGATGTGCAAATTCCTGTTGAATGAGTTCATGTTATTAACCACAAAGCCCACGAGGGCGTATCTCTGCAGGCGCCTGAAGAATGGTCTGTAAGGAAGTTCGTGAACTGACACCCCTGATAATACTGACTGACTGTTTCTGGACTGGGAATATTCTTTGTGAATGTTCCTCCGCTATTTCCCTTTGTAACCTGGAACTCTGTTGTCCGAGTCACTTTTGTCTGCCTCACCCTGTACTTTCTGTTATCATTTTGTTGGAGATGTCAGCGAGAAGAAGTTTCATAAAGGTTTTAAATTGTGTATATTCTTTGTTGGAGGTCGTTATGTGGTCTCATCCACAAGTACTGGGAAAATGAAGTTCGCGTATTTGCGCTCTATCAGTTACGCTGCCTCAACAAAAATACACATGGTTTTCAACAGCAACACTTATCTTACTGTATTAATCTTTTGACTTAAGATTATACCTCTTAATGAGTAGATTATGGCAGCATTTTAAATTCTTCAATTCAGCCAGTAAATGTATGACAGCCTTTTCCAACAAACAGCATTTCTTTGGGTTGTGTGAGAAGTCCTTCGAGAAGACATGCAGCGATAGGCATGAAAGGGTTCATGCGTTGGGCCTTTTTTCTTTTGTCTTTTGTCATCAAAATGCGTTTCATTTAAAATTTAGTCCTGATTTGCATTTTACTGCTGTTGTGCAGTAGCCGTTGTTTCTTTAAAGAGACATTTTGCAATGAAGGGTCTGTACTCTCAAATCATGAATTGTTCTACTCGGTACATATCCATTCAGTGTTTGATCAGCTCTTCTTCTAAAATTGAGTCGCTGTTCCTGTACACAATTCCTGTAGTATCTACACAATTCCAGTAGTATTTCGAGCACTTCCTTGAAACATGACATTACTGTCTCTCTACTTAACATGTAAATTTTTTTCACTTTTAATTGCTTTTATACATCGATAAGTGTAGCTACACGTGCCTAATGGTCGCTGATCAAAGTTTCAGTGTGGACACACTCATTGTGTTTGTTGCCATTAGATTTATATCCGTCAGGAATGAGCCCCTGAACTATCTGTTCTCAGAAGTTTCCAGAGAAAGCAAAAAAGTATTTGTCGCAGGAGGTCTTATCATGCTCACCACTCACAAATATATAATCATCCAAAAATATTGTTGAATGATCAACGATGAGAATACGATTCGGGAATATGTGTGTTAGTGAGCTGAGTTACATCTGAGTGTGAGTCTGGCGGTTGATAAAAGAGGTCTATAATTGTAAGTGTGATACTGAGGCTTGTCCAAACATTCTCGCATGAATATTCGAGTTTCTCGTCTATTGCCTACCCTATCCACATACAGCTACATTGATTGACCCCAACGATCTCACTGCTGCCAGTTTTGTGTTTTAGGTAGTTCTCTGTGCCTACCATTATGTGACAGCTTTTTAGGAGGGTCCCAGACTCTGACATTTTGCTAAGAATTCTTCAGGTGTTCATAGCTAATGTTTTAATAGTCTCAGTTGTGAGAAGTGTTTCTTCACGCGTTAAACTAATAACTTCACAGTCTAGTAAAGTTGTAGTTTTCTGAGAGGAGAGGCACCTAATAAAAAAAAAAAAAACTCTTGTGTGCATTGTAAATCCAGTCAGATAGTTCGGTAGCAACCTCTGACGTGTAGTGCTTCCATGTACGATTTATGGTGATCCGATAGTTAGAAAACCCCATCGTGCAAGTTGAAGTTGCAGCCTAGGTTGTCACAGAACCTTAGAAGTCTTTGGTTTCTAACTCGTTTTAGAATCAGGAAACCATTTTCAGTTTCTTGGACAATGTGAAAAATTGTTGGCTTCGATGAAATTCCTTGAGTAAGGCTGATCATGTCTGCTGGTGTGCTGAATGATCCAAGTACGTCCTCGTCCACCCTATAGGGTACTCGGAAATTCCGTTACAAGTTTTAGGGCTTGTAGAGCGGAGACAGTACATAATATTTTGAATAGGAACCCACGTCCGGAAACGTACCACTTCTGAGCTACGACGGTTTCAGTTCAGATGTTTAACTCATGCACTTCCGCTTGAGGAATTGAATTAGGCGTGACTCAGTACAATTATTAGGAAACAATTCTAAAGGAAACATAGCGAAACATCCATTTATCATTTTACATTATTTCAAAATACAAAAAACCCAGCATACTGTACGCACAGAACACTACTGATGCGTCACAACAGCGGCTAGATGTGGCGACCACTAAAGTTATTGCAGACATTGCACCTACACTATGTGATCAAAAGCATTCGGATACACCCAAAAAATAAGTTTTCATATTAAGTTCATTGTGCTTCCACCTACTTCCAGGTACTCCATATCAGAGACCTCAGTAGTTATTAGATATCGTGAGAGAGCAGAACGGGGTGCTTCATCTGCCAGCGTGTGTAGTGCCAACAGTAAAATTCGGAGGCGATGGTGTTATGGTGTGGTAGTGTTTTTCATGGAGGGGGCTTGCACCCCTCGTTGTTTTGCGTGGCACTATCACAGCACAGACTTACATTGATGATTTAAGCACCTTCTTGCTTCCCACTGTTGGGAATTCAGGGATGGCGATTGCATCTTTCAACACGATCGAGCACATGTTCATAATGCACAGCCTGTGGTGGAGTGGTTACATGATAGTAACATCCCTGTAATAGACTGGCCTGCACAGTCCTGACCTGAATCCTATAGAAAACCTTTCGGATGTTTTGGAAAGCCGAATTCGTGCCAGGCCTCACCGACCGACGTCGATACCTCTCCTCAGTGCAGCACTCCGTGAAGAATGGGCTGCCATTCCCCAAGAAAACTTCCAGCACCCGATTGAACGTATGCCTGCGTGAGTGAAAGCTGTCATCAAGGCTAAGGGTGGGCCAACACCATATTGAATTCCAGCATTACCGATGGAGGGCGCCACGAAGTTGTAAGTTATTTTCAGCCAGGTGTCCGGATACTTTTGATCATATAGTGTATGAAGGATGTTCTGGACCAGACTTGTAACCTCTCCCTTCCTAATCGGCCTGCTGGACTGCGATATAACTGACCGTGGTCGCATGTGCCGTGCCTACTGAAATTTTACAGTGAGTAAGGCTGTCACCGAAGGAAAAGTAACGCCTTTAAAATCTTTAACATAGTATAGCTCTTCAGCAACTGTGAGTAGATCAGAAATTAAGAAAATCAGACTTCAGTTACAAGGTAAATTGTTATTAGTTTACCTAGGTTTCGATGCCAATCATTGTATCTTCTTCAGTGCCTGTAAATTAACCCATACGGACATATGTTACACACTGAACTAAATCATGTAGGTTTCGATGCCAATAATGGTATCTTCTTCAGAACCTATAAATTAACCCATACGGACATATGTTGCATACTGAAATACATCATGTATTCATGTTTAACATATGTCCGTATGGGTTAATTTATAGGTTCTGAAGAAGATACCATTATTGGCATCGGAACCTAGGTAAACTAATAAAAATTTACCTTGCAACTGAAGGCTGATTTTCTTAATTTCTGAAAAGTAACACCGGTTAGTTGGAGCAAAGTATACAACAGACCCTTCAAGGGAGAATCTATTCTACACCTAATCTAAATACTGATCATAATTTTGAAATGGGCAGAATGTGGTGCAATCAGAACCACGCAGGAACGAAAAGGGTATCACGTAATACTTACTACAAAATTAGTGATGATACAAAGAAAACACTGATTGGCTACACGGAGGATTATTAAACTGTCACCAGCCGCTAGAGCAATGAATCTCCAGAATCTTAAGAAAGGTAATGTCAAAGAGATGTAAGCAATAATCACTGGCGTGGCAACAGAAGGTTGTCACGCTTTTCCGCAGCACAACAGCTCATGAGAAAATAAATGAATCAGAAAGCACTGAGTTTGGAGTTACTTATTCAGAAATAATAAATTTTGAAAGTAAAATTAAATGACGTTACTGATTAAATAAATGAATGGCTCAACTTAAACTTTGCTATGTAAAAAATGACTTTCAGTAACCACGTGTAACATAGTGCAATATTTAGAAAAAAAGGCAAGCAATTTACTTTTGATTATTGACAGATTGAATTGAATTTACTTTAAGCAAAAGAGCAACTGATTTTACTTTTAAAATAACAACAATAAAATACATATTAAACCAACAGAAGTCCCTTGGTATGCTAAATGCAGAATAAATGAAATTGCGTAATCTTAGTTTGTGCTGTATGTTTAGTTATTAGTTTCGCTAGCGAAATTTTACGTTCCTTAAGTAACCTCTGTTACGCAATACAAGAATGAACAGTTTCTGAGGCAGAAAATTTAAACTGAAACTTGTCGTTGGCAAACACAAAAAACTGGCATTAGATAGTTAATCCATTTTCATACTCTTACGATAGTCGGTGAGTGTATGGAAAGAAAAGGGACTCTGCCTGTGTAGTGTAACTTAAGCGATTTTTATGGACAGTGCGTGTGCAATGAATATAAAAATAGTGAATAACATAAAACAGACAAGACATAAAAGGCATTTGTGAAGAACTATATTAGTAATTTTTATGAAAACCTGTAACGTAAAAACTCTGATGCGAAAAGGACGTTATCGCTGATCATTAATATCGTAGTGAGAAATATATCGAAATAAAATATTTGTATCTGTGTGTAATTATATATACGATGGACAGAACAAATCTTTTTCTCCTGCTTCTTTTGTTCGTTAGAGATGGTGGGTATCGCTTAACGCTTTCAGAATTTCGTATTGTTTTCTCTCCTAGACCATGTTAAGGTGTGCATGTAAAGTATTACTTAAATTATATGTATAAAAACTAGCTCATGTTATTATTTCAAGGTAATATAAGCACCTCATCTCAATGTTTCATTTGCAGAGAAAGATAATTTAGTATTCTTCAGCTGCTACGACGCCCTAAAGCCTTTTTCGCTGACGGGCAACAATTGACCACCATTACGCTGCAGATTCAAATATTAAGTTATTTTACAGATTTCACTCATAGCAGTGGCTACTAAATCATTTTAAATCATTATTTACTTGAGTTTGAGGATTTCAGAAATTCGCACTTACAAGAGTTCACATATTTTCAGCGATATCAGTTAAGGCAGATCAGTGAACTCTGGCCTGGACTTCATTTTGTGGAACTGTTAACTTGTAGGGAGCCTGACGCTCATCTAAAATAAAAATCAAGCATTTATTTGGCCTGCTACAAAGTATTCAGTTTATATTGGCCCCTCCTACGTAATGAAAGTAATTAGCAATAATGTCTAAGGACAATGAAAACACAGGTGCTCTACAAGTTTGAACTATTGCAAGTTATTATTCAAGTTACTCATACATTGTGAAAAAAATGCTGCTGGGTAATGCCTATATCAGTTTATAATGTTTCACTTGATAGTCTTACTACGTTGTAGCTGTGCAGACGAAGAAGAATGTAGTCGACGACAATGCCGAGCTGCCGTTTTTGCTGCTGTTGCTGGATGAGAACCCGGGTCGCCTCCAGAGCCACGGATAATTGTGGGACACGCAGTAGTTGGAACTGCAGCTTCCTCCACCAACCCACTCCCACCGAGCTCTCAATACTCGCGGGTTACAAATTAGGCGCGCCTACACTGGCTCGATCATAGCTGCACCCCGTGTCTGCGGGAGCTCTCAATAAACACGCACTCTTTCATGAATCAAGCTGCTCTGCTTCCTCTCTGCTCGCAACGCTACAGAGACTCTCCATACGCAAAGAGAAACAACGGCACAGCTACTGCCATTTCGTCTTTGCTATCGATGCATTTAAATGAAGTTCCCATAGCTATTACCCAGCAATTTGCAACACTTTCATTATAATGACAATCAATTGTATACAGTCAGAAATAAGTACATTATTAAATCATTTACGTATCAAATATACACTCATGCTCATAAATTAAGGATAATGCTGATACATGGTGAAACAACGCTCTGATGGGCAGTTTGCGGTTTTAAATCACCTCGGGGTTTGGCCATGCGGTGCATTTGACCTGCGGTCGTCGCACGGTGGCGCTGACAGCAGTCCACATACGCAGAGGTGTGTTGCTGCATGTCAGAGTACGGTGCAGCGAGTAAGTGTGCAGACGTTTTCAGACGTGCTATGGTGACTGTGTGTTCAAAATGGCTCAAAGAACACATTTTGATGACGTTATGAGGGATAGAATACTAGGGCGACTGGAGGCTGGTCAAACACAACAGGTCGTAGTACAGGCCCTCCGTGTGCCACAAAGTGTGATATCAAGATTATGGCAACGATTCCGCAGACAGGAAACGTGTCCAGGGGCTACAGTACGGGACGTCCACCACAAAGAAGACCAATATCTCACCATTAGTGCTTGCAGACGCCCACGGAGTAATGCAGGTTGCCTTGGTCGGGACCTTACCGCAGCCACTTGAATAGTTGTCTCCAGATACACAGTCTACAGACGACTGAACAGACATGGTTTATTCGGCCGGAAACCTGCAAGGTACATTCCACTGACCCCTGGTCATAGGAGAGCCCGTAAAGCCTGGTGTCAAGAACATAGTACATGGTCATTGCAACAGTGGTCCCAGATTATGTTCACGGACGAGTCCAGGTATAGTCTGAACAGTGATTCTCGAAGGGTTTTCATCTGGCGTGAACCAGGAACCAGATACCAACCCCTTAATCTCCTTCGAAGGGACTTGTATAGAGGTCGTGGTTTGATGGTGTGGGGTGGGATTATGATTGGTGCACGTACACCCCTGCATGTCTGACAGAGGAACTGTAACAGGTCAGGTGTATCGGGACATCACTTTCCACCAGTATGTCCACCTTTTCAGGGGTGCAGTGGGTCCCACCTTCCTCCTGATGGATGGTAACGCACGGCCCCACCGAGCTGCCATCGTGGAGGAGTACCTTGAAACAGAAGATATCAGGCGAATGGAGTAGCCTGCTATCCAAATATGCATATCTAAACCCCATCGAGCACGTCTGGGAAGCTCTCGGTCGACGTATACCTGCACGTCTTCAAACCCTTACGACACACTTCCGGAACTACGACAGGCACTGGTTCAAAAATGGGAGGCTATACCACAGCAGCTGCTCGACCACCTGCTCCAGAGTATGCCAACCCGTTGTGCGTCCTGTGTACGTGTGCGCGGTGATCATATCCCATATTGATGTCGCGGTACATGCGCAGGAAACAGTCGCGTTTTGTAGCACATGTGTTTTGGGACGGTTTTCTCAACTTATCATCAATACCGTCGACTTACAGATCTGTGACGTGTGTGTTCCCTATGTGCCTATGCTATTAGCGCCAGTTTTGTGTGGTGCCACGTTGTGTGGCACCACATTCTGCAATTATCCTTAATTTATGAGCATGAGTGTAGTTTCTGTAATAAAGTTCACATTATCGGAATCAGAAGTACAGTAGAAGTTATCAACGGACAATAAACAGCGAAAAGTTTTGGATGGTGCGGAAGGTATTTTATTTTCATTTTCGATGTTACACACTCTCCATCCCACATGGTGTCTCTTCAGTTTCCAGTGCAGCTGCCACAACTCGTGCCAGCTGCTCTTTCTCCTTCTCTACAGGAGTCTCGTAAATAAACTTTGCATACGACCCCACAAGAAGTAGTCCACAGGAGTACACATCATCGCCGACCTGTGTGGCCGAGCGGTTCTAGGCGCTACAGTCTGGAACCGCACGACCGCTGCGGTCGCAGGTTCGAATCCTGCCTCGGGCATGGATGTGTGTGTTGTCCTTAGGTTAGTTAGGTTTAAGTAGTTCTAAGTTCTAGGGGACTGATGACCTCAGTTCTTAAGTCCCATAGTGCTCAGAGCCATTTGAACCATTTTTGAACCAAGCCTCTGTTTTCATTCAGGGAGGACATTTACTCTTGCGTACCAGGACATGCAACTCTGAGACCTCACTCTTTCACTCAGCAGACGTCAACGCGTTACACGTCTGAACTGAAACCCTCGTAGAACGGAAAAGCCACGTTTACCGTCTGTACTCGCTCCCTTGTACAAGTCCTAGAAGTTTGTAACGGGAATTTTCGCACACGCTGTGTAACTGACAGCACTCTGCTAGCCCAATGACTGCCTGAAACGCCAATTTAGTATATTGGTATATTGAATAGGGCCCCAAGAGGTATACGCAGAGTGCAAAATTGATCTCTTTTATCTCTTACCGCCATTTGCCATTTCTTTGTACGCCTATTGTTCTCCGCACGTTTGAACTGCTGACGATTAAGACCCCCCACCCCCGCCGCCCCGATTACTTTTGAGTATATTTCTCCTGAGACGGAACAGCTGCCTTCCCTGCAGATGACGTCTGACGCACTGCTCCAGTTTCAGCGGGAGGCGCCGGCCTCAGTGGCCGAGCGGTTCTAGGTGCTTCAGTCTGGAACCGCGCGACAGCTACGGTCGCAGGTTCGAATCCTGCCTCGCGCAAGGATGTGTGTAATGGCCTTAGGTTAGTTAGGTTTAAGTAGTTCTAAGTTCTAGGGGACTCATGACCTCATATGTTAAGTCCCATAGTACTCAGAACCATTTGAACCATTTTTGAATCAGCGGGTGGTTCAAAAGGGTTCAAATGGCTCTGAGCACTACGAGACTTAATTTCTGAGGCCACCAGTCCCCTAGAACTTAGAACTACTTAAATTTAACTAACCGAAGGACAACACACACATCCATGCCCGAGGCAGGATTCGAACCTGCGACCGTAGCAGTCGCGAGGTTACAGACTGAAGCGCCTAGAACCGCGCGGCCACTCCGGATGGACCAGCGGGGGGCATTGCTATTTTCGTCAGACTACAGAAAAATCCTAGTTTTTCTTAAATTGTGAAGTTTTTCAGTTACCTTTACGCAGTAAGTGATACAATACGGACATGTCGACACGGATGTAGTTTTTTGACACTCTGTCGTTAACTGGCTGCAAGACTGAAAGAAACACCATTCTCTTTTTGATATAATTGACACCGAGTTAGCTGGGACAGTTATTAAAACACAGGGCTGCCTTTTGGGAGAAACTGAGATTAACTTCCCGTCAGTCGCCTTGTTTCTCATATTTTCTCTGAATCAATTAAAGTGATTCTCGGAATGTTTTGTAAGTAGGCTGTTTAGGTTTTCTTATTGGTAACGCCACGTAGCGCTCAGTATGAAAATCACTGGCTGTGCTGTGTGCAGTCTGTGGTTAGTTTGCATTGTTGTCTGCCATTGTAGTGTTGGGCAGCTGGATGTGAACAGCGCGTAGCGTTGCGCAGTTGGAGGTGAGCCGCCAGCAGTGGTGGATGTGGCGAGAGAAATGGCGGAGTTTTGAAATTTGTAAGACTGGATGTCATGAACTGCTGTGTATATTATGATTTTTCAACACTATTAAGCTACAAGGAGACAGACTTTTCCGTAGAACAACAATACGTTACAGCACAGTACTTTCTTCATCACGGCAATAAGCATAATCACTAAGATATCTATACGCAAAGGATTTCACTTTTGTTTATCATGAGGTAAGTACATTGACTTCTGCAGAACTTAGCTTTCAGAGGACGATAACTACGACACTTCCACAGAGATTATCTTACAACAAGACACACAGTTTAGCACTACAGTACACGTATTTGAGTGATTAATTTTGTACTTAAAACATTTCGTTTTAAAGATATTTGAAGTACAATGATACAAAGGTTTTCCGTGATACATTTCATTCCATTGCTGTAATCTGTAACACCTGAGGGTATAATTACATTAATCCTCAGGGGGGCACACGCCTACATATCGACGAATATATATATGTGTAATAATGTAAGGAGTAATGAATAGTGGTTAGGGACTCTGACTTGTGAAAAAGGATGTTGGAAACCTAGAATCGTACTTTAAGAGTTATGAAATGTGTGTAAATGCGTGAATGTATCACAATGCCACTGGACACTGTTATATTCATAAGATTTTGTTTCTACACATTTGCAACGCAAATTCTCGACCCGTGAAATTTTGTATATGAGACTGCCACTGTAGTGCAAACTGGTGTTGTAAATATTTCGGTAAGAAAGTTAAGTGACCTTCATGTAATGCGTTGTGGGCATGACGCATTACGTGGGCAGCTGCACGACAGTCGCCTGGAAAAAAGACATTAGTGTGTGCCTTTCAGAGGCACAGGTGGAGAAGAAAAGAAAACGAGGCCATTATCCTCGCTATTGACATTCCTCTGTAGAAAGCATCATAAATACGACGCCCTCAAACTTGAAAACATGATTACACTGTAGAGTTCTTAATTTATGATATTTACTGAAATGAAATGATGAGAAACATTTTGTGTCTATTGTCTTGCTAGTTGAAAGATTGTTTGCTGCATTATGAAATGCCATATGGCTAGTGAATGACGTTTCACGCCTTGCTTTGCCTATTTTGTTTAATATCTAGTTCCTAGCTGCACTGCAGCATTGGTTAAAATAAAATTTTATAGATGTACTAATACAAATATTTTATGCCTACAGATCCAGTAAAAAATAACTTTATGATGGATGTACTCCAAAAAAATGAGGGAGCACAATAAGACATTTCCACTTCACAGGAATTGCATACATAATTTTTGTCAGTGACTGTTTGCCAGGCATAGTGCTACTAAATTTCACTTTGTATTACTCTGTTAAGCTAGTTTTACTACTGATTTATTTTTCTTGTTGCTGCACATTGGCTCATATTAGTTGTAATGTTGCATTGCTTGGTAATTAAGATTTACTGCAGCTTGCTTTGACAATTTCCATTTTTTTCCATTTCTGTTTGTATTAATTGTTTTATGCTGCTGCATTGCCTCGTCCCTTAGTTAAGCATCTGAGCTCAGTAGATTTAAGTTAGCTTAAGATGGGGTAGGCCATATAAGAGAACAAGTTGTGATGAATTGGAAGAAATCCATTGAGAAGCTATAAGAAAATGGTTTGGCCAAAAAAGTATTTTTGAAAGAGGATATGAACAAAAAAGTAGGATTTAGGGACAACAGGTTTAGGTAGGATTTTCTTGGAAATAAATGATGAGGTAAGTGATTTGTGAAAGGTTGGATGGATGGATGGTGTCTTGAAGGGAGGAAATAAGATGAACATCAACAAAAGCAAAATGAGGATAATGGAATGTAGTCGAATTAAGTCTGGTGATGTTGAGGGTATTAGATTAGGAAATGAGACACTTAAAGTAGTAAAGAAGTTTCGCTATTTGGGGAGCAAAATAACAGATGATGGTCGAAGTAGAGACGATATAAAATGTAGACTGGCAATGGCAAGGAAAGCGTTTCAGAAGAAGAGAAATTTGTTAACATCGAGTATAGATTTAAGTGTCAGGAAGTCATTTCTGAAAGTATTTGTATGGAGTGTAGCCATGTATAGAAGTGAAACCTGGACGGTAAATAGTTTGGACAAGAAGAGAATAGAAGCTTTCGAAATGTGCTGCTACAGAAGAATGCTGAAGATTAGATGGGTAGATCACATAACTAATGAGGAAGTGTTGAATAGGATTGGGGAGAGGAGACGTTTGTGGCACAACTTGACCAGACGAAGGGATCGGTTGATAGGACATGCTCTGAGGCATCAAGGGATCACCAATTTAGTATTGGAGGGCAGCGTAGAGGGTAAAAATCGTAGGGGGAGACCAAGAGATGAATACACTAAACAGATTCAGAAAGATGTAGGTTGCATTAGGTACTGGGAGATGAAGAAGCTTGCACAGGATAGCGTAGCATGGAGAGCTGCATCAAACCAGTCTCAGGACTGAAGACCACAACAACAACAACATATGTTAATGTTAGTAAGGCCCATTCTTTTGTAGGGACTATTGAAAGTCAGATTGTGTTATGCTAAAAAAATATTGTGTGTCAGTTTAAGCACAGTCATGTATAATTTTTCTAAGGGGACGTTTCAATTTCCGTAGAAAAGGGTATGGTTAATAGATTGAAAAATTAACTGCAAACACAAACTAAAATCATATCTGATTCACAAATCCTTCCATAGGCAAAGTTCTGAATGTATAATAGTATGGTATATAGTCTATATTTATTTACTGTTCAGCTAATTCAACCTTTACACGAAGGTTATCCCGAAAGTAAGTTCCGATCGGTGGCGAAATGGAAACCACTGGGAATATCCGGTAAAGCTTTGCACAGATGTGTTGCGCAGTGTCGCTAGTGTGCCCGTCGATCGTGTCGCGTCTCTCTTTTCAGTTTTGATTGAACAGAGAGCACCTAAATATGCGTAGGGAGTAGCGTCTCCCGCCAGGTATGAGAGCCTGGTTAGAGATTCGCCTGTGTCATGCAGCCCACGTAACACAACTGTCGAGCAGTTCTTTCTTCATGGAAATTCTCGGTCGTACACTGCAGGGGCAATGAAGTCGATACTGCAGCGTTTCCGACGAGAAGTTTCTGATCACCCACAATACAGTCCGTAATTGGCTCCCCCTGAGTCTTGTCTCTGCTCACAAGAACCGCTGGCTATGAAGACAAAATTTTTCCATAGACAACGAGCTGCAGACTAGTGCAGATAACTGGCCCAAAGCACAGGCGACTGCTTTCAATGACGGGGATATTGGAAAGTTCATACAACACTACGAAAATACTCGAAGTTGGAGCGGCGACTATGTAGAGAAGTAGGTGGAAGTTGTACCTAACTGTTGCAAATAAAACGTTTCTGGTTTTCGCTGTGGTTTACATTACTTGACCGATCGGACTTACTTTGTGGACAACCCTCGTATATACACCACTGGACATTAAAATTGCTCCACAACGAATATGACGTGCTACAGACGCGAAATTTAACCGACTAGTAGAAGATGCTGTGATATGCAGATTATTAGCTTTTCAGAGCATTCACACAAGGTTGGCGCCGGTGGCGACACCTATAACGTGCTGACATGAGGAAAGTTTCCAACCGATTTCTCATACACAAACAGCAGTTGACAGGCGTTGCCTGGTGAAACGTTGTTGTGATGCCTCGTGTAAGGAGGAGAAATGCGTACCATCACGTTTCCGACTTTGATGAAGGTCGGATTGTAGCCTATCGCGATCGCGGTTTATCGTATCACGACATTGCTGCTCGCGTTGGTCGACATCCAATGATTGTTAGCACAATATAGAATCGGTGGGTTCAGGAGGTTAATACGTAACGCCGTGCTGGATCCCAACGGCCACGTATCAGTAGCAGACGAGATGACAGGCATCTTATCCGCATGGCTGTAACGGATCGTGCAGCCACGTCTCGATCCACGATTCAGCACATGCGGACATTTGCAAGACAACAACCATCTGCACCAACAGTTCGACGGCGTTTGCAGCAGCGTGGACTATCAGCTCGGAGACCATGGCTGCGGTTACCCTTGACAACTGCATCACAGTCAGGAGTGCCTGCGATGGTGTACTCAACGACAAACCTGGGTGCAGGAATGGCAAAACGTCAGTTTTTCGGATGAATCCAGGTTCTGTTTACAGCATCATGATGTTCGTAGTTCGCATCCGTGTTTGGCGACATCTTGGTGAACGCACGCTGGAAGCGTGTATTCGTCGTCGCCATACTGGCGTATCACCCGGCGTGATGGTATGGGGTGCCATTGGTTACACGTCTCGGTCACCTCTTGTTCGCATTGACGGCACTTTGAACAGTGGACGTTACATTTCAGATGTGTTACGAACCGTGGCCCTACCCTTCATTCGATCACTGTAAAACCCTACATTTCAGCAGGATAATGCATGACCGCATGTTGCAGGTCCCGTACGGGCCTTTCTGGATACAGAATATGTTCGACTGCTGCCCTGGCCAGCACATTCTCCAGATCTCTCACCAATTGAAAACGTCTGGTCAATGGTGGCCGAGCAGCTGGCTTGTCACAATACTCCAGTCACTACTCATGATGAACTGTGGTATCGTGCTGAAGCTGCATGGGCAGCTGTACCTGTACACGCCATCCAAGCTGTGTTTGATTCAATGCCCAGGCGTATCAAGGCCGTTATTACGGCGAGAGGTGATTGTTCTGGGTACCGATTTCTCAGGATCTATGCACCAAAATTGCGTGAAAATGTCATCACATATCAGTTCTAGGATAATATATTTGTTCAATGAATACGCGTTTAGCATCTCCATTTCTTCTTGGTGCAGCAATTTTAATGGCAAGTAGTGTAGTTTAGGAAGTGTACTACAATTGCAAAAGTAAGTTACTCCATTTCATAATGGAAGGTCTAATTTATGTTCCCCTGAATATTCAAATAATCCAGACTCCGAGATTGTGTCCCATCCGCTGTGGTGCCGTCGTCAACATTAAAACGTGATCTTCCTTCTCACTTACTGCTGACGGTGGGAAGACTGTAGGTGGCAGATGCAGTTATAATTAGACGTTAGCATCGTGCGGCTTAATTATAGCGGTGGTAACAATGTGATGACTGTGTGTGTTTTTGTGGAAGTCGCGGCCGATGGAGCCACGGGTGAGGCGCCCGATAACCTCCCCAATCACACGTCCGGGAGCCCCGGGTTCAGCAGGCCGAGGCGGCACACGACTCAGTTGTTGCCGAGTCCCGCACTCCCGCTCTACGCAATCTTCTACAGCCATAGTGACAGCTGGTACTGGCAGCTGAGAGTAAAACGTAGCTACGAAGATAGTACTCTGAAAGCGACATGTAGTAACTGTTGTTGTTGTTGTTGCTGTGGTCTTCTGTCCTCAAACTGGTATGATGCAGCTCTCCACGCTACTCTATCCTGTGCAGGCTTCTTCATCTCCCAGTACCTAGTGCAACCTACATCCTTCTGAATCTGCTTAGTGTATTCATCTATTGGTTTCCCTCTACGATTTTTACTCTCCATGCTGCCCTCCAATGCTAAATTTGTGATCCCTTGATGCCTCAGAACACATTCTCTACCAACAGGTCCCTTCTTCTTGTCAAGTTGTGTCACAAACTTCTCTTCTCTCCAATTCTATTCAATACCTCCTAATTAGTTATGTGATCTACCCATCTAATCTTCACCATTCTTCTGTAGCACCACATTTCGAAAGCTTCTATTCCCTTCTTGTCCGAACTATTTATCGTCCATGTTTCACTTCCATACATGGATGGCTACACTCCATACAAATACTTTCAGAAACGACTTCCTGACACTTAAATCTATACTCGAAGTTAACAAATTTTTCTTGTTCAGAAACGCTTTCCTTGCCATTGTCAGTCTACATTTTATATCCTCTCTACTTCGACCACCATCAGTTTTTTTGCTCCCCAAATAGTAAAACTCCTTTACTACTGTAAGTGTCTCATTTCCTAATCTAATTCCCTCAGCATCACCCGATTTATTTCGATTACATTCCATTATCCTTGTTTTGCTTTTGTTGATGTTCATCTTATATCCTCCTTTCAAGACACTGTCCATTCCGATCAGCAGCTCTTCCAAGTCCTTTGCTCCTCGGCGAACCTCAAAGTTTTTATTTCTTCTCCATGGATTTTAATACCTACTGTATTAACTGTATTAACATGTAATGTACTGTACGGTTCGATATTTAGGTACTAGCCTTTCAGCGCAAACGAAACCACATTTTTCTGATATTGTGCGTCACCGGACGCAAGTAAGTCTGTTGTTGCTCAACTTTATATTACAGACGACCGAATGAAATATTTATTCATTAGTACGTAAGTGAATAGAACTGCAATGACGGAAAAAATCGCATCACAAAGAAGGAGCTGTGCCACATACACGAAAGTTGGTAGGTGTATTTCTACATCTGACAGATGACGTCTATTCAAATTTCACGCAAGTCGCATAAGAGTGGCGCTAGTAGAGTTACTATGAGGATACTTTAAATAAGCGCTGTAACTGTCATGACCGTTAGTTACCTTTGAAAATGGGCTTGGGAGTTCATGTTAGTTAACAATGCCTTTAAGGTGATAAAGACGCAATTATCAACACCTCACTGGGTTTGAAGAAGGTCCCTGGATGTTTGTTTTGCGACACTGCAGAAAGACTTGGCAGAAATTGACACGTTTCCTAGCCTTAAAGAGGGATCAAAAATGTAAATTAGCATTCAAAATTAATAAAGAACGAGGAAAGTGCCATTAGATGGATGTCGCGCGCGTATTGTTGCCCGCAATACGGACGGCGCAGCGCGATGAAACTGCAACGCCCCGTGCTGAGTTCGGCGTGAAGCGGCTAGTGTAAATTAAAAAATAAAACATGGACCACCATCCATAATTTGAACGAAGCGGTGTCTGTGTCCTACTGGTGTAGGTCGCACATCGACGCCACTGTTAGTGGTCGGCGGGCCGAATCATTCTTTGCGTCACTCGCGTGAAAACTGCGGCAAGATGCAAATGAAATGATCGGCGCATCAATCTCAGGGACGTGGAGCGATATACGCGGCTGGAAATTAATGACTGAACACGAGAACTGTTCGCCCACATATGTCCACTAACAATGGGTCGTCGGCGCCTCTTTTCCAGCCGTGATCGTCTGAAAAACATAAATCATAAAATATTAATAACAAAGTGACATGGAGGGTTGAAATTTAGAAATGAAAATCATAGTTAACTTTGACTATATTACAAGCACTCAAGGTACATTTTAACACAGATTCATACAGAGAGTCATGACAATGCGTCCGCACCTAATCAGAGCGGGAACAGAACAGAACAAAAACCAGTGGACGCTAGACAAAAGAATTAGACATAAAAAGTGACTAACGAAATTAAACAGAGGTTGTACGTCAGCAGAGACATCGATAAGTACACACAGATGAAACTACAGGGTGGGGCACGAAATGTGTTACCATTTTGTTTTGAATATAAACTTTACTGTCAATACAATCTGAAAGGAACGTATACTACAATGAAGAGCCGTCCATGGAGATTTGTTCTAACTCAGCACATGCTCAATATGTCCACCATTTCGTTTCCTAACTTCCTTCAAAAGAACATTGAAATTAGTGATTACCCTACGGCACATGTCTTCCGTAATTTCACTTTAAGCTTGAAGAATAAGTCTTCTGAGCTCCATTAAATCAAGTAGACGTTTCGGGAAATTTTTTTCGTTTAGGTACCCCCAAAGATAAAAGTCACATGGATTGAGGTCTGGACTATTGGGTGGCCAATTTTGTCCGTCATTAAAGCGACCTGGAAACCTGAGTGAAATGATCCGCATGTCGAAATGCTCGTGTAAAAACTCCAACACAGTGTTTACAGTGTGTGGCTTTGCTCCATCTTGCATTAACCACTGCGTGTTGAAGGACAAGGCGGTAGCAAGAAGTTGTGGATTGAAGCTATTGCGAAGGATGCTCAAATAACGCTCGCTGTTCACAGTTTTTTCAAAGAAAAAGGGTCCAATAAGTCCGTGACTGGAAATTGCTGCCCACGCTGTAATCCTCGGATCATAATGTTGTCGTTCATGAAGCACTTGTGGGTTTTCAGTGGCCCAAAAGCGTACATTTTGTTTGTTATCCACGCCGTCTAAATGAAAATGCGCCTCGTCTAATAACCAAACGTTGTTGAGTGTTTCTTCCCTATCCTCAGTCCACTGAGCAAACAGTAGTCTCTGCTGCTGGTGTTATTCAGTGAGCTTCTGTGCACAGGTCATCTTGTATGGGTACATATGGAGGTCACTTTTAAGAATGCGTTGAACGGAGCGTCTGGATATTCGCAGTTGCACTGCTGCCTTTCTACTTCACTGTACAGCAACTCGTACCGCTTCAATATTCTCCGGCGAACAAACAGGCTTAGGCCGAGGTCGCTTCGCTTCCAATACTGTTCCTTCCTGTACAAATTTATCGTACAACCTGTGGATGGTCTTCTTGCAAGGGACCCATCGTGCGTTAAACCGTTGTCAAAAACGCCTCTGTGTCACAACAAGGCTTTTCGTTTCATAAAAAAGTAACACAATTGCTGTCTCGTCGGTCTTCCATTGTCAGCCATTGCTGCTTACTAGTCTCCTAGGGACAGTATCGTGACTTACACGTCATTTCGTAAGTTACTTGTTTTTACAAGCTCTGATGGTACTGCCGTAGAGATCCCAGAGGGATATCTAATTTGCGTCGTAAATTGCGAAAGAAACAATTGGTAATACATTTCGTGCGCTACCCTGTATAAGACAGGATGTAATATGGAATCTCTGACTCCGTAAATGTCGGAAATAATTTTAAAAGCAAAATAAATACTACTAACTAAAAAGTAATACTACAAAATGTAGCCAGTGTACGTGATTGTTGGCAGCAGTGGTCACGATAATGTCCGGTTGGAAGAAGAACGCTCTCCGGACGGCCACGTGGCAGTACCGAGAGGGCAGACAATCGAGCTCGGCGTATGGCTCTGGCGTATGGTACTGCAACTGCAACAGCAATCTGAGCAGCAGTTGGCACCACAGTGACACAACGAACTGCTACAAATCGGTTATTACAAGGACAGCTCCGAGCCAGACACCCTGTATCGTGCATCCCATTGTCCCCAAACCACCGCCATTTGTGACTTCAGTGGTGTCAAGCGAGAGCTCATTGCAGGACAGGGGGGAGGTTTGTTATGCTTTCTCATGAAAGCTGGTTCTGCCCCGGTGCCAGTGATGGCCGTGTGTTGGTTAGAAGCAGGCCAGTAGAGGGCCTGAAATCAACCTGTCTGCATGCTAGACACACTGGATCTACATATGGAGCTCTGGTCTGCACTGCGATTTCCTATGACAGCAACAGCACTCTCGTGTTTATCCCAGTGCACCCTGACTGCAAATTTGTACGTCAGTATGGTGATTCTACCTGTTCTGCAGCCATTCATGAACGGCATGTCAGGGGGTGTTTTCCAACAGGATTGCGCTCGCCCATATGACCCAATGATTCGACATGCTCCTTGGCCTGATCGATCCCAGGACTTATCTCCAGTCGATCACATATGGGATATTTTTTTATGTTATTTTACACGTCTAGTTGCGTAGGACCATATCTCCATGGGCATGGAACGCGACAGTACACGAAATTGCCGGCCGGTGTGGTCGAGCGGTTGTAGGCGCTTCAATCTACAGCCGCGCGGCGTGACTACTGCGGTCGCAGGTTCGAATCCTGCCGCGGGCATGGATGTGTGTGATGTCCTTAGGTTAGTTAGGCTTAAGTAGTTCTAATTTCTAGGGAACTGATGACCTCAGATGTGTGGCGACACCTACAACGTACTGACATGAGGAAAGTTTCCAACCATTTCTCATACACAAACAGCAGTTGACCGGCGTTGCCTGTGAAACGTTGTTGTGATGCCTCGTATAAGGAGGAGAAATGCGTATCATCACGTTTCCGACTTTGATGAAGGTCGGATCGTAGCCTATCGCGACATTGCTGCTCGCATTGGTCGAGATCCATTGACTGTTAGCAGAATATCGAATCGGTGGCTTCCGGAGGGTAATATGGAACACCGTGCTGGATCCAAGCGGCATCGTATCACTAGCAGTCGAGATGACAGGCATCTTATCCGCATGGCTGTAACGGATCGTGCAGCCACGTCTCGATCCCTGAGTCAACATTTGGGGACATTTGCAAGACAACAACTATCTGCACGAACAGTTCGACGACGTTTGCAGCAGCATGGACTGTCAGCTCGGGGACCATCGCTTCGGTTACCCTTGACGCTGCATCACAGACAGGAGTGCCTGCGATGGTGTACTCAACGACGAACCTGGGTGCAGGAATGGCAAAACGTCAGTTTTTCGGATGAATCCAGGTTCTGTTTACAACATCATGATGTTCACAGTTCGCATCCGTGTTTGGCGACATCTTGGTGAACGCACGTTGGAAGCGTGTATTCGTCGTCGCCATACTGGCGGGCGTGATGGTATGGGGTGCCATTGGTTACACGTCTCGGTCACCTCTTGTTCGCATTGACGGCACTTTGAACAGTGGACGTTACATTTCAGATGTGTTACGATCCGTGGCTCTACCCTTCATTCGATCCCTGCAAAACCCTACATTTCAGCAGGATAATGCACGACTGCATGGTGCAGGTCCTTTACGGGCCTTTCTAGATACAGAAAATGTTCGACTGCTGCCCATGGCCAGCACATTCTCCAGATCTCTCACCAATTGAAAGCGTCAGGTCAACAGTGGCCGAGCAACGGGCTCGTCACAATACGCCAGTCACTACTCTTGATGAACTGTGGTATCGTGTTGCAGCTGCATGGGGAGCTGTGCCTGTACACGCCATCCAAGCTCTGTTTGAGTCAATGCCCAGTAGAGATGGGCAAAACTGTTCTTTTCAGAGATTGGATCAGAACTGTTCACTCCCTGAAATGAATTAGCTCTTTTTCATGACTCACCACTCATTTACAACAGAAAATAAATGGAAGGCACATTGCCCTTTAAACTTGGTTTATTCCAGTACTATACCTGTATTTTGATCTTATTTGTTCCTATTTTGAAGTAACACAGATAATGAGTAAGAATTTTGTATTGTTTATTGAAATTTCCACGATATGACAAAGTTTTTGATTATTGATTTATTTTGCACTTTCGTGGTTTTTTGGGTGATCGGAAAATGTTGTAACTTGAGATTTACATTAACAATATATTTGGCAATAATGTATTAAAATTTCATTAACCTCATACAAATACATCGCAAGCCATATATTTTTAAAGTGAACGTTTCCTTTCGAAGACGCCTAAAAACGCAAAATCCGTACCAGAATAAGAAAAAAAAATATAAATTTGACTGTAAAACGAAAGTGCTGCATATAGCCTTACGCAGAATAAAACAAGGAAAATATTGGCGTATCACATTTTGCGATACGTTTATCGGTTCGCTCGTAATTAAAGCGTAAATTCGAGTGTCCATAATAAAAATCCTATAGTAAGAGGAGTCATCAGGAACCTAATCTAATCAGTTTAAAAAAATAAAAATAAAATAAAAACAAGTGATGTATACATAACATAATAATGTAATATACATAGCGGTATTACTACGAAGAACAATATCCAGTGGGGACGAACTCCGATGCAGAGACGCTGAGTCGAGCAGGTCGAGCCGCGAGCTGTATTACTGCGTGAGCTGAGACCGCAGAGACCAGAGTGACACCTGAGTCGCTTTGCTCGACGCTCTGGCTAGAGTCGAGACGGTGGGGTGAGCGTTGAGCGGGCGAGTTCCGAGGGTGGGGGGGAGCGGTGAACTCACCTGCTCCGAGACAAATCGTCCGTTCCCTTGCGAGCAGGTTTTTGCAAGTAGTTCCTATGTTATCCGCTAGGTGGCTCTCTGTCCTGTTGCTCGCATCAACTGCCCAGAGGGCAGGACGTGCGACTGAAACGATCGCCGACAGAGTGCGATGCGAAGTTAAGCTGCGCCAGACACTGCACAGTGCACACGGCAGACGACGCACAGAGACGGCACGGCACATGTGAAACACAAAATCCAATGGGGCACTGCACAATGCAGGCAGCCAAGGTAGAAGCAGGGCAGAGGCCGGCGCTGGCTGTGCTGTGTGGCATGCACTGTGCTCTGACCAGCAGAGGCGCTGCTGATATGCTCCGTCTCTCTCTCTCTCTCTCTCTCTCTCTCTCTCTCTCTCTCTGCTGTGGGAAACGTTTGCAGCTACCGTTCTTTTTTTCTGAATCACTGATTGTTCACTCCTTTGAAAGATTGAACTCTATGAATTAGTTCAAGAGCGGATCCCCCATCTCTAATGCCCAGGCATATCAAGGCCGTTATGACGGCCAGAGGTGGTTGTTGTGGGTACTGATTTCTCAGGATCTATGCACCCAAATTGCATGAAAATTTGGTCACATGTCAGTTCTAGTATAATATATTTGTCCAATGAATATCAGTTTATCATCTGCATTTCTTCTTGGTGTAGCAAATTTAATGGCCAGTAGTGTATTTGTGAATCCAAAAAGACGACACGCTTTAAGTTTATGTAAACGCAATCAACAATGTAACACAGAAATCAGATTAATTTTTCAAGTAATTCTTCGACAGACTAGAAGGAATGGACCATGAGGAAACTCTGTAATATAGATTTGAAAGGGCGTGGATACTACAATTATTTTTGAATTCTTGAAGTAGCTTATTAAAAATAGATGCAACAGAATACTGCTCGCCTTTCTGAGCAAGAGTCAAGGAAGTGCGACTCAAATGCAAATTATTTTCTGACTAGTATTAACTGAGTTACCAATAAACGACCATAAAGAATACATATATTGAGAGGCCGGTGTCAGAATACCCAGACTAATGAACAGGGGTCGACAAGAGGTTCGCGAACTTACACCACTAATTGCCTGAACCGCCCGTTTCTGAGCCAAAAATATCATTTCAGAATGGGGAGAGTGACCCCAAATTATAATACCACACGTCATTGCGAATGAAAATGGTCGAACATTCACTTAGTTCAAATATTGTTCTACTAGTAAAAATGACAGCATTAAGTCTTTGAACAAGATTCTGAACATGGGCTTTGCACGATAGTTTTCTATCTAGCTGAACACCTAGAAACTTGAAATGTTCAGTTTCACTAATCATATACACATTCTTTGTAATTAAAACAGGTTTTGCTGCATTGTGCGTTAGAAACTGTAAAAACTGGGTCTTGCTGTGATTTAGCGTTAATTTATTTTCTACAGGCCACGAACTTGTGTCTTGAACTGTACTATTTGAAACAGTGCCAAACTTGCACACAACATCCTTTAGTTCCGAGCCAGTGCCATCAGCAAACAGACACGCATGTAATACCAGAAGGCATATCTTTTATATAAATAACGAACAGGAGTGGTCCCACCACCGATCCCTGGGGCGCTGCCCCCCTCCCTCCATATAACCGTGCCCCCTCGGACCAGATATCATAGCCATTCTGAGTACTGTGGGAAAAGAGCTTTTGCTGTCTGTTCTTACAGGAAGAGGTGAACCAGCTGTGAGCTTCTCCCCATATTCCATACTGATCCAGCTGCTGGAGCAATATTTCGTGATCAGCAGAATCAAACGCCTTAGTTAAACCAAAGAAGATGCCTACCGTTCGAAATCTTATGTTTAATCCATCCAGTACTTCACAGAGAAGAGAGAATACAACATTTTCAGATGTTAAACCACTTCTAAAACCAAACTATATCTTTGACAGGAAATTATGTGAAAAAAATGATGAACTAACCTTACATACACAGATTTTTCAATAACTTTATAAAACACTGATGGGTTAGATATAGGGCTAAAATTGTCTACATTATCCCTGTCTACCTTTTTATAAAGCGGCTTTACTACTGAGTAGTATAGTCGTTCAGAAAATCGACCATTCCTAAAGGAAAAATTACAGATTTGGCTAAGTGCGGGGCTAACATGTGCAGCACATTATTACAGTATTCTGCTAGATACTCCATCATGTGCTTGAGAGTCCTTAGTGTTTAGCGATTTAATTATGAACTCAGTCTCTCCCTTGTCACAATCATAGAGAAGTACTTGCGATATCAGTCTCGGAAACGTATTTTCCAAGAGAGTTATATGATTCCCTGTAAAAATTAAATTTTTACTTAATTCACCATGTATGTTCAGAAAGTGACTGTTAAATACTGGAATATACGCTACTGGCCATTAAAATTGCTACACGACGAAGATACGTGCTACAGACGTGAAATTTAACCGTCAGGAAGAAGATGCTGTGATATGCAAATGATTAGCTTTTCAGAGCATTCACACAAGGTTGGCGACGGTGGCAACACCTACAACGTGCTGAGGAAAGTTTCCAACCGATTTCTCATACACAAACAGCAGTTGACCGGCGTTGCCTGGTGAAACGTTGTTGTGATGCCTCGTGTAAGGAGGAGAAATGCTTACCATTACGTTTCCGACTTTGATAAAGGTCGGATTGTAGCCTATCGCGATTGCGGTTTATCGTATCGCAACATTGCTGCTCGCGTTGGTCGAGATCCAATGACTGTTAGCAGAATATGGAATCGGTGGCTGTAACGGATCGTGCAGCCACGTTTCGATCCACGATTCAACACATGGGGACATTTGCAAGACAACAACCATCTGCACGAACAGTTCGACGACGTTTGCAGCAGCGTGGACTATCAGCTCGGAGACCATGGCTGCGGTTACCCTTGACAACTGCATCACAGACAAGAGCGCCTGTGATGGTGTACTCAACGACGAACCTGGGTGCACGAATGGCAAAAGGTCATTTTTTCGGATGAATCGAGGCTCTGTTTACAGCATCTACATCTACATCCATACTCCGCAAGCCACCTGACGGTGTGTGGCGGAGGGTACCTTGAGTTACTACATCCATAGGCAAAGTTCTGAATGTATAATAGTATGGTATATAGTCTATATTTATTTACTGTTCAGCTAATTCAACCTTTACACGAAGGTTATCCAGAAAGTAAGTTCCGATCGGTGGCGAATCATGATGGTCGCATCCGTGTTTGGCGACATCGCGGTGAACGCACATTGGAAGCGTGTATTCTTCATCGCCATACTGGCGTATCACCCGGCGTGATGGTATGGGGTGCCATTGGTTACACGTCTCGGTCACCTCTTGTTCGCATTGACGGCACTTTGAACAGTGGACGTTACATTTCAGATGTGTTACGAACGGTGGCTCTACCCTTCATTCGATCCCTGCGAAACCCTACATTTCAGCAGGATAATGCACGACCGCATGTAGTAGGTCCTGTACGGACATTTCTGGATACAGAAAATGTTCGACTGCTGCCCTGGCCAGCACATTCTCCAGATCTCTCACCAACTGAAAACGTCAGGTCAATGGTGGCCGAGCAACTGGCTCGTCACAATATGCCAGTCACTACTCTTGATGAACTGTAGTATGGTGTTGAAGCTGCATGGGCAGCTGTACCTGTACACGCCATCCAAGCTCTGTTTGACTCAATGCCCAGGCGTATCAACGCCGTTATTTCTGCCAGAGGTGGTTGTTCTGGATACTGATTTCTCAGGATCTATGCACCCAAACTGCGTGAAAATGTCTTCACATGTCAGTTCTAGTATAATATATTTGTCCAATGAATACCCGTTTATCATCTGCATTTCTTCTTGGTGTAGCAATTTTAATGGCCAGTAGTGTATCTGACTTATCAGTAACCGAAACATTATTACTACGTACTGACTTTATATGCTCGAACTTGCGCTGCTGACCAGACACCTCCTTCACTTCATCGGACGACAAATCCAGCGTCAGCCACAACCAGGTTAGAGCCATTCTTGCCGGCAGAGGTGGCAGCTCTGCGCACTCAATTTCGTAATTCTCTACACACCCATATATCCTACATATCTAGTCACATATGCTTCGTATTATACTGCATTCGCGTAACAAGTAAAAGTTCGAAATTTGTTATCCTTCCTGGTGTCGGAATTGTAATGGACAGTATTCTATACGAACATAAATAGCTGTAACAAACTGCATCAATTTATTTAACTTTGTATAATTCAAGGTTAGAATATTACAACTCGGATGACGAATGGGCGTAATTCAAAAATGGTTCAAATGGCTTTGAGCACTATGGGACTTAACAGCTGTGGTCAGCAGTCCCCTAGAACTTAGAACTACATAAACCGAACTAACCTAAGGACATCACACACATCCATGCCCGAGGCAGGATTCGAACCTGCGACCGTAGCAGTCGCGCGGTTCCGGACTGCGCGCCTGGAACCGCGAGACCACCGCGGCCAGCAACGGGCGTAATTGGCCACTTACATAAACAGCAATTTTTTATGGGTACCAGAGGAAAAGACACTGCAATAAATGAGAAATACTTCATATCTTCAACTCCGTAAAAAAGAAGGCTATAAATCTGTATAAGCTGTGCTTACAAAATTCAAACCTACTAGTGGACGTTCTAGGGCGATATTCAAATGATAATACAGTAGAGAAGGGTTCAGTTTTTTGCAGTCATTGTTCCCACTCAGAAGCTTGTAGCAGACACTAACGCAAACAGTGGCACTCGCTTACTGGCAATCAACGTCACGCAGCCACAGTTCGGCTCCGTGTTGTCGCACCAGTGATCCACATCATTTGGGTTTCAAATCAGAAAGACTTCATTGCAAGCTACTGTCAATTTCCATCACCTTTCTTGACACACATTCTACTGAGGAGACGGGGAAAATACTGCTTTCATAACCTTACTATTCGTATTCATTGTATTGAACTGCCAATCCACCATCGAATTGCTCGCTGCAATTTTGATATTTCCACTTCGTTTCCCTCGATTGCTGTAGACAAGACAGGTCGTCCGAATGCCAAATTGCTTCACATGGGCGACCGTGAGAACATCACGAAAATTAGTTCCTGGCAAGATGAGCACTTAACAAACGCTGACCATTTTCAAACAGAACACACGTGAAACAAAGTCGGACAATCTCCATGATGAGATATTCTTGCAGAGTTAATATACTGTCACCTATAATAATTGTGATGCCCACTTTTTCTTATTGCAGAGTTATATGTGACAGTTAAATGCCGAATGCGGCACCATGTTTTAAGTAGTTTAGGGTATGTTCCGTGGATCATTTTGTAACGTTTTGTACTGAAACTAAGTCGGTTGACGTGGTATTTAATATAATTCTTATTTTCATATGGATGGGATGCTGACCATTTATATTTTATCAGTTGCTTAAAACGTTCACTGGAATTGCATCGGATGCAGTGTTTAAGTTTCACAATATTTCACTAAACGATACCTCGTCATTTTAAAGTGTTGTGTCTCGCCAATATATTTAGCTGGTTTGCTAGAAAAGCACAATCGCCCAGGAGCCTTTTAAGCACTAATTTTCGTTGGGAAAACATTAAAAAGCAATATATATATATATATATATATATATATATATATATATATATATATATATATATATGTTTATAGTTAATAGAAGTAAATAAGTCATTAAATATGTTCTGTACGGATTGTGCCTCGAGAAAACACAATTTTCTTCTTTCTTCACCCACAAATTTTAGTGATTTCACCACCATCGGTCGGCTCCCTTTATCTTTGGTAGTTGCACATACTGTTGTTCATGAAGCTCTCTATTATCTGTAGTACAGCTGATGTTTGAGCACAGTTTGTCATCTGCAATTTTTGTGGTTTCCACGTTGTTAATACGCTGCACTACATTAATTTTATCGATATTTTGCAGCTGTCAACGTGACTGTATTCAGTACACACGAGGTGTGAATAAAAATGCCTTCAGTCATAATTTTTCGTGTTTTATTAAGTTACATGAAGCATTTCGGACCCTGTGGGTCCGTCATTAGGCGGAAATCTTGTAATACATAATTTATATTTGCTCTTGAGTGAGTTGAAATGCATATTCCTGTTTGGAGGAATTTAGAAGTTCTTTATTGTATTTAGTGAATCAAGTGCGGAAAACGTGTGGGAAATAGCGGGAGAATATGAAAAACTTACCGAAGAAGCAAGGAAGAACATTTTTAACTTTTTGAGGTCTCCATACGTTAGTTTACTCAGTCCGTAGTCGCATATCACGTCGTTCATGGCGTACATTTGTTTATATCTTTTAAAAGCATTTCACAGGTGCAATTTAACTTGATAGGATAAGAGATGAGGTTTATCACGGAGTGTCAGAGATCTGAGTATTAAGAAGTTCACATATGGAGGGAATAAATTTAATATATATCTTTAAAAGTACGCCTTGCGCCTTGAGTGACGTGACGCACGACGATAGAATGAATAAACCAACGTATGCTGACTTTAAAAAAGTTAATAATGTTGTTCCTTGCTCATCGGTAAGTTTTTCATTCTTTTCCGCCATGTCTCACGTATTTTCCGCATTTGATTTACGAAATACAACACAAAACATCGAAATTCCTCCAAACAGGAACACGCATTTCACCTCACGCAAGAGCAAATATAAATTATGAATTACAAGATTTCCACCTAATGACGGACCCACAGCGTCCGAAACACATTTTGTAATGTAATAAAACACGAAAAAATTGTAACTGAAGGCGTTTTTATTCACGCTTTCTGTGTAATGTATCAGGTTTACGAAACATTCGACTATTGCAATCGTCGGAGCAGGTCTTTGGACATTGAGGACGTTAATAATTTGCCAAGAAATTGATAAATAATTACAGTTATAATAAAAATGGAGATGATCTGGTTATTTTAACTAGGGATATTACCACAGTTAAAAAAATATATTCTTAAATAAGCTGTGGAAAGGCTACGACTACAAATATCATTCGAACGAACGGGATATATGAAATGCAGCAAACAAGCACCATGGTTTTTGAACACGAAATATGGAAAAATAAAAAGGGTTTCTCTGTTGAAATAATTGGGGGAAATCATACAAGGAAACGGTCTGGAAAAGTTGCAAGCAAAATTCACTGTCAAGAAATGGCATCTGCGATCATGTTAACACAAAATATTTATAATAAATCACTTTCTAGATTTAATAAACTTAAGCATTACAGCACTGTAATCAAACCTGAATGTCCTCGTAGAGCAGAAATTTTAATTTTAAATAGAAAGTGGGGCATTGAAGAAATTGAAAAGAAAAAAAAAAGATTACCAGGAAAATATTAGGTCCCAAAATTACTGTAGGAGAAACTTATAGGCTGAGCGGTAATAAGAAAATAGAAGAATACACAGATATAGATGGTGACATGAGAAAACGAAGACTTAAATTTTATGGGCACATTAAAAGAATGACAGCCACTCGGTTGACAAAACAAATAGTAGAATTCTACGAAAACAGAAGTAAAGCTAAAACTGAGCTAATTAAATGGATCGCTGCGATTAAGGAGGACCTTAAAGTAGCCGGTATAGCTTAGGCAGGCGTTACAGGTAGAAAAATATTCAGACGAAAGGTATGTGACTGGATAGTTGGTCAGAGAGAAATTAGAAAACAGACTGGAACGTCGTGGTCTAATGAAAGAAAGAGAACCCATTCCGAAAGGATGAACAAATTTGCGCACAAAGAAAGACCAACCATCAAAAGCGACCCTGATTGATTGTACCTCACGTGGTCCTATTGGGCTCATGCGTGAATACTAATAATAATAATGTAATAAAACGATTTATATTCGCTGTAATGCTTTAATATGAGGCACAGGGACGAATGTAGCTGCAGTTCAGTCAAAGAATTCGACGAAAAACTCTGGGTAAGTAAGTTTTCGATAGCCATCTGATTACGTTTTGCGATTAAGGTGATGCTGAACACGAACACAGGACTCGCCCAGTGAGAGGACGCGTAGCCACTGCTGTGTCCGGCGCTCCTCTTCGCTGCCGCGTCACGCGAAGCCACAGTAGTGGTCGCCCCACTGACGGACCGCGCTCCTGCAGGCTTCGCCGCACTCTCCGTGTGAACACTTACTTGTCTTGCCACGAACGAGCCCGTTCCCTGATTCAAGGCACGAATCGTGGCTCTACGATCCTAATACGTTCTCCTCTCGGGCGCTAGTTGCGAAGAGCCATTCAGATCCTGCGTGGCGTCGGTCACTATTCTTCTGAGCGCATCGATTTCGTACTCAACAGATAGTCGTGGGCTCCCGACCATCTCGAGCAGCATATAACACTACCGTCTGCTACAGCTACAACATAACCTCGAAGCTGGAGGCAGGTTGTGAAATAAAACAATCTTAAAGCAATTATGGTATAACGCAACAGAACAGTGTTACCCTCTGAGAGGAATTTTGCTAGGTTGAACGTGTTGTACCTAACGGAAATGGCTTATCGGAAATGAAAGTCAGAATTACGTAAATATTCGAACAGTAACAAACAATATTTTTGCCTAGCTATACTGTTTAAAGAATAAGGAAAACGGTCGCCAGCCTAATTAGGCAAGAGAAGGATTAACGTTCTCGTTTAAGAAAGTAGTTATGAGTAACTTTAACGGATAAACACAACCTATACTTGGTCACACGCGAGTGCAATGAACTCTGACACATACATATGTTTACGGTAAGATTGAAGCTAGCAGCTAGAGCAGCACAAACTATTTGCAAACATATAACAGATACCGAAACACTCTATTAATTTCAGGACTTGTTCAAACTGAATGGTCTTTTATAACATTACTATTAACATTCACTGCAGGATCATAAATTGTACATAGGTTAAGTCTCTCTCAGTTAAATACTTTACTATTTAAAATGAAAGTTAATTGGAATCCACTAACAGGTTGCATCTCACTATCATTTGAATAAAGAAATTATGGTTTTCCTAATTAGTGGTCTTTCCGTTGCGTGTTACCGAGCATTAATACAATAGACAAACTGTGGATCCTGTTATACTATTAATATGCACTTCTAGTACACAAGAGAGACAAACAATTAGCAAACATGAGTATATAACGTTTCACAACTGCACTTTTCCACTTTTACTACAGTGAGACACAAAATTAACATATATGTAAGATACTGACTCACCTTCTGCGATTTACAACAACAGTAATGTGATCATTTACTAAGCAAAACTTTATAAGCCTCAGTCTTAAGAACTTTTAATTTGAAGTTGGCAACAACACATTAATAAGCAGTTTTACTAGGAAAATTATTTTCATCAAGCATCATTAACTTACTCACTCTCTTGCCACATTAACTTTAACTTTCTTTTTACTATGTTCAAGAGGCATCAATTAGCAAAACACTGGGTTTTAATGTTCTTTCAGTAAGGACACTCGGAAATCACTTTAGTTCAAACGGAGAGGAACCTGAGAGGTGTTATGATAAGGAGAAAAATCAAGGTAGGTGCATAAATTCAGTTATAAGTTACCTTATATTTGTGCACACTAAATCGCCCAATAAGCTGATCCTTCACTGTACATTATTATAGTACTCCTTTGCAGTGATTGCGCAATGTGGTGGCAACTGCATGTTGGTAGGCGGATTTGCAGACAGAATTGCTGGACTCTGGCCCTTCTTGGTGGCGATGATGAATACCAATTCCAGAGTCGTTCCAGCTATTTATCCTTTCATCCGAGGCACTGGACAGTGGCAGAAAAAGCCTCTCTCGGAACCAGCACAATATGCAACATTTACATGGTAGTACACAGTTTGGTAGCTCGTCCCCGACTCGTAGCTCGTCCCCGACTGACTCTTGTTCCACCTTTCCTACCTAGGCCAACCACAATTTGCGCGCCTACACAATTCCGTTCCCAAGGGGAACCACTACGCCTTTTACATACAAACCCACTAAGAACCCTAAGTGAAGGTCGGCAGTTTACATAACAGCAAACAAACACATTAAATAAAACAGAACATTTTCACATATTGACATTTCTACAAAAAATTATTCACACAGAAATTACAATTATACATAGTAAGTTTTGTTCCCTCCAAATGGGACAAAGAATTTAAATGACAGATACACTGCTTTGCATTGAACCAAACTATGACATCGAAGTTTGTACAAAGAAAGGAGTATACAATTTTGTGTTATCGATTCAATCAAACACATTTATAGAAGCTCAACGATGTAACATTAAATGAAACAAAAGCAAAATCAATCAGTAGAGTACTAGAATTATGGTGTTAAACAAGCAGTGTCCTGGAGTGATAAACCGGACTCTGATAGGTAAAGATCCTGCTGCTGTCGAATTCCATGTGTTGACAGACCTTTCTCCTCAAAAAAATGGCTCTGAGCACTATGGGACTTAACTTCTGAGGTCATCAGTCCCCTAGAACTTAGAACTACTTAAACCTAACTAACCTAAGGATGTCACACACATCCATGTCCGAGGCAGGATTCGAACCTGCGACAGTAGCGGTCGCGCGGTTCCAGACTGTAGCGCCTACAACCGCTCTGCCACCCCGGCCGGCTTTCTCCCCCTTACACAAAACATAACACGATCTTCTCACACAGAAACAACATTCAAATCCGATTTCCTATTGAGAACGAGTGTTGCGTTACACCTACCTTATACGGTTGTGCTGAAATGCCATCTATCTGCATGTCCAAGCAGGCTGTGCACTTGATGATAATTTGACATTTAATCATGTCTTCTTCATTATGTTGCAATTTTAATAACGAGCAGTGTACCCACTGTCGTTTGTTTAACTTGATCTTACGTGTTTGGATACCTCTGTGTATCGATTACAAAACATTTCCAGCAGTCACAGACCGGATAGAAAAAACTTACCGACACCATATAATACATAAAAAAGTTGTTTACACCTGCCACAATCGCTTAACATTATTCTTACAGTTCCGCGTATGTAAAATGACGCTTCACAATTGGCCATTTAATAATACGGAAACTCTGAAGTCTTATGGAGAAATGAATGCACATAGCATACACACAGCCCCTGGAATCTGAATTACGTGGAGTGTTCGAAAGGTCTCTCCGCAGTGCCGGATGATTTTTAGCCGCGCGTGCCGTATGATTGTTCGCCTGCCTGGGATACTTCCCTTCAAGTGGACTCTCCCAACATTCCACTGTTTCGTTTATCTCAGCCAGCGTCAGTAGTATCGTTGGTGTGTGTCGTTACGTGTTGACCTGAACGTTTAAGTTTAGTTCCTTTGTTCTTTTGTTTCGTTTTTGTCACTGTTAAAATGCTAACCATTGAAGAACGCGTGTTTTTAGTCAAACAAGTGTTCAAAGCTGGCGGTAAATACACAGTTTCAATTCGTCAAACATTTAATTCAGTTTTCTCAGAGATAACACTCCCACATCACGATACTAAGCGAGATTTGATTAACATATTTCGAATTACGGGTTCCGTGACAGATGCACCGAGAACTGGTCGTCTTAGCGTTTTGACTGAGGATAAACTACTCGATATTTCTGATAAAATGTCCATGAGTCCGAACAAATCACTAAGAGAACTCCCCCAGGAAATCGATGTTAGTATCGGAACGGCCCACGCAGCTGTAAGGAAAAAATTAGAA
This sequence comes from Schistocerca cancellata, assembly GCF_023864275.1. NCBI lineage: Eukaryota > Metazoa > Arthropoda > Insecta > Orthoptera > Acrididae > Schistocerca > Schistocerca cancellata. The sequence goes on from NC_064627.1 coordinate 932,401,704, forward strand.
CTTTTCCCACACAAAGTGACAATCGTGCGAGAACGGAAAGATACTGATCATGGCAAGAGACTGCATTTTATTCAACAACGGTGGGTTGTAAAAATAAATATTCAATAAATTAATAACTTGTATTTCACTGAGTTTCATTTCGGTATATTCACTGCGGCATACGGCACGCGCGGCTAACAATCATACGGCACTGCGGAGAGAGCTGTTGAACACCCCGTACATCAGAGTCATTGAATTAAAGGTAATCATACCTATTCTCCATTGAACGGAAACATATCCTAATTTGGATTACCAGTATAATGCAATAACTGCAGTAATCATCATTTTGTACTTTGCTACGAAAACATTCACCGGAGCAGATTAGCAAACAACTGCGTTGGTGATATCTTCCCAGATGTCCGCCCCTGGTAGCTGAGTAGTCAGCACGACGGAATGTCATACCTAACGACCCGGGTTCGATTACCGGCTGGGTCGGAGATTTTCTCCGCTCAGGGACTGAGTGTTGTGTTGTCCTTATCATCATCATTTCATCCCCATCGACACGCAAGTCGCTGAAGTGGCGTCAACTCGAAAGACTTGCAAGAGGCGAACGGTCTACCCGACTGGAGGCCCTAGCCACAAGGTATTTTTTTCACTTCCCAGACTATTTAGAGGCATGCGCGGATGGTTTCAAAATTATAGGTTATGGTCCATAGCGGATCGTGCATATATATTATATACAGGGTGAGTCACCTAACGTTACTGCTGGATATATTTCGTAAACCACATCAAGTACTGACGAACCGATTCCACAGACCGAATGTGAGGAGAGGGGCTAGTGTAATTGTTTAATACAAACCATACAAAAATGCACGGAAGTATGTTCTTTAACACAAACCTACGTTTTTTTAAATGGAACCACGTTAGTTTTGTTAGCACATCTGAACATATAAACAAATACGTAATCAGTGCCGTTTGTTGCATTGTAAAATGTTAATTACATCCGGAGGTATTGTAACCTAAAGTTGACGCTTGAGTACCACTCCTCCGCTGTTCGATCGTGTGTATCGGAGAGCACTGCAACATACATCGCGTTTCTACAGAATGATCGGCCAACGTTGCTCGAAAATGTCCCACTGGAAACGCGTCGACGTATGTGGTATCAGCATGATGGTGCACCTGCACATTCCGCAATTAACACTAGGCTGACCCTTGACAGGATGTTCGACGGGCGTTTCATAGGACGTGGAGGACGCATAAATTGGCCAGCCCGTTCTCCTGATCCTACACCTCTGGACTTCTTTCTGTGGGGTACGTTAAAGGAGAATGTGTACCGTGATGTGCCTACAACCCCAGAGGATATGAAACAACGTATTGTGGCAGCCTGCGACGACATTACACGAGATGTACTGCGGCGTGTACGATATTCATTACGCCAGAGATTGCAATTGTGTGCAGCAAATGATGGCCACCACATTGAACATCTATTGGCCTGACATTTCGGGACACTCTATTCCACTCCGTAATTGAAAACGGAAACCACCTGTGTACGTGTACCTCACCCCTCATGGTAATATACATGTGCGTCAGTGAAAAAGACAAATAAAAAGGTGTTAGCATGTGGACGTAATGTGCTGTTCCAGTCTCTTCTGTACCTAAGGGCCATCACCGTTCCCTTTGGATCCCTACGTAATTCGGTGCTCTCCGATACACACGATCGAACAGCGGAGGAGTGGTATTCAAGCGTCAACTTTAGGTTACAATATCTCCGGATGTAATTAACATTTTACAATGCAACAAACGGCACTGATTACGTATTTGTTTATATGTTCAGATGTGCTAACAAAACTAACGGGGTTACATTTAAAAAAACGTAGGTTTGTGTTAAAAAACATACTTCCGTGCATTTTTGTAAGGTTTGTATTAAACAATTACACTAGCCCCTCTTCTCACGTTCGGTCTGTGGAATCGGTTCGTCAGTATTTGATGTGGTTTACGAAATATATCCAGCGGTAACATTAGGTGACTCACCCTGTATATATTGTTGATTTTTTTTTTTTTTTTTTTTTTTACCAGACGTGCTTCGCTTTATTGAGGTAAAGCATCTTTAGTAGTCTGCAATTAACACATTTACATTTTGATTTGCTTTAAGATCGAAAACGGTTCGTTAAAAATATGTTGGTTTGTACTTTCAGTGATTTTCGCTTGATTTCTCGCTTACATCGGGAAATGTCGTCTGCTAGCACACCGTTGACGTTTTTCTTCTTTAGACACTGGCAGTTGTGGTTTAATTTTTAGTTGTTCTACAGCATTATGCATTTCTTACGTTTTTGACACAACACCACACCATCAAAAACCGAAAACAGTGGTCGGCACTTCGATGGTTGACCATCCAGGCCGCCATGCGCTGTTGCCATTTTTCGGGGTGCACTCAGCCTCGTCATGCCAATTGAGGAGGTACTTGACCGAATAGTAGCAGCTCCGGTGATGAATACCATCATAACGACCGGCAGAGCGGTGTGCTGACCCCACGCCCCTCCTATCCGCATCCTCCACGGAGGATGACACGGCGGTCGGATGGTCCCGGTAGGCCACTGGTGGCCTGAAAACGGAGTGCTTTTTTTTTTTCTTTTTACCGCTAAAGACACTTTCTCAGTAGCACTGCTCTGCTACTGTCGAGGAAAGCTTGAATGTTTCAGCGTGAAATCAGTCTCCATCCTGGCCATATCACCGCATGCCATATCGATGTAATAAACACAATTCTTATCCTGCACAACACAAAATCATCACTTCTGCATGCTGCATATAGCTATCAACCACCAGACACTCGTACTTATACCGCAAAGACTGACAGATCCCAAAAAATATAAGCACATGCACTGTATATATCCCTTGCATCGCTAGATGTTTCCCACGAGGTTGAGGTTGGTTTGTTGTCCACCGCAGCCACAGGTAGCGAGTCAGCTGCCACCATACCTCTTGATACGCCATCATAGCGCCCTCAGCTGACCGTGGTCACTCTCCAAAGAGATGCACAAAGGCTGGGCTGGCGTACAAAGGCTTTATTGTTTCCGGCCCCGACCTGCTAGGTTACTTGCTGCCGCGCTTTCTACAGCCATCTCCAGATTCTTAGATTACAAGAACATTAGTAATTTCACATGGTTTGCCAGAATATTATACCATTTACACGATAGTTCTCGATGTCAGCCGCATAGCAGCATGCTACCGATCGCTTTCACAGTACAATTCGGAAGGTAAAGAGTGGAAATTATATCTCTAGAAACCCAAAACACTTTCGCAATTATGGACGATATAGAGGCAGCATGGCAGAAATATTTCTGCAGGAGACTTTCAGCTTCTTGTTGAGTCCATGCTACGTCGGGCAGAAGGAGGTCCAACACAATATTAGGAGGTTCAAATGGTTCAAATTTCTCTGAGCACTATAGGACTTAACTTCTGAGGTCATCAGTCCCCTAGAACTTAGAACTGCTTAAACCTAACTAACCTAAGGACATCACACACATCCATGCCCGAGGCAGGATTCGAACCTGCGACCGTCGCGGTTGCGCGGTTCCAGACTGTAGCGCCTAGAACCACTCTGCCACTCTGGGCCGCGATGTTAGGAGGTATTCATGACTCCTGTGATCTCAGTGTGTAACGGTATAACAGTACAGTTTAAAATTATATGAAAATTAATTTGATTCGTAACACACGTCGTAGTTGTGACGTACAACTTATTAATGGCTTGGGAACTACGTTTCAAGACACCTGATTAAAGTAGGAAGTTTCAGTTGAAGGTGGGCAGTTGTGGCGAACTCTTTGCTCGATATCGATGTGACGGTGACAACTCTGATCGACAAGATATTTCTGTACATATTATCTGTGACATTGTTTTTATATTGAATAATAATAAACAAAAATTAATCAAAGGTTCTTTTTGGTGTGTGTAAAGCTAAAATCACGTTACACACGAAACAGATCAAGGAACCACAGCCCTGGGTGACTAACGACGAAAGGTGATCATAACCACAGGAGATCTGGATTTTGGATTCTTTGTTACTAACCGAGTTTCAAATAACTGCGAGTAACTCAACTAGTTTATCACTGCTGCACGGGTAAATCTAGACTGACGACACATTTAGATTGGTTAAATTGTGTAGCGCTTTAGAGAAATGATCTGGGTCAGCCAATAAACATTTCCAAGTAAAAGTCTGACTTCACTTAAGATTAAGAAAGCTATTAGTATGAGACGTAAGAAACATGTCTTCATTTCCTTATTTAAAAAAATGTATTCTAAAACGCTATGATTTGCCTCTATGGTGTGCAGGGTATGCCACAGATTAACGATTCACGGGACAGTCATATTCTCACCTCGCTTGGCTTTTGGCATCAGCGCTGGTGTTGCCTTCCATCATGACAGATGGTGCCAGCAACACCAAAATTGCCACTCGTGCGTCTGTAGCAGGCAAGTCTTAGCATCTGGTACAGGGCCGTGCAAGTCACACCGGATGAGCTTGTGTATCTGCCAGTGTGACCCAGGGAGTCGGCCACATTAGCAGCCTCATATAGATGGTGGACTGAGCAGCTGCTGGCGTCATCCCAGGTGGAGCCTCGGTTGAGTGCATCAGCTACAAGGCAACACAGCTAGCAACTGCCGATAACAGTAGCCAGCTGGAAGCAGTCAGTCAAAGCATGAAGTCGTGGAGCGAAGCCGCGAGACGGCCTGGCGGACTTGCAATGGCTGCTCTCAATACGGGACGTCGTGCTGGCCTGGAGCATCGGAGTAAATGTGGCAACTAAGGAGTCTAGCGTTATTGCTTTTGGCTATGATGCTTAAAGGAAACTGTGCTGGTTGTGACCGCTGCAGTCTTGTATTGCAGACGACCGTGTCTGGGTCGGTAAAATTAAGTTACCAAGAAATCACAGTTTTCGTCTATGGTAAGGCCGCTATAGGGCCTAGCGTAATAAAGTTGCAAAATTTACCTTATTCTTGTTGTTTTCAGCGAATTATTAAACTCATCTTGTTGGTACCGTTCTCTATTTCGTTGTTCACATTTACTGTGCCTGGCAGGAGGTACCTTATGCTGGTGTATCCTATTGGTGATTTTTGCTCGCTTGTCAACTGCTTGTTTGGTGTTAGTTGTGATGTCGGGTTTTGGTTTGGTGTAGTTTAGGGTCCAGTATCTGTGTATTTTAGGCTTTTGTATTATGGAATAAGACTGATTATTGTGTGTTTTCTTGTTCTTCTTTTAATGTTATTGTTAGTTAAATTCAAAGAAAAGGTTATAGAAAGGAGTGCAAAATTTAAGGATGAAATAACTTTCGCATGATGTGTCACTGCCAAGTAAAACTGCTCGATAAGACTTGGATTTTACATAGGAAGAACTGCTACAGTATATTAAAGAAGATAACTGAAAGAAATACGCAATGAAACGATCAGAATTGACTTTCTTTTTTCAAAGACAATAATTACACTGAAGTCACTACGTTACTTGATGGCCCCTAATCATTACAAAAGGTGGGACATGGCTCTTAATGCGCTATATGACAGTTACAAAGGGCAGTGCATGCACCGCAACGTCATCCCATGCTGGCCACAAGGTTGGTAAGGAGTTCTTGCGGTACATCTACATCTACATGGATACTCTGCAAATCACATTCAAGTGCCTGGCAGAGGGTTCATCGAACCGCCTTCACAATTCTCTATTATTCCAATCTCGTATAGCGTGCGGAAAGAATGAACACCTATATCTTTCCGTACGAGCTCTGATTTCCCTTATTTTATCGTGGTGATCGTTCCTCCCTATGAGGTCGGTGTCAACAAAATATTTTCGTATTCGGAGGAAAAAGTTGGTGATTGGAATTTTGTGAGAAGATTCCGTCGCAACGAAAAACGCCTCTCTTTTAATGATTTCAAGCCCAAATCCTGTATCATTTCAGGGACACTCTCTCCCATATTTCGCGATAATAGAAAACGTGCTGCCCTTCTTTGAACTTTGTTGATTTACTCCGTCAGTCCTATCTGGTAAGGATCCCACACCGCGCAGCAGTATTCTATAAGAGGACGGACAAGCGTAGTGTAGGCAGTCTCCTTAGTAGATCTGTTACATTTTCCAAGTGTCCTGCCGATAAAACGCAGTCTTTGGTTAGCCTTTCCCACAATATTTTCTATGTGTTTCTTCCAATTTAAGTTGTTCGTAATTGTAATGCCTAGATATTTAGTTGAATTTACGGCTTTTAGATTAGACTGATTTATCGTGTAACCGAAGTTCAACGAATTCCTTTTGGAATTCATGTGGATGGCCTCACACTTTTCGTTATTTAAGGTCAACTGCCACTATTCACACCATTCACATATCTTTTCTAAATCGTTTTGCAGTTTGTTTTGATCTTCTGATGACTTTATTAGTCGATAGACGACAACATCTTCTGCAAACAATCGAAGACGGCTGCTCAGATTGTCTCCAAAATCGTTTATATAGATAAGGAACAGCGAAGGGTTTATAACACTACCTTGGGAAACGCCAGAAATCATTTCTGTTTTAGTCGATGACTTTCCGTCAACTACTACGAACTGGAACCTCCCTGACACGAAATCACAAATCCAGACACATAACTGAGACGATATTCCATAAGCAAGCAATTTTACTACGAGCCGCTTGTGTGGTACAGTGTCAAAAGCCTTCCGGAAATCCAGGAATACGGAATCGATCTGAAATCCCTTGTCAATAGCACTCAGCATTTCATGTGAATAAAGAGCTAGTTGTGTTTCAACAGGAACGATGTTTTTTAACCCATGTTGACTGTTTGTCAATAGACCATTTCCATCGAGGTATTTCATAATGTTCGAACACAATATATGTTCTAAAATCCTGCTGCATATCGACGTTAATGATATGGGCCTGCAATTTAGTGGATTACTCCTACTACCTTTCCTGAATATTGATGTGACCTGTGCAACTTTCCAGTGTTTGGGTACGGATCTTTCGTCGAGCGAAAGGTTGTGTATGATTGTTAAGTATGGAGCTAATCCATCAGCATATTCCGAAAGGAACGTAATTGGTATACAGTCTGGACCAGAAGAATTGCTTTTATTAAGTGATTTAAATTGCTTCACTACTCCGAGGATATTTACTTCTAATTACTCATGTTGGCAGGTGTTCTCGATTAGAATTCTGGAATATTTACTTCGTCTTCTTTTGTGAAGGCATTTCGGAAGGCTGTGTTTAGTAGTTCTGCTCTGGCGGCACTGTCTTCGATAGTATCTCCATTGCTATCGCGCTGAGAAGGCATTGATTTTTTCTTGCCGCTAACGTACTTCACATAGGACCAGAATCTCTTTGGATTTTCTGCCAAGTTTCGAACCAAAGAACCTTTGTGGAAGCTGTTAGAAGCATCTCGCATTGAAGTTAGCGCTAAATTTCGAGCTTCTGTAAAAGATCGCCAATCTTGGGGATTTTGCGTCTGTTTAAATTTGGCATGTTTGTTTCGTTGTTTCTGAAACAGTTTTCTGACCCGTTTTGTGTTACATTCCTCCACCAACGCGGTCGACAATGCTGGATGGTTGCTGGTGCCTGAGGACGTGCTGCAGTACGTCTCTCAACGCACGCCACACCTGCTCGATGGTATTAAAGTCGGAGAAACGGGCACCGCAGCCCATTCGCCGAATACCTCTATACTCCCAGCAGTCTGCTGTGGCGGTAAGTCAGAGGACCGTGATAGGAGTGGAGAATCAGAATCTCGCTCATCAGGACACCTCCAAGCGCTACGACTTCTCGAACCAGCGACATGTCTCCATACACCATCAAATCAAGACTGCCAGTTCCTCTTCCGCCATCTCCCGACTCGGCAGTTTGCGTCAATCTTTCCGCAAAGACCAGTCAGGGAAAATATTACTCTTTTCCGCCAATAGCGAGTAAATACCACGTTTAACAAATTCCCCCTCGGAATGTCGTCAGTCATAGACCAATAAGAGCACATCATCCTCGCTAGTTCATCCTAGAAATTCCCATCTGACGTCAGCTGCGGATAGGCGAATCAGTGCGTTGTTTAATACTTCTGAATTTCCTGAGGCCAAACCAATGTGACATGCCCTCTGCGAGGTCACAGTTCTCACCGTGGTTTGCCTCAAAATTCCAAGACTTGTACTTTTCCGCCATAAATTTTGCAGCACCAGCAAGCGTTTGAAACTGCTGCCTTCAGTCATCTCAAGAGGCGAGGCGAGCCACAGCCCACTAACGCCGACTTGGTGAAGAGGACCGGTAGGTTCCGTGAGCTTCCGTCGGTGGCCACTTGGCGCGCGCAAGCCAGCACAAAGCTTTGTGCCCACGACACACCTGCCGCATTAAGAGCAGAGTGCGGGATGTGCATTTCTCACGTATTCACAGACTGGAACTATTAGCCCCTTTGCCGACGACCACTGGAATTTTATAAAATATATTTCCCCGTAATAAATCAACGTAATGAGACTGTAAGTAGATGCAACTAAAATGTGCTGCCTATCTATGGCCAATTGTGACAAGGGGTAGGTAAATGTAGTGTAAATGGAAGGAGGGAAGCCCGACGACATGTAGCCTTCCATTATGTAAACTGAAAGTGGGTGGAGGGGGGGGGGCAGGGAGGGTAGGGGAAGGAGCTAAAGATGTCAGTTGCACCGAGACTTTATGGAGCATCAGAGGCGTTGAGTGACAATGTGTACCGGACAGGGACCCGAACACACTATCTCCTGCTTACTAAAAAGTTGCGTTAACCATTGCGCCACCCCGACACTTTGTTTATCGTAAAAGGGCGCCGGGAGTACCGTGGTAAATGCAACTGCCGAGTAAGCAGGATATCCTGGGTTCAGGTCTCTGTCCAGTGCATATTTTTACTCGTCACCGCTGATTCTGCATTAAGTTACGATGCAGCTGATATCATTAGTCTCTTCCCTTTCCATTCATTTCTTCCCCCCCCCCCCCCCCCCTCCACCCAATCTATCTTCAATTTACGTAGCTGCGGATTCGGCTTGGTGTCTGTTCTTTCGGACATCACGCATTCTTTTGTCACTTCCGTTCATCTCGCTGCGTATTTCAGTTACCTTCTCTACTATACTGTAGCAGTTCCTTGCCAACATACCTATGCAAGGTGCAAGTTTGACTGAGCTATGTTACTTGGCAGTGACACATCATACGAGTTTTCCATACTAATATACTCTGTACTTCGTTGTGTTAGAAATTAAGTTTTGTAGTTTGATAAATTGAGCTTGTATCATCTTGTGAATGTGCTCAGAACTGATGAAACTGGAGGAGGAGGAGGCGGAAGAGGTTAGTGTTTAACGTCCTAAGGACAATGACATCATTAAAGACGGAGAACAAGTTCGGATTATGGAAGGGTGGCGAAGAAAATCGGTTGTGACGTTTCTAAGGAACCATCCCGGCATGTTCCTGAAGCAAAATAGGGAGATCAGGCAAAACTTAAACATCCTGAATGAGAGTACAGTGTGCTGACCACTGCAACACCTCGCTCGGTTGATGAAACTGATTAACACAGGGTGAATGTTGATAAGACTGACAAATAGCAGGGACTGATTCCTGACTGTAAATGAAGGAAAAAAATTCTATGAACATGTGTGCGGAAGGGCATCATTGGCACGGTAGATGGCGCTGACGATTGTTCAGTTCCTCTGACCACGTGCCGTCTGTATTGTTCCAAACTGTGTGATTGACGCAGCGTACTGTAAGCAGCAGAATGGTCCAGTATTCATGTTTGGAACAAGCCGAGATGGTGTTTACGTACGGTGTGGCCAAGCACCAAACAGATGGGAACGGTCGAGAGGCAGCACGGCTACACCAAAACAGGTACCCCTCACAGACCCCAGCCACATCACGCTACATTTAAAGTCCTTTTTTGGACGTTTGTGTGATCGTAGGTCCTTTCCGACAGACGAACGTGCGAGGAAGGAGCAGACTGTACGTGCACCAGATTTGGAGGACTGGAATCTGCTACTCGACCGTTTCAGTGTGCTTGGCCAGGCCGTACACAAACACCATCTCGGCTTGTTCCCGACATGAACCGAACCATTATGCCACTTATAGTACTCTCCGGCAATCACACAGGCTACAACACACAAGGAACACATGGCACAGGGTTAGAGGAACTTTTATTCGTCAGCGCCATCTACCGCAGAAAAGACGCAATTCCGGACACATCTTCATAGGACCCTTTTTCCTCCATTTCCATTCAGATATCCGTCCTCCGCGCCTCCAGTTAGTCGGTTTTATTAATGTTCACACGGCTAAGAATTTATTCCCACACTACCTGCAGGTAATTTCCATTCTCACTGCATGCTGCACAACGAGGGCTAAAACCAGTTATGAAAAAAACTCTACTAAGATGGAAGCGTCACACAACGTGTATTACGTACACTGCTGACCATTAAAATTGCTACACCACGAAGATGACGTGCTACAGACGCGAAATTTAACCGACAGGAAGAAGACGCTGTGATACGCAAATGATTAGCTTATCAGAGCATTCACACATGGTTGGCGCCGGTGGCGACATCTACAACACGCTGACATGAGGAAAGTTTCCAACCGATTTCTCATACACAAACAGCAGTTGACCGGCGTTGCCTGGTGAAACGTTGCTGTGATGCCTCGTGTAAGGAGGAGAAATGCATACCATCACGTTTCCGACTATGATAAAGGTCGGATTGCAGCCTATCGCGATTGCATTTTATCGTATCGCGACACTGCTGCTCGCGTTGATCGAGATCCAATGACAATTAGCAGAATATGGAATCGGTGGGTTCAAGAGGATAATACGGAACGCCGTGCTGGATCCCAACGGCCTCTCACTAGCGGTCGAGATGAAAGGCATCTTATCCGGATGGCTGTAACGGATCGTGCAGCCACGTCTCGATCCCTGAGTCAACAGATGGGGGCGATTGCAAGACACCAACCATCTGCACGAACAGTTCGACGACGTTTGCAGCAGCATGGACTATCAGCTCGGAGACGTTGGCTGCGGTTACCCTTGACGCTGCATCACAGAGAGGAGCGCCTGCGATGGTGTACTCAACAACGTACCTGGGTGCACGAATGGCAAAACGTCTTTTTTTCGGATGAATCCCGCTTCTGTTTACAGTATCATGATGGTCGCATCCGTGTTTGGCGACATCGCACATTGGAAGCGTGTATTCGTCATCGCCATACTGGCATATCACCCGGCGTGATGGTGATGGGGTGCCATTGGTTACACGTCTCGGTCACGTCTTGTTCGCATTGACGGCACTTTGAACAGTGGACGTTACATTTCAGATGTGTTACGACCCGTGGCTCTACCTTCATTCGATCCCTGCGAAACCCTACATTTCAGCAGGGTAATGCACGACCGCATATTGCAGGTCCTGTACGGGCATTTCTGGATGCAGAAAATGTTCGACTGCTGCCCTGGCCAGCACATTCTCCAGATCTCTCATCAATTGAAAAGTCTGGTCAATGGTGTCAAGCAACTGGCTCCTCACAATACGCCAGTCACTAGTCTTGAGGAACTGTGGTATCGTGTTGAAGCTGCATGGGCAGCTGTACCTGTACACGCCATCCAAGCTCTGTTTGACTCAATGCCCAGGCGTATCAAGGCCGTTATTACGGAAAGAGGTGGTTGTTCTAGGTACTGATTTCTCAGTATCTATGCACCCAAATTGGATGAAAATGTAATCACATGTCAGTTCTAGTATAATATATTTATCCAATGAATACCCGTTTATCATCTGCATTTCTTGTTGGTGTAGCAATTTTAATGGCCAGTAGTGTAATATTATTAAAACTCACATGCTCTCTTAAAAGTTAGGGCCATAAACTTCTGAATGTAAGGAACTTCATGCGATGGCAGAGTCGTGTGAGTGCTGCCCTTGCTGCGTCGAGCCCCCGTGGGTGGCTGCCCTGATGGAGAGAGAGCAGCCCCCGGGAACTGGTAATCCCTGACCGGATATTGCGATCGGCGGGACGGCGCGGGCTAATCCCCTGTGTCGCTGCGGCCTTTCCCCAGGCTGTTGCTCATTTCCTCTGAACAGAGCGCCTGAACGGCGAAAACCGTGCAGTGCTGGCTGCAACTTCGGGCTCAGTTAACGGAATGCGTACGAAACGAGGAAATTGTTATATTGTACAACACATTGCATTACATCTTGATATTCACCTCGATAATGTACTGTGCACTTTAGCCAGTGTGCGATTTGTGCTTTTACCAGTGGGGGGGGGGGGGAGGGGGGGTTGTCTTAGGGGGTTAGTATAATCACATATGTTACTAACCTGGACCGTGGCGTTACCCATGGTTAAACATTTACTTATAAATAGATATTAATGCCGAAGCTCACTATTCACTCGTATGCACTATCAGAAAAGCCATCCTTTGTTATATCTTTAAAAGTACATTGTAGGTAAAGCTTATTTACAAAATCATCTACATACAGGTATACGACGGGAATTCAAAAAGTAAAGGCACATTTGTCAAAAGCTGTACTTATTCTGATGATAGAAAACTGAAACATGCGTTATTTTTCTACGTAACTTCCCAGGACTTCAATGCAGTTTTGACGACGTTTTACGAGTTTTTTTTTAATTTCTTCAGAAAATACGATTTTCGGTTGCATCTGTAACCAATTTTGCACCCGCAGCAATGACATCTTCATCACTTTCAAATCTTCTTCGCTGTAGTGCTTCCGTTAAGGGTCCAAACATGTGAAAATCACTTGGAGCCAGGTCTGTACTGTATGGTGGATGTTCCAGCACCTCGAATCTCAACTCCTTTATTGCGTCGGCTGTCCGTTTGGCAGAATGTGGGCGAGCGTTATCTTGCTGCAGGATGACACCTCTTCACAGTCTTCCACGACGTTTGGATTTGATTGCAGGTTTTAGTTTCTACGCAACACATCACATCCACCAAAAAATACAGACCTGGCTCTAAAGCCTCGTTTATGCTGGGGCGACGTCTTGCAACATTGTGGCATGCTACGGAAATGTGGCGTACGTTGCATGCGGCAGGTTAATTTATGCCAAAGCAACAGAATTTGTGCCACACGTGTGTCGGTCTTGCAGTATGAAGGATGATAAAGTATCGCAGCGGCGGCCTACTTGGTACTTGCACATGCAGCTAACAACGGAAATGAAAACCAAACGAAAAGAAAACGATGGTGGAAGAGAAGAGTATTTGAAGAAGGTCCACGAAATAGTATCCTAGGAACTAGAAGCAGACGATGGTGCGTTATTTAGTAATGTGTGCTTTCGTCCCAGGTGCGTTAGTCCGTGCCATACCATTGCCAAAAGGTGGTCTAACGGTAAATAAATGTTCGCACAGGTACCGGTCACCACCCTGTGTCAGGGCCCGGGGTGGGACTTTCAGCCCCCAGCTCACCCAACTCTGCGGTACGACTGCTGCGGTATGAAAGCCACACCACTTCCCTCGGAAGTTCGCAAGTAAACGGATGACACACCTTAGACAAAAGCAACAATGACAACATGAGAATGATGATTTAGTTCTAAATGTTTTGAAATGCTTAACTACTACATAACACTTTTTCAAAATTAGTAAGCAAACATATTAATAGTATTAATAGTAAGATTGTGTTAAAAACTTTCAGTGTTCGGCTCCACAAATTTAAATTATATGTAAAGTTTTACTCCAGTGCATGGGATATAAACATCCCAGGTTGGGATGCATAAACTAAAGCCAGAGGAGGGGATGGTCTGATGCAGAGGGGAGGAAATCCCCCCCCATCCCCCCCTGCAAATCGCACACTGACTTTAGTCTGCTTACCCCCCCCCCCCCCCCAACACGCACACACACACACAGAGAGAGAGAGAGAGAGAATTTAGATGCACTTGCTCTTACAGTATTGCCATATACATCTCCCATACGCGATCCATCACTCGTTAGCTAAATAATAAATATTTCACCAATTGTTTATCTGTAACTAGTTTGCATCCATATTACGTATGTACTGCCAACGTGTGAACACGAGCACATCTTGAAATATTCACTTTCGACCTGAAACGCCTGGTTAAATCCGCAGGACTGAACAGGTAGTTGGAATTGTGGAAAGCGGCGAAAAATGAGCGGCTGTCAGTTACACTCGAACACATATAACTTTATTTAGTTGCCCAAACATCACAGCGCAAATTTCCGAGCTTAACTATCGACTGAATATGTCATACAATCTTATGGCTTAAGGCACAACCTTTTCAATTTTTAAAACGGCTGGAGCCCCTTGGTTTAAAACACAACTACAATAAATTTTCAAAAGGCAGAAAGCCCAAAACTTTATTCAGAAAAAAAATTTAAATGAGGCTGAAGGCCCAAACAATCTAAGACTTAGCAAGTAAGGAAGGAATTTTAATTTCAAGACGGCTGAAAGCCCATGATTGCAAAAACACAACAACAATAAATTTTCAAAAGGCAGAAGGCCCTAAGCTTTATCTAAAAAAAATATTTTAAATGAGGCTGAAGGCCCATACAATGCAAGACTTGATAAGTAGGGAACTACCATTATTAAAATGGCTGAATGCCATACAAATTCAAACCATCGGCTATGAGCCACTAAAACACATAATTAAACACCAATAAGAAAAGGCAGTACAGCCAGTGGCGCTCAGAAGTTTCCGGGGGTCGGTATGCACTTGAAATATTAACGTTTTCTTAGGGGAAACAGAAAGTCGGCCCAACTATATCCGACCTGCCGGCAACCCAACCAAGAGACAGTCAACGGACCCATCGACAAGACGACTTGCTTTCCACCTGACCAGTCCACAAGGAACTCCAGAGTCAAAACGTAAAATGCGTAGCCGCCCACAACCAAGTATGCATAAGCTGTCAAAACTGCACACACGTGTTGGACAGCGACAACACGGTGAGGGAAGGACACTGCCTGAATTTTTAAGCCAGCGGCCAGGGCAGGTAACCAGAACGCTAACGGCCACAAGGCAGAAAATTCCGCTGGTGCACTTGGACTTCAAATAACCAAAATACAGTTCAACTCCACCAGATGGTGGCCAAACTTTGGCCAACTCGAACGCTCGCTGTTGCTCACGGAAATATCCCGAAGAGCCAACCATGAAAACCAACGGCACAATGTGAACAGACTGGCTTCGGTAATTAAATCACCACTCAACTCTGATGTCCTGGGTCGGTGAGCCACGAACCTTGTAGCAATCGGAACAGCTCCCACACACTCCGACGCTGCGTAGAGACGGCCAGCGGGCCCGGCCCACTGCGCCGCGAGAAGGTTTCCTGGCTGATCCACACCAACCGACCGACTGCCGAGCATCGGCTAGCTAGCCGCAAACTACACTCCTGGAAATTGAAATAAGAACACCGTGAATTCATTGTCCCAGGAAGGGGAAACTTTATTGACACATTCCTGGGGTCAGATACATCACATGATCACACTGACAGAACCACAGGCACATAGACACAGGCAACAGAGCATGCACAATGTCGGCACTAGTACAGTGTATATCCACCTTTCGCAGCAATGCAGGCTGCTATTCTCCCATGGAGACGATCGTAGAGATGCTGGATGTAGTCCTGTGGAACGGCTTGCCATGCCATTTCCACCTGGCGCCTCAGTTGGACCAGCGTTCGTGCTGGACGTGCAGACCGCGTGAGACGACGCTTCATCCAGTCCCAAACATGCTCAATGGGGGACAGATCCGGAGATCTTGCTGGCCAGGGTAGTTGACTTACACCTTCTAGAGCACGTTGGGTGGCACGGGATACATGCGGACGTGCATTGTCCTGTTGGAACAGCAAGTTCCCTTGCTGGTCTAGGAATGGTAGAACGATGGGTTCGATGACGGTTTGGATGTACCGTGCACTATTCAGTGTCCCCTCGACGATCACCAGTGGTGTACGGCCAGTGTAGGAGATCGCTCCCCACACCATGATGCCGGGTGTTGGCCCTGTGTGCCTCGGTCGTATGCAGTCCTGATTGTGGCGCTCATCTGCACGGCGCCAAACACGCATACGACCATCATTGGCACCAAGGCAGAAGCGACTCTCATCGCTGAAGACGACACGTCTCCATTCGTCCCTCCATTCACGCCTGTCGCGACACCGCTGGAGGCGGGCTGCACGATGTTGGGGCGTGATCGGAAGACGGCCTAACGGTGTGCGGGACCGTAGCCCAGCTTCATGGAGACGGTTGCGAATGGTCCTCGCCGATACCCCAGGAGCAACAGTGTCCCTAATTTGCTGGGAAGTGGCGGTGCGGTCCCCTACGGCACTGCGTAGGATCCTACGGTCTTGGCGTGCATCCGCGCGTCGCTGCGGTCCGGTCCCAGGTCGACGGGCACGTGCACCTTCCGCCGACCACTGGCGACAACATCGATGTACTGTGGAGACCTCACGCCCCACGTGTTGAGCAATTCGGCGGTACGTCCACCCGGCCTCCCACATGCCCACTATACGCCCTCGCTCAAAGTCCGTCAACTGCACATACGGTTCACGTCCACGCTGTCGCGGCATGCTACCAGTGTTAAAGACTGCGATGGAGCTCCGTATGCCACGGCAAACTGGCTGACACTGACGGCGGCGGTGCACAAATGCTGCGCAGCTAGCGCCATTCGACGGCCAACACCGCGGTTCCTGGTGTGTCCGCTGTGCCGTGCGTGTGATCATTGCTTGTACAGCCCTCTCGCAGTGTCCGGAGCAAGTATGGTGGGTCTGACACACCGGTGTCAATGTGTTCTTTTTTCCATTTCCAGGAGTGTATAAGCACCAGACCAAAGGTAGTACAAGGTGCGAATATCGATACACACCCCTGCTGCCACACGTAGAAAGAGGAAGAACCACGGCATAACCGCAATAACCGCGGGAAACCAAACGCAAAGTAACAGTCAAGGTTTAAACCAACGCATAAGCCGGGGCCAGCACGGCTCACGACCATCATCTATAGTTGTAAATTTCGATATAAAGAAAAGAACAGCAATTAGTCGCAGAATCCTTCGTTTACAGGAGCAGATCTAGATTTCAACTATTACATCGTTATTACCAGCGCCAAAAATACAAAGATAGGTGGTATCAACAAAAGATACAAAATATACCAAATACCGTAGGTACAGGAAGGCAAGTAAGTACATAGCAATAACGTACCAGTTACCAACAAGCAACATAGGCCCAATGTGTCGGAGTATAAACACTAATAAATGACATGGGCATGCATGTAATTGACGGAGAACTGAGGCATTAACGGCATTAACATTCATCGTCGGGGCCTGTGATGCTTCCTGTCGCAGGATACATCGAAAATATGTTTTATTGTTTTGTAATAAAACCGTACATTCCCGTATTAGGAGCTGAAAACCCGTGAAGTCAGCATCGCACATGAAATCTTCTTTATCTGGATTTCTCACTAGTTTCGGCTAACAATCTAGCCATCATTATATCTAAGATATAAAATAGATTTTTCTCATGATAGCAACATACAGCAGTTTACAGGAGTGTATATAATGTTGTAGTAGGGTTCAAGAGTATATTCATGAATTAATTACAGAACACATAACCATAAAAAATTACGGCTTCACACATTGTTAAAATATTTATTAAACTAATAACATCATACTTGACAACTAAAACAGGATTTCATCCTTCGTACCCAGTGTAACTGTATGATGGTTATAAAACTGAAAATATGCATCAATATTGAGAAGAGGCAATGAAATAATATTTGTATACGTAATTATCCACTAAAATGTCTAAATGTAAACGATATACTATTACCAATGGCATTACACTATAACAACTTAGTAACTGACAATCAGTTCAAAAATGGTTCAAATGGCTCTGAGCACTATGGTACTTAACATCAGAGGTCATCAGTCCCCTAGAACTTAGAACTACTTAAAACTAACTAACCTAAGGACATCACACACATCCAGGCCCGAGGCAGGATTCGAACCTGCGACCGTAGCGGTCGCGCGGTTCCAGACTGAATCACCTAGAACCGCTCGGCCTGACAATCAGTATTTACATCATTTCGTAATAGAGACCATCATATATATGTTGCTATGACATGGTTCATGTGAACACCATGGCAGGTGATACCATTACAACGTACAAGAAATGGAACATGCGGCATGTACATATTTACACATGTGTGGCCGGTACTGTGACGAAATAGGGACTGACAGCCGTCAGGTGAAGACCGCTAGATGGCGTTGGCAGCATAAAATCTACAGTTTGAAGAACAAGGTATAAATGTTTTTAAAATTAAATAGTTGACATTACTACAGCTCGTTTCATAGTTCAACTAACAAGGCTTTAACGATAATAACTAGCATCATAGCAATGTAATTTTATGTAATGATATATCTTATTAATACTTTAAAGTGGCTCACCAACCTTAGACATCGCCTCAAAATATGTTTATTTTTATTTTTAATGCATGTCCTTCAACGAATTAAATTACTCGGAATATCGCCAACATGCAGCACTTTGGGGCACAATTGATGTGGAACTAATGACAGAAAAATTTTCTGTCGTTGGGACGGTGGTGGTAACAACAACAGATTATACAGTTATTGTGTAGACATTACACAGTTATTCTGTCAATATCACCCGTCTTCCCCGTAACTTATCCCTATTTCCCTCAGAATTTCGAACATCCAGTATCATTTTACTTTGTCGTCGAACGCTTTTCGTAGGTCGGCAAATCCTATGAACGTGTCCTGATTTTTCTTCATTATGGCTTTCATTATCAGCCACAACGTGAGAACTGCCTCTCTAGTGCATTTACCTTTCCTAAAGCAAAACTGATCGATCTCTAAAAGATTCTCAATTTTCCTTTCTATTTTTCTATATACACTACTGGCCATTAAAATTCCAACACCACGAAGATGACGTGGTACAGACGCGAAACTTAACCGACAGGAAGAAGATGCTGTGATACGCAAATGATTAGCTTTTCACAGCATTCACACAAGGTTGGCACCGGTGGCGACACCTACAACGTGCTGACATGAGGAAAGTTTCCAACCGATTTCTCATACACAAACAGCAGTTGACCAGCGTCGCCTGGTGAAACGTTATTGTGATGCTTCGTGTAAGGAGGAGAAATGCGTAACATCCGTGCTTGGCGACATCGCGGTGAACGTACATTGGAAGCGTGTATTTGTCATCGCCATACTGGCGTATCGCCCGGCATGATGGTATGGGGTGCCATTGGTTACACGTCTCGGTCATCACTTGTTCGCATTGACGGCACTTTGAACAGTGGACGTTACATTTCAGATGTGTTACGACCCGTGGCTCTACCCTTCATACGATCACTGCGAAACGCTACATTTCAGCAGGATAATGCACGACTGCATGTTGCAGGTCCTGTACGAGCCTTTCCGGATACAGAAAATGCTCGACTGCTGCCCCGGCCAGCACATTCTCCAGATCTCTCACCAATTGAAAACGTCTGGTCAATGGTGGCCGAGCAACTGGCTCGTCACAACACGCCAGTCACTACTCTTGATGAACTGTGGTATCGTGTTGAAGCTGAATGGGCAGCTGTACCTGTACACGCCATCCAAGCTCTGTTTGACACAATGGCCAGGGGTATCAAGGCCGTTATTACGGCCAGAGGTGGTTGTTCTGGGTACTGATTTCTCAGGATCTATTCACCCAAATTGCGTGAAAATGTAATCACTTGTCAGTTCTAGTATAATATATTTGTACAATGAATACCTGTTTATCATCTGCATTTCTTCTTGCTGTAGCAATTTTAATGGCCAGTAGTGTATTCTTGTCAGCAACTTGGATGCATAAGCTATTAAGCTGGTTGTGCGATAATTCTCGCACTCGTCGGTTCTTAGCTATCTTTGGAATCGTGAAAATAATAGTCGTTTTGTTTCCGCTTCCCCCGATGATTTTAGAAAGTCCAATGGAATTTTATCCATCCCTTCTGCCTTATTTGATATTAAGTTTTCCAAAGGTCTTTCAAATTCTGTTTCTAATACTGGATTCCCCACCTCTGGCCTGTAGACTCCCGTTTCTTCTTCTATCACGTCCTCAGACAAGTCTTCCCCCTCATAGAAGCCATCACTGTAATCTTTACACCTACCCATCTCGTCTTTGCATTTAACAGAGGAATTAAGATTGCACTCTTGATGTCACCGCCCTTGCTCTAACTTTCACCGAAGGTTGTTTTGAGTTTTTCATATGCTAAGTACGTGTTTTCGACAGTCATTTCTTTTTTGATTTCTTCACATTTTTACCGTAGCTGTTTCGCCTTAGCTTCGCTGCACCTCCTATTTATATCATTCCTAAATGACTTGTATTTCTGTGTTCCTGAATTTACGGGGGCATTTATGTACTTCCTTCTTTCGCCGTTAAACTGAAGGATGTCTTCTGTTAGTCATGGTTTCCTTGCAGTTACCTTCCTAGTATTTTCCTTCCAACTTCTGTGATTCTCCTTCTTACAGACGTCGATTTCTCTGGCTGCTGAATTATTCATTATCGCAGTATCTATAACCACACGGAACTTCAAGCGTATCGCTTCAGTCCTTAGTACTTCCGTATCCCACTTCTTTGCGCACTGATTCTTCCTGACTAGTCGCTTAAACATCAGTCTTCTTTTCATCACAATTGCGATATGAGTCGATATCTGCTACTGGGCACATATTACAATCCAGTATCTGATTTCGGATCTCTATTTGACCATGTTGTAATCTAACAGAAATCATCCTGTATTTCCCGGCTTTTTCAAGTATACCTCCTTCCCTTGTGATACTTGAACAGAGTATTCGTTTCGTTATAACCATCTGATATTTATTGCACAACTCAATTAGTCTTTCCCCTCTTTTATTCCTACTATCTAGCTCATATTCTCCCACAACCCTTTCTTCAACTGCTTCCCCTATAACAGCATTCCAATCTCCTATGAATATTTAATTTTCATCTCCCTTTACATATAGAATTACCTGTTTAATATCCTCATATACTTTCCCTATATCTTCATCTACTGCTTGCGACGTTGGGATGTATATCTGAATTATTGTTGTCGTGTTAGTTTACTGTCGATTCTGATTAGAACAATCCTATTTTTGGAGTTTTCACCATAACTCACTGTCTGTCTTACCTTCCTATTCATAACGAATACTACTCCCATTACACCATTTTCTACTGCTGTTGACGTCATCGCATGCTTATCTGCTCAGAAATCCTTGCCTTCTTTCCACTTCACTTCACTGACCCCCATTATTTTTAGACTGAACATTAGCGTAACCCTTTTCAAATTTTCTTTCTCTACTACGTTAAATCTCCTGACATTACATGCCCCGGCTAGTAGAACGCTATCCTTTTGTTGGTTATTCAGTCTTTTTCTCATAGTCACCTTCCTCTTGGCAGTCCCCTTCTGGAGATCCGAGTGTGAGACTAGTCCGTAATCCTTTGCCAGTGGAGAGATCATCGTGACACATTATCAGTTACTGGCCACATGTCTTGTAGATACACACAATATTCCTTTAATTCAGTGGTTTATATTGCCTTCTGCATACTCATGCCATTGATTACT
Source organism: Schistocerca cancellata (assembly GCF_023864275.1). NCBI lineage: Eukaryota > Metazoa > Arthropoda > Insecta > Orthoptera > Acrididae > Schistocerca > Schistocerca cancellata. The sequence continues at coordinate 932,423,218 of NC_064627.1, forward strand.
ACTGATTCTTCCGCCTTTAGGGCCAGTTTCGTATCCTAAGGGCAAGAGAGTGCCTAAACCTCAGTCCCCTCCTCCCCCCTCTCTTTGACAAGGTTGTTAGGCTGGTACCAGAATGAAGGTGATTTCTTATGCCCGAATTCTTCGGGCGCCAATTCTGAAGATTTTTATCCAACATTTATGTAGTAGCAAGGTTCGAACCAGGAACCGAGGACTTTTTGATTATTTGTCTGAGATGGCCGGTGAGCCATCTTCATATAAATAGTTAAGGCTCGCCGGCCATTTGACCATCTTCTTCTGTGCGGATGCACGAACAGTGCCACAACTCTTACAGGAATCGGGAAAAAACCTCGAGTAATGAGTATAATGGGCATGGGCACTATGAATATAGTGCGGGACAACAAGTTGAGAATGTTGGTCTCACGGGAGGCGTGCCAGAGATAATTCCCTGCAATCGCACTGCCCTCTGTGTCCTCGGTGGCTTAGATGGATACAGCGACTGCCATATAAGCAGGAGATCCCGGGTTCGAGTCCCGGTCGGGGCACACACTTTCAACTGTCCTCGTTGACTTACATCAACGCCTGTATGCAGCTACGTGTATTCATTTCATTGCAATTTCATTCTAACCAGCTGCATGGTCACCGATGGTTTCTGTTCTTTCGGACAAGTACGAAAGAACAGATACCATCTTTATATACAGGGCGTTTCAAAAAGAAAGAGCAGATTTCAAACATTTATTTCTCAAAAACTACAAATGATAGAAACACAATTCAAACGTTTCTTGTCAGAGAAAGGTTCAAAGTTTTTCAATGGTCCGCGCAGAAGTTCCATGCAAATCCGCAGTGGCGCTGGCGTTTGTTTGTAGGAAAATGGCGACGACACCACAGGAACGATCATTTTGTGTGCTGCAATTTGCAAAGTTAGAGTCCATTGTTGGTGTGCAACGTGCATTCCGCCGTCAATTCAACAAACAGCCGCCTCGTCATAAGCAAATTTATGAGTGGCATCACAGATTCGTAGAAGATGGTTGCATCTGCAAGCGAAAAAGCACGGGTCGTCCACGCACATCGGATGAAAATGTCGAGCGTGTCCGTGCAGCTTACGAAAGGAGCCCTAGAAAATCCACGACACGGGCAAGTCACGAACTAAACATGTCTAAAACAACGGTATGGCGCGTTCTGAGTAACCGTCTGCACATGAAGCCGTACAAACTGCAGTTATTGCAAGCATTGCGTCCTGACGACCACAACAAAAGGTTCGAATTTTCAACTGCAATTCTACAGGACATGGAAGAGGACAATTTTGCCGAACGATTAATTTTTTCAGATGAATCAACGTTTCACATTTCTGGTAAAGTTAATCGGCATAACGTACGAATTTGGGCGAGTGAAACTCCGAGGGACGTTATTCAACATGAAAGAGACTCACCAAAGGTTAACGTCTTTTGTGCAATTTCGGTAAACAAAGTTTATGGACCTTTCTTTTTCATGGAGAAAACTATCACAGGAACCATTTACCTGGACATGTTAGAAAACTGGCTATTTCCTCAACTTCAGGAAGATTCAAATCACTTCATCTTCATGCAAGATGGCGCCCCACCACACTTCTCTGAACCTGTACGACGGTACCTAAATAACACCATTCCAGGACGGTGGATTGGAAGAGCAGGAGCACAAGATCAATGTCATCGTCTGTGGCCTCCCAGGTCACCAGACCTTACTCCCTGCGATTTTTATTTGTGGGGGTACATAAAGGACTGTGTTTATGTCCCACCTATGCCCGCTACTCTTCAAGAGGTACGACATCGAATTGTTGCGGCCGTGAATTCGGTAACTAAAGACCAGTTGCGTCGTGTGTGGCAAGAAATGAGATACCGGTTTGATATTTGTCGTGTAACAAATGGTGCTCATATTGAGGTACAGTTTTGATATTTGTTGTGTAACATTTGGTACTCATATTGAGTGAAGGACCGTTGGAATTGTGTTTCTATCATTTGTAGTTTTTGAGAAATAAATGTTTGAAATCTGCTCTTTCTTTTTGAAACGCCCTGTACATTATTGGGAAGTGTCAAAGACGATCTCGGTTTGCGGAAGGCCGGCATATACCAGATTCTGTGCCAGCATGGGAAGACTTATACTGGACAGACAGTGCGCACCATCAAAGATCGTTGCCGAGAACATCAGAGGCACACTGGACTTAGGTACCCCAACAAGTAGGCGGTCGCAGAGCACTGTTTGTCCGAAAATCACGGAATAGACTACCAACATACCAGGGTCTTGGCACAGACATCTAAATACTGGGACAGCGTCGTTAGAGAGGCTATCGAAATTCGTACCCATGATGGACTCATCAACCGAGATTGCGGTTATAGCCTCAGCAAGGCATGGGAATCAGCAAGGGCGGACTAGACAACTACACCGACGCCACCACAGACACCTACATCTGCATCTACATCCATAATCCGCAAGCCACCTGACGGTGTGTGGCGGAGGGTACCTTGAGTACCTCTATCGCTTCTCCCTTCTATTCCAGTCTCGTATTGTTCGTGGAAAGAACGATTGTCGGTATGCCTCTGTGTGGGCCCTAATCTCTCTGATTTTATCCTCATGGTCTCTTCGCGAGATATACGTAGGAGGGGGAAATATACTGCTTGACTCCTCGGTGAAGGTATGTTCTCGAAACTTCAACAAAAGCCCGTACCGAGCTACTGAGCGTCTCCCCTGCAGAGTCTTCCACTGGAGTTTATCTATTATCTCCGTAACGCTTTCGCGATTACTAAATGATCCTGTAACGAAGCGCGCTGCTCTCCGTTGGATCTTCTTTATCTCTTCTATCAACCCTATTGGTACGGATCTCACACTGCTGAGCAGTATTCAAGCAGCGGGCGAACAAGCGTACTGTAACCTACTTCCATTGTTTTCGGATTGCATTTGTTTGGATTCTTCCAATGAATCTCAGTCTGGCATCTGCTTTACAGACGATCAACTTTATATGGTCATTCCATTTTAAATCACCCTTAATGCGTACTCCCAGATAATTTATGGAATTAACTGCTTCCAGTTGCTGACCTGCTATATGTAGCTAAATGTCATCCACAAGGTCATTTATGTATATTGTGAAAAGCAACGGTCCTACGACACTCCCCAGCAACATACCTGAAATCACTCTTACTTCGTTATTCGGGTAACATTGCTTCTTTGTTTGTGCTATGACATTATAAGGTGGATAGATGATCGCGCCTCGAGATTTCGCCCCTTTTTGCCAATAAATATAATCTTCTTTTCCCAAAAAAAATGGCTCTAAGCACTATGGGAGTTAACATCTGCGGTAATCAGTCCCCTAGACTTAGAACTAATTAAACCTAACTAACCTAAGGACATCACGCAGATCCATGCCCGAGGCAGGATTCGAACCTGCGACCGCTGCAGCAGCGCGGTTCCGGACTGAAGCGACTAGAACCGCTCGGTCACATCGGCCGACTTCTTTCCCATGTCAGAGTCAATAATGAGCGCCAAGGTTTCTTCGGGTGAGTAAGACTTCATAACCGAATATGATGGCTTTTCGCCGGCAGCAGTGGCCGTGTGGTTCTAGGCGCTACAGTCTGGAACCGAGTAACGGCTACGGTCGCAGGTTCGAATCCTGCCTCGGGCATGGATGTGTGTGATGTCCTTAGGTTAGTTAGGTTTAATTAGTTCTAAGTTCTAGGCGACTGATGACCTCAGAAGTTAAGTCGCATAGTGCTCAGAGCCATTTGAACCTTTTTTTTTTTTTTGATGGATTTTTGTGAATGTGTTTCATGCGTTTGTATCTGCGAGGGCTTGTGGTTAGGAGTAAGTTTACTACTTGTGCAGCTGTTCTTTTTCCACTCTTATTAAGGCTGCTATAAGCAGCAGTACACAAAAGCTCTGGGGTTGACTCAGCAATAATTGGTTGCACTATTCTTCGTTTTGATCGTTGAGAGCTCTCTTCAAAAGATTTTGCAGGTCTTCCTCTAGGTTTTTTTCACTTGTAAATCTTCGTTTGTGGTTGTAGTGCTTAGAGTTGGCAAGACCAAGTCGTTTTTTAACCATTCTGAATTGGATTTGGTAAATCTTTCCATATTACAATTGGACTTTTTCCACTTTTGTAGCAATTTTGAGACAAACACTTTTAAATTGACTCAATTTTACATACAATGTCTTTTGACTGTTTATATTCACAAACATTTATGGAATATATGAGTCGTTAATCATTCTATACACTTAGACTGTGATTGTTTGTAAAAGTTCTCCTTTTTTAACACTAAACTACATCCATTTTCCTCATATTTAATTCTGAGTGACTTGGTCCACTCCGACTACCTGTAAAGAAAAGTGTCTGGTGTCAGAATGCGTTGATTTGAGTTCCTAGAATTTTCAATACTAATGGTCAACAAATGCACCAGTGTAAATATTTAGGACAGAGAGCGGTACTAAGCGGAACTTTTTTTGAAAGTCTAAGGAAAGATATTTTTTATAAAATCGTCATTTACTATTAACAAGGGTAAAAAAATGAATTGTAACGTTGTCTATTTAATGAACAGACCGGTGGCTTCCACCTCCATGATAAATATTGAGATTTTGGCATGAGATGATCAAAAAATTCACGTTATAATCCTTTCGAGTTTCGAATGCATCTTGCCTGTCAGACCCTCACACGCCTTTATTATCAACATAACTAAGTATATTTTACGGCAGTGCGATGGACCAGTTACCTGAGGTGAAGAATACAAGGACGTTTAGACCTAATCTATAAGTGTGAAAATCGATTTTTGGCCGCCTAAAGTGGTCATTTTGCCGTGTGTGCAGCGAGCGGTCTACCCAACGGGAGGCCCTTGTCACACGACTTCAATTTACCAGAGAGCCGCACGGGGTAGCCGCGGGGTCAAGGGGCATTTTGCAACGGTTCACTCGGCTCGCCCCGTGGAGGTTCGAGTCCTCCCTCGGGCAACGATCCTCTAACCGGCAAAGAACGTGCTCGAGCTATCGAACTCGGCGAATGGCTCAATCTACACTTTTAAAATTAAAGTCGTAAACACCCACGTATGACGGCGGCGCTATAAACAGCCCGTTATTTGTAATCTGTGACGCTCGGCTACGTTGGTCGAGCGAAACATGTAAAAATAAAAAACGATATTACATGTGATTTATGGCTGCTCGGCAGTTTTAATTTCTAGCGGTCGCTGTTCCCTTGCAGGCAAATTTCTGCTCTAGCTACATCTGCTCTTTGTCAGAATCGTTTCTATCTCTGGCATTCTTGGTTTGTGGTATGGTCACTGAACATGTAGTAGTGCTCATCTGCGATGCCCTAGGACACATAAGATCGAGTTTAGAAAACCAGGATATAGGACAATTCATACGCATACAAGATGACTGGAACTCTATAAGCAACATCGCAGACTACGTATAGCGAGCACTACATGCGGCATACAAACAGGAGAGATTGTACGCTAGAATACGACAGGCTCCACATCGAACACATCAGCAGTACACAGTAAACGACATAGAAACAAGCACAGACACGGAATCGAATGCCATATCACACACAGGAAGTGAAGATGAGACAAACGTACCAACATAGCAAAAGTAAGCGAAGGTTCTACAACACTAAATCGAATCAGTCTGAAAAAAAACCCCTCTCAGTTCAGCTGTTTGTTATACCATTTCATAGAATGTAACACTATCTGAAGATGTGACATTTTTTCTTCTTTCGCTGCATCACGTGTGACTGGCTCGAAGATTCACCGGGACCTCGCACCTGATGCAGCTTACTATGACATTTTAAATCAACTCCCAATCTCCACTGTTACCTGATGTTTGGAAACACATAATAACCTAACTAATCGATACATTAAATTGAGTATTACCACTGTCAAGAAAATAGGTGTAACAGACGTAACCACACACACAGAAGGTAGAAAGGAAAGAACTGTCACATCATATCTCAGTCAAATTTCTGTCTTTTGTTTCTTCCATTAAATACATCTTTAGTTTAAATTTAAAATACAGCCACAGCCTATTAATGTATCTTATTTATTATCCTTATATAAGCTATTATATATATATATATATATATATATATATATATATATGTATGTATGTATGTATGTATAAATTACGAATGCATATGCACAATTTTGTTTAAACTTGTTGATTATGCCCCTTACATGAAGTCATTAAAGATCGGTTAACTCATGATGAGCGAACAGTAGGGCTCAACAAAAATGACTGACAAGGCACAATGCATCTTGTAGAGGGTATAGTATGGACGTATTGGAATAATTAATGTCAGGTGATGGTTTTAAAGTAATTCACACGACATGAAAACTTTGTGGAAACGCGTCGATTTTCTGGAGGCTAGTTTATCCCAGGGAAGTATTCAGAGTTGACCGTGGCTGGCTGGGGAGCGGCGAAGGGAAGCGACAGTAGGCAGCTTAGGACAGCTCAAACTCTGGGAAAGCAGTAATGGGGCAGGGCCTCCAGCTGCCTTAAGATGAGTGACAGTGAGGGTGGAGGGGGGTGGTTGACCCCATACTGGTGTACCGGGAAGCAGACGGAGAACTTGTATGCCTGTTGATAAATGTCCGTCATCTCGTTTTCAGTTAAACATGCGAGAAAGCTGCGCAAAGCTATGGTGGAGCGGTCAACAGAGGCTAAAATATGTGTGTTCGTGACTATAGCAACTTCATGCTGAATTCACAGTCCACAGAGTCTGAAGTAAATCAGGTGAAGAGCGACAGAATGAAATACACCGGCCTCCGATGGAAACGTAGGACCAAGGAATTTGAAGTACTCTCCTGGGACTCAGAATTCCGGAAAAATTGGTGTTTTGTGCAGACGCTAACCTTGATGGGTGGCCTGGGAGGAGCTAAATAGAAGAAGTTGGGAGGAAGGTAAATTTTGTGGAAATTTGTTCATTTCCCAGAGCAGGCATTGGTCGGCGCTGGGAAGCGATGCATAGTTAACGCGACTTGTGCTGCAATTGGCAAAGGGGTTTTTGCTGGAGGGGAAACCGAGGCGAAGAGCGGACTGGGAGGAGTCTCAGTAGAGGCCTTCCGTTCCCAGCTTGCCTAGAGTGTGGACGTGGCATTCTTTACTCAGCTTGCCTGGGAAAGAGTGAGCATCTCTGCAGTTTAGGATCTAGCAAATGGAACGATTGAGATTGGAGATAGAAAGTTTTGGTTCAGCTATGTACTGAGCAAGATAGCTAAGAGTGGATAGACGAGCGCAGCCTTGCAGCACCATGAGGCCAGCCGACGTCCTCACAATGACGACGCCCCGCCAAGCTGAAAATGGCTCTGAGCACTATGGGACTCAACTGCTGTGGTCATCAGTCCCCTAGAACTTAGAACTACTTAAACCTAACTAACCTAAGGACATGACACACATCCATGCCCGAGGCAGGATTCGAACCTGCGACTGGAGCAGCAGCGCGGCTCCGGACTGGAGTGCCTAGAACCGCACGGCCACCGCGGCCGGCCCCGCCAAGCTGAATTCGGTGATATTGCACCCACTCCGGCTTGAATTAGGCCACTGATTAATTTGTTGGATCACGTCGGCAAAGTTTCCATGAGGGTTTCATGGGCCGTGTATTGGGGAATTCTTCTCGCACTTCACATTATGCCTGGGTCAGTCGATAGGAATTAATTTTGATTTATCGTGCTTTACTCCACGTAAACGCAATTTATTACCACTGCCTGATAGGAGAGACATGTAATGTGATGATTGAAGGTCGGGAGTTAAAATAAATCTGTGCTAATCGACTGCAACTGTTTTCAATCAAGTAGTTGAAATCCCAAGTCAATTTCTTAATTAATTTTATGTTCAACATTTGCATCTGGTGTTCAATAGCTGGATATAACATCAATGTGCACCCGTTTTTAATTAAAAGTGATCAATTCTGAATCAATTAATGTCAACACCGCCACCGCAGTTCAATCAGGAGTCACAGGACCTTGTACTTTCTTTGTGTTATCGAATATCGAATATTGCGGCAGTTTTGCACACTCTGTTGATCTGTTAGTCAATTAGCTGGGGTGAACACACGCCAAAACTAGGTAAGTGACGGGTGGGGTGTTACAATATATATATATATATATATATATATATATATATATATATATATATATATATATATATATGTGTGTGTGTGTGTGTGTGTGTGTGTGTGTGTGTTACTTTTTTAATTTATCATTTTGTAAAATTTTCGACAAAAAATGTACTAGTAATAAAATTGAATTTGTATGAGATAATATGTACAACTACACAATGTACGAACTGCTGTATAATAACAGGCAGCAGGTCTTTACTTGAGACATAAATAAATAAATAAAATATGGTCGCTAGGATGGTTCCCCATTCGTATCTGCTGCGCTTGTACAGGATGTGCCAGGAGGATGGTCAGTAATTGATATGACATGGACGACCATTCGAAGCAACAAAAAGTCTAGTGAATATGGGCAGTAAAACGCGTACGTTAAGATCTATGAGCACTTGTTCGGCAGAAGAGATGAGTTTCACAGTAACGAAGATGAACAAATGCTTGTAGTTCTTGAGGTATACATTTTAAAGCCCATGTTTACTAGACATAGTTTGCTTCGAATGGTCGCCCTGTCATACCACTGAATGTCGACCGTTCTTCCCCCCGCACCCTATATACTTCCCTTAACGCGTCACATGCCTTCACGGCAGCCGGCAGCATTCAGTGTCGCGATGGGCAGTGTTCATAATGTTCTGCCTCATTATCGTAGGTCATATGTTTCTACATTTTGGCGGTGTATAAGGTACGATGATCATTTTATGACTTTATAAAATTGTGTGATGCACCAGATTCGAACACAAATATCCGTCTTCTGAGGGAACATAATCGAACATTTCCTCTATTGTGGCACGCTTCGGTTGGCGCCTCAGGGCATCTGCTTGTCAACGGTCTCCACACCTCTGCAGCTGGGTCCGCAGGTTTGCAATAACAGTTGACTGCTGTGGTGGTGCGGACGTGTAATCGAGTGCATTCCGCGCCCTCGTACCTTCGTGCCACACATTCCCGGTCCCTCCGAGCAGGGCCGCGAGCTATGAGGCGCGCCGCTTCGTGTGGAATGCCGCACCTTCCAGGAATGTGAAATCTCCAGCATGTAACGCCGGAAATGCATATCCTCCTATTTCCATCTATTGTACTATTTTTTTTCCTTGCTTTGTTACCTCAAGATATGACATTTCTGTCTCTTTGTATATTGTAATTGTTTTACTATTTGTATATTTATGCATTTATGTCGATGTATAATTGGTTTGTTTCGTAAATATTATTTGTATTTTTACGCTGGGTCTTGCCTAGGGAAAACTGCTATCGAACGATTACGTCGATAGGTCGTGTGAAGATTCAAAGTGTGTAGGATCTTTGGTAGTGTTAACTCTGCCGCGTGGAGCGCGGGCTGAGCAGAAGGGGTCTGGCGGGAGTAGCGAGTGGAGCAGGTGTGTTGTGTGACGCTCCCGCGAGTTGCCGCGCTTTCGGGGTTTGGCAGCATGTAATTGCGCTCGACTTGCGATGATAGTTTCTGACATGGTGTCGCGGACGGGAAACATTAACTAGCGCACATCAAGAGCCCGTTTCGTCTGGTGACCGTGTCGAGAAGAAGGCGCGCCAACATCCAGCTTCTGCAACAGCGACGGCCGACAATGAGTGACTGTCGCCACCTCCTCGATCGACTGCTTCAAACCTTCAATCAACCATCAAGGAAGACTGGAAGCAAGTAAAGTTTTAGAACTGTATGGCAGACCTCAGCTTTTCAAACTGTACCATTTTCGTAACTATAATAACAGCAACTTAGCATGAAACTTTGTTGCTCATTGTCCCAACTGCATTACCAAGCAGGGTCCCTTCCTTTTCCGAAATGAACCCGAGTGTCGTTGAAATTTAAACGCCAGCACTAAAGTAATATAGCTAATTCTATTTCACTGCTTTAATTTCAAAGTTCAGTTAGCTGGCTACAATATTCAGATTACACAAGCACAAATTAAGAGTGCGAGTTTTGTTATCGTATTTTAGCTTATCTGTGACTGCAGCTCAGCTTGGTACGTACTAAATTTTACTATTGTTAATTGTTCAGAATCATTTAATTCAAGTTCAAAGTTAAATCTCTTATTTCCAAATTGCGTAGATTCAAGTAGTTTTTTGAAATGATTGTTGAGGTAGTCCAAGACTAACCGTATTTTATTGAATTTCGATGTGCTTCAGAAACAAAGCTCACTATTAACTTCAGTCACTAAATTAACTTTCGATTTTCCGGTTTTATTAATTCTTTGCTAAATTAAGTCAGGGTGTAGCGAAATTTATTACTTCTGACAAACTTTCAGTTTTCACACTACACGTGTCAACCTTCAGTTGCCACGCTTCTAGTGCTAGTTATATGTGTAATAACCTTTCTTTTTCAGTTACTATAGTAATTGTCCTTAGGACTGGCGACCGTGATTTCCCCCAAATCTCAAATATCTAATTACCGCTAGTTAATTGTTAACGTAACGGCTGCACATTTACTTTCTTTATTAACTTTACCCCTTTTCAAAATTAATTTCCACCAGTTTCATTAGCACATTTCCTTTCATTTAGATGTAACCCTTTCCTCCCTCTTTACCGACAGCTTAACTTCGGTGACGATTGCTTTTCCAAAACTCCCATTAGGTACACGCGGTTTCATCTTTCACTGTCATTAAGGTCGGTAAGTGAGGGGGAGGTTACAAGCACTCTCAGCTGTCCCCGGACTTCCTTTACGGTCTGCAGTGATTGCGTATTAAAGCGACACTTATCGCAGTATCATATGGTTTTAAATGGGACAGGGCAGTGTTATCGCATTGCGAGTACGCTTAATAAGTACTTGCCGCGCTGGATTAGCCGAGCGGTCTCAGGCGCTGCAGTCATGGATTGTGCAGTTGGTCTCGGCGGAGGTTCGAGTCCTCCCGCGGGCGTGGTTGTGTGTGTTTGTCCTTAGGATAATTTAGGTTAAGTAGTGTGTAAGTTTAGGGACTGATGACCTTAGCAGTTAAGTCCCATAAGATTTCACACACATTTTTTTAACAAGTACTTGTCGGAAGACTTTATGGATCAGAAGTAGTTGTGGCATGTACCGTAAACAGAGTGTTTCAAAACTTAGATATTTACTCAGAGTAACTAAGTATCACGAAACATAGTTCAACGTGAGCTGCAAACAACTGCTAGTTACACATAATAATCACTTTCGTAAACTAGTGTGAAAAAATGTCGTCGATGGTTAACTTCTAAACGTAAATGACTGTGAATTAATTACATATCAAAATCGATTGATATTTTAAAAGTCGGCCGGGGTGGCCGAGCGGTTCTAGGTGCTACAGTCTGGAACCGCGCGACCGCTACGGTCGCAGGTTCGAATCCTGCCTCGGGCATGGATGTGTGTGATGTCCTTAGGTTAGTTAGGTGTAAGTAGTTCTAAGTCCTAGGGGAGTGATGACCTCAGAAGTTAAGTCCCACAGTGCTCAGAGCCATTTGAACCATAAGATATTTTAAAACTGGTAGCAGTAATCCAAATATAAGGGTACGCTCTGAATGATTGACTCATCATCGCACAGTCCAAACCGCTGAGGACAGAACCCTGAAAACTGGAGAGTGCGTTGCTCTTATACTCAAGGCATCGTTTAAAAGCGATTTTTCGAAGTTCTATCCCTAAGTGGTTGAATAAATGACGAAAGGTTTTTTGAAAACTGTCACTATTAACGCAGTTTTGAAGCTTGGACTGCGAAAATTGGTATTTGCCTTCCAGATGAGAGATAAACAAACACGTGTTCCAGCGTTTTTGGAAATTCCACCACTAAAGGAGTAAAATGGTAAGTGAAGGTTTTTTTTGAAAATAGATCGTTATTAAAGTACTACTAAAGCATTTTTAAAGGTACAGCTATGAAAATAGGTTTTTGACTTCTCAGTTGAAAATAAAAAAATATGAGTTTCAGGATTTTTGGAAATTCAGCCCTCAATGGAGTCAAATGATAGATGAAAATTTTTATTAAAATATCTCATTATGAAATCATTTTAAAGCAAAATCTAGGAAAATGTGTTTTTGGCTTCTCGGTTAGAAATAATAAAAAATTACGTGTTTTAGTCTTTTTGGGAAATTCAAACCCCATGAAAGCGAAATGAGGGAAGGAAATATTTTATTGGGAATATTTCACTATGGGAAAAATTGTATTTGACTTCTCTGCTAGAAATAAAAAAGATTTGTTTCGTTGTTTTTGGAAATTCAATGCTAAGGGGTCAAATAAGGGGTGAGAAGTTTTATGAAAATATTTCAGTGTGGCAGCATTTTTAAAACTAAATCTTTGAAAATTGTTAATTGGCTTCTGGTTACAAATTTTAAAAAATGTGTTTCACTGTATCTGCAAATTCGACCGGTACAGGAGTGACTCATCCACTGAATCATCGTCGTCCAGCCCAAACCGCTAAGGATAGAAACTTGATATTTTAAATTTGGAGATGGTGTGGATCTTATACGTTAGGCAACGCTCCAGACAAGATTGATCTAAATTTCTAAGGTGGTGAAATATGGGATGAAAAGCTTTTTGAAAATATGTCGTTATTAAATCATTTTTGAAGATTGCTTTGGTTACTGTTAGTGAGTTTTAATATTGTTCTGCCCATAAAATATGCGAAATTTTCCTTACATTTATTTGCGCCGTCAAATATACCGAAAAATCTTTCTTAAGTTTCTCTTTTGTTGTTAGATGGTAGAACGTCGTGTGCGTTTATAACCAATTTGTGGCGATCCTTTGGTCGCGGGAAACTGTCTTACGTTTTGTTAATGCATTTGCACCCTTGCATGACTTTGTGTGGTGCGGTTGATGATTATGTTTCTGTGTCTATACAAACGAATCTATGTTCGTCGCTGTCGGCTAGATCGCATGTGACGCACATGGGTGAAATTGCTAGCCGAAGTGCATGGAGTTTAGAGCTTGTTGGGCTCTTCCTGTTCACTACGAAGTACCATTGTGCCCAGACAGAATTTAGTAGATGCAGGGTTCGGACGTTTTCCTATATGACTGACCAATATTTGTGCTTCAATTTTTGTTCTTGGCTTAGCTGAGGGGGTGAACTCCCATCGTATACACGATCCCATCAGTAGCCAACATCTACGAATAGATTTCCGTAGAACACCGATGTTGTGTCTGCAACCATTGGTAGCTGAGGGTTGCAGACACAACACTCTATGGGAGCCAGTTCATAGATTTTGGCCACTGATACGATTGTTTATACGATGGGAGTTCACCCCCTCAGAATCATCTAAGGCCAGAAGATGGTGTGCTGGCTGATTCACTTAGTCGTAAATAAAAAAAAAATATGTGTATCACTATTTTTGGCAATTCAAGTACTAAGAGAGTAAAATAGTGGACTAAAGTAAATCATTTTTTTAAAAACTACTAAATAATTTTAAAGCTACCCATATGAAAATTGGCGTTTGACTTCTCCGTTAGAGATAAAAGTATAAGTGTTTTATTGTTTCCGGAAATTCAACCCCTGAGGGAGTGGCATAAGGGATGAAAAGTTTTATGAAATTATTTAATTATGAAAGCATTTTCGAAGTTAAAATTATGAAAAGTTGTATTTGGTTTCTCCGTTTGGAAAAAAATATGTGTCACTATTTTTAGAAATTCAATCCCTATGGGAGTGAAATAGGGGTAGAAGTTGTTATGGAAGTATTTCATTATGAAGCATTTTCTAAGCTAAATCTATGAAAATTGATATTTGGCTCCTCAGTTAGAAATAAAAAAACAACGCCTCTCACTGTTTTTGGAAATTCATCCCCTATGGGGGTGAAATATGGAATGAAAATTTTTAAGAAAATATTTTCTTGTATTAAAAAATTTTAAAGTTAAATCTACGAAGATTTGTATTTCAATTCTTAGAGGTCAGATACAAAGAAAAATGAGTTATGGGGATAAGTTTCTAAGGAAATATCATTAAAAGAATGCAAAAGGCACGATTAACAAAAACCTTAGACTCTAGCTACCAGAATCGCTTTTTGATCACATGTACATTCGAAAAATACCATACTTCTGTAGCCTTAATTAGCATGAAACGTTTAGAAGGTGTTGCAAATTGTGAACAACATAAAAATTCGATTAAAGAAAAACAAAACAAAAAAAGATCTATCTAGACCATATTGTCTACGAGAGCAAAGGAGCGGGCTCTGAACTAGTGTAAAATTTACCTGAAAGCGTAGGAAATAACTATATGCAAAATAAATACGTCGCCAAAACCTTAAAGCAACGATACGATTGCACACTGAAAGGAATCCTGATTGTGACAATCGGGAGGGCTATACAGCAAGCGATATATTGGTTGATATGGAGGGGTGAAATCCTCAAGGTTTCTCTGGCAACCTGCACCCTCAGCTTAAGTGAGTGTGGACTGGGACTAACGGACTTTCACGCAAAATGCGCTGCACTACTTTTCAACAGAACTAAGTGTGTGATAGGAAAGGGACCACACTCGCCAACTGCTGTACTGTTTAGCAAATCTCGGCCGACATCAGACCTAGCGCCGGTTTACGTTGTCAGTTTCCTACACTCATTAAACTTTGTCCAAAATTATTATCTCAATAAAAGCTACATGCCAAAAGTCGTTCTAAAACAAGAAAAAGGTCGTAATATGGCCATAACTCTCAAAGGAATACCAAATCCTAATAAATGGAAGCTGCGACTACCGCAACGCAACTGAAAATCATGTGGGAAAATTTAGCAATAAAAATAATATCAGAAAGTGCCAGATCGACTTCATGCAAAATGAAAAACCGGACAATAGCGACCAACTACGAGTTTTACTCCATACAGTTAAAAACCATCAGCCGCATGTGGAAATTGCAATGCAGAGGACACAATCGAACATCGTTTTGGGTGCCCGAAATTTGTCGAGATAGGGCACACAGCAAGGCACACGATTCGACTGATCAACAGAACGGACATATTCAATACACAGATTTCTAATACTATGATACCGGAATGGAAACCGTTTCCCACAGCTAAGCGACACGCAACAACGTGGATAATGGCACATACAATTCATATAATCTTTGTACTTAAATTACCGGACAACGTACAGTGCCAGGCATGCTTATGGGATGAATACGGGAAAGTACCTCGCCATCCTAAATACAGGCTTACACACGCGAGTTTTCTCAAGATTCAGATATGTAAAGCTTATGATAGTATTTTGACATGAAACCTCAAGGGAAAAAAGGAAATGTAATGTGATTTGTACAAAAGTGTCATCTCAGAAACAACTCAACGGACAATTTCTTGCAGATTTCCGTACAAAAGACTGAAATGTGAACGTGTTGTAACGTATATAATTATTTTTCAAATGAGTTTGCTTTTGTTACTGTATGAAACTGTACAATGCTAAATAAATACCTATAAAAAGTGCTAACAACCTGTCTCTACAAATATTAAAAAAACGAAAGATACTGAAGGAGTGAAAAATAAGACACAATAACGAAAGGAAAAAAAAACTAACTGATGAGAGAATTGCAACTAACATTTTAGCAGCGTCTGCGCACAATCCACGTGTCACTACGAGACATCTTGAATATGCAGCTGGGATCAGACATGGTAGTGTTCTGTGAATACTACAGTCAAACACATTTCTTCATTTCCACATTTGTGCCAACAGCCTCGTGGCAATAGCTTCAAAGACGATTACAATTCTCCGAGTAGTGTCCAGGAAAACTGTACAATGTTACTGTGCTTTTATGCAAGGTTATATATACGGGTGAAAAAGCGTTGCTTAGAGCACATGCACTAATCAGTCTCCTCAGTGTGCACTACTGGACAGTTGGATATCCATGCTGCCTGCGAGAAGTGGACAAAGAATGACTTTGGTCAGGCTACGTCTGGTATTGGCTTTTCAAGAAACTGATCACTGATTTCTTGTAGATGGGACTCTATGTACCCACAATCATCTACGCTTCCTAACGGGGATGCTGATGCAGTTACTGGAAAACATGCAAGTGGACGTAAGGCAATCCTCGTGGTACCAAGATTTCGGATATTCAGCCCATTTCTTAACAGAACAGCTCCTTAACAGAAAATTTGGGGGTCGTTGGATCGTTCGTTCCGTTAACACAAAATGGCATGTCCACTCAATAGACATAACACCTCTATACATTAATCCGTGGGAAAATTAAAACAAGAGGATTACAAGAAACCAATGACGATTCCCGAAGTCAAGAAGTGTCATGAGTCCAGATATTATTTAACGAACATTAATGTCCGTCCACAATCGCCTTATTGTATGTGTTAGTGCTGAAGGTCGACGTTTTCATTACTTGATGTGACATTCATAACAATAAATACACGAACCGTACCTGAACAGCGCGTTTGCCTGCGTTTGGTACAGTGGGGCACGCAGGCCTTTAGGGGTTATTCTCTTGACGGTGACAAAGTCGTATGTTGCTGTATCTAGTCACTATCTGATTACATTCCTCACTTGTTATGTCGAAACGTGCTGAAAGGATACAGTGTTACCCGTCACGTATCTATTTGGTTTCTTGTTCATGTCAGTACATATTTATTCAATAAACAGTTACCGGTGGCAGAAGTGGGAAAGAATGATAATTTGAATTCTTTTCCCATATGTGCAGTTCCTAGTATATTATATCGCTTTGTAAAAATTTGTAAGGTTGTATTATTTTCAACGGATAATTTGTCAATGTGTCGCCTGCGTGGAAGACACTATACATGGTTTATGCAGTGTCACTAGTTATCTTTGAACAGCCTCTTGTCTATCAGTAGGAAACCAAAGAAATTTCAAAGTAGTGAATGGAATGTCTGGACGATGGCTCATCAATGCAGTCCCCCAACACTAACGATATGGAGGAATTCTTTGTAGTAAGACATCTTCCGGCACTCTGCCGATGGTTCCTGTACTGAACAGGCTCCACAACTTCGTCTCGAGAAGGATATACAGGGTGTTACAAAAAGGTACGGCCAAACTTTCAGGAAACACTCCTCACACACAAAGAAAGAAAATATGTTATGTGGACATGTGTCCGGAAACGCTTACTTTCCATGTTAGAGCTCATTTTATTACTTCTCTTCAAATCACATTAATCATGGAATGGAAACACATAGCAACAGAACGTACCAGCGTGGCTTCAAACACTTCGTTACAGGAAATGTTCAAAATATCCTCCGTTAGCGAGGATACATGCATCTACCGTCCGTCGCATGGAATCCTTGATGCGCTGATGCAGCCCTGGAGAATGGCGTATTGTATCACAGCCGTCCACAATACGAGCACGAAGAGTCTCTACATTTGGTACCGGGGTTGCGTATACAAGAGCTTTCAGATTCCCCCAGTAAATGAAAGTCAAGAGGGTTGAGGTCAGGAGAGCGTGGAGGCCATGGAATTGGTCTGCCTCTACCAATCCATCGGTCACCAAATCTGTTGTTGAGAGGCGTATGAACACTTCGACTGAAATGTGCAGGAGCTCCATCGTGCATGAACCACATGTTGTGTCGTACTTGTAAAGGCACGTGTTCTAGCAGCACAGGTAGAGTATCCCGTATGAAATAATGATAACGTGCTCCATTGAGCGTAGGTGGAAGAACATGGGGCCCAATCAAGACATCACCAATAATGCCTGCCCAAACTGTAAGGTGTGAGGCAAATCCAACACCTTCCATGAAAACCCTGACATGATAAGCAAATCCAGTAGTATGTCACATAGGCCGAATAAATCGTGACATTAAATTAACCAAAGTAATACGAGTAACGAGTGAGCAAATGGAATACCACAGACTAACAGAAGAATACCTAAATGCATCTCATACCTTCCCACCGTGAGACAGACGCAGTTCCGAGGGGAGAAACGAGAACAGAAGCCGAGAGCAGATCCGTGTTAAGCTAGAAGGCCTTACGATAAGGGACGGACACCCACGTCTCCAGCTAACCACCAGGACCACCCCCAGCCCATGTTAAAAGCTAGAGCCTTCCAGAAGAACAGTATAGATCTTACGATAACACTAAAAGGGCCACACCAGCTGCAAGTTTTAGCGTGAGACTTTTTCGCATCTCTGTTACGTTGCAAACTTTAAAAACATTGCCCCACCACGAAAAGTATAATGTTTCTCATTCGATAGACAGAATTTTTGTAGGCAGAGCTTAAGGTTAACATTGAGACCCTGATTGGTCAGATGAAAACACAGCCAGATAGTTTTTTTTAAACCAACTTCGGTAAATTGTAGTAAGGAGAAGTTAGGAGAGAGTTACTTCCGAGATGGCTAGCTGTATGGAGCTGCGCCGGCCGCTGCCCCCTGACGAACACCGACAAGGTAATGAACGCACGCGATGCCGCATTTTTGAGCGCATAAGGCTTCACTCAGAACTGCAGAAGTCTCATCTGTTACATCCCCTTTTTACGTAATACTAGTGTCTATCGTCAATTGAAGCTCATGGTATTCACATTTGCTACGTAAGGTAAAATCTGAAACGCGATCATTTTTCTGTTACATGTGATATGGCATAGGTCATCCTTCAATCCATTGTACAACTTGGAAACCCACTCAGGGAATATTCGTTCACATTTTTCTTGAACGCAGTTGGTTTTTATCATCCTGTATTAAAATATATTTCCTTTTATCAACAGTGCAATTTATAAACAATGTTTTGTGACTAGAATAAAATTTCCAATGGTAAATTTAACTGCTTTTTCGACGTTATTTTACCATCATCATCATCATCATCATCATCATCATTTAAGACTGATTATGCCTTTCAGCGTTCAGTCTGGAGCATAGCCCCCCTTATATAGTTCCTCCATGATCCCCTATTCAGTGCTAACATTGGTGCCTCTTCTGATGTTAAAACTATTACTTCAAAATCATTCTTAACCGAATCCAGGTACCTTCTCCTCGGTCTGCCCCTACTCCTCCTACCCTCTACTGCTGAATCCATGAGTCTCTTGGGTAACCTTGCTTCTCCCATGCGTGTAACATGACCCCACCATCTACGCCTGTTCGCCCTGACTGCTACATCTATAGAGTTCATTCCCAGTTTTTCTTTGATTTCTTCATTGTGGGCACCCTCCTGTCATTGTTCCCATCTACTAGTACCTGCAATCATCCTAGCTACTTTCATATCCGTAACCTCAACCTTGTTGATAAGGTAACCTGAATCCACCCGGCTTCCGCTCCCATACAACAAAGTTGGACGAAAGATTGAACGGTGCACAGATAACTTAGTCTTGGTACTGACTTCCTTCTTGCAGAAGAGAGTAGATCGTAGCTGAGCGCTCACTGCATTAGCTTTGCTACACCTCGCTTCCAGTTCTTTCACTATGTTGCCATCCTGTGAGAATATGCATCCTAAGTACTTGAAACCGTCCACCTGTTCTAACTTTGTTCCTCCTATTTGGCACTCAATCCGTTTATATTTCTTTCCCACTGACATTACTTTCGTTTTGGAGAGGCTAATCTTCATACCATAGTCCTTACATTTCTGATCTAGCTCTGAAATATTACTTTGCAAACTTTCAATCGAATCTGCCGTCACAACTAAGTCATCCGCATATGCAAGACTGCTTATTTTGTGTTCACATATCTTAATCTCACCCAGCCAGTCTATTGTTTTCAACATATGATCCATAAATAATATGAACAACAGTGGAGACAGGTTGCAGCCTTGTCTTACCCCTGAAACTACTCTGAACCATGAACTCAATTTACCGTCAACTCTAACTGCTGCCTGACTATCCATGTAAAGACCTTTAATTGCTTGCAAAAGTTTGCCTCCTATTCCATAATCTTGTAGAACAGACAATAACTTCCTCCTAGGAACCCGGTCATATGCATTTTCATTATCTATAAAGCATAGATACAATTCCCTGTTCCACTCGTAACACTTCTCCGTTATTTGCCGTAAGCTAAAGATCTGGTCCTGACAACCTCTAAGAGGCCTAAACCCACACTGATTTTCATCCAATTGGTCCTCAACTAATACTCGCCTTTTCCTTTCAACAATACCTGAGGAGATTTTACCCACAACGCTGATTAAAGAGATACCTCTGTAGTTGTTACAATCTTTTCTGTTTCCATGTTTAAAGATTGGTGTGATTACTGCTTTTGTCCAGTCTGATGGAACCTGTCCCGACTCCCAGGCCATTTCAGTTATCCTGTGTAGCCATTTAAGACCTGACATTCCACTGTATTTGATGAGTTCCGACTTAATTTCATCCACCCCAGCCGCTTTATTGCACTGCAATCTATTGACCATTTTTTCCACTTCCTCA
Organism: Schistocerca cancellata; assembly: GCF_023864275.1. Classification (NCBI taxonomy): domain Eukaryota; kingdom Metazoa; phylum Arthropoda; class Insecta; order Orthoptera; family Acrididae; genus Schistocerca; species Schistocerca cancellata. The sequence goes on from NC_064627.1 coordinate 932,443,536, forward strand.
AATGTGATCCTATTTCCATCATCATTCCTATCCCATTCCTCGAAATCTGAAACATTACTGATCGCATTTTCACCTACATTGAGCAGCTCTTCAAAATATTCCCTCCATCTGCCCAAGGCATCCACCGTGTTCACCAGCAGTTTTCCTGACCTGTCCAAAATACTTGTCATTTCCTTCTTACCTCCCTTTCGAAGACTGCTAATTACACTCCAGAATGGTTTTCCAGCAGCTTGACCCATAGTCTCCAACCTGTTTCCAAAGTCTTCCCACGATTTCTTCTTGGATGCTGCAATTATCTGTTTAGCTTTGTTTCTTTCTTCAACATAACTTTCTCTGTCTGCCTGGGTTCTGGTATGTAACCATTTTTGATACGCCTTCTTTTTCCTTTTACAGGCTGCCTTGACTGTATCATTCCACCAAGCTGTTTGCTTCATCCTACTTTTACACACTACTGTTCCAAGACATTCTTTAGCCACTTCTAGTACTCTGTCCCTGTACCTTGTCCATACCTTTTCCAATTTTACCAGCTAACTAAAAATAGGAAAGCCTTGAACCCCTTCCACAAAATTTAGTTAGTATTAAGATTCTTTTACTGGGAGTGCAGTGGAGCTGACGCTGAAATCATTAAGTATTTGGTTATATCATCGGTAGTCTCACTGAACTCTTCTGAACTCTACATGTCATGTGTGGTCTGGCGTCGGCTTACCAGCAACAGGTCCCAGGTTCAAACTAGTCAATTCCCTAAAAAACACGCTCAGAGCGTCGTTGCGCGAAAGTGCTAGGGAGACACGACTTAGAACAGACAGGCACCACGCAGAGTGTTAGAAAACGTTCACAGAAAATCTGTGTTGATGACGTGATTGCACAATTGCGTGCGGATTCTCGTCAGTCCACACATGTTGATTGTGAAAATTTACAATTTGATCACGTTGGAATGAAGCCTCATCCGTAAAGAGAACATTTTCACTGAAATGAGGACTGACACATTGTTGGATGAACCATTCGCAGAAGTGTACCCGTGGAGGCCAATCAGCTGCTGATAGTGCCTGCACACGCTGTACATGGTACGGAAACAACTGGTTCTCCCGTAGCACTCTCCATACAGTGACGTGGTCAACGTTACCTAGTACAGCAGCAACTTCTCTGACACTGACATTAGGGTTATCGTCAACTGCACGAAGAATTTCCTCGTCCATTGCAGGTGTCCTCGTCGTTCTAGGTCTTCCCCAGTCGCGAGTCATAGGTTGGGATGTTCCGTGCTCCCTAAGACGCCGATCAATTGCTTCGAACGTCTTCCTGTCGGGACACCTTCGTTCTGGAAATCTGTCTCGATACAAACGTACCGCGCCACGGCTATTGCCCCGTGCTAATCCATACATCAAATGGGCATCAGCCAACTCCGCATTTGTAAACATTGCGCTGACTGCAAAACCACGTTCGTGATGAACACTGTTCCCGGGTTCGATTCCCGGCGGGGTTAGGGATTTTCTCTGCCTCGTGATGGCTGGGTGTTGTGTGCTGTTCTTAGGTTAGTTAGGTTTAAATAGTTCTAAGTTCTAGGGGACTGATGACCATAGATGTTAAGTCCCATAGTGCTCAGAGCCATTTGAACCATTTGATGAACACTAACCTGTTGATGCTACGTACTGATGTGCTTGATGCTAGTACTGTAGAGCAATGAGTCGCATGTCAACACAAGCACCGAAGTCAACATTACCTTCCTTCGATTGGGCCAACTGGCGGTGAATCGAGGAAGTACAGTACATACTGACGAAACTAAAATGAGCTCCAACATGGAAATTAAGCGTTTCCGGACACATGTCCACATAACATCTTTTCTTTATTTGTGTGTGATGAATGTTTCCTGAAAGTTTGGCCGTACCTTTTTGTAACACCCTGTATATGTGAAGTAATTAACGTAGCAGCTAGAAATAATGATTTCTGTGTTCAGGTCATCTACAATGAACAGCATTTGGAAGGATGGGAAAAGATATAATTCTAAGATATATTTAGGCAGGTAAATCTTGGGAAAGTTAGGTTTCTTTGTTCCAGCCATGATTAGCGTGTCTTAATTTCCAAGTTGCATTAGAGCATGTGTTAATTTTAAGTTGAGAATATGTAAGTAATCCGTGTACAGTTTTTGATTAAATAGAGCAGTTACATTTGGCGATTAAACTATGGTACAGCCTTTGTCTCAGCGTGCTGTATAGACAAAGGTGAACAGAAGTGCTTGATCAAATTTGAATCAGAATCATTTTTTATTTAAATCATTGTGGTTAGTTAAAATTTCTTGTTGAAATGGTAAGTAAGATGGGGTTTGTCTACACGACACACGCTGTGAGACCACAACGGGCTAACACCCATGCCTGTAGCGTCACTAGAAAGATTTCGTGAGGCAATGATAATTTAATTTAGTAATAGTTCGTGTGAAGTATTATAATTTTTGATGCTCCGAGAAAGAGCAAAGGTGAGGTATTAGCCATTTTCCAAGGGCTCCATGTGGTTTTCACTGCACTATGAAATGAACTTGAATACTCTGGAGTTTGAGATAAATTTTATAGGAAAAGCTGCAGGTATGAAATATGAAAACTATTACTAGCGTATGAAACTAACTTGGTCATGGCTTATGATGGTGAGCAATATTATCACCAGGGGAAAAATGGTGCACAATAGATATTTCCATGACCATTGCAACAGTAGACATGTGTCATGTGAAAATGGATTAAAATATTAATTCTGGGAAAACAGGATTGAAAATTAATTGAAAAACTTTGGTATACTTCGTTGGTGTGAAGTATGTAACACCGGTTCCTGTCAGATCACCGAAGTTAAGCGCTGTGGAGCTTGGCTGGCACTGGGATGGGTGACCCTCTGGCCTGCCGAGCGCTGCTGACAAGCGGGCTGCACTCAGGCCTGGTAAGGCAAACTGAGGAGCTGCTTTACTGAGAAGTAACGCTTCCGCTCTAAGTTTCTCATCTGTTCTGACTCCCTGAGTGCCCTTCAGACCATGCAACACTTGTACCCAGCGGATACGGTCGTCCAGAACATCCATGATGCCCTACTCCACCTGCAACGGCAGGGGAAGGAGGTTTCTTTCTGCTGGGTGCCGGGGCACGTGGGTATTAGGGGAAACGAACTGGCGGATGTGGCTGCCAAAGATGCATGTTCCCTCCCTCACGTTGTTGAATGTGCCGTCCCCCTCCCTGCTGTTACCTCACTTTTGCGTTTTCGTGTTATGCGTCAATGGGAAGAGGAGTGGCTGGCAGTCGGTGAAAATAAGCTGCGTCTGGTCAAGGCCACCACGCGGCCATGGCGTACGTCCTACCAGCCATGCAGGCGGGATGAGGTTCTCCTCACTCGCCTCCGCATCGGACACAGTCCCTTACCGCACGGTTTTTTACTCCGGCGGGAGGACCCCCCAATCTGCAGTGCTTGTGGCGTCCAGATTACGGTCCGCCACATTTTACTTGACTGTCCTTTATTTTCTGACCAGAGGGCGGTGGTTTCCTTGCCACCGGATTTGCCCTCTATTTTGCAAGACGACGCAACGACTGTGGTTAAGGTCTTACAGTTTTGTGTCCTGTCCAATTTGTTGCCTCGGATTTTAGGGAGAGGATTTTAATGTGCTGTTGGGTGACTGGCTCACCCAGGCCTTAGGTAAGAGGTCCGCCAGTCACGATTACCTACTTGTTTCACTTCGATTTCTGTTCTCTTTTCCTTGTGTTTCCTTTCCTCTTTTAGTGCGTTTCTTCTCCTCTTATTTTGCCTCTGTATGTGAGGATTTGGAACTGCGTCAGGTCTGTGTCTTTTAGCCGTTCTCCTTGTTCGGTGTCCGTCTTCGTCCCTTCACTGCATGTGTTCCTGTTTCTATGCGTTTGGGCGCTGATGACCACGCTGTTTAGCGCCCGAAAACCTCAAACCACACACACGTAAACAGACAACGGTTGGGAGAGCGGTGTGCTGACCACATCGGGTTTACATTTTATTATTTGTATGTGGGTTCTCAGTGAGTTTGCAAATGAAATATGGAACCAAAACGATTTCAAGTTAGGCAAGTGACCACTATTTCGAAGATTCTTAGGGGAGAACGTCAGTGTGTGAATTTAGTAGTAGACGTCCTAATTCTATCCACAATAGTGCTGTGTAGAGCAAACTTTTACCAGACCGTAGAAATTTTAATTGTAAGAGGGTAGCCATTTTCTTCCGACAATTTGATCACGTGTTTCTTGTCCGCTCAGTCCCAATGATCTGCAATAGTTAGGCAAAGGATAATACTGGGGCAGAATAGAAAGTACCTGAGTAAATGGCTCTGTGATTTGGATAGAACACAGTCGGTGTAGCGATAATATTAATTAACTGTGTTATATTAATAATTTGTCAGATAGAAAATTCAGTTGCGCAAATTTAAAAATAATTAAATCATATTATAATTATTATGTCAGATGCTCAGAACGTAACTAATGATGTGATTGGCTGTCAATGAAGTTATGATTAAAAGGACACAGTGTAATACATGACCACATGTTCATTAACAATACGAAGTTGGCTTGCTCGTCAAATCACCAATCTAGTGGGCCTGTCTGCTAGATACGCAGAGAGGGCAGTACCCTCTCAGTACATATGTCCTACTGAAACCACTGTAAAGGGAATGGCAGGGTTTACTTCGCATTGTACCAGTTATTAGGGCTTCTATTTTCGAGCCGGCCGGTGTGGCCGATCGGATCTAGCCGCTACTGTCTGGAACCGCGCGACCGCTACGGTCGCAGGTTCGAATCCTGCCTCGGGCATGGATGTGTGTGATGTCCTTAGGTTAGTTACGTTTAAGTAGTTCTAAGTTCTAGGGGACTGATGACCTCAGACGTTGAGTCTCATAGTGCTCAGAGGCATTTGAACCATTTGGTATCTGGGTTCTGGTTCACGCCAGATGAAAACCCTGCTAGAATCACTGTTCAGGCTATACCTGGACTCGTCCGTGAACATAACCTGGGACCACTGTTCCAATGGCCATGTACTGTGTTCTTGACACCAGGCTTTATGGGCTCTCCTGCGACCAGAGGTCATTAGAATGCACCTTTCAGGTCTCCGGGTGAATAAACCATGTCTGTTCAGTCGTCTGTAGACTGTGTGTCCGGAGATAATTGTTCCAGTGGCTGCCGTAAGATCCCGAACAAGGCTACTTGCAGTGGCCGTCTGCGGGCACTGTTGGTGAGATATCGGTCTTCTAGTGGTGTTGTACACTGTGGACGTCCCGTACTGTAGCGCCTGGACGCGTTTCCTGTCTGCTGGAATCCTTGCCATAATCTTGAGATCACACTTTGAGACACACGGAGAGCCCGTGCTACGACCTGCTGTGTTTGACCAGCCTCCAGTCGCCCTACTATTGTACCTCTCATAACGTCATCAATCTTGTTCTTTCAGCCATTTTCAACAAACAGTCACCATTAGCACGTCTGAAAACGTCTGCACACTTACTCGCTGCACTGTACTCTGACATGCACCAACATACGTCGGCGTATGTGGACTGCTGCCAGCGCCACCGTGCGACGACCGCAGGTCAAATGTATCGCATGGTCATACTCCAAGGTGATTTAAACCCGCAAACCGCCCACCAGAGAGTTGTTTCACCATGTATCAGCATTATCCTTAATTTATGAGCATGGGTGTAGTTTATGACCCTTGCTAGTAACAATATTAATAACAGTAACAGTCATAATTATAATATCATTGTACGTGACTTTCAGTGCCAACTTCGCATTCAGTAATTGCAGTTCAACTACAAACTTTTATCGTAGAGGGCTTTCCATATTAATTACTTCGTTTCTGCTCTAAGACATTACCTGTCAAAGCTATGGAACCTTGTGTTACCGCCTGTGTTGTTTGTTTGTTTGTGTGTGTGTGTGTGTGTGTGTGTGTGTGTGTGTGTGTGTGTGGTTAGTAAGTTTCTCGACATATAAATAAGCAAGCCTGCAGTGTATGAGTCATGCATGTTAATCCAGCCTCGCATCTGCGCGCCACCTTTACATGCAGAAAAACTTGCAGAAGATGAAACTATAATTTCGCAAAACGATTTTCATTGTCCTTTTTAAACGCCACCTCTGAACTTCAGTCCTATCAAAACCGATTTTTACGAGCGCCAGTTCTTCACATGAATGGTTCCTTTAAATTATGTCTTCCAATTGTCTGTATATGGGGATGAGGTATTATTTTTAATAAGGAGATAGTACGGTTTCCATATGGATGTTAGTGAACTAAGGAGGAGGAGGAGAATGTTCAAGATAAGATGTTTAAAAATCTTATGAAGGCCACTTTATGTATTCGAAAATGTTTTATTACACCCACCTACGCACATCATGCACGGTGTGGAAAAAAATTAAGATAAAAACTGAAGTGTTTTTTTACAATTACATTTATTTTAATAAGTCTTGCTAATCACACACTAATGGAGAAGAAATAAAAACTTTGAGGTTTGCCGATGACATTGTAATTCTGTCAGAGACAGCAAAGAACTTGGAAGAGCAGTTGAACGGAATGGATAGCGTCTTGAAAGGAGGATATAAGATGAACATCAACAAAAGTAAAACGAGGATAATGGAATGTAGTGGAATTAAGGCGGGTGATGCTGAGGGAATAAGATTAGAAAATGAGACACTTAAAGTAGTAAAGGTGTTTTGCTATTTGGGGAGCAAAATAACTGATGATGGTCGAAGTAGAGAGGATATAAAATGTAGACTGGCAATGGGAAGAAAAGCGTTTCTGAAGAAGAGAAATTTGGTAACATCCAGTATAGATTTAAATGTCAGGAAGTCGTTTTTGAAAGTATTTGTACGGAGTGTAGCCATGTATGGAAGTGAAACATGGACGATAAATAGTTTGGATGGTTGGGTTAGGTTAGTGTTGTTTAACGTCCCGTCGACAACGAGGTCATTAGAGACGGAGCGCAAGCTCGGGTTAGGGAAGGATGGGGAAGGAAATCGGCCGTGCCCTTTCAAAGGAACCACCCCGGCATTTGCCTGAAACGATTTGGGGAAATCACGGAAAACCTAAATCAGGATGGCTGGAGACGGGATTGAACCGTCGTCCTCCCGAATGCGAGTCCAGTGTGCTAACCACTGCGCCACCTCGCTCGGTAAATACACTCCTGGAAATGGAAAAAAGAACACATTGACACCGGTGTGTCAGACCCACCATACTTGCTCCGGACACTGCGAGAGGGCTGTACAAGCAATGATCACACGCACGGCATAGCGGACACACCAGGAACCGCGGTGTTGGCCGTCGAATGGCGCTAGCTGCGCAGCATTTGTGCACCGCCGCCGTCAGTGTCAGCCAGGTTGCCGTGGCATACGGAGCTCCATCGCAGTCTTTAACACTGGTAGCATGCCGCGACAGCGTGGACGTGAACCGTATGTGCAGTTGACGGACTTTGAGCGAGGGCGTATAGTGGGCATGCGGGAGGCCGGGTGGACGTACCGCCGAATTGCTCGACACGTGGGGCGTGAGGTCTCCACAGTACATCGATGTTGTCGCCAGTGGTCGGCGGAAGGTGCACGTGCCCGTCGACCTGGGACCGGACCGCAGCGACGCACGGATGCACGCCAAGACCGTAGGATCCTACGCAGTGCCGTAGGGGACCGCACCGCCACTTCCCAGCAAATTAGGGACACTGTTGCTCCTGGGGTATCGGCGAGGACCATTCGCAACCGTCTCCATGAAGCTGGGCTACGGTCCCGCACACCGTTAGGCCGTCTTCCGCTCACGCCCCAACATCGTGCAGCCCGCCTCCAGTGGTTTCGCGACAGGCGTGAATGGAGGGACGAATGGAGACGTGTCGTCTTCAGCGATGAGAGACGCTTCTGCCTTGGTGCCAATGATGGTCGTATGCGTGTTTGGCGCCGTGCAGGTGAGCGCCACAATCACGACTGCATACGACCGAGGCACACAGGGCCAACACCCGGCATCATGGTGTGGGGAGCGATCTCCTACACTGGCCGTACACCACTGGTGATCGTCGAGGGGACACTGAATAGTGCACGGTACATCCAAACCGTCATCGAACCCATCGTTCTACCATTCCTAGACCGGCAAGGGAACTTGCTGTTCCAACAGGACAATGCACGTCCGCATGTATCCCGTGCCACCCAACGTGCTCTAGAAGGTGTAAGTCAACTACCCTGGCCAGCAAGATCTCCGGATCTGTCCCCCATTGAGCATGTTTGGGACTGGATGAAGCGTCGTCTCACGCGGTCTGCACGTCCAGCACGAACGCTGGTCCAACTGAGGCGCCAGGTGGAAATGGCATGGCAAGCCGTTCCACAGGACTACATCCAGCATCTCTACGATCGTCTCCATGGGAGAATAGCAGCCTGCATTGCTGCGAAAGGTGGATATACACTGTACTAGTGCCGACATTGTGCATGCTCTGTTGCCTGTGTCTATGTGCCTGTGGTTCTGTCAGTGTGATCGTGTGATGTATCTGACCCCAGGAATGTGTCAATAAAGTTTCCCCTTCCTGGGACAATGAATTCACGGTGTTCTTATTTCAATTTCCAGGAGTGTAGTTTGGACAAGAAGAGAATAGAAGCTTTTGAAATGTGGTGCTACAGAAGAATGCTGAAGATTAGATTGGTAGATCACATAACTAATGAGGAGGTATTGAATAGGATTGGGGAGAAGAGAAATTTGTGGCACAACTTGACTAGTAGAAGGGATCGGTTGGTAGGACATGTTCTGAGGCATCAAGGGATCACCAATTTAGTATTGGAGGGCAGCGAAGAGGGTAAAAATCGTAGAGGGAGACCAAGAGATGAATACACTAAGCAGATTCAGAAGGATGTAGGTTGCAGTAGTTACTGGGAGATGAAGAAGCTTGCACAGGATAGAGTAGCATGGAGAGCTGCATCAAACCAGTCTCAGGACTGAAGACAACAGCAACAACAACAACAATCACACTTCACATTAATATAATGTACATGTAACTGGAATGTCCCTGATGATGGCAGCTTGCTGCCGAAGCATGTTGTGCCAATTATATGTTAGTAAAAAATTTTCTCAGGCAGTAGAAACTATTTCATAAATTTCACATACTCCATACATGTTCAGTGATCCCTTCACCGAACGCAGGATAAACATCCAGACGATAGACCAACTCGTTCCATACTTTTGCGAGCATGTCTGAAGCTCACAGTTGATGAAAAGTTGTTGGAGTAGGAAGCACATAGACGGATTCGTTCACAAAGCCCCACAAAAACGAAAATATCACAATTCGTGAGATGAGACGAAACAAGAGGACAGTTGTGCACTGAGGCACGCGCGTGCTTTCACGACCGAGCCACCGTTGACGCACTCATTGTAGTGCAGTCAACAAAGAGTGAAGATGTCGACAGGGAAAACACTTCGTGTGGTCACAAACTTTTGTAGTCACAATTGCAGTGAAGTTATTTGTCGACTAACGTAAGAGACCTGGACAGGAAATGCCGGGGAGATATAGTCTGCCTGTAATCTTAAAAGTGAGCAGCGCTCGCCGTATGCTGCATCTGCCATGCCGGATGACTAAGAATCAATTTCGCCTGTATCAGTGTAGAACAGCACGCAGAGGTTAACGTAGAATATTCAATGTAGTGTCGATACACAATGTGGAAAACAGACCCGCACCCGCCAGGGTGTGTCCGCGCACTGCGTCGCCAGTGATTCATAAAGCGAGCTGCGGAAGGATCATCATAACTTTGTGAAATACCCAGTTGTTGCTTTTTGTGGTGTAGTGCGGTAGACAGAATGGAAAAGTGCCTGTTCGCTCTTCATTTTAGAGACCAATGAAGGAGGAGAGTGTATGAGGACATTCTGGCGACATATCTTCCCTTGTGCTTCTAACCTTCGACCCACTTATGCGCCGTGTTACATCTATGCGAACGCATTTTATCCCTTAATACGATTCTACTGCACTTAAATGTGATGCACACATTTAAAATTTGTTCTCAACACGCTTCACTTACCAATAAACATCAGTTCTACACCATTAAAACACTATTTTTAATACAGTAATTTGCGACTTTTTCAACCCCTGCACCACGAAAAATATTAGTCCTAGAGAAAAAAAAAAGAATAGCATTCTTTCTGTAGGATATTTAGTGCAGTTTAACTTTGTGCCGAAAAAGATGTTCGCTAGATGCCGCATTAAAATGTGACATATACCTGCCCCCCCCCCCCCCCCCCCCCGCCTCTCCCCGTCCACATCATTTACACCCACGCTGTAGAAAGACGTTTGTGAAATGTTGTGAGACCAGAGGAGAAAAGTAAAAATCGAAACGGTGCAGTAAGCATCAGAAAGTAGTCAAAGGCAACGTCGACTTCCGGAAAAGGCCTACCACCACAAGTAAGTTTAATACCGTGTTTGTCCATCTGTGAGACGCAGCCCAGCAGCGATCCTGCATGTAATGGATACAGCAAGTCCAATAAACATGAGCCTGGGAACGCATATTTTCTGCGATAAACACGTGTTTGGTAGGAGGTGTACAAAGTGGCGTCCATTCAAGACACTGCACCTTTCTGCACTACGCACCCTTTGAAGTATACTCGGATGTCGTTGTACCTGCTGGCACGCATTGAATGTGTGACCCTGTAGCGTCCGCACATCGTTGACTGGCGTGGCGTAGACCAATTCCTTCAAATGACACCATAATCAAAAGTCTAGGGGATGGAGGTCTGGGGAACGAGCAGGTTAAGTTGCCCCCCTTCCGAGCAATCCAGCGGTCCTGAAATGTCTGCGTCAAGACCTTAGCACACATTGTGACGGAAATACGCAGGTGCGCCATCATGTATGAACCGCATTTGTATTCGTTACTACCATGGCGCAGCCTCCGGCAAGGTAGTTAATACACTAATGACAAAGTCCGGATAATGCGAACCAGTTAACCTTTGGGGTAGCACGTATGGCCCGAGTAATCTATCGCTAAAGACACCTGCCCATGTGTTGATTGAGAATCGGCGTTGATGCCTTCCTTCCTGAATTGCTTGCAGATTTATATCTGCCCGTACGTGCTGCTTACGAAAATCCACAATACCGTCTCTCGTGAACCCTGTCTCGTCGGTAAATAAAATCTTGCATGTGAGCAGTGGATCTGCGGCACAGTTCTGCAACAACCATTGACAGAACCGCCGTCTGCCATGATGATCCTGTGGTCATAGGGGCTGAACGCGCTGTCAATGAAAAGGATACAGCAATTGTCCGTGAAGTATCCCCCTTATAAGAGAGTGAGACACACCTTTCGGTGGTGGTAACCGCCGCACACTGGTCCCAGGAGTTACTTCCACCGAACGTGGCACACACTCCTCCATGTCAGGCCTGTACGGGGCCTACCACTGTGTCTTCCGAGGTGTGAGAGTAGCTGCGTCCCTCAGGCGCTGGGAAAAGTCTGCCAAACAGCTTATCAGACGGCACTCTCCGCTGTGAATATGTTTGAGCGTAGAGGCACCGGCCCGCAAGCTACGTCCATTTGCTAAATCATAGCAGAGTATCATATCCGCCATTTTACGTAATGAGTAGTAGGTTTCCATTGTGGAGGAGAGAAAATGCAAATGTACTACACCATCTGTACGTACAAACAGCGCAATAACAGTAAACACGTAAGTGAATCCGCATTTTGAAGAAGGTAAAACACCAAGATACTTACCCATGGTTGACATTACTGTACAATAAGGCACACAAAAACGATGAAAACTTACGTTGCTTACAACACGACTCGAGCCATACAACTGACTACAGACCACCTAATGGTAGGTAGAGTAGTGTGAGCAAGACATCATAATACCTGCTGACGTTTGACGGAGCGGCAATACAACGACTGTGCTAATATCCGCAAACCAAGCGTCGCGCGACCGTCCTATAAACATGTGTTTATCTCGGAAAATATGCGTTTCCGGACCCATGTTTATTGGACTTACTTTTTTCTTTTTTGTTTCGATGAGTACTACAACCTCTAAACTAACAGGCACTTTTTTGAAGCACCCTATATAGTATCCGAAAACACACCGACAAACTTTAGGGCAGGTTTCTTACACCAAAACAAGAAAAAAAATGTGTACTAAACAAGGACTCGAAAGCGCACCCCTTAATAGATAGGAGCACTTGTTCATCTTCGATGCTGTGAAACACATTTCTTCTACTGTAACCTCTTTCAGTTCCATATTTTAAGAGGAGGTAGTATGGATCAAAACAAGATGAGAATTTACAGAAACATGGCCTCCAAAATGCATACTTCAAGAGGTATGAGCATTTGCTCATCTTCGCTATTGTGAAATACGCCCCTTCTATTGAACACATGTCTCTTAAAGTATGCATTTTGGAGTCCGTGTTTACTGGACTTTTTTCCTTGTTTTGTTCCGTACTGTCTCCTCTCAAAACATGGAAAGCAAAGAGGTATCTCCTCGCCTGTTTACGCTCATTGAGATATATTTTTTGACTTTCAGGTTAACTTACAGTCCCTGCGTTAGACGTCGATCCTCTCAGATCTTCCGACATCAAACTGTTCTGACGTTGGAATCGTCCTATAGACAGCATATATTGTAAACGGTAGAGATAACATAACATACCCTTGGTATACTCCACAAATTACGTTTAAAGTTTTCAATTTTGTCCCGTTAATAGCGACTTGTTGAGTTTTGTTAAGAAGTCCTAAATGTAGTTACAATTCCGGTCCGACACTATGAAAGTTATAAGAGACGAGGGGCATGAAAGGGAAGCAGTGGTTTGGAAGGGAGTGAGACAGGGTTGTAGAACCTCCCTGATGTTATTCAATCTGTATATTGAGCAAGCGGTAAGGGAAACAAAAGAAAAATTCGGAGTAGGTATTAAAATCCATGGAGAGGAAATAAAAACTTTAAGGTTCGCCGATGACATTGTAATTTTGTCAGAGACAGCAAAGGACCTGGAAGAGCGCCTGAACGGAATGGACATGGTCTTGAAAGGAGGATATAAGATGAACATCAACAAAAGCAAAGCGATGATAATGGAATGTAATCGAATTAAGTCGGGTGATGCTGAGGGAATTAGATTAGGAAATGAGAAACTTAAAGTAGTAAATGAGTTTTGCTATTTGGGGAGCAAAATAACTGATGATTGTCGAAGTAGAGAGGATATAAAATGTAGACTGGCAATGGCGAGGAAAGCGAAAGCGTTTCTAGAGAAGAGAAATTTGTTAACCTAGAGTATAGATTTAAGTGTGAGGGAGTCGTTTCTGAAAGTATTTGTATGGAGTGTACCCATGTATGGAAGTGAAACATGGACGATAAATAGTTTAGACAAGAAGAGAATAGAAGCTTTCGAAATGTGGTGCTACAGAAGAATGCTGAAGATTAGATGGGTAGATCACATAAGTAATGAGGAGGTATTGAATAGGATTGGGGAGAAGAGGAGCTTGTGGCACAACTTGACTAGAAGAAGGGATCGGTTGGTAGGACATGTTCTGAGGCATCAAGGGATCACCAATTTAGTATTGGAGGGCAGCGTGGAGGGTAAAAATCGTAGAGGGAGACCAACAGATGAATACAGTAAGCAGATTCAGAAGGATGTAGGCTGCAGTACATACTGGGAGATGAAGAAGCTTGCACAGGATAGACTAGCATGCAGAGCTGCATCAGACCAGTCTCAGGACTGAAGGCCACAACAACAACAACAACTATGAAAGTTCGTTCACTAAAGGACACTAAAGAATTGTGTCGAATGCTTTTCGGTCGCAGGTTCGAATCCTGCCTCGGGCATGGGTGTGTGTGATGTCCTTAGGTTAGTTAGGTTTAAGTAGTTCTAAGCTCTAGGGGACTGATGACCTCAGATGTTAAGTCCCATAGTGCTCAGAGCCATTTGAACCATTTCTGAATGCTTTCCGGAAGTCAAAGGACATGACATCATCCTGGGCGCCTTTGTTTATGGCGCACTGTACTTCATGGACGCACAGTTAGAGTAAGATCTCTGCTTACGGTTAACATGCTTATTATTTTTTTAGTGATTTTTCGATTCCAAGACCGTCATAATGCTTCATAAAGCAGAAAGCATGTTCCTTAATTCTACAACAGTTTGAGGTCTAAAATTATGTGTATCTTTTCTACGGATCTCCTTGAAAACAAGCGTGACATGAGTTTTTTTCCCATAGTTTCCTAACTTTCGTTGCTCCAGCGACCTACGATAAACTACTGCTACAAAGGGAGCAAGTTCTTTCGTAGAATTTATGTAGAATCTAACAGCTACCTCATTCTGTCCATGTGCCATTCCACCTCTGAACCATTTCAGTTAATTTTCTATTGCGCGGGTACTTATCTGAATACATCTAGTTTCGGCGCCAGTGCGGTGATTGATATTAGGAACCGTAATACGAACTTCTGCAGTGAAACAATTTCTCAGTACTGAATTCAGTATTTTGGCCTCTCTGTTAGTTTTCCGTTTATGTGCCATTATAGCCTTTGGACGACTGAATAAATGATTTTAATCCGCTTACTGATTGTACATACGACCAAAACATCTTACAAGGGAACCTCCCCATCGCACCGCCCTCAGATTTAGTTATAAGTTGACACAGTGGATAGGCCTTGAAAAACTGAACACAGATCAATCGAGGAAACAAGAAGTTGTGTGGAACAATGAAAAAAAAAAAAAAAATATACAAACTTAGTAGTCCATGTGGAAGATATGCAACATCAAGGACTATTTTAGCACAGAAGTGCCGTGGTCCTGTGGTTAGCATGAGCAGCTGCAGATCCAGAGGTCCTTGGTTCAAGTCTTCCCTCGAGCGAAAAGTTTAATTTTTTATTATCAGACAATTATCAAAGTTCAGGCACTCACACATAATCAACTTCGCTCTCCAAAATTCCAGGACATGTTCAGATTTGCTTGGACATGTGCAGGATTTGACGGTCTACACACGGAAATTTTTGAAAACGTTAAAAACATATGTTTTGACAGAGCACAGGGAAAACTGTGCGACTGTGAAACTATTGCATTCATTTGTTGCAGTTTATGTGACAAACTCTTATGCTTTAATCACTTTTTTGGGAGTGATTATCACATCCACAAGAAAACCTAAATCGGGCAAGGTAGAAGAATCTTTTTACCCATTCGCCAAGTGTACAAGATAGGTGGGTCGACAACATTCATTGTGGGTGGCGGACTGTGTTGATGTCTCTTGCCTCCTTTCGTCTACTAATCGCACGGTTTTGCGGTGCAGTCGCAAAACACAGACACTAAACTTATTATAGTGAACAGATAGGTCAATGAACGAACGGACAGATCATAACTTTGCGAAAATATAGACAGTAAATTTTTCACTCGAGGGAAGACTTGAACCAAGGACTTCTCGTTTCGCAGCTGCTCACGCTAATCATGTGACCACGGCGCTCGTATGCTTACATTGTCCTTGATGTTACCTATCTTGCGCATGGACTACTCAGTTTGTATATTTTGCTTTTTTTTTCATAGTTCCACACAACTCCTTCCTGTTTTCTCGATTGATCTGTGTTCAGTTTTTCAAGGCCTATCGACTGTGCCAAATTATAACTAAATCTGAGGGGGGTGCGATATGGAGGTTCCCTTGTTAGTATTTTTAGTCAGAGGGGTTGGCCAAATTTTACTTGCCCTTCAGCGAAATCGTCATACTGATCAGTCAGCTGCGTGCGGGAAGGCTTTTCCTCGTGCCCCCCCTGCCCCCCCTTGGCAGCCAGTGCCGGTGTTTCCGGAGTGCGACCGCGGTACCGCGAGGCCACGACAGAGCTCGCTGGGTCAGCGCTTCCTGCCCGGTGACACTGGCCCCGATGTGCGGCCCGCATCGCTCCCCTGCAGACAGGGAGAGGCGAGGCCAGCCGAAGACCTCGTCTGGAGGCCGCCGGGTTCCTCCACTGCCCGCGAATGGCGCCTGTGCACGACCGTAATACGGGCCGTGCTGCCTGTGTCAAAAAAGTTTGTTCCATTTTTCGCGATCCAACATTTGACTTTAGTAGAGCATTTTCCGGTGTTACTGCTTCAAAGATATTGTTCACGTCTTCTGGTACCCTACGAGCCAATGAGTTTACAGGAAATCCCAGAAAGAATGGTCAGCTTCGACGCAGAAAAGTCCAGCAAAAATGGACTCTAAAAGGCATACCTTAAGAGCTACGAACACTTTTTCGGTAGAAGAGATGTGTTTCACAGCAGCAAATATGAACAAGTGTTCGTAACCCTTAAGTTATACACTTCAGAGCCCAGTTTACACGAAACCTGTTTTCTTGTTTTGTTCCATACTCTTAAAATATGGAAGGCAAAGAGCCTGTAGTAGAATAGATTCGTTTCACAATATCGAAGATAAAGAAGTGCTCACAGCCTTTAAGGCAAGCATTTTAAAACCCATGTATTCTAACCTTTTTTTCTTCGAGTAACCGTTCCTGTCACAACCCTAAACGCCGATCATTTCTCTTGGAACACGCTGGACAACCACCAAGGAAATTCTGCATCTACATCAACAAGATTACACTTCAAATCACATTTAAACACTTTGCAGAGGATTCACAGAACCACTTTCAAATTATCTCTCGACCGTCTCACTCTTGAATATCACGTGGGAAAAATGAACACCTAAAGACTTGCATGTCAAGTCTTGCTTGTCTTATTTTATTGCGATAGTAGTTTCCCTCTTTGCAGCATTAAGAGAAATTTCGTGAAAAGATCTCGATGCAACGAAAACTGTCCTACTCGTTTATCATATCCGTGATACTGTCAACTATTTCACCATAATACGACTTACCTTTTCCTGAAATTTTTCTCTGTGCTCCATCAATCCTATCTCGTAAGGATCAGGTACCGAGTAAAAATACTCTAGAAGTGTAGTGTAGGCTGTGTCTTTTCTAGATTTGTTGCACCTTCTAACTTTTCTGCCAATAAAACGCAGTTTTTGGTTTTGTCTTCCCCGCAGCGTTTTCCATATGATGGATCCAATTTAAGTTGTTCCTAATTGTATTCCTTAAATACTTAGATCAATCGATAACTATTAAATTTGCGTCGTTTATCGCGTAGCTGAAATTTAACGAAATTCGTTTAGTAGACTACTCACGTTGAGGACCTCACACTTTTTATTGTTTAAGGGTCGATTGCTGCTTTTCGGACTTCAGTATCCCCGCGAGCGAACAAATGATGGTCAATCAAATAAAAACCGAATACCCGCCACAATGGCACGGAATAGTTACATTCTAAAGCAATCACCAGACGCGTTAAGAAATTCGTCCGACTGCGAGAGAAGACAATCTATTCCTGTGTCGTAGAACGCGATCGGCCGCTAGCGAATCAACAACAGCACCCAACTCTTGCACTTCCTCGTCCGACTGAAACCGACATCCACGCATGTGTTTCTTCAGGACGCCAAAGACGTGAAAATCACAGGGTGAAAATCGGGGTCCAACGGAGGGTGTTGTAGTGTTTCCCAACCAAATCACCGCAGCGTAGCCTTCGCTCTGATTGGCAGTGTGGGAACAGACGTTATCGTGGAGCAGGATGATTCCGTCCGATAGTATTCTTGGGCGTTTTGACTTTAGGCGAGTCGCAGTTTTTGCAACGTGTCTTCATAGCGCTATGCGTTGGTTGTGGTTCAATGCTCGAGGGCCGGCCGAAGTGGCCGCGCGGTTCTAGGCGCTGCAGTCTGGAACCGCGAGACTGCTACGGTCGCAGGTTCGAATCCTGCCTCGGGCATGGATGTGTGTGATGTCCTTAGGTTAGTTAGGTTTAACTGGTTCTAAGTTCTAGGGGACTGATGACCTCAGAAGTTGAGCCCCATAGTGCTCAGAGCCAATGCTCGAGGAACTCGACGAGCAGAGGAAGCATTCCACGATATTATCTAAATTTTATAAACTCAGTACTATTAGATGGGAAAAAGATAACAGAAATGCATTAAATGATTTTCGATATATTATGACATTTTTATTGGAATATTCTATTTTTTTCCTAGACAGTTTAATTGATCCTCTTGGGTAATCGACCTCTTTCAACCCCCTTATTTTAATTGGTCTCTGGAGAGTTATCGACCAATAGGGGTCTATATCTATCACTTTGGGCACACCTACATTAGACGAACCACACAGTACATACTTTTTCCTCTGTCGTTGGAAAGGGTCTCCGACGAGGGCTACAGTGACTAAACAGCGCCTGCACTCTTCCCCCATTCAGTACGCAAATGGAAAAATGGTTCAAATGGCTCTGAGCACTATGGGACATAACATCTGCGGTTAACCAGATACCAACTTCTTAATATCCATGAAAGGGACCTGTATGGAGGTCGTGGTTTGATGGTGTGGGGTGGGATTATGATTGGTGCACGTACACCCCTGCATGTCTTTGACAGAGGAACTGTAACAGGTCAGCTGTATCAGGACGTCATTTTGCACCAGTATGTCCGCCTTTTCAGGGGTGCGGTGGGTCCTACCTTCCTCCTGATGGATGATAACGCAATGCCCCACCGAGCTCTCATCGTGGAGGAGTACCTTGAAACAGAAGATATCAGGGCGCATGGAGTAGCCTGTCTGTTCTCCAGCCCTAAACCCCATCGAGCACGTCTAGGATGCTCTCGGTCGACGTATCGCTGCACGTCTTCAAACCCCTAGGACACTTCAGGACCTCCGCCAGGCAGCAGCTGCTCGACCACCTGATCCAGAGTATGCCAACCCGTTGTGCGGCCTGTGTATGTGTGCTTGGTGATCATATCCCACATTGATGTCGGTGTACATATGCAGGAAACAGTGGCGTTTTGTAGCACATGTGTTTCGGGACGGTTTTCTCAACTTATCACCAACACTGTGGACTTACAGGTCTGTGTTGTGTGTTTTCTATGTGCCTATGCTATTAGCGCCAGTTTTCACATTCTGCAGTTATCCTTAATTTATGAGCATGAGTGTATGACGACTCTTCGCTTCTGGACTCCAAATGGTTTTCCAGGTAGTTTTATCTTAAAAATTTATCATCCAGTTCGTCACATGTAAGATTTTCATATCTTCTCTGATGTCGAAGTATCGTAAACTTGGTCTTCCACGTGGTCTGCTCTCCTGAAGATGTTCTGTACATACTAAAAGAGATTCCTTTCTTCTGGGGTTCGAAGTGCGCGTCCAGCCCAATGAAGTCTCCCAGCTCAAGCGGAAATTTTTATTGTGATATTAATGGGAAGACTACTATGTGAAATAGGGAAGTCTGTTGCTGGAGCCTTGACCGGGCCATTGGCCTTACGGTACGTAATTCGGTTTCGAGTTACGAATTACTGTGAATCATATGGACTCTCTGCTTCAGCTGTTAACATTCAGAGCCAGCAGTGGCTGCATCTTCGTCAGACATGATATACACTCGAGTGAACACTGAAATGAACACTGTATTTTATTTGTTATCCACTCGTGATTTTCGCGTCTTTCTTGCACCCTCAACATGATTTTTACGAACGCTCACTATTGTCAGTTCTTCGCAGCCACTACCACTCTGATCAAACACAACTCACTGTTGCCACTCCACCCTACCTCCCTCTTCTCTCCCTCTGTGACCATAGCCATTTTCCGGCTGCCCCGCTGGCGTCCCTTTAGAACGGCTTCTCTACCTGACTGTCATACTCTCGATCACGTGGAAGCACACAAGGGTTCACATTAGCAAAACACACTTTTCTCACGTGTAGTCCGACGAGCACAATAATTAATGATTCCTTTTTTCACGATACTTTTTTAACTAACGAATAAAACGACAGGTGCACACACTTTCAGCGGCAAATTCAAAAATCAACTTAATTATTAAAATTTTATTCATATTTGTTTCAATAAAACTATGAGATGACATCTGAGGTGTCCGAGGATATGGTCACCTTACAAGCTTTATTCAGGAATTCAAATAGATACACAAAGTTACTAAGGTCTTGTTACATATTACATAATAGCATGCAACATCAGTAAACCAATCTGTCATAACAGGTACAAAATAAATTAGGGTTCAGGTCTAGGAGCCACTCAACAACAACAGCCTCCTGAACGTCGGCATCGGTTCTGAAATGGTGACCGACCAGCAGTTTCTTTAACGACCAGATGAGGTGAGAATCTCTTCGTGACAGATCTAGGCTATATAGTAGGTGTTCTGGTACAGTTCATCCGAGACGCTGGACCAAATCAACCGTAATCGAGGCTGTTTTCGGTCGGCCACTCTCTTGCTGCAACACGAGATCTTTCAAAAGCAGTACCGAACCGTCTGTTGCAACGATTGCTGTGTTCCACAATATCTATCAGAATTCACGGTCTCTCCATTTATGAGGAAATCAACCAGTAATACACCTTTTGTTTCCATCACATGAAAGGCGGAGAGGTCGGGTGATTTCATGACATTAAAGCTGTACATAGTCTGTACGTTGGCAGCACTGTGGCCTGTGTTAATATCGCTGACAGCGCTCTGCGCCCTCGGCAAGAGATTCTTTGATTAGACGGACTAGCAGTTAGCCAGTGGATGGAGAAGTGTATGGACATGGTTTTTCTTAGTGGAGAATCTGTGTTGTTAGTACATGCATTGTAAAGTGGGACACAAGAAAATTTAAAATGAGGATGGATGTTGTTGGTAATGTTTGGGTTGTGGAATTACTGACAACTATATAATGTTTGGAACTGGATGTCACATGAATAAGGTGAAATTTTCTAAATACATTGTTTACTCTTCAACAAAATCTTTCTTTTGCTAACCAAATGCCTCCTAGCAGTTAGAGTCTATAGTCGTTAGAATCCTTTTGTGTAGCTGGCTATTGTTGCTACTTGCTGTAATTGTTGTAGCTCGTGTCATGAAGATTTTCTGTGAGGTAAGTGACTTATGAAACAGAATGGGGTTTGCCGGCCGGAGTGGCCGAGCGGTTGTAGGCGCTACAGTCTGGAACCCCGCGACCGCTACGGTCACAGGTTCGAATCCTGCCTCGGGCATGGATGTGTGTGATGTCGTTTGTTTAACTAAGTAGTTCTAAGTTCTAGGGGACTGATGACCACAGCAGTTAAGTCTCATAGTGCTCAGAGCCATTTGAACCATTTTTGAGAATGGGGTTTTCATTTTCGGGATTCGTGACTGAAATGGGTTTAGACAGTTAACAGAGTTGGATGTAGTTTCATATTTCTTTAATTTCATATTTTTTGGAATTTTTGTGCCTGTGTCAGATTTCTAAACCAAAATCAAACTGTTTTCGTGACAGTACACTCGCTCTGTAAACTTCCTTTTGTCGCTGATGTTAGGGATGTTTTCTTTAAAAGCAGAAACTTTGTTACAATTCGCACTTCAATTGCCTATCATGTACCTGTCAACACCTCCATTTGAAACTGTGTCTTGAATCGCTATGACAACTGCCCCCATCTACCGGATGTGTTTGGAAACTTTGACATATGTTCTATCTAGACAAGGAATTTAATTAGTAGGGTATTTATGTAACCATGAGAGCTCTTTTTTCACTACTCCAGGTTTCGACGAAGGTTTGGCCCCCATTGCAATGGTGAAAAGAAAGAAAAAAAGTGGAGAGAGTAACTCGGCGGAGATTCATTCGCGAGCACACGTTTGTATGGGTGCATAGTGCTGACGCAATCAAACGTGGAAGCTTTGAGCATTTAAATTAACGTTCTTAGGACTAGGAGCCATGTCATGGATTGCGCGGCCCCTTCCGCATGAGGTTCGAGTCCTCTCTCGGGCATCGGTGTTTGTGTGTGTTGTTGTTGTTAGTTTAAGTAGTGTGTAAGTCTAAGGACCGATGACCTCAGCAGTTTGGTCCCTTAGGACTTCACACACATTTTTCTCAAGACTAGTATTGTCATTCTGAGAGCATCTCAACTCTGCAATTGCTTACAAGTGCAAATAAACCTGTTCCTCTACAACAGTGAACCTTCAAACAAAATGCTGATCACTGGCAAGTCTTCAAGTCTGCCTCATAAGAATATTCAACCAGTGCTCCCTGATTACGCCGCAGTTACATTGCATAGGACACCTTCACACCAACCGCAACACACGTGTTGCTGAGATGACAAGGCGTAAATTTCTTCCCAGTAACTATTCTGCTGTTGGTGTAGAA
This sequence comes from Schistocerca cancellata, assembly GCF_023864275.1. Taxonomy (NCBI): domain Eukaryota; kingdom Metazoa; phylum Arthropoda; class Insecta; order Orthoptera; family Acrididae; genus Schistocerca; species Schistocerca cancellata. The sequence continues at coordinate 932,465,588 of NC_064627.1, forward strand.
TATTTCCAATCGATGCCCACGATACAAATCATCGGAGTCATTTTGAAAGACGATAAAAAGCTCAAACAATGGGCTCAGACTATAGCTGCTGAAGCAAGTGTTTCTGAAGCCGTGTACTATCCATACCCCATAAACCAGTGCGAAATATATGGTGGAGGCTGCGTCCCTTTTTACCATATGTTGGTTTCAACCCGTTCTATTCGGCTTAGGGGCGTAGGAAAGATAACAGCTCAAACACCTCTGTGCGTTGTGTAATAAGTCTATTTTTTTTATTTTTATTTACGCGTCAAGTTTCCTAGGATCAAATTCAGGAGCAAATCTCCAAAGTCATGGAACATGTCAGTACATGAAATTACAACATAAAAGTAATAACAGATAAAAATAAAATGTTTATGAAACCGAAAAAAATCAGTCCATAAGTTTAAGTAGACTACATCAACATTACAACAAGAATTAGCATAATTTTTCAAGGAACTCCTCGACAGAATAGAAGGAGTGAATCATGAGGAAACTCTTCAGTTTCGATTTGAAAGCGCGTGGATTACTGCTACGATTTTTGAATTCGAGTGGCAGCTTATTGAAAATGGATGCAGCAGTAAACTGCAAACCTTTCTGCACAAGACTTAAGGAAGTGCGATCCAAATGCAGGTTTGATTTCTGCCGAGTAGTAACTGAGTGAAAGCTACTTATTCTTGGGAATAAGCTAATATTATTAACAAGAAATGACAGTAAGGAATATATATATATATATATATATATATATATATATATATATATATATATATAGAGAGAGAGAGAGAGAGAGAGAGAGAGAGAGAGGCCAATGTCAAAATACCCAGGGTTTGAGCCAAAAATATCCTTTTAGAATAGGAAGAGTTACCCCAAAATATAACACCATACGATATAAGCGAATGAAAATAAGCAAAGTAGACAATTTTTCGTGTCGAACCATCACTCACTTCAGATACCGTTCGAATAGTAAAAATGGCAGCATTAAGTCTTTGAACAAGATCCTGAACATGGGCTTTCCACAACAGCTTACTACCTATCTGAACACGTAGAAATATGAACTGTTCAGTTTCACTAGTCATACGCCCATTCTGTGAAATTAAAACGTCAAGTTTTGTTGAATTGTGTTTTAGAAACTGTAAAAACTGAGTCTTACTGTGATTTAGCGTTAGTTTATTTTCTACAAGCCATGAACGTATGTCATGAACTGCACTGTTTGAAACCCAGCCAATGTTGCACTCCACATCCTTTACTACCAAGCTAGTGTCATCAGCAAACAGAAATATTTTAGAGTTACCTGTAATAGTAGAGGGCACAGGAGTGGCCCCAACACTGATCCCTGGGGCACCCTCCACTTGACTGTACCCCACTCAGACCCCACATCAGACCCATTCTCAACATTGTGAATAATGACTTTTTGCTGTCTGTTGCTGAAGTAGGAGGTGAACCAATTGTGAGCTACTCCTCGTATTCCGTAATGGTCCAACTTCCGGAGCAATATTTTGTGACCAACACAATCGAATGCCTTAGTTAAATCAAAAAAAAAATATGCCTAGCGTTCGAAACCTTTTGTTTAACCTATACAGAACCTCAAAGAGAAAAGAGAATGTAGCATTTTCAGTTGTTAAACGACTTCTAAAGCAGAACTGTACATTTGATAGCAAATCGTGTGATATAAAATGATCGATTATCCTTACAAACACAGCCTTTTCAATAACTTTAGCAAACACTGATGGCATAGAAATGTTGTAACAGTTCTCTTTCTTAAAAGGAGAAGGTGTTATTTAAAAGTTATGTTATAGCTTCCATTTCCGAGAGTTGTATTTAAGTGAAAACGCAAGTTTGGTCTTATAATTTGACACAGGCGGAACACCGCATTAAGGGGCCTAATTATACGAGTAAATCTGAGAACTTTGGTAAACTATCTGAATAAGAGCGAAACTTATAATGGGGGTCTTACATTGGGCATCTGCACGTAATAAAAATGTTCCGCCACTTAGTCTTCGCTTAATAAATAGAACAAAGAAATGTGATCCCGGGAAATAAATGATTGTCATAGTCTCACGCAAGAATTTAAAAACTTGCACACCACGCAGATTGACTGAAAATAAAATGAGCTCGTCAGTTCACTATGTGAAGAAATCGAGTTACTACTATAAAACAGAATGTATATTTTCAATAATATTACAGACACTGTGCCTCATAAGCACAGTAATCAGTAATAACTGCAAAGGCCATAGCCTGGCACGAATTTCAAACGCTTCATTCTAAGACGAACACAGAACAGGAACTAACTGCTACAGTAAAATCTTATTTATTTCTTCTTAAAAAACATCCGCTGATTGATTACGTGCCGCCTCTTGTTGCATGGCGTTTGATCCGCAGTTCGACGACATGCGCATTGGTTTCTCGAGTACATCATCCCCATAATGGGATGTTGCGTGGCGACCCGGACGTTCTTTGCAACAGATGTGCAGCAAATGTTTACAAAACTATTAATGAAAGATTCCCACTTGTCGACCGGTTCCCATCATGAAGCAACCGATTAGGATTCTTTATCGTCTCTTTTACGAGTACATTGCAATGGGAATAAGATAATACGAATATAACTGGACTATTATAAACTAGTTTTCACTATCGATACAAAACTGATGTGAAGGAGTTTGTAGTACATTTCTATAATACACATTTAATACATGTTGTTGAAATTTTGTAAGTGAGCAATCGGAGGATAGCGTATGTCTATCATCGGCCGCCAGTTCAGGTTTCTCAATGTTTCCATAGTGCTCTCTAGAGATTATCTGGTACATCGGTCCGGCGATTCTCAAAGCCTGCTGATGAGCATGGAATTTGAGCTCTGCCAGTCAGAGCTTGCAGCAGGTCCTGTAAGTTCCACCCCACAGCGACACCTGACGCAGTGGTGTACAGGCTTCGCTATCGTCTCACCACTCTGACGCACCGTTAGTTCTTGGTCTCTTCTTTCGTTATGTATCAGGTTCTCTGACACATACAAAAAAAAAGTTAAAATCTGGAGAGATTTGTTTATATGTAATGCCGTCTCCAATCGTACGTCTCCTCATTGTTTTCTTTTATATACTCCCGCTGTGATCAGCTATTCTGTACTACAGAACAGTTGATCCATCGTTTTCAGGTTTCATTCGAGACGTTCCCGACAATCAGTCGAATACTATTGCCGTTTTACCTCGGAAGATGTCTTCGATAGTCGGAGGCGAAACTTCAGAAAATGATTTGATAGGTCACTGCCGTAGTTTTATCTTGAACTTTTAAGGTTCAGTTTTGTATTGTCTTCCAGGTCATCAATCTCGTTCTTAAGTTTTCAACCATCAGGTTGGTTAGCAGATTCTCTTTTCGGCCTTCCTCTTGAGAACAGTGTAGGTATCCTCCATGATCTGGTTGAAGTATTCTAGTCTAGGTCTGCCTCTTATATTTTTCCTTCCAGTTGTCCCTTCAATAATGATGCCATCCTGTCTCATCATATGGCAAATCCAAGTGTCCCTTCTGTGTTGGATTATCTTCAGGAGATAAGACTTCTCTTCCTCCATTCTGTGGAGCGCCTCTTCGATGGATGTCTTGTTTACCGAATAAATCTTGAGCTTTTTACACTTGCACCACATCTCTAAGACTATTATTTTATGTTTTGCTGCGTCTCTGAGTGTCCAGGCTTCAGTTCCGTACAGCAGCAGCAATAATATTTGTGAGGCTTCTCTGAAAGGGAACCCCTTGAGAGCAAGGTCGCAACATTAGTCGTTAATGGGGCTCATTTGAAAACAACTGTTAAGAATTATGACAGGAAAAATAATAGCTGCCAATGACTCATCAAGTGCAGTAGGAAGGCGAGAGAATATGTGTGTCCGGGAGGTGCAGAGATCAACCTATCGTATGTATGTATTACAATTCACAAAATGGACATCACTACATTCAAGAAATTTTCCAGGCAAACCATTAATTTGCACCAAAACACTAAATGAGAAACGGCACGCCACAGTGATGACAAAGGTTTGCATAATCAAGATCGAAGGCGAAATCCTTGGGGCTACAAACCGTGCGGAACGTTCGGCTAGGTATCATCAGTCATATCGGTGTAACTGAGTGATGAGAATTGGTGAAATGTGATGGCATGCAACCGAAAACGAAACGGTGTGTCCCGGAGTTCGTTGTGAAACTGGCTATCTTTTAAGTCGTAGCTGCAGATAGGACGATAATATGTTTTATGGGCACGGAGAAAACAAACAGCCAGAGGCTGAATTTGTCCAGAGGCTCCAGGTGGTATGAAGTGCAATTTCACACACTTTTCAGCAGGGATAGTTTGCTCTAAAGCAGTATGATTTTTATACGAATGCCAGGTAACAAGTAACAGCAAGTTATTTTGACCAGCTATTGGCTAAAAGCAGTACTCATGTCATAGTTGTAGTTCTCTTACGCCTGTTTTCCCACTCTTGCTTGCTGTGACGCAAATATTGCCCACTGCCATTGCAAGATCACGCACACGAGAAAGAATCATAGGGGACAGAGCAGCTCCAACTTATCGCAGCACAATAAACAACTTTCCAGCTAATTTGCCATCCAGATTAACAGTCGGTATAATTGTAAACGAATGCGTTAAGGCATTGATGTTAGTTGATCGTGATACAACTCTCTTGGTACTTCTAATTTCCAGACTTCCTTTCTTATGCATTTTCTCTTCAAATTCCGATTGGTTGGAGTTGAAAACAAATTCCTTGTTGAACGAATGAATAAGTTTGTTTAACTCACCTACAAATTTTCGGGCCGATACCACAGCCTGCTGTGTGTCGTCAAATTGACATTGTGTTTGAAATTTCGCTATATTACGTCTTCCATTTCTGTTGCGCTGTTTGAAGTTATGCAGCCATCCACTGCTTACCTTGAAATCATCGTAATCTATGTGGCGCGCAGTTTGATGTGCATAACTTAGTAGGTCCTGTAAATTGCATGGAGCATTCTTGAAAAGCGTAAATGCCAGTTTTCTTTAACAATTGCGCCTTGTGCTCCCTTAAATATCCGCAGTTGTTCTTAAGCACTATATGGTCATATTACTGAGGACTTATTCGAAATCTGTTCATAGTTGTTTTTATACTATGCTGCGGATTATCTTCCCTGTTAATTCTGTTTCGTATGCGCTCCTTGGACAACGATTGTCCTTTACTACATTTCACTAGAGATGGGATTTGTGGCTCCTGTCCGACAAGGATGATGAACTACGCTCATGTTCATAAATTAAGGATAATTGCAGAATGTGGTGCCACACAACGTGGCACTACACAAAACTGGCGCTAATAGACTAGGCACATAGGGAACACACACGACACAGATCTGTAAGTTCACGGTACTGGTGATAAGTTGAGAAAACCGTCCCGAAACACTTGTGCTACAAAACGCCAATGTTCCCTGTGCATGTATCCCGACATCAGTATGGGATATAATCACCATGCACACGTACACAGGCCGCACAACGGGTTGGCATACTCTGGAGCAGGTGGTCGAGCAGCTCTCATTCTTGCACCAGTGCCTGTCAGAGCTCCTGAAGTGTTGTAGGGGTTTGAAGAATTGCAGCGATACGTCGACCGAGAGCATCCTAGACGTACTCGATGGGGTTTACATCTGGAGAACAGGCAGGCCACTCCATTCGCCTGATATCTTCTGTTTCAAGGTACTCCACCAAGATGGCAGCTCGGTGGGGCCGTGCGTTATCATCCATCAGGAGGAAGGTGGGACCCACTGCACCCTTGAAAAGGCGGACATACTGGTGCAGAATGACGTCCCGATACACCTGACCTGTTATAGTTTCTCTGTCAGACATGCAGGGGTGTACGTGCACCAATCATAATCCCACCCCACACCATCAAACCACGACCTCCATACAGGTCCCTTTCAATGACATTAAGGGGTTGGTATCTGGTTCCTGGTTCACGCCAGATGAAAACCCGGCGAGAATCAGACTATACTTGGACTCGTCCGTGAACATAACCTGGGACCATTGTTCCAATGACTATGTACTGTCAGACCAGAGCTCTCCTGTGACCAGGGGTCAGTGGAATGCACCTTGCAGGTCTCCGGGCAGATAAACCATGTTTGTTCAGTCGTCTGTAGACTGTGTGTCTGGAGACAACTGTTCCAGTGGCTGCGGATAGGTTTCGAGCAAGGCTACCTGCAGTACTCCGTGGCCGTCTGCGAGCACTGATGATGAGATATCGGTCTTCTTGTGGTGTTGTACACTGTGGACGTCCCGTATTGTAGCGCCTGGACACGTTTCCTGTCTGCTGGAATCGTTGCTATAATCGTGAGATCACACTTTGTGGCACACGGAGGGCCCGTGCTACGACCTGCTGTGCCTGACCAGCCTCCAGTCGCCTTAGTATTCTACCCCTCATAATTTTATCAATATGTGTTCTTTGAGCCATTTTCAACATACAGTCACCATTAGCACGTCTGCAAACTTACTCGCCGCATCGTACTCTGACATGCACCTCTGCGTATGTGGACTGCTGCCAGCGCCACCGGTGACGACCGCAGGTCAAATGCAACGCATGGTCATACCCCGAGGTGATTTAAACAAAAATGGTTCAAATGGCTCTGAGCACTATGGGACTCAACTGCTGAGGTCATTAGTCCCCTAGAACTTAGAACTAGTTAAACCTAACTAACCTAAGGACATCACAAACATCCATGCCCGAGGCAGGATTCGAACCTGCGACCGGAGCGGTCTTGCGGTTCCAGACTGCAGCGCCTTTAACCGCACGGCCACTTCGGCCGGCTGATTTAAACCCGCAAACCGCCCACCAGAGCGTTGTTTCACCATGTATTAACATTATCCTTAATTTATGATCAAGAGTGTACATGCCTGTTTCAATATCACTTTCACTTGGTAAGCACGTCTCGTCATACTGTACTCGTCACGCATAGTAGAGCATATTCGACACCACACATTCCGTTGACTCATCTTGCAGAAGGGCTACTATTTCATCTGCCACTTTTTCCCACTCTGCGAAATTCCTTGAGCTGCTTTCTGAGGCAATGTCAGCTCCGACAACTGTTGTTGTAGATATAATACAATGTTAACTTTGTTTATTGTTGCGTTGCTCTGCTTTATATAAACAGCACTAGCACTGAAGCAGTGTTGGGAGTTACTCGCTGACTAAGGGGTTCAATTACGCTCGTAGCCTTACGCTGTGCTCACCATTGGATAGATCCAGCCCCGCCCCTGTTGCCATTAAGAGCCAAAATTGTGGTTGCATGTAGACAATATGTGGGGTGCCGAATGCCGTAAACATTATTAGTCTTTTGCGATCTCGCATTCAAGGGGATCCCTCCGGCTTGAACCATCCACCTCTCTCATTTCGGGCTAAAAGCCCTATTCGACTGTCGAAATCTTGTAAGACACGAGTGCCTCAGCATACTTATTACGGAGATGAAGAAGACTGGGCAACACTTGTAAACCAAAAGTGTTGAGATAAATGTCCTGGTTAACGTTCACAGTAACCTAAAAGTGTGGGCCCAAGTCATGATATGCAGAACATCTGCAAAACATCACAGATGCACCAGCAGCTTGACCTGTCTACTTCATACATTGTGGGTTAAGAGTCCGATTCGGTGCACTTGACGCCTCGTGTCATTTTAAAAGAGACAAATTCGCAACTCGAGCCAACCACAGCGAACGGGTCCAGTGTGCTATTGTCCTGTACCTGTGTTGTTCACTCTGCTGAAGGCGCGCCACTGTGAGCAATGGCTCCAAATGTCTATTGGGTGCAGTTACCTTTGTAAAATTCGCTCGGAAACTAGTGGAGATATGCCTGCATTCATTGTATTCACCAACAGCAGCAGTTCCTGTCACCCTCAAAAAGGAGTGTCATTGTGAATGCGTGACACTCGTCTTTGCTCTCTGTCCGCTGGGATCTCTTTACGGCCACTATTTTTACTCTGTGTTTCATGACTGCATGGTGCATCATTGTTCGTAGGCACGTCAGATAGTCCACGTGGCAACACCAGCAAACAAGACAACTTATTTCATAGTGCATTCACAGGCACATCCAGACACAATATTCCCTTTCCGTTTCTTTTTTTTTGTGACATCTTCACTTCGAGTCATCTGACGAGGGTTGTCCATAACGTAGCGGCACCATCGTTTAGGATAGGGAAAGTTAGTTTTGTGCAATATTCTGAGCACAAGTTACAGCCAGGTGCGGGCCGGATTGCAGTGAATTACACATACCAACAGTTGCAAAGTAGAATAGAGCCCAAAGGGCCATCAAATTGCTGAAAGAGTATACGTAGCAGTTTTGCATGTCGCAAATCACAGGCAGAAGGGGCCATCTAGCGTGTTATCAGCACATGACACGGAGCGGCGCGTACGGAAAAACAGAGGCGCACAGCTCTGTATAAATAGGTGCGGGTTTCTAACGAGATTCATTTCAAGTGTGGCAGCTCTCCTGGACGGCTCTCCTAGACGCAGCAGCAGATGGGGCGCCAGTGTTCCAGTCCACAGCGGATCCCTGGTTCGACCCTCTAAGGCCGATGTGGGGTCTGTAGGCAGCCAGCAGTGGGCCACTCGACAGCTCGCTACTGCGGGCAGTCGTCCTGGCTTCCAACACGCACTTGAGGCATCCTGAGGCGAGGGCCGCACATTCGGACTCCAGATCGCAGGCGCTTGTTGTCGCTGCGATCTCAGCCACACCAGTGGGAAGCACGCAGCTGGCTACCTGCGGCTCACACCGAGAAGCGCTGAGTCGGCAGGGACGCTGACTGCTGAGTCGACTGCCAGCACCCTGATGACGCCGCAACTCCGCTGGCATACAAGGGCGACACACAGTGTGTGCGCGGGTCACTGAGGCAGCCATTCCACGCCAATCCGTTTTGCAGACAGCAAAGTGGTGTCTTCAGCATTGTGGGACCTGGTAACAAAGACCGAGGGGAACACAGCACTGTGGTTGGAAACAATAAACCACTTGGAATGCTCGGACGAGTCTTAATACAGTGCCTTCTACCTCTTCCCGCTACAAGAAAGTAAATTCCGTTCGGGCCGGCCAGAGTGGCCGAGCGGTTGTAGGCGCGTCAGTCTGGAACCGCGGGACCGCTACGGTCGCAGGTTCGAATCCTGCCTCGGGCATGGATGTGTGTGATGTCCTTAGGTTAGTTAGGTTTAATTAGTTCTAAGTTCTAGGGGACTGATGACCTCAGCTGTTAAGCTCCATAGTGCTCAGAGCCATTTGAACCATTTTTTTTTTAATTTCGTTCGGTCGCAGAATGTAAACAACAGTGAGGAGCAGAAATGTTATTTATTTTCCCACAATCTGCTACTCATTACAATTACTTCTCTACATAGACTCCGTTCCGATTTAGACATTTGTCATAGCATTGTACCAACTATCCAGTGATCTTGTCATAGGAGGCTGCGCTTTCTGCCACTTCTCTACGGTGGTCTGCAGTTCATTGTCTGTGCCAAAGTGTTGTCTACAGAGCCAGCGGTTCACGTGAGCAACGATGAACATCAGAGAGAGCCAAGTCCGGGCTTCATGGTAGGCGATCAAACACTTCACTTCGAAAACGCTGCAGGAGTATCCTCATTGCCCCTGCATTGTAGGGACGAGAATTATCATGAAGAAGGAAATGCATGACAGTTACGTTATGTGGGGTTGCATGAAACTGTCCATACAAGGCGGAAGACACTATTTTCCAGGCACCTTTTCGTGCTCACTGTGCGCTCAGAACTCCAAAGTACAACTTGATGTGTTAAACGGAGTTTAGACTGTGCCCAACACTCCTGTGCAAAACTTCTTTGGGCTTTCACTGTGGTTTTCATTTTACGATCGAGCGGACTTACGTTTTGGATATCCCCCTCCCCCTCCCTTATTATGCTGATTCGATGTAACCGACTAATACAGACGCATTGCTTCAGTACCATCACATTCATCAGCTGTCCTGGTTCATATGAGTGCCCGATACCATTTACTACAAACTATGAGCAGCACTTCAAAGTGTCCAATCTGTTCCTTTAGGACTGTGTGTATGTGTGTATGTTTGTGTGTGTGTGTGGGGGGGGGGGGGGGGACTCTAATATTTTTTTCTTTCTGATGAGCGTATCGTATGAGGTGAAGGTAGGTGAGTGAGTCCGACGCTGGCTTGTATCGGACACGAGTTGTTACTAAACACGCTAGTGCCACAACCTGTAGCACCACTGCAGTGTACCTATGGACGACAAAGACCACGTGAACGATATGAATCAAAACAACAATGCGTTTCGATGTGGTAACAAGTTCGTCTTGAGTTTTTTGGAGCATAATCTTAAATTTCAAGTGGTGTGCCTTGTTCACAAGTAAATAATATACTATGTGATGAAAAGTATCCGGACACCTGGCTGAAAATGATTTACAAGTTCGTAGCACCCTCAATAGGTAATGCTGGAATTCAATATGGTGTTGGCCCACACTTATCCTTGATGACAGCTTCCACTCTCGCAGGCATACGTTCAGTCAGGTGCCGGAAGGTTTCTTGGGGAATGGCAGCCCATTCTTGACGGAGTGCTGCACTGAGGAGAGGTATCGATGTCAGTCGGTGAGGCCTGGTACTAAGTCGGCGCTCCAAAACATTCCAAAGGTGTTCTATAGGATTCAGGTCAGGACTCTGTGCAGGCCAGTCCACTACAGGTATGTTATTGTTGTGTAACCAGCCCGCCACAGGATGTGCATTATGAACAGGTGCTCTTTCATGTTGAAAGATGCAATCGCCATCCCCAAATTGTTCTTCAACAGTGCGAAGCAAGAAGGTGCTTAAAACATCAATGTAGGCCTGTGCTGTGATAATGTCACGCAAAACAACAGGGGGTGCAAGCCCCCTCCATGATGAAAGTATCCATCACAATATTGTGATCGTTTCATAGCTTTGGTTACTGATGATAACTTGACACCAGTGCCTATGGGTTTAATTTGTACACTACAGCATTGAAGATGATCACTATGTGATTGAAAATCGATTTTTCTGTCAATAAACCATCAAAATTACAGCCAACGCTGACCTTCCTTCTAATTTCACGTATGTGGTCATTGTGCACTCTATGGAGTCGCCAATCAGTAAGTTAACGATTATGACGTCGTATTTCTTGAACTATATATTTATGGTTCGTTCAGTGGTATTTGTGAATACTGTCTGCAAAATGTGTCACCACTACTGTGGTGTGGGTACTGTAAGACCTTTGGTACACACCATCAGATTATTTGACTTGTCGCTCTAACGAATTAGGCGAGTGTCAGCAATATGTCTCGTGGTCTTATCGTGGCGTGTTTATCTTCTGCCGTTAGGTCAGACGATAGAAATGCCACTTGCACGCTTAGAGTAGCAGATGGAAGGTGACCAACTTTAAACAGAACTTGATTAATTTTCACACACATTTATTAAAATAATAAAAAACATAGACCTTACTTAACTTGATTCTGGATGCTATTCACAATTGACAGTCTGAAGTTCCTTTGGTCTTGGCACGTTAATCTTATTCTCACATATCTATGATACTTGACAAAGTGTCTATTCATTTATCTTCATGGCTATGTACAGGAATATGATAATCTTATTAGGCGCAGGCTGAAACTTGACTACAAACTAATGCAGACTAATGCAGACTGGTACAGAGGAATGCAGACTGGCTAATTGGAGGTCTGTACACTCGTTATAATACCTCACGCGTTCAGGTATCACTGCCTGAGTGTGATCCGCGAGGAGAAAAGGTTCTACGATAGCAGAAATCTCATTGGCTGTGTTACATATTAATACGCGGATCGGCGGAAGCAGAATTTGGTCCGTCTCTAAGACAGCGCCATCTCGTAGTGCGGAGACGGACGAGTGCTGCGACTGCGCTGTTGTGCTTAGTGGGGCGCGCTCTATTGGGGAAGTTGTGTACGCGCTGACTACGCGGAACTATGTACACAACAACTACATTTACTAGTAAAGAAGTAATAGCCCGCCTGGCAACCGCATGGCCTAACGCGCTGCGGGAAGGCGTGACGTTACGCACAACTAATCCGCCTGGCAGATTAGTGTCGAGATCCGTTTGCTGGCCAGCCTGTGGATGATTTTTAATGCAGTTTTCCATTTGTCTCTGCGAATGCGGGCTGGTTCCTCTTATTCCGCCTCAGTTACACTGTGTCGGCGATTGCTGCACAAACTCTGTCTCGACGTACGTGTACAGCATGATTGCTCTAACACGCAAACATTTGGGGCTACACTCGTCTGGGATGAGACGTTCCCGGGGAGTTCCACTGGGGAGCGAGCCGCACAATCACTCTGAGTTCGGTGTGGGGCGGCGGTGGGATGGGTGGACTGCTGTGCCATGTTGTGGGATTGTGAAGCACTGAGGGTTACTGCAGGTCGAAGCCTCTCCATCGTTTCTAGGTCCCCGGTTTAATACACGACACACACACAAAGAAGTAATAAATTAAAACCTCACGTTTCATGTGGCGGGTTTACTGCATGAACAGCGAAAATATACCAAGCGAGAAACTTTTTTTCTCTCTTCATTTCGTGGGGGTCGTCAGGGAGAAGTTTGAAATTATGAGTTAAGTTTGCTGCGAATCTCTAAGTGTTCTCATTCACAAATACTGGATAAGTGAAGCATGGATATTCTCGCGCAGCGGTTGCACTGCTTTTTCACCCCCACCCAGTTGGAGGGTGGATCTTACCTCCACAGTGATTCTTCTCAGACAGAAATGTCCATTTCCGTCTGAATGTTCAGTAGAGTATCGTGGAAAACTTTGAAGGAAATTGGTCAAGACCGTTTTGATATTTTTGGTAACAATTTTTCCCATTTTATGTTACATATATATTTATATATGTGTTATTGTTGCTGTTGTGGTCTTCAGTCCTGAGACTAGTTTGATGCAGCTCTCCATGCTACTGTATTCTGTGCAAGCTTCTTCATCACCCAGTACCTACTGCAACCTACATCCTTCTGAATCTGCTTAATGTATCATCTCTTGGTCTCCCTCTACGATTTTTACCCTCCACGCTGCCCTCCAATACTAAATTGGTGATCCCTTGATGCCTCAGAAAGTGTCCTACCAACCGATCCCTTCTTCTAGTCAAGTTGTGCCACAAACTCCTCTTCAACCCAATTCCATTCAATACCTTCTCATTAGTTATGTGATCTACTCATCTAATCTTCAGCATCCTTCTGTAGCACCACATTTCGAAAGCTTCTATTCTCTTCTTGTCCAAACTATTTACCGTCCATGTTTCACTTCCATACATGGCTACACTCCATACAAATACTTTCAGAAACGACTTCCTGACACTTAATTCTTTAATTTCTCTTGTTTCCTTGCCACTGCCAGTCTACATTTTATATCCTCTCTACATCGACCATCATCAGTTATTTTGCTCCCCAAGTAGCAAAACTCCTTTACTACTTTAAGTGTCTCATTTCCTAATCTAATTCCCTCAGCATCACCCGACTTAATTCGACTACATTACATTATCCTCGTTTTGCTTTTGTTTATGTTCTTCTTATATTCTCCTTTCAAGACACTGTCCATTCCGTTCAACTGCTCTTTCAAGTCATTTGCTGTCTCAATACGAGTATATTACAAAAATGTCTAGTCTATGTCCTCCAGAATGTTCGTTAGAGTATCGTATAAAAATTGGAAGTACATCGATCAAGAACTTTTCGAGGTTTGTGGTAACTATGCTTCCTCCTTAATGTATTACAAATATAGGTTTATATTACATACATTAAAAAAATATAGAGCCTATGTCAGTCCGAATATTCATTAGAATGTTGTGTAAAAACTTATAGTAAATCAGTGAAGAACTTTTCGAGATTTCCGGTAACAACCTTACCCCTTTATATATTACATACGCACTTATATATTATAATGTAACTGTCAAGCTGATTTTTTGTTATAAAACATGTGAAAGCAGTGGTGTGAAACTAACGGACCTATTTAACTTTCTTTCAGATACCAAAAATACCATTCGCAGTTAAGAACTCAAAAGAGGCCAACCAAAGTGATGATGTTTCACAATTGATTTTAATTTCCGACTTTTCCGGTGGGTTTTCCAAAAATTTTCTTTCATACAAATCTTACCCTGACGATTACGAACACAAGAAAGACAAAAATCTGCCGAATATGTCGAACCGTTCTGTATTGATGATATTTGATACATGCGGCCATTGATGTTGATTTCCGATTTTTCTCCTGGAGTTTTGAAAACTTATTTTCGAATAAACCTTGTCCTGACAATCACAAAAAGAAAATTAAGTACAGATGGGTTAAGCAATGTGCCACAGTATTGTTTAGTTTGAAGAATGTTCCAATAGAATCTCAAGAAAAAAATATAATTTCGAAAAAGATCGTGTTCCCGATACTACACGACCCTTTCCTTCGTCAGAGCGTAGCGAAAGCGGGAGGCCTCTAGGAATGCGAGCACCGCAGTGAGTGCTGGAGCTGCGGCCCTGCGGTGCTGCGCCATTAGACAGAGGGCGCGTGGCCTATCGCGGAGCGGCGAGTGCAGTGCGAAACGAACGCGGGACCGCGAAAGGCCTGCCCGAGTCGTGCTGCGCTGCCCGGAGAACGTTCGCCTTATCGCTACACTCAGCATGAAACGCACGGGCCGTCACCACTCACATTGCGAAACGCGATCACTGTTCACGATATGTGTGTCGTCATGTTCAGCGAAGGTCGCGAATACGGCACTGCTCACTGCTGCTCTGTCTGTTACCTCTTTACACGCCTGCCTTTCCACTCCACTACTGTTATGTTGATGCATAACTTCGTAGCATTTTTCCATAAGTCTAATAATCACAACAGATACACTTAAAACGACATTTTGTCAATGGAGAGAGTGATTGATAAGTTTGTAAAATTTTTTTGTTTATTTATAGACGCAATCACATTCTTATGACACAATCATAAACGGTTTCGGCCATACAATGACCATCTTCAGATTCTAAAAATGGTTCAAATGGCTCTGAGCACTATGGGACTTAACTTCTAAGGTCATCAGTCCCCTAGAACTTAGAACTACTTAAACCTAACTAACCTAAGGACATCACACACATCCATGCCCGAGGCAGGATTCGAACCTGCGACCGTAGCGGTCACGCGGTTCCAGACTGTAGCGCCTTTAACCGCTTGGCCACACCGGCCGGCTCTTCAGATTCTATAACAAGAGAAAATTTATATTAAAATCTAAAAATAAGTGCATTATTTAACCAAGCTTATTAGTAATCTAACTGAATATATGCTAAATACATATAGTTCATACCTAAAGGCAGCATACACTGAACACAGGTTCATGCGTTATCAAACTAGCTACAAAATGTAAAACACCCGTCTTATAAAAATTTTATATTTTGTTCCCCTTCTTTGCGCTAGATGTGCGCGTCCTCTGTAAGATGGTTTTAATTTTTGAAACTCCTAAAATATGACAAATTTACTATTAATATTTAGGTAAAATATATATAATTACAGAACAGATCGTTAAATCGGTGAAACATATCGGAACAAAAAGAAAACATTGCTATAGATGAAAATAGTAGTAGCACTTGTAGAGTGTATTTATGACGCCCGATGGCGCTGTATTTCAGGCTACTGCCTGTTTATGCTTATTAACCATTTAAGAAAAAAGCACTTAATAGATACCCTCAACATATAATTTCAAGGCAAGCTGCCAGTTACGTACGGTTGCTTTAAAATACTAAGTTCACAGTGATTTTACATACTTAATAAAATCTTAAAATTTCTTTCAGTTAGAGAAACAACAGGAAAATTCTTAAGGTATTAACGATATATAAAAAAAGCAACTATCTCAGGGACACCCCCAAGATACACCTTTCCATTGTAATAGTCGAGAAGTAGTTTCAATAAACTCCGGTCTCGGAAACTGACATACGGCCGGGAGAGCGGTGTGCTGACCACATGCCCCTCCATATGCGCATCCAGTGACGCCTGTGAACTGAGGATGACACGGCGGCCGGTCGGTACCGTTGGGCCTTCATGGCCTGTTCGGGAGGAGTTTAGTTTTAATTTAGTTTCAATAAACACACATGAGAAGGGAATATAAGTCCTATGAGAAACAGCACAGTGCCTTTGTGAAACCAGTCGATATGGAACCACTGAGCTATCAGGGGCTCAAAAGCGAAGGGCAGTAACGAAGCCCGCGATCCCATGTGGCCATATCGAATCAAAACACAAGACAAACGTCATGGAGACCCAGAACAACTCAAGAGGTGGCCGACAGGATAAACCAAACAGCCACCCAACTTAGGTCAACTGTGAAGAAGACAGCAACTTCCACAGTTCGAGGGTGGGGTTAATGAGACACACACATTATCCTGAGGACGACAGGAAATATGTAGGACACCAGATGGGACTTCAGATTAATTGAACAAATGCGAAACAACTGCCACCAAGGCGACACAATCCAGGCTAATTCTTTCAGGAATTCAAGTAAACAAACAGTAAGCCAACAGTCAGAGTTTGTACAGGGTGTTTCAAAAATGACCGGTATATTTGAAACGGCAATAAAAACTAAACGAGCAGCGATAGAAATACACCGTTTGTTGCAATATGCTTGGGACAACAGTACATGTTCAGGCAGACAAACTTTCGAAATTACAGTAGTTACAATTTTCAACAACAGATGGCGCTGCAAGTGATGTGAAAGATATAGAAGACAACGCAGTCTGTGGGTGCGCCATTCTGTACGTCGTCTTTCTGCTGTAAGCGTGTGCTGTTCACAACGTGCAAGTGTGCTGTAGACAACATGGTTTATTCCTTAGAACAGAGGATTTTTCTGGTGTTGGAATTCCACCGCCTAGAACACAGTGTTGTTGCAACAAGACGAAGTTTTCAACGGAGGTTTAATGTAACCAAAGGACCGAAAAGCGATACAATAAAGGATCTGTTTGAAAAATTTCAACGGACTGGGAACGTGATGGATGAACGTGCTGGAAAGGTAGGGCGACCGCGTATGGCAACCACAGAGGACAACGCACAGCTAGTGCAGCAGGTGATCCAACAGCGGCCTCGGGTTTCCGTTCGCCGTGTTGCAGCTGCGGTCCAAATGACGCCAACGTCCACGTATCGTCTCATGCGCCAGAGTTTACACCTCTATCCATACAAAATTCAAACGCGGCAACCCCTCAGCGCTGCTACCATTGCTGCACGAGAGACATTCGCTAACGATATAGTGCACAGGACTGATGACGGCGATATGCATGTGGGCAGCATTTGGTTTACTGACGAAGCTTATTTTTACCCTGACGGCTTCGTCAATAAACAGAACTGGCGCATATGGGGAACCGAAAAGCCCCATGTTGCAGTCCCATCGTCCCTGCATCCTCAAAAAGTACTGGTCTGGGCCGCCATTTCTTCCAAAGGAATCATTGGCCCATTTTTCAGATCCGAAACGATTACTGCATCACGCTATCTGGACATTCTTCGTGAATTTGTGGCGGTACAAACTGCCTTAGACGACACTGCGAACACCTCGTGGTTTATGCAAGATGGTGCCCGGCCACATCGCACGGCCGACGTCTTTAATTTCCTGAATGAATATTTCGATGATCGTGTGATTGCTTTGGGCTATCCGAAACATACAGGAGCCGGCGTGGATTGGCCTCCCTATTCGCCAGACATGAACCCCTGTGACTTCTTTCAGTGGGGACACTTGAAAGACCAGGTGTACCGCCAGAATCCAGAAACAATTGAACAGCTGAAGCAGTACATCTCATCTGCATGTGAAGCCATTCCGCCAGACACGTTGTCAAAGGTTTCGGGTAATTTCATTCAGAGACTACGCCATATTATTGCTACGCATGGTGGATATGTGGAAAATATCGTACTATAGAGTTTCCCAGACCGCAGCGCCATCTGTTGTTGAAAATTGTAACTACTGTAATTTCGAAAGTTTGTCTGCCTGAACATGTACTGTTGTCCCAAGCATATTGCAACAAACGGTGTATTTCTATCGCTGCTCGTTTAGTTTTTATTGCCGTATCAAATATACCGGTCATTTTTGAAACACCCTGTAACTAGAATCGAAATTCATGCCTCGGGACACAGCACTGCAGCCTCTCCACCAAATAACTTAAGTTAAAAAGGTCGCTTGGTAGTTCAAACGTTCAAACGAAAGCAACATCTCAGTGTCTCTTGGCCTGAAAAACGAAGGGGCCTTCTCCTGTCCGATCTGGTGATCGTGTCCTAGCTCACGCTGCCACTCAGGTCCAACCACAGCCGCTCTACCCGACTGCCCTGCATCGATGACTCGCGCCCTCTCGCAGCCACTGTTGCTCAAATCGAGCTGTCGCTGCGAGGTGAGCACCTCCACCAGGACATCATCTCAGATGCGAACAAACAAAGGACAGACAGACACCGGGAATTCTAAGGAAACTGAACCGCACCGCTCACAACCTAATACATACAGCCTGGCACAATGACGGAAACAAATGTTTTCAAATACACAATATGCAATGAAGTTGCGGTGCCTGGCAAAAATTGTGGAGCACCCAGGAGACATGGTCTGATCTACATGGTCTGATCTCAATATAACTTCGTACAGCTACGTACAGCTATGTACAATTGGTTAGAATGTAAATGACTAGAGCTGCAAATCTCTGTGTAAGGTAGAACGGCCACCAGACTGCATTAGGGTTGTTCGCACTTAGTGTTGCTACCAGGAATGATATGGTACATGAAGAGCGTCGGCAGCGTCAGATGTTGAATGATCGCTTTGAAGGACATGAAGATGCCACGTACCAGTGGGAGACGGTGCTATTAGCACCTGATAGTGTTTGAAAGGAGCCTCATTGTGGGTCTCCATTTGGCCAGCTGGTCAAATGGTGCAATATCAGATTCGTGGAGCATTCAGATGCGACAGTTGACCAACACTGGAGTGCATGAGAACGTGAGGGCAGACACACTCGTCGATGAGGCTCTGGTCGACCACATCTGACCACCACAAGGAAGGATAGCCATACGAAGCAATAATCACATCTGTGCTTGCCATCTGCGAGCAAGTAATGGATCACCAGCAACAGCCTGTGACATCATTAGTTGGAGACTAGTAGCAGATGGATTATGGAACTATTGCCCCTTCCGTAGGTTTTGTTAACTCGACGACATGAACAGCTGTATTTGGAATGGTACCGCAACTGGGAAGCATGGACTGCCAATAAATGGTGCCGTCTTGTGTTTGGTGTTGAAACTCGGTTCTGCACTACCTGGATCACTAACGTCAGTGAGTACGACAGAGAGCTAGGGAGAGATCCTGTTTTTCCAATGCTTTTTAGAGGTGCAGCAGTGCTACTCCTTGGCTCCATGGAGTGGAGAGTAATAGAATAAGACTTCAGATCACGGATAATAGCGATTGAAGGAACTCTGCCAGCACAGTGGCGCTTTAGAGATATCTTTTATGGGACATTATTGTGATACCATTTTTCATTACAACAAATCTTGTCCAATATGGCGTGCGTGTGTATGAACTGTCTGCGTTATGTTGAGATACTTTCGGGACCAGCAAGACCCATAGATCTCTCCACAATAGAACATGTATGGGATCAGTGCAGATGTTAGTAGTGGGACAGAGTATGTTTCAGTGTATTTTGTTAGTGTGGGTTGCCTACATCAGGGGCAGGTATGCACTCAGAGTGAGGCGTAGCGCTGTATACCGATCCTGCCTTGGAGGCGATTAAGTGGGAGATGTGTCTCAGAGCTGGATAGTGACAGATGGTGACACGAAACTGGACGCGCACGTAGTTTATGTATCAGCCAATAGAGGACAGTATTGCATAGGGACTGTGTTAGTTTCGATTGTGCTCACTAGAGTGCACTAAAGTAATAGAATGGTTTTCATAAACTGTTCTAGTATTTTCATAAAGCGTTATTATGTCTTTTTGTGTATGTAAAATGTTATAAATGTATTTTAGCAGTATGAATAATGTGTAAGTGTGGTTTAAGGTTAATATGAAGATAATTGTTTAATGAGTTACGTAGTAGGATGTAGCGTGGGAACATTTCGAAGAAGTATGGATATGGACAAAGGGGATTTTTGTAGAATAGATTTGTAAAGTAAGTTTATGGTAAAGGGAAAGTTAATTCAGGTATAAATAACAATAGTAAATAACTTTGTGCATAAGCAAAACTTCAGCATATTAGATAATTACGTCGGTAAAAAGTGCAGCCGTTAGGTTTACTATTTTGCGATTGGTTATTGATGAAAAGCGCGGATTGACGTGGGAGAATGTTGTTTTGCTATTGGCCATAGAGTAAACTGACCAATGGTAAAGCAATATTCTTCGTGCGCCTTTCTCTGCTGGTAGAGAAGGCTTAGAGTATTCTAGAGAAGAGTGGAAGCCTAGCCATGAAACAGTTCGGACGTGTGTAGTAGTAGTTCCGATGGAAACGATAAATTGCCAGATCTAGCAGTGTTTCACACATCAAAAGTGTGATAAAGTGACGGCATAATTATTCCGATGGGTGTGTAGAAATTTCGGAATTTTTAAGTGAATTTTGTGAAAAGAAAAGACATGAATTTCGCGTGGCCTATTGAGCAGGTCGGTGGCTAAAAACTGTGACTGCATTCGGTACCGACAGACTTAATATTTCGCAAGCATTATCAATCAAAAACAATCAGTATTTTTGTAGCTACTATGTTTTCGGGAAATGCAACACCATAAACTTGCTAACGTGAGTGAAAGGGATTATGAGTGACTGTGTTATGACTAGCATGGGCTTGGCAGTGATACTTGTTCACCTAAGTTTCGGAATATATTTATTGAGGACAAAATTTCCAACCTTTCATTTGTGTGAAAACTTTCTCCCGAAACGTAGATTTGTGACTTAAATTGCAGCCTGGTTTACGTCGAAGTACACTAGGTTTCACTTGGCTTTCCTACTGATGATCTGCTGAGACAATGTTCACAGGTAGGTGCAGGTCTGTCATAAAGGGACGGAAAGAACCGCGGCACTACAAGAGGTAAACCTATTGTTCTCCATTGATTAACAGGTACTTAACTTATTGTTCTCCTTTGATTGACAGGTACTTAACCTATTGTTCTGTTAAGTAGTTTTATATGTTTCAGTGAATGTTGCTAGTGTGGGTTGCCTATATCAGGGGCAGGCATGCGCTCAGGGGCAAACCTATTGTTCTTCTTTGATTGACAGGTACTTAACCTTTTGTTCTATTAAGTGGTTTTCCATGTCACCCCGATTTCCTTTTGATTGACAGGCACTTATCCTATTGTCCCCCAGCCCTGTCCCCCTCCCCAACCCCCCTGCTGCAGGTACACTTTCAAGTCTGAGTCATTGGAATAGCTCCTCTCACTCTTATCAATTTGATTGACTGCTCAATTAAATTGGTCAATTAATTAACCTCACCCACTGGTAAACCCCTCCCCCCAGGAAATAGTGGTAAGTTCAAATTCCATCAGGACAATGCTGCACACCATGGCTACCTCTACTAACCAAAGAAAATGGCAGGAAAGAAAGGGCAGTTGGGCTACCTCCACTATCCTAAGTCATCTGACTGCCACCTCGTCCTATGGATTGGTGGGAAGATGACTCAACCTGTGCTGGACATAAGTCTTTATTTTCAGTCTATATTTAAACAATTAGAGGCAGTACCACCATCAAGTGTGTTCACCCCAAGGTCCAGAGTTCAACTGACATAGTACACTGTACTGTCACCAGAGGGCACTGTCGTCCCTTCTGTGGCATAATCCAAGATGACAGTCTGGTGGTGGTGGAGAGGAAGGATCTCATAACAGGAAATTCAAGGGTATATTATTTATTTATAAAAAATTCAGTTTGTGAGGTTGGACTTCTCTTGCTCATCATTCTTTGATATCTGGAAACATGTAGGTCCTGTAAGAAGCAATTACGTGGGGAAAACATGATGCATAACCCAACGTTCAAATTCACGTCTGTCGTATGGACCCTCTATCTACTTCTTGCCTTCTTTGCTTAGGATTGGTTCTCCATCCAAACTCTTCATATTCATGCAGCTCCTTGTCTTTTCTCCAAAGGCTTGTTTAAGTTTCCTGTAGGGTGTATCTACGTGTACCATCCCCCTAGGGATATATGCTTTCAAATCCTTAAATTTGTCATCTAGCCATTGCTGCTTGGTTAGTTTGCACTTCCTATCATACTAATTTTTTCGACGTTTGTGTTCCCTTTCGCCTGCTTCATTTCTATATTTTCTTCTTTCATAAATTAAATGCAATATCTCTTTTATTATCCAAGGATTCCTACTACGATTTGTCTTTTTACTATATGATCCTGTGGTGCCTTCACTACTTCACCTCTCAAAGCTACCCATTCCTCTTCTACTGTATTCGTTTCCCCTGCTCTACTCAACCATTGCCTAACGCTCGTTCTGAAACTCTTTCAACTTATATATATTCCATCTCCTTCATTTCCTATTTTTCTTTTTGCAGTTTCTTCAGTTTTAGTCTATAGCTCATAACCAGTAAATTGTGGTCAGAGTCCACATCTGCCATTGGAAATGCAATATAATTTAAAATCTGGATCCAAAATCTCTGTTTTACCAGTACATAATCAGTCTGCAACCTTGCAATGTCTTTAGGTCTTTTCCATGTGTACAACATTCTTCTTTTATTCTTAAACCAAGTGTTGGCGATGATTAAATTGCCTTCAATGTAAAAGTTTTCAATGTCTGAATCATCTGCAGAGCTAATTATCATATAAATTTGTACTACTGCGGTGGTTGGCGGTTTAGTATCTATCTTGGCTACAACAATGCATTCACGATGCTGTTCATTGTAGTCAACCTGCATACCTTATTTCTTATTCACTATTAAACCCTCTTCTGCATTACCCCTATTTGATTTTATATTTGTAGCCCTGTATTCACCTGACCATAAGTCCTATTCTGCCAGCCACCAAACTTCACTAATTCTCACTATATCTAAATTTGACCTATATATTTCCCTTTTTAAATTTTCTAACCTACTTGCCCGATTAAGGGATCTGACAGTCCACGCCCCGATCCGTAGAATTCCAGATTTATTTCTCCTGATAACGACATCCTCCTGAGTAGCCCCACCCAGAGAACAGAGGGAACTATTTTAGCTCCGGAATATTTTACCCAAGAGCACTTAGCAATAGGGCAGTAGAGCTGCATGCCCTAGAGAAAAATTACGGCTGTAGTTTCCCCTCACTTTCGGCCGTTCTCTGTACCAGCACAGCAAGACCGTTTTGGTTGATGTTAAAGGGCCATATCGTTCAATCATACCCACTGTTGACCCAGCAACTACTGAAAAGGCTGCTGTCCCTCTTCAGGAACCACACGTTTGCTTAGCTTCTCAACTGATACTCCTGTATTGTGGTTGCACCTACGGTACAGCTATCTGTATCGCTGAGGCACGCAAGCTACCTTACCGATGGCAAGGTCCATAATTCATGGGGGTGGGAGGGCAGTTTAATTACAGAAATTCATGAAAATGTCGGAAGTGCATGTCTGATATTATTTAAAATTTACCCTATTCCCTATACTGATAAAATAACAAATGAGTAGCCCTACAAAATATTTTGGCTGTATATTTTTCTTAAAATATGTTTATTTTGATCCATAAGTTACGCAATTTCATTGTCTTTATTAACTTGTAATTCTGTCTATAAAATGTTAATATTGCAGGATTGACAGATTTTATCCTTTTTCCTTTCCAGCAGAAGAATAACCATGGTATTACGGCCAGTCAACGAAACAACATTAGAAGTTAAATAACACCCATAATAATCTTCTTAATTTACATTGATAAGCCAAAAGATTATAACCAGCGATCTGCTATCAATATAAAGCCATCCAGGTGATATCAGCATCACCTGGCGAGGAATAACTGGTAGACAGACACAAGAACGATGCATGTAGTATTAGTGAGCGTGCTGTGCATATGTGTAGAATGGGGAAGGCGCACGATATATCTGAGTCTACCGAGGGCAGACTGCGATGGTCCGGAGGCTCGGCACTAGCATTTCGAAAACTGCACGACTTGTCGGGTGTTCGATGAGTGCTGTGGTGAGTATATTCAACACGTGGCAAAACTAAGATGAACCTTCCACTAGATCTCGTCGGGTTGGGAGGTCACCCTCATTACAGATGTTGGATGTTGTGGGTTGGGCATACTGGTAAAACAGGACAGGCGGCGGACTCTGGAGGAACTAACATCAGACTTTAATGCTGGGCAGAGTACAAGTGTGTCCGAAAACACAGTGCTCCGAACTCCTGTAACGATGGACCTCCGCAGCTGATGACCCATGCATGTGTCAATGTTAACACCACGACATAGGCAACTACGACTGAAATGGACACGTGGCGATTAGCACTGGACGCTGGCGCAGTGGCAGAGGGTTGCATGGTGTGACGAATTCCGAGACCTTATTCATCACGCCGATGGCAGGGCGCGAATCTGTCGTCTTCTATGGGAACAGCTCCATGACACCTGTACTGCGGTTGTTCCATTATGCTCTAGATAACATTCACATGGGCAACCATGGACCCAGAAGAACTCGTGCAAGGCACAATGATGGCCAAGGAGTACCTTACACCGATTTCAGACAACATACACCCGTTTATGGTGATCATGTTTCCCGACCGCAGTATCATTTATCGACAAGATAATGTGGCATGTCAGCATGTCTCATGGCCAGGAGCGTGATGGAGTGGTTCGAGGAACACAATGGCGAGTTCCAATTGATGTATTGGCTCCCCAGCTTTCCAGATCGAACAAACCTGGGATGTGACTGAACGTGGCGTCAGAGCTCATCGCCCCACTCTCCAGAATTTACGGGAGTTACGGGAGTTGCTTCAGTTAGAAGCTGGTCAGCTACAAGCAGTTGCAGGTGTAGATAGGGCACAACATACTTTCAGCAGCAAATTGAAAACTAAGAATGTAGGGAAATCAGTAAACAGGAGAAAGTGTTGTTGTTAGGTAGTTCCCATGGAAGAGGTGTTGGCCAACTTTTGCTGGATGAACTAGGATCAGAATACCAGGTCATCAATTTTTTAAACCTAGTGCTGGTCTGGAGTTGGTGACAGAGGGTTTAGGATCACTTTGCAAAGATTTCAGTAAGGAAGACACCATGGTTATAGCGGGTGGGCCAGGTAACAGTATTTACAGAGATCCTGGGTACAGTATAGAGTGTGACCTGGCAAAGATTGCATCAGCATCGAATCATACTAGTGTTAAGTTTGTATCTGTTCTTGGGCTCCATGACCGACCTCATTTAAACTCTTCTGTCAAGAGAGTTAATTTGGAGTTGGAACGGCTGCTTATGTCGGGTGCAAGGTCACACATTGGTGTGGTTCCTGTTGATTTTCTCAATAGGTGGGATTATACTAGGCATGGCCTTCACCTCAGCTGGAAGGGGAAGGGTAAACTGGCTGGGAAAATAGCAGGAAAGTTAAAAAGGGGGGGGGGGGGTACAGTCATGAGTGATAAAATACCAGTGGCTATAGGGTTCAGAAAAGACCCTTTTTTAGGGTAGAGAGGACAGAAAGAAACCAAATTTTAAGAGAGGTTAGGACTGAGACAAACCTTCAGTTTGAGAAAGAAAGCAAAAAACATAATTCTAGCTTATTACATCAGCATAAACAGCTATTGGTTAAGAATTTACAACAGGCAGCAGATATTTCAACTCTACACAATTTTAAGTCAGTCAGTGTGAAATGCATCAAAATATTCTAGGACTGAGAAATAAAATTAATGAATTAATTATCTGCATAGATGAATTAGAGTCCTCAAACCAAGCTGACATAATCTGCTTCTCTGAACATTTAAGTGTTACAGGGTTTAGGTTAGTATCTCACTTTTGCAGAGCAGAAATGGAGAAAGGAGGAGTTGCCACATTCATCAGGAACTGTCATGAATTTAAGAGCACAAAAATTCATAAATTTTGCCTAGAACAGCATATGGAAGCATGTGCAACAGAAGTAGAATTTGACAAAAAAAAGTCCTTCATAATATTAAATGTATATCGAGCACCTGCAGGCAACTTTAATCTGTTCATAAATCACCTTGAAGCTGTACTGGCCCATTTAACAGCCAAAAACAAAGAAATAGTGGTTGCTGGTGATTTCAATGTAGATTTCCTTAAAGACTTTCCCAATAAGAACTTATCTGAGTTAGTAACACTATCATTCAACTTAATTCCCACTGTCAAGTCTGTCAAGTTCCCCACTAGGATAGCCAATTGCTCACAAACAGCCATTGATAATATCTTTATAGAAAAGTCCAATGAACAAAATTATATTACAAAACCAATAGTCAATGGCCTCTCAGACCATGACATGCAGTTCCTTCTGTTAAATGTTAATAATGAACAGGATATAAAATCTGTTATATCTGAGCTCAAGAGGGTAATCAATAAGCCAAAAACTGATTATTTTAGGACACTCCTCAGAGACATTCACTGGACTGATGTTTACAGTGCTTATGGCATGAATGGAAAACATAACACTGTTGCTAATAAAGTGCTTACCTTATTTGAGACACTGTTTTCCCCCAAAAGTAACCAAAGTAGAGCAAAGTCTACAATGAAGCTATGGATTACTCAAGGAAGGGGGGTATCTTGTATAACAAAAAGAAAACTGTATCTGTCAATCCAAAACAGTTCTGATATGCTGCTATTGCACATTACAAGAAATACTGCAAAATATTAAAGACTGTAATACGAACACCAAAGCAAATATATTACAGGGAAAAGATACTCATATCAGATAACAAAATAAAGACAATATGGGACATAGTGAAGAAGGAGACTGGTAGAAACAAACATGAAGAGGAGCAAATAGCTTTAAGAGTAAATGATACATTGGTGACAGATGTGTATAGCGTTACAGAATTTTTTAACAAACATTTTATAACTGTTACTGAAAAGATGGGGTTGTCAGGTTCTGTAGATGCTGCTATGGAATGCCTCAGACCAGACATTTCAAGTAACTTCCATAATATGAATTTGACCCTCACTACCCCAGCAGAAATAATGTCCATCATAAAATCGTTAAAATCAAAAACATCTAGTGGGTATGATGAAATATCGATAAAGTTAATTGAAGAATATGATTCTAAATAACATATTAAGCTATCTGTGTAACCAGTCGTTTATCAGTGGAGTATTTCCTCAATGGTTGAAATATGCTGAAGTTAAGCCACTGTTTAAGAAGGGAGATAAAGAAATAGCATCAAATTTCGGTCCAATTTCACTTTTGCCAGTATTCTCAAAAATTTTAGAAAAGGTGATGTACAGTCGGCTTTATAACCATCTTATCTCAAATAACATACTGTCAAAGTCGCAGTTCGGCTTTCTAAAGGGTTCTGATATTGAGAAGGCTATCTACACTTACAGTGAAAATGTGCTTAATTCGTTAGACAAAAAACTACAGGCAACTGGTATATTTTGTGATCTGTTAAAGGCATTTGACTGTGTAAATCACAATATCCTTTTAAGTAAATTAGAATGTTAGGGTGTAACAGGAAATGCTGCAAAATGGTTCAAATCTTATATGTCTGGCAGGAAACAAAGGGTGTTATTAGGAAAGAGACATGTATTAAGCTATCAGGCATCATCCAACTGGGAACTAATTACATGTGGGGTCCCACAAGGTTCCATTTTAGGACCCTTACTTTTTCTTGTGTATATCAATGACTTTTTATCAGTAACATTACCAGATGCCAAGTTTCTTTTGTTTGCCGATGATACAAACATTGCAATAAATAGCAAATCAAGTGTAGTCTTAGAAAGATCGGCTAATAAAATATTTGTGGACATTAATCACTGTTTCCTAGCCAATTATTTGTCACTAAACTTTGGAAAAACACACTACATGCAGTTCAGAACTTGTAAAGGGCGTCCTACAAGTATATTCCTAACATACGATGACAAGCCATAGAAGAAGTGGACAGTGTTAAATTCTTGGGATTACAGCTTGATAGTAAATTCAACTGGGAGGAGCACACCACAGATATGCTGAAGCGTCTTAACAAATCTCTATTTGCAATGGGAATTGTGTCAGACATAGGGGATATAAAAATGAAAAAGCTGGCACACTATGCTTACTTTCATTCCATAATGTCACATGGGATTATTTCTTGGGGCGATTCATCAAGCCAAGCTAAAGTTTTCTGGACACTAAAACGTGCAGTAAGAGTTATATGTGGTGTGCACTCAAGAACATCCTGCAGAATCCTGTTTAGGGAACTAGGGCTACCAACTACTGCTTCCCAATATATTTATTCCTTAAAGAAATTTGTCATTAAAAATATATCACTTTTTCAAACCAACAGCTCAATTCATGTCATCGATACTAGAAATAAGAATAATGTTCACAAGGATTTAAAGTCACTTACTCTTGTACAAAAAGGTGTGCAGTTTTCAGGAACACACATTTTCAATAACTTGCCAGCAGCCACAAAAAGCTTAACAAGCAATGTAATTCAGTTTAAGAGAAGCCTAAGGGATTTATTGGTGGCCAACTCCTTCTATTCCATTGATGGATATCTCAGTAGAACCAAGGGTGTTTCAAAAATGACCAGTATATTTGAAACGGCAATAAAAACTAAACGAGCAGCGATAGAAATACACCGTTTGTTGCAATATGCTTGGGACAACAGTACATTTTCAGGCAGACAAACTTTCGAAATTACAGTAGTTACAATTTTCAACAACAGATGGCGCTGCGGTCTGGGAAACTCTATAGTACGATATTTTCCACATATCCACCATGTGTAGCAATAATATGGCGTAGTCTCTGAATGAAATTACCCGAAACCTTTGACAACGTGTCTGGCGGAATGGCTTCACATGCAGATGAGATGTACTGCTTTAGCTGTTCAATTGTTTCTGGATTATGGCGGTACACCTGGTCTTTCAAGTGTCCCCACAGAAAGAAGTCACAGGGGTTCATGTCTGGCGAATAGGGAGGCCAATCCACGTCGCCTCCTGTATGTTTCGGATAGCCCAAAGCAATCACACGATCATCAAAATATTCATTCAGGAAATTAAAGACGTCGGCCGTGCGATGTGGCCGGGCACCATCTTGCATAAACCACGAGGTGTTCGCAGTGTCGTCTAAGGCAGTTTGTACCGCCACAAATTTACGAAGAATGTCCAGATAGCGTGATGCAGTAATCGTTTCGGATCTGAAAAATGGGCCAATGATTCCTTTGGAAGAAATGGCGGCCCAGACCAGTACTTTTTGAGGATGCAGGGACGATGGGACTGCAACATGGGGCTTTTCAGTTCCCCATATGCGCCAGTTCTGTTTATTGACGAAGCCGTCCAGGTAAAAATAAGCTTCGTCAGTAAACCAAATGCTGCCCACATGCATATCGCCGTCATCAATCCTGTGCACTATATCGTTAGCGAATGTCTCTCGTGCAGCAATGGTAGCGGCGCTGAGGGGTTGCCGCGTTTGAATTTTGTATGGATAGAGGTGTAACCTCTGGCGCATGAGACGATACGTGGACGTTGGCGTCATTTGGACTGCAGCTGCAACACGGCGAACGGAAACCCGAGGCCGCTGTTGGATCACCTGCTGCACTAGCTGCGCGTTGCCCTCTGTGGTTGCCGTATGAGGTCGCCCTACGTTTCCAGCACGTTCATCCGTCACGTTCCCAGTCCGTTGAAATTTTTCAAACAGATCCTTTATTGTATCGCTTTTCGGTCCTTTGGTTACATTAAACCTCCGTTGAAAACTTCGTCTTGTTGCAACAACACTGTGTTCTAGGCGGTGGAATTCCAACACCAGAAAAATCCTCTGTTCTAAGGAATAAACCATGTTGTCTACAGCACACTTGCACGTTGTGAACAGCACACGCTTACAGCAGAAAGACGACGTACAGAATGGCGCACCCACAGACTGCGTTGTCTTCTATATCTTTCACATCACTTGCAGCGCCATCTGTTGTTGAAAATTGTAACTACTGTAATTTCGAAAGTTTGTCCGCCTGAAAATGTACTGTTGTCCCAAGCATATTGCAACAAACTGTGTATTTCTATCGCTGCTCGTTTAGTTTTTATTGCCATTTCAAATATACCGGTCATTTTTTAAACACCCTGTATATATATATATATATATATATATATATATATATATATATATATATATATATATATATAACTTCTGCACCATTTCAGTGCAGTAATGTGTTCATTGTAAATAAGTATTGTAGCAGTTCCATTACATGTTTATTACCTTATAAATAAATACTTTTTTTTAATTTTAAGTTCAGTGCATTAGTGTTTGTAAAATGCTTCTTTTCTGTAGTGTTCATTAAAAAAATGACTATCATTCCACTTGGGACCTGTGGAAGGTACATTAACTTATTTGTTTCAGTTGTAAATATTTGCCATGTACTATTGTTTTTCTGACACATGTTCCACATCCCGGAGGACCTCCTCACTATGGATCTGTTGGAAAGAAAGTAAATCTAATCTAATCTAATCTCTGCAGGTGTGGTGCCAACTTCCTCCAGCGTCCTACTAAAGCCTTATTGCTTCCATGGCACGATGCGTCGCCGCTGTTATGCGTGACGAAGCTGGACATACCGGCTATCAGGTAGGTGGTCATAATGTTCTGGCTGATCAGTGTATAATAAGCAGTGTACCTTTCGGTGCACAGTGTCACTCCCTTGTGGGTAATGAACTGCATTCCAGTAACCAATACGCGATTACGTCATCTCTCAGACGATAGGTGTGTTGCAAGCGGCCAAACGTGTCAATGGCGCCGTCAGTGGCGCAACGAGCGGAAGTGGCCTGCAGCGCGCAGCCTTCGCGCCATTTAATTGCGGTGTCTTTCACTTGGCACACAGCCCCAAGGGGAACCGAGACCAACGTGACACTGAAACACTAGGTCCTACGCCCTGATCACCATCAACTGCGTGTGCAAAACTGACTGAAACACATTTGTTGCCGGGGACCACACTAGCTCCTTCGGGGCATGTAGATCAGGAAGCGCCCTGGCTATATCATGGGGATAATCCTTGTACTTGTCCCACACGAGAGTTAATGGCTGCTGGGGCCAGGCGGTGCAGCCGGGATCACTAGCGGTGGCGTTTGAAACTGAAGTACGAGGCGTGTTCAAAAGATAACAAGAATTCTTGGTTGCTGGAAACAATTTTATTTATTCGTCCACAGCAATGTGGTACAGAAAACTGGGAGTCACCACAATAAAAGATAAACAACTATAATTTTATAAAGTAATGGTTACATCTAATCTGACAAGTGGAAGCGAACCTTGGACGTTAAGTGACTAGACCAGGGTGACGATCGATTTTGAAAACGATATTCTTGATTTTTTCAGTGAAATTACAAAAAATTACAAAACTGACTTTAGAAATTTTTTGTACACCCTGAAGATTGTGTTATTTTTTTTTCTTAAGCAAAAAACTTGCACCCACAGGCGCTTCACGACTACGACGAAAGGTGTTTGTGGAGTGCTAGAGGGTGGAACCTCTGAACGCCACAATTTTCAGCCTGGAACAAAATTTTTAAAACTGCTTTGTAACTAATGACGTTATATAACATAGTACGTAGGGATATTTTAAAAAATGGTTTTTAACTAAAGTAAATTTTATCGCCAAAATAGTCGCTATAAAAAGTGCCTCAAAAATAGAAATTAAAATACATCGCAAAAGACGCAGATACCACAGTAGAAAAAATGGCGACTCACAAGTTACAAAAAGGTATAATGTAACTGCGTATATATTTCATGAGATGGCTCATGCCAACTTGACATACGTCGTTGAAAACACAAGCGTTTAAGTTTCGTCTTTTTTAATAGTGACAGTGAAGAAACCTTTAAACGCCAATGTACAGTTGGCATTTTTCGCAAGACAAAACACTCTCATTTTGACGAAATTATATCGATTAACTGGCTTCCACTTACCAATCGAAGCATGTACACTGGTATTACCTTTCGAGCCTTTCCTATCAGTATAAAGAGTTTTGTTCCTCGCTCTCAGCCACTCACGTCTCACTTAGTATAAAAAAGAAGCGAAATAACAAGTTAAACAAACGCGACACAAGCACTTGTTTTCAGGCTCTTTACCATAAGCCAGTCACGTTATGAAAGGAAATCTTGTTGAGAATTCTGTTTCCGTTGATACTAAAGCCATGTATGACACTATCCGAAACTGACAGTGAAATGCGATAGGAAGCTGGTGTTGAGTGGAAAGGTTCAAATGGTTCAAATGGGTCTGAGCACTATGGGACTTAACATCTGAGGTTATCAGTCCTCTAGAACTTAGAACTACTTAAACCTAACTAACCTAAGGACATCATACACAGACCCATGCCCGAGGCGGGATTTGAACCTGCGACCGTAGTGGTCGCGCGGTTCCAGACTTAAGCGCCTAGAACCGCTCGGCCACCCCGGCCGGCTGAGTCGGAAGGTACTGTGGCATAATAAATTTATTAACATTTCTAGAAACACCATTGAATTTATTTTTAAAGCAAAAATCCAAGAATAACATCCAGTGGAAAGACTAGAATTCAGTAACCATCTTATGTCAAACACGTCAAAAGGGCAACAGAATAAAATCACTTCTTTTTCGTAAAGATTATTAAAAAAATACATTTACATTACAAACAGCAAAATGTATGATCAAATGATTATCTCACAAATATCAAACATCGGCTATTGCCAGTAATTATCAAAACGACTGACACAAGTGGAGCAAATTTATAACTACAGGGGCGGTGGCAGAGGCAACGGTAGCAGCAATAATTCTCCTTCTCTACTACCACAGGCCGGCGGTTGCCGGAACCACAGCACTTCAAAAAAACTTCATTAACAATTTCCATCATGGTACTCAGGCATCTTTAACAAGATCACAGTTAACAAGAGATATAATCACCTATCCTTAAGACAGACACAACTCGTTAATTATTTAGTGAAAATCAACATACTACAAATGCAGAAATTCTTCTTTAGCTTTTTGTAGGTGCACACAATTTAGTAAACAGTTCGAGATCGTGATGCTAGCCAACAGGTAACCATAGAGATGCTTTAGAAATAAGGTAGCTAAAGTCAACAATTTTCACTGGCTATCAAGTACAATTCGTAAATCAGAACAATTACATCTGCATTTTATACCTTTACATTCTAAAGTCATTTTCGGGTAGTGACAGCCACAAGACCACACAAAGTGACAGAAATGGACTCACGTAGTACCAGGCAAAACCTTCGTAAATAACACATTGGTCTACATAGCAATGGGCAACCAGGATACAGAGTCAAAAGTACCCACCACACGACACCAAATGACGTGCACATTAAGCGGATGCTCACCGTGATTTCTCGTAAAATCCAGCGCCCATTGGCAAACGCTTGCTTAGAGAGCTCCGAGAGAAGGATGTAACGAAGATTACTCGTATTCGGAAACCCACGGGTACCATCCAGCAGACGCCACCGCGGCCAGTACTCGCAAAGGTCACACTGGACTCCAACCCGGCACCACAATGGACACAAACTGCTTTCAACTTCAATAGTCCTGCCGAAGTGACTTTTAACGAGCCACGTTCACGGCTGCGACCAACACTCGGCCCCACCAAACCCGCAGTCAGCAAAGGCACCACTCTTGCCTACGGACACTCTCCTTTTCTCTAGGTCGTCGCAGCCCTTAACTAAATTCTACTCCGACGTGCCCTCTACCAGCGACAGTAACGCTCCACGCACTCTTGCGGCCAGAGGGATTCCAAATTCGCGGGAATTACTCGAAATTAAACGCAGGCGCACAGCACAAACAGGACCCCTATCCCATCGATGACTATTATAGTATTACACTGGTTGCATTCGAGAGTAGTGGGACAAAGTATTGTTGACGTCACAACTCCCGCTCCTCTCCCTTCCCACATTTCACATCCCCTCCCCCTCCTCCCTCACTCTGTGCTGAGCTGCTGGAGAGAACCATGTAAGTCACTACCTTTATTTATTTACATTATTTATTTCTGATCATGTCATCTGCTTCTGGATTGTCCTGAAGCTCCCTACACACTCTGACGCCCACCTTTCCCACCGACTCCACTTTTCGCCGCCGACGCATGGACGATTTCCGATCGTGCATGTATGTTCTCCTGGTTCTCTAGTCCACAATACCACCACCAGAGTGTGCTCAAAACTGTCCTACAGCCACCCCCAGCCACTCCCACTTTCCACACCTCGCCGCCGCCCCTCGTGAATTTGTGGGAAAAAGGCTGTAGTGAAAGGTACTGCCCATATTTTTGACAGGAATGTGATCAATAGATGAGATGTTGGTGTTGGGCAGAGAGAAATTTAATAAGTGAGGACTGAGTCTGTAGCCTACTACACAAGGAATGAAAGAATGAGATAATGGATGATTGTAGGGGGACTACTTTTGAGCAAGCAGTATGGACTGAGGTTGCATTTCACAATTCATAGAGACTAGCGCCTGTGCTGGAGCTGTTCGTATTTTTGAAATGGCTGGTCAATGCACAGTGCAGGAAACTACTTCGTCCTATTTCACTACCCCAGGCTGAATGAGATAGAGGTGTTCACCCTGGTGTATGCAACTCAATTGACGTTTGAAACAGGTTTTGCTCCCTTTCTGATAGCGTGTGTATGTTTACCTTGTGCTCTATTCCATAATAGCACGTGAAATTGGGGGGAGGGGGACTGTCCTACAGCTGCTGCCCAAAGAATTGCTTCCTAGCGATCTACAACTGTGTAGCTGCTCGATACATGCTAAGGAAGGATAGAGCAGTAAAGTATAAGAAGGCCAATTCACTACCACAGCTGATAAAAATGCTTCACTCCTCCTATTACACATTGAAATTGCCGTGAAAAAAAATAGAAAACAGCACTCGTAAACGAAAGGTCATATACAACACACATACTGAAAATAGAGAAAATCGATATAGTAATACAACTACGGGAAAAACCGACCGCAAAAAATCTCATCAGGAGAGAGTGGCGGCAGCTACATGTATATTCACCTCGATGTGCGGATACAGAATAACCAGCTTAGAACGAGTAGGGGAGTACCTCCGCTGCTTCCTCTCTCTCCTCCTCCCTTAAGTAGCAGTAGGGGGATTCCAGGTCACTTCTAGCCTGTCGCTAATGGTTTACAAAGAAATCCATCTGCTAGCTGAGATATACTGTTTCCAATCTGCGGAAATCAGTCACAGACGAACAAAAGGTTCAAGAACAGGACACTTCCCTTAAGCCGTTAAATGTATTTCTCAAAAAGACTAACCCCCTGGAACAATAGCGGAGTACTTGGCTATTCGCCATGGAGGAAGAACTGAAAGGTCAGCAGCAGAGTGCTTTCAAACATTCTGTGCATAGTGTGCTGACACTATGAAAGCGTCCTCAGCTAAGTAAAAAGATCAGTCTCACATTGGAAAAACAACGAAATAATAGACCCCACATAATTGAGATACACACAGATGTGTATGCTAGTTGTCTCACAGTATGCCGACCCACGCTCTCTGCCCCCAGACAGATGGAGAGCAGCGTCTGCGATCGCTAGCCCTCTGCCACTGCATGCGGTTATACCCCATCATCGGCCGCGATTATTCTAATTCTTAATGTGAAATGTCCAAAGGCTGTCTGGTAGAGGTTTCAGACACTCCATTGTACGGAACAACAGCTATGTGTGTCTGTGTGTTCTCGAACACGGTGGAAGGATGATATTCCAGCTGTACAGATGATGGAGGAATAGACAGATCAGTTGCTCGTGGTGGGTAACACACTGCGTCTGCCTTACGTGGTTCCACTCCTAGCAGGTGAACTGCTCTGCTGTCAGCTCATTTATTTAAAGAAAGTGACTGAATAAAGACGGACACTGATTTGCTGCATGAAGTATTGCCATAAAATATTCTCCAGGTGTGATCTTACGCTTGCTACAACGAATATTGTACCGTCAGACCTCACCTCAAATCGTGTAAATGGTGCAATCAGCCGGCAGTGTGGCCGAGCGGTTCTAGGAGCTTCAGTCTGGAAATGCACTACCGCTACGGTCGCAGGTTCGAATCCTGCCTCGGGCATGGACGTGTGTGATGTCCATCAGTTAGTTAGGTTTAAGTAGTTCTGAGTTCTAGGGGACTGATAACCTCAGATGTTAAGTCCCATAGTGCTCAGAGCCATTTGAACATTTTATTTGGTGTAATCCTAAAATGTTTAAAACGAGTACTGTGACACTGCGAATAATTGATATAGTACTAAATCAGCGAAATCTCCAGCTACATAAGTGTAAACTCACTCTCCTGGTGTTATTCTTGCTACAACGAAATATTGTACAGACACACCTCATCTCACGTCATGCATGTAGATGGTATAGTCTTAGGCAGTGTGCGATTTGCAGGAGGGATGGGGGGATTCCCCCCCCCCCCCTCTGCATCAGACCATCCCCTCCTCTGGTTTTAGTTTATGCATCCCAACCTGGGATGCATTCCCACGCACTGGAGTAAATCTTTACATATAATTTAAATTTGTGGAGCCGAACACTGAAAGTTTTTAATAAGTCTTACTATTAATACTATTAATATGTTTCAGTTTTCTATCATCAGAATAAGTACAGCTTTTCACAAGTGTGCCTCTACTTTTTGAATTCCCCTCGTATACCTGTATATAGATGATTTTGTAAATAAGCTTTACCTATAACGTACTTTTAAAGATATAACGAGGGATGGCCTTTCTGATAGTACATACGCGTGAATAGTGAGTTTCGGCATTAACATCTATTTATAAATAGCTGTTTAACCATGCGTAACGCCATGATCCAAGCTAGTAACATACATAATTCTACTAACCCCCTAAGACACTGGTAAAAGCACAAATCGCATCTTGGTCTTAGGCTTTTAAAACGAATATTGGCAGCAATGCAGATAGCGGATTTAGTTCTAAAACCAATGAAATCTTCAGCTGAGTAAGTGTGCAGTTACGCTTATAGTATGAACTTACGATTGCTGCTGTGGTTAATGAGCCGAGAACATTGAATCTTGCTTTGAATATACTACAAAATAAGCACTTAACGCAATCCAACAGACGTTAAAAATACATTCAGCTAGCAAGTTCCGCACACTACGGTAAGTAGAAGACTTCACTAATAAAGCACTGCTGATAGAACCAAACAACATGATAATTAATATTGAGCGCACTTTCCGGGGTGGATAGAAGTCGATACGCAGCAGGATTTTAGAACATATATTGTGTTCGAACATTATGAACTACCTCAAAGAAAACGGTCTATTGACACACAGTCAACATGGGTTTAGAAAACATCGT
This sequence comes from Schistocerca cancellata, assembly GCF_023864275.1. NCBI lineage: Eukaryota > Metazoa > Arthropoda > Insecta > Orthoptera > Acrididae > Schistocerca > Schistocerca cancellata. The sequence goes on from NC_064627.1 coordinate 932,502,887, forward strand.
TTCTGTGAAACACAACTAGCTCTTTATTCACATGAAGTGTTGAGTGCTATTGACAAGGGACTTCAGATCGATTAAGTATTTCTGGATTTCCAGAAGGCTTTTGACACTGTACCACACGCGGCTCGTAGTGAAATTGCTTATGGAATATCGTCTCAGTTATGTGACGATTTGTGATCTCCTGTCACAGAGGTCACAGTTCGTAGTAATTGACGAAAAGTCATCGAGTAAAACAGAACTGATTTCTGGTGTTCCCCAAGGTAGTGTTAAAGGCCCTTTGTTGTTCCTTATCTATATAAACGATTTTGGAGACAATCTGAGCAGCCGTCTTCGGTTGTTTGCAGATGACGCTGTCGTTTATCGACTAATAAAGTCATCAGAAGATCAAAACAAACTGCAAAACGATGTAGAAAAGATATCTGAATGGTGCGAAAAGTAGCAGTTGACTGTGAATAACGAAAAGTGTGAGGTCATCCACGTGAGTGCTAAAAGGAACTCGTTAAACTTCGGTTACACGATAAATCAGTCTAATCGAAAGCCGTAAATTCAACTAAATACCTAGATATTACGAACAACTTCATTTGGAAGGAACACATAGAAAATGTTCTGGGGAAGGCTAACCAAAGGCTGCGTTTCATTGGCGAGACACTTAGAAAATGTAACAGACCTACTAAGGAGACTGCCTACACTACGCTTGTCCGTCCTCTTTTAGAATACTACTCCGCGGTGTGGGATCCTTACCAGATAGGACTGGCGGAGTACATTGAAAAAGTTCAAAGAAAGGCACCAAGTTTTGTATTACCGCGAAATATGGAAGAGAGTGTCACAGAAATGATACAGGATTTGGGCTGGAAATCATTAAGAGAAAGGCGTTTTTCGTTGCGACCAAATCTTCTCACGAAATTCCAATCACCAACTTCCTCCTCCGAATGCGAAAATATTTTGTTGACACCGACCTACATAAGGAGGAACGATCACCAAGATAAAATAAGGGAAATCAGAGCTCGTACAGAAAGATGTAGGTGTTCATTCTTTTTGCTCGCTATACGAGATTGGAATAATGGAGAACTGTGAAGGTGGTTCGATGAACCCTCTGCCAGGCACTTAAATGTGATTTGCAGAGTATCCATGTAGATGTAGATGTAGAAGTGTTCTTCTTGTGAGTGGTAACAGTGTGTCTTAGGAGAAGAGAGACATAATTCTCTTATAAGCGAACAACTATTTAAAAATATAGCGATAACAATATTATACTACTAGTTTATCCCCTCCTTGGTTCTACATCAAGACGGATAACGCCACACAACTATCAAAAAAAAAAAAAAAAAGGGAAAAGAAAAGCTTCTACCAGAACAGTGCATGCATATTCACCCTGATGTGCAGACAGAGACTAACCAGCTTAGAACCAGTCTTAAATAGTCTTACCTCCCCTCCTACCTGCCCTTCCCCCCATAGGTAGGGATAAAGGTTGTCCACGCCTATTATATCATGTTCCTGATGGTACATGAAGAGCTCCTTCCACTGCCAGTGCCCCACTTTGGTCGGTCTTGGAGTGACAGTGATACACTGGTTCCGGTCTGCAGCTGGACCCTGCTATAGGTAGTAGTTTTGCATTCCCAGATGTGTTCTGTTCTCTCATTGATGGTGAAACGTCCCCTCAGAAAAATTGTACAAGACTGTGCTTAAACTGACACACAATATTTTTTTAGCGCAACGCAATCTGACTTTCAAAAATCCCTACAAAAGAATGGCCCTGACTAACATTAACCTATACCTTTCACAAATCACTTACCTCACAAAAATCTTCGTTACTCGAACTACTGCAATACAGCGAGCGCCACTACTGCCAGCTAAATAAAAGATTCAAACTACGGAAGGCACTAACTACTGATAGGCATAGTTAGCAAATGAAAGATTTTAATAGAGAACAAACAATGTGTTTACCTTAATAGTCATAATATATATAGCAGTTCATGACATCCATTTTTACAAATGTACTGTTTCTGATGGACACACCTCCAGATTATCCATTCTCAAAAATCCGCCATCTCACTTCCCCACATCCACCACTGCTGGCGGCTCACTTCCAACTGCGTAACGCTACGCGCTGTTAACGGCCAACTGCCCAACACTACATTGGCCAACAACAAAGCAAACCAGCCACAGACTACACACAGCACAGCCAGTGATTTTCATACAGAGCGCTACGTGGCGTTACCAATAAAAAACCTAAACAGCCTACTTCCAATGGTACATCAAGAGATCCATCTACTGGCGATGCTCTGCTTTGGTCAATGTGGGGTTGATGATGATATATTATTTCAGACCTGTAGAAATCAAACGATTTTTTAGGAAACGCCGACTGCCCGTACAATAGCGAATATACTTGAGTAGTCGTCGTGCAATGGCCAACAGCATGCTACACCCCTCACCTTGCGGTGGGAAGAAGCAGCACTCGCCATAGAGGCGGATGCTGTGATCAGGAAGGCGCAGTGATTGGCGGCCGTTGAAGCAACTCTGGGTGGCCGCTATTCAATGACCTGGCACCGGCCACGCCGCCGTCGCCGTCCGCTTCCAGCAGACTCTCGTAGCCCGAGTTCAAAATTACTCTCTGTGGAAGTCATGTACCTAAACAGTCATGTATGTGGGTATTACAGACGGATAAATACCAATACAAAATTAGAATTATATTAATACTTACAGCTGCTGACCGGCGTTGATACACTACTGGCCATTAAAATTGCTACACCAAGAAGAAATGCAGATGATAAACGGGTATTCATTGGACAACTATATTCTACTAGATGACATGTGATTACATTTTCACGCAATTTGGGTGCACAGATCCTGAGAAATCAGTACCCACAACAACCACCTCTGGCCGTAATAACGGCCTTGATACGCCTGGGTATTGAGTCAAACAGAGCTTGGATGGCGTGTACAGGTACAGCTACCCGTGTAACTTCAACACGATACCACAGTTCATCAAGAGTAGTGACTGGCGTATTGTGACGAGCCAGTTGCTCGGCCACCATTGACCAGACGTTTTCAATTGGTGAGAGATCTGGAGAATGTGTTGGCCAGGGCAGCAGTTGAACATTTTCAGTATCCAGAAAGGCCCATACAGGACGTGCAACATGCGGTCGTGCATTATCCTGCTGAAATGTAGGGTTTCGCAGGGATCGAATGAAGGGTAGAGTCACGGGTCGTAACACATTTGAAATGTATCGTCCGTCAATGCGAACAAGAGGTGACCGAGACGTATAACCTATAGCACCCCATACCATAACGCCGGGTGATATGCCAGTACGGCGATGACGAATACACGCTTCCAATGTGCGTTCACCGCGATGTCGCCAAACACGGATGCGACCATCATGATGCTGTAAACAAAATCTGGATTCATCCGAAAAAATGACGGTTTGTCATTAGTTGTGGAATGCAACGCTTTTAATTCTCCAATGCAGGAAACATATTTCCAACGCCTGACATACATTCATCTTGCATGTTTTCTGTCCCAGTCACTAAGGCGTCAAACTTAAAGATGATAAACTACTACGTTCTGCATCAAAGAAAAAGGCACGGTTTCTTGTGTTGCGGGGAAACGGTATATTTCGCATGCATCTTCGTTCACCTAGAGAAGGGTACCGAAACAGGTTTTCCATGGGGTTGGTGCACATGATTCATCACACATGCGTTAGAAGTCCTCTGCTGACTGTGTTGTGGGGGAGATTAGTTGTTAACGATTGCATGTAGACAGTGCTCTAAGTCACAGCCAGAACAAATAGATTGTAAACGAGTTGAATGCAGATTATACCACGCAATTGATACAGGCCAAGATAACAACGTAAAACAAAGGTTAAATGTTTCTAGAATGAAATTTTCACTCTACAGCGGGGTGTGCGCCGATCTGAAACTTTCTGGCAGATTAAAAGTGTGCTCCAGACCAAGATTCGAACTCGGGACCTTTACCTTTCAAGGGCAACTGCCCTTCTATCCTTTTTTTTCAGTATCGTTCGTTGCGTTTGGTCTGGGCGGACGTCACACGACATCCGTACAAGTTGATAGTAGTTTCCTTTACTCACTTTTTTTATTGCAGAGGGCTAGCGCCTCTCTGACCGAACACGCAGAGCTACCGTGCCGGCTGTTTTTGTTCCTGATTTCATTTTGTCCGTTACTGTTCGTGGCATTAATTCGGGGCGGTCGTCCCATGACATCTGCTCAAGTTCATCGTAGATCCGTTCACTCAGTTTTTTTTTTTTTTTTTTTTTTTTTTTTTTTTTTTTTTTAATTACAGAGGACAGCGAACTCTCTGACCGAACAGTCTGAGCTACCGTGCCGGCAATCTGAGCCTCCAAAGCACTACTCTTGCCGCTACCTCACAGCTATAATTCTGCCAGTATCTAGTCCCCAACTTTCCAAACTTTACAGAAGCTCTCCTGCGAAACTTGCAGGACTAGCACTTCTGGGAGAAAAGATATTGCGGAGACATGACTTAGCCACAGCCTAGGGACTGTTTCCAGAATTAAATTTTCATGCTGCAGCGGAGTGTCCGCAGATATGAAACTTCCTGACCGAGACTAATGATATACCTCACTATTCTCATTCCAGTACCGTAATCGTAGAACGTAATACACACTCCTACACGGTTCTGCACATAAAAACGCTATAGACTCGAGACCTTTGCCTTTCGCGGGCAATTGCTCTACCGTCTGAGCTACCCGAGCGCGACTCACGCCCCGTCCTCGCAGCTTTAATTCTGCCAGTATCCCGTCTCCTATCTTCCAAATCTCGTATAAGCTCTCCTGTGAACCTTGCAGACGTAGCACTCCTTTAAGAATGGATATTGTGTAGATATGGGTTAGCCACAGCCTGGGAAATGTTTCCAGAATGAAATTTTCATTCTGCAGCGAAGTGTGTGCTGATATGAAACTTCCTGGCAGATTAAAACTCGAACTGGCAGTATTAAAGCTGTGAGGACGGGCCGTGAGTCGTGGTTGGGCAGCTCAGACCGTGGCGCACTTGCCCGCGAAAGGGCAAAGGTCCCGAATGCGAGTCTCGGTCCGGCACACAGTTTTAATCTGCCAGTGAGATTCAAAGACTAAAAGATGTGTGGTAGATGACCTGGCATCATCACTCTTTACCACCCGGCGCAACCAATAACTCCACCAACTTTCTATCATCGTGTACTGCAGATCCGACTCAATTTAGAGGGAAATGGTGCCTAGGAAAGCATCAAAGACAGCAATCAACTTACATGTATGCCTATTACCTGAGTAGATATGCCGCAAAGTGTTGTTAAAAAGCATGCAACAACTGTTCTGTTAGGTATTTATAAGCTGGCACAGCATAATTATGATTGGTAGAGTACAGTGAAGCAAATTGTTAATACTGTTTGTTAGGGTTTAAAACACTTAGTCTTGCGTGGGATTAAAAACATGATCCATTCTGCAGCTGTATATTGAAGTCCAAAGGCTAGTAATACAATGCCCTTTAGGTAAGGAGGGCGTAAAGTTTATCGCAGTCATATGTCCGGACACTGTAAAAACTGTTTGTTAGTGTTTAAAACACTTAAACAATCTTGCACAGTGTCAAACACGCGATCCATTCTGCAGTTGCACACTACCGGCCATTAAAATTGCTACGCCACGAAGATGACGTGCTACACACGCGAAATTTAACCGACAGGAAGAAGATGCTGTGATATGCAATTGATTAGCTTTTCAGAGCATTCACATAAGGCTGGCGCTGGTGGCGACACCTACAACGTGTTGACATGAGGAAAGTTTCCAACCGATTTATCATACAGAAACAGCAGTTGACCGGCGTTGCCTGGTGAAACGTTGTTGTGATGCCTCGTGTAAGGAGGAGAAATGCGTACCATCACGTTTCCGACTTTGATAAAGGTCGGATTGTAGCCTATCGCGATTGCGGTTTATCGTATCGCGACATTGCTGCTCGCGTTGGTCGAGATCCAATGACTGTTAGCAGAATATGGAATCGGTGGGTTCAGGAGGGTAATACGGAACGCCGTGCTGGATCCCAACTGTCTCGTATCACTAACAGTCGAGATGACAGGCATCTTATCCGCATGGCTGTAACGGATCGTGCAGCCACTTCTCGATCCCTCAGATCAACAGATGGGGACGTTGGCAAGACAATAACCATCTGCACGAGCAGTTCGACGACGTTTGCAGCAGCATGGACTATCAGCTCGGTTACCCTTGACGTTGCAGCACCGACAGGAGCGCCTCCGATGGTGTACTCAACGACGAATCTGGGTGCACGAATGGCAAAAAGTCATTTTTTCGGATGAATCCAGGATTCGTTTACAGCATCATGATGGTCGCATCCGTGTTTGGCGGCATCGTGGTGAACGCACATTGGAAGCGTGTATTCGTCATCGTCATGCTGGCGTATCACCCGGTGTGATGGTATGGGGTGCCATTGGTTACACGTCTCTGTCACCTCTTGTTCGTATTGAGGCACTTTGAACAGTGGACGTTACATTTCAGATTTGTTACGACCAGTGACTCTACCATTCATTCGATCCCTTCGAAATCCTACATTTGAGCATGATAATGCACGACTGCACGTTGCAGGTCCTTTACGGGCCTTTCTGGATACAGAAAATGTTCGACTGCTGCCCTGGCCAGCACATTCTCCAGATCTCTCACCAATTGAAAACGTCTGGTCAATGGTGGCCGAACAACTGGCTCGTCACAATACGCCAGTCACTACTCTTGTTGAAGTGTGGTATAGTTTTGAAGCTGCATGGGCAGCTGTACCTGTACACGCCATCCAAGATCTGTTTGACTCAATGCCCAGGCGTATCAAGGCCGTTATTACGGCCAGAGGTGGTTGTTTTGGGTACTGATTTCTCAGGATCTATGCACCCAAATTGTGTGAAAATGTAATCACATGTCAGTTCTAGTATAATATATTTGTCCAATGAATACCCGCTTACCATCTGCATTTCTTCTTGGTGTAGCAATTTTAGCCGGCCCGGGTGGCCGAGCGGTTCTAGGCGCTACAGTCTGGAATCGCGCGACCGCTACGGTCGCAGGTTCCAATCGTGCCTTGGGCATTGATGTGTGTGATGTCCTTAGGTTAGTTAGGTTTAAGTAGTTCTAAGTTCTAAGGGACTGATGACCTTAGTAATTAAGTGCCATAGTGCTCAGAGCTATTTGAACCATCTTTTTAGCAATTTTATTGGCCAGTAGTGTACGTTGCAGCCCCAAAGCTGGTAATCCAATGCTCTTTAGCTAAAGAGAACGTGCAGTTTATCGAAGTCGCATGTCCGGACTCGGTATAAAAATGTATAAGATGTTTGCAGATAACTTCAGATTTACACCTGGGCTTGTGATACGACATATATAAATTTATTAGTCTACGTTTGGCGGTTATCCACTTTACAAAAGTCTATTGCAACCATCTTATCGCTATTTCCAGTGTCCCAGTTCTTCCATGGCGACTTTTTCTGTTATTCCTCTTGCTGTCACACTCGTTCCCATGTACAAGAATTTTCCTGCACCCGGCAGACAAGTAAGTGATCTCTCACTCGTCCTCAATTTTCACGCATTTTGTCGTATCTTCCATTAATTTACACGTATTTTACCTTTTTATGTTTTTCCACATTTTTTTCCATATGTGTATACTGATATTGATAAAATAACCGAAAGTGGCTTGATTTTTGGGGTAATATTCGTCAACCTACTAAAAAGGCCTAAGAATTTCGGATGATTTACTTGCATGCATTTTGGTTGGGACAAGCATGAAGGTAATGGAACTAGAGAGTTGAATGGTAACCTTCGTTTCGTTGTTACATGAGACTCGGCGACCGCTGCATGCGAAGGATGTAGTGGAAACGCGAATTCTGGAAACAATTCAATGTCCTACATCGATGCATCAGAGAGCGTTTCTGTAGACTCAAGTAGTGGTGCAGCTTTAAACGCACTTTAAAGTAAAGTGTAAGTACTATAGTACAGCCAAATTAATCTGTAATGCTGTCAGCCAACTGTTAAAGTACGTCACTACACTGGAAGCAGAATATGTACTTTACGTGATGTCAATGTAAGTTTTCCATATTGTCTCAATTTGTATCTTTTACGGTGTATATTCTGATGATGATGATGATGATCTTGTTCATTTGAAGAGCGAAACCAGTCATAATAAAAAATACAAATTGCGACTTGCGACCGTTTTCGTAAACTTAGTTTTAACAGTCGCTCTCCATGCAGACAATGCCTGGTCTTGGCGTCTTTGAATGGCGCATGTTTCTATCGATTGACAACAGTTATGTGTCTGTATGAATACGGAGAAGTACACGGTATGTTAGTAAGATTTCTGCCTGTATGACGTGTTGTGAAAGTTGTTCTTGTATGCTGACTGGTATGCGCAAGAGTATATCTGTAACATTTGACAACTGTATTGACTCATCTGCCTACCTATGTATCTATCTATTTTAATCAGTCAACACATCGGCCCTTTAACCTTATGCAACTGTCCATCCGTTTTTATGTATTCATGTGCAACAGTCATTTTCCATTCATCTGTGTCTATATTTCAATTAATTAACAAATAGCCTTTTACATTTCTAACTCATGCAACGGACGCTCTGTCTTTTTGTTGTGCAAAACATCCATTTCTCTCAACCGCTACATCCAATTTTTATATTATGTTTTAAAATTTTTACTCTCATGCAGCGAGGGATGACATAACAATAAAAATGTGTATATGTGAGAGCTTGTGTGTCTCCACATACAACGAAACAATTTTTTTAAATGTGATGCACACATCGCCAATATCATGTAAGTAATTTAAACAACTACTGTAATACGCAGACGTAGTGTTTCTCTGCTAATATGTCTTGCCTTTTATTGTACTTTTGGTGTTGTATTGCAGACATTTTGTAACGGCCTGTGGCCGAAATGAACTAGAAATATAATTTATGTGCTTGCTGCAGTAAAGGAATGAAAATGACAGCGTATGGTGATTAAAAGGGTCCATCGTTTATACGATACATTGAGGCGGTGGACCCATACATGAAGAGAAAAGATAATTCTGGTAACAAAGCCTAATTAATCATAATTGCAACATTACTCCCTAACGAGTCACCGGAAATCAAGGGGACCTAACATCAAAATTCTCTGAAAATGTCCCTGAACAAACTCCGAAATTCTTTTGGTGGAGTTCTGCTTTACGCTGTATAACATTGGAACTGCAGGAAGGCGGAATTTGCCTTTTCGCCTATTTCTTTGTGGTACAAGTTAACCTGTGTGAAAAGAAAGACACACGTTACCCCGCCTCAGCTCATAAAATCAGATACTAATATTCTAGGATAAGTTGCGGAAGGTAACAACTGGTAAATTTTCAGACGTTATTATGCTACTAATACATCTGTGATTAGTAGTCCAAGTTCTTTTCGTGTTCATTGTGCATTAAATCTCTCCTCTACAGCATTCAGCAGCTTTTGCAGCATTAACATTTGGTAAAACTGAGTCTCCCATATTCACTGGTTCGTCCAAGAGCTAGAGGACTTGATGACGTGTTTGAATTCCGCCCCCCCCCCTCTCTCTCTCGTAAGTCGTCCTCTACACATGCCCATTCCTTTGGGATGCAGCAGTCCTAGTTATACGCCGCGCGGGGTAGCCGTGCGGTCTTGGGCGCCTTGCCACGGTTCGCGCGGTTCCCCCCCCCCCCCCTCCCTTGGGCATGAGTGTATGTGTTGTCCTTAGCATAAGTTAGTTAAAGTTAGATTAAGTAGTGTGTAAGCCTAGGGACCGATGACCTCAGCAGTTTGGTCCCATAGAACGTACCACAAGTTTCCAAACTTTTCCTAGTTATTTACCGTTATAGCCGTAAACGCCTTCCAATTGAATACCTTCCTAAATTTTATAGAAATGCAGATACGCATGTTACTGATTTTATTTGAACCATACTTCCTGAGCAGAGGTTCAACTACAGTTTATTTCAGTCTGACTGAGAAATTATCCTGCATGTGTACTACGTAAAAGAATCTGAAATACTGCGTCCGGTTTAGTTTTTTGTTTCTAAATGCAAATGTTGTGGGCCCCACAAATCCATGGTCTACAACTATCTCTAAGGTTTCTGTGGTAATTCAAAGAGATTCAGATTAACATTTGTATCCGCATTGTGCAACATGCCGTGCGATATCTGACGGATGCGTTACTCCACAGTGGAGTCCTTGATGTAGAAATTACGTTACATCTACCAGGGCGCTGAGTCACCAGCAAATGGAGAGGTAACTGCAGAAGTGTCTCAGGGCTAATGTTATAGGATTACTGCGTTCGCGGTTAGTGCTCGTAAGACGGTCGCCTGTGAGAGATATACCCTGAGATTGCAGTACTACAAAGAGTTATTACGAAAAGTTTTTTTCAACTCTACTCCGAGATTAATTGCACGTCGGTGTAATGAAATGCTGAGAAAGCAATGCACATTAAAAATAAAAATATAAATTGCTTGTACTTTCAACGCTGATGGCTTTCGTTGCGATTTTATCATTTCGTTCCAGGTCGTAGTGTGACTGTACAGTAAATGATTACATATATTCCAATCAACGGATAGAAAATGGTTATCCACTACCGTTTTGGTTTGGAAACTGTAACAGCAGCGTTGTTTGCAGGCGAAATTATGGAAATCCATGGCTGCGCGATATGCAAACAACAATTTTTTTTTATTTCCCAAACATATTTCGACACAGTTTTGCCGCCATCAGTGAGTAATTTACAGACAGCGTACCACATATACTTTAGGGAAAACAAGAAACAACAACAAAACACGAAGGAATTATCAGTATGGGACGGAAATCGGGAGACGTGATGTAAACGTACAGATAGGCAAGTGATTACAGTTTCAGAAAAATCGGATGATTTATTCAAGAGAAAGAGCTTCCGCGTTGGGGAACCTCCTGCCCTTACGCAAGCAGTTGTTCTGCTTGGCACTGATTAATAAACTTGTTGGGTATCCTCCTGCGGGGTATCGCGCCAGATTCTGTCCAATTGGCGAGTTAGATCGTTAAAATATCGAGCCCAATCCGGCTTGAGGGCCCTGGCCATCATTCTCCAAACGTTCTCAATTGGGGAGAGATCGAGCGACGTTGCTAACCCAGGTAGGGTTTGGCAAACACGAAGACCAGCAATAGAAACACTCGCCGTGTGCGAGCGGAAATTGTCTTACTCAACATCAACATCTACAAAATCAAATGGCTCTGAGCACTATGGGTCCTAACATCTGAGGTCATCAGTCCCCTAGAACTTAGAACTACTTAAACCTAACTAACCTAAGGACATTACAAACATCCATGCCCGCGGCAGGATTCGAACCTGCGACCGTAGCGGTCGCGCGGTTCCAGGCTGAAGCGCCTAGAACCGCTCGGCCACACCGGCCGGCTCAACATCTACATCTACATGATTACTCTGCAATTCACACATAAGTGCCTGGCAGAGGGTTCATCGAACCATTTTCATACTACTTCTCTACCATTCCGTTCGAGCTCTGATTTCTCTTATTTTATTATGATGATCATTTATCCCTACGTAGGTAGGCGTCAAAAAAATATTTTCGCATTCGGAAGAGAAAGTTGGTGATTTCGTAAATAGATCTCGCCGCAAAGAAAACCGTCTTTGTTTCAGTGACTGCCACCCCAACTGGCGTATCATATCGGTGACACTCTCACCCGTATTGCGCTATAACACGAAACGAGCTGCCCTTATTTGCACTTTTTCGATGTTCGGCAATCCTACGTGGTAAGGCTCCCATACCGCGTAGCAATATTCCGGCAGAGGACGGACAAGTGTAATGTACGCTGTCTCTTTAGTGGGTTTGTCGCATATTCTAAGTGTTCTGCCAACAAAGCGCGGTCTTTGTTTCGCCTTCCCCACGATATTATCTATGTGGTCTTTCCAATTTAAGTTGCCCGTAATTGTAATTCGTAGGTATTTAGTCGGATTGACAGCCCTTAGATTTTGTAAGTAGGCTGTTTATGTTTTCTTATTGGCAACGTTACGTAGCTCTCTGTATGAAAATCACTGGCTGTGCTGTGTGCAGTCTGTGGCTAGTTTGCATTGTTGTCTGCCATTGTAGTGTTGGGCAGCTGGATGTGAACAGCGCGTAGCGTTGCGCAGTTGGAGGTGAGCCGCCAGCAGTGGTGGATGTGGGGAGAGAAATGGCGGAGTTTTGAAATTTGTAAGACTGGATGTCATGAACTGCTATATATATTATGACTTTTGATGACTATTAAGGTAAATACATTGTTTGTTCTCTATTACATATGAAACGTCCCCTTAGAAAAATTATACATGACTGTGCTTAAACTGACATACAATATTTTTAGCGCAACGCAATCTGACTTTCAAAAATCCCTACAAAAGAATGGCCCTACTGATAGGCATAGTTAGCAAATGAAAGATTTTAATAGAGAACAAACAATGTATTTACCTTAATAGTCATGAAAAGTCATAATATATATAGCAGTTCATGACATCCAGTCTTACAAATTTCAAAACTCCGCTATTTCTCTCCCCACATCCACCACTGCTGGCGGCTCACCTCCAACTGCGCAACGCTACGCGCTGTTCACATCCAGCTGCCCAGACAACAATGCAAACTAGCCACAGACTGCACACAGCACAGCCAGTGATTTTCATGCAGAGCGCTACGTAACGTTGCCAATAAGAAAACATAAACAGCCTACTTACAATTTGTGCGATTTATAGTATACCCAAAATTTATCGGATTTCTTTTAGTACCCATGTGGATAACCTCGCACTTTTCTTTGTTTAGTGCCAATTGCCACTTTTCGCACCATACAGAAATTCTAACTAGATCATTTTGCAATTTTAATTGATCGTCTGATGATTTTACTAGACGGTAAATTACAGCGTCATTTGCAAACAATATAAAATGTAAGCCCAGGATTCCTTGCCATTAAGGGCAACAAAACGGGGCGTAGAATATCGCCGACGTACCACTGCGCAGCAAAGGTGGCGCGGATGACAACCAACGAGGTCCTGCTACGGAAAGACAGTCACTCTCGGGTGTTGTGCCGTATGGGGGCGACAGCCAGGTTGGTCTCCCCCTGCTGGCCGGGCTCTCGAGACGCATCTTCACTGGTCATCAGGGCTCATTTCGAAGCGCGACTGATCACTGTAGTCCAGTCAATGAGATTACAGGCCGAATGTTCACGACGCCACTGCAAGCGGGCTTGTTAGAGTACAGAGGTCAATAGTTGTCAGTGCAACAAGTGCCCCCTTTCTGTGAGTCGCCTTTCAATGGTCCTAGTGGTCACTGAAGCATCAGCCGTACGTAGGCTCGATGATTAGGTGAATCCGGGGCTCTGAGTGTCTCTCCGACGATTGGTCGGTCCTCACGTTCTGTCGTCACCTTACTTCGACCGCTTCCTTCTTGACGCTGTTCAAAAATCAAATGGCTCCAAGCACAGTGGGACTTAACATCTGACATCTGAGGTTGAAATTCTAAACCTAGCTTTCAAAAACTCATTTACGGTAGAGGACTGCAGCACCATTCCCCGTTTCAATTATCGAACAAACGCAAGGATGGCTGACATAGTGTTTAGTGTATCTGGGATTGTAAAACAGTTTAGATCCTTAGACGCGAGGAAGGCATCTGGCCCAGACGGTATCCCCGTAAGATTATATGTTGAATATGCTACAAATGTAGCACCATTCTAACCCATAATCTATCAGAGATCATTATGGAACATCGGAAAATTCCAAGGGACTGGAAGAAGGCCCAGGTCATAGCAGTCTATAAAAAGGGTAGAAAATCGGATGCACATAATTACCGGCCAATTTCACTGACATAAGAAGGGTAGAAAATCGGATGCACATAATTACCGGCCAATTTCACTGACATCGATTTGTTGTAGTATCATGGAACATATTTTGTCTTCAGACATAATGACCTTTCTAGAATCTAAGAAGCTCATCTGCAGAAGCCAGAACGGTTCTAGGAAACAGCTGGCCCTATTTGTGCATGATATACAAAAGGCTCTAGATACCGACTCCCAGGTTGATGCCATATTACTCGACTTTCGAAAGGCGTTCGACTCAGTTCCACACTGTCACGTACTCCATAAAGTGCGCGCTTACGGTCTATCCGATGACATATGGGGTTGGATAAAGAGTTTTCTAACAGACACAGAGCAGTATCTCGTCTTGAATGGGGTAACTTCAACAGAAACATGTGTAACTTCAGTTGTGCCTCAGGGCAGGGTAATAGGTCCGCTGTTTTTTTACGATTTACATAAACGATCTGGTTGATGGTATTGACAGCGGCATTAGACCGTCTGCCGATGATGCTGTAGTCGACAGGAAAGTAGTATCACTCGAAAGTTGTGTACAAATCAATGAGGATTTGTAGATGGTGTAATGACTGGCAGTTATCTCTCAATCTTAGTAAGTGTAACCTACTGCGTATAACAAGGCGAAACTCCCCGTTAATGTAAGAGTACAAAATAAATGCCCAGTCTTTGGAAGTCGTAACATCCATTATGTATCTGGGTGTGACTATTCGGAATGTCAAATGGAATGATCAGATTACACAAGTAACAGGCAAGGCGAACTCTAGATTGCGGTTTATTGGTAGAATCCTGAAGCGATGTAGTCCTTCAACAAAGGAAATTGTTTACAATACGTTAATTCGTCCAGTCTTAGAGTGTTGTTCGTCTGTATGGGACCCTTACCAGCTGGGTCTGATTCAAGACATCGAGAAGGTCCAAAAAAGAGCGGCAAGATTCGTGACTGGTACATTTAGCCACCGCGAGAGCGTTACAAATCTCATAGAAAGTTTGAAGTGGGATACACTTGCAAATAGACGAGACGCTAAACGGAAGGGGCTGCTCACTAAATTCCGAAATTCGATCTTCGCCGGGGGGGGGGTATGACTATGGCGTGAATTGTGCCCTCCGCCATACACCGCTTGGTGGCTAGCGGAGTATATATGTAGATGAAGGTGTAGATGAGGTCATCAGTCCCCTAGATTTAGGACTACTTAAACCTATCTAACCTAAGGACATCACACACATCCATGCCCGACGCAGGATTCAAACCTGCGACCGTAGCAGCAGCGCGGTTCCGGACTGAAGCGCTCAGAACCGCTCGGCCACAGCGGCCGGCCTTGACACTGTGTTCATGATTATCACCCAGGAGTGATGGTCTGGGGTGCCATTTCATTTCTTATCAGGATCCCTTTGGTTGTCATCCGCGGCGACCTAACAGGTCAGCAGTATATCTAGGACATTCTACGCCCCGTTTTGTTAACATACATGTAAAGCCATTCTGGGCTTACTTTTCAACGAGTTAATGCCCGCGTACACGTGGCGAGATCTCCTGCTACGTTGTCTTTGTGCTTGCCAAACCCTACATTGGCCAGTAAGGTGACCGGAACGTTTGAATTAAGGGTAGGAACCTCCAACCAGCTAGGGATTTTGAAGATATAACCCGGCCATTGAACAGAATTTCGCTCGATATTCCTCGGAAGGCCATCCAACAACTATGCCAAGCCAAATAACTGCTTGCATAAGGGCCAAAGCGTTATTGACTTGAACAATTTATGAAGCTCTTTCTCTTGAATAAATAATCCAGTTTTTCTGAAATTGTAATCACTTATTTGTCCGTATGTGTACATCACATCTGCCGATTTCCGCCTCATTTGGATAATTCTTTCGTGGTATGTCTATTGTTATTTTTCGTTCTTAGAATGTATTTCAGTTTTTTGTGGGACAATGTTGACCGTTGTCCCAATCAAAAATTAGAATTTTGTGTATGTGTTTGTATGTATGCGTGTGTGCGCTCTGATCCCCTTATATTCTGTCTCTGCTGATTTTCAGGACACATAATTCACCCTTCGTAACAGCACACTGAGCAAACAGGATGGAAAGTTAAGAAATGTTGACCGGTCAGTATAATTAGTATTTAGTTGGTAAAATTCTTCTTCGTTTTTCTCGTAGTTCACGTCAAGGGGTCTTCTTTCTCGCTTTCCTGTAGAGTATTGACAAGATATTTGGGTTTGCAAGTGTTCACTGATTTGGTCTTGTATTAATTCTAATCAAAATAATTAACACGTTTCAGTTTTCACTTTGTTAATATAAAGGGTACGTCAAAAAATGTATACACACTTTGAACTGTCATAGACAATTTATTTCCCGTTCTACAAGGTTAAATATCTGTGAGAAAGTAATGTTATGTTTCTTCAACAGGTGGCGGCAGTGGCAAGGAAGTAACTGCAACATGGCGGACGTGCGTTTGAGCTTTGAAGCGCGGAAGCAGATTATTAAGTGGTACTGGAAGTTTGAGAATGTAGCTGCGGTTCGAAGACAGTGGAGAAGTGAGTATGGCACAGAACCACCTTCAAGATTAGCAATTACACGTCTACGAGACCAACTCCAAATTCATGGAACAGTGCGTGATGTGCATAAAAGTCGATCAGGGCGACCTCGCACAGCTACAAGTGATGATTCCACAACTGCGGTCTTGGAACTGTTTCAGCGTTCGCCTCAAAAACATTCAAGGCAAGCGGCACGCGAGAGTAATGTAAGTGCTAGTAGTGTGCTACGCATTCTGAAGAAAGGCACGTCTGTGTGTACATTCCAAGGCTGGTGCAACAGCTAAGTGGCGACGATCCAGATCGAAGGTTAGAATTTTGTGAATGGGTTCAGGAGATGGTGAGACGTGAACCGGGATTTATGGGTAGCATAATTTGGTCGGATAAAGCCCAATTCAAACTCAGTGGAACTGTCAATAGGCACAAGTGTGGGCTGTGCTGAAGATAATCCTCACATTACAGCTGAAAAGGCTGTGAATTTGCCTGGTGTAAGTGTGTGGTGTGGTTTGTCTGCAAGGGGACTCATTGGGCCTTTCTGCTTTGAAGGTACTGTTACTGGAGAAACGTACCTAACAATGCTTGCTGACTCCATATTCCCTGCCATTCGTGCATTATACGGTAACGATGAGTTTTATTTCCAACAAGATGGCATCCCGCCGCGCTATCATAGGGACGTACGAGGATACCTGGATCACATTGTGCCAGGCCAGTGGATAGGACGCAGAGGACCAATCGAGTTTCCTGCACGCTCTTCAGACCTCACGCCGCTGGATTTCTTCTTATGGGGAACAGTAAAAGATGAGGCGTACAAACGTAAACCACGTAACCTGGACACACTTTGGAATGGGATTCAGGCGGTGTGCGCAGAAATCTCATTGGACACTTTGGTGCGATGTACGGAATCAGTGGTGACTCGTACTCAGAAATGTATTGATGCTGAAGGCTACCAGTTTGAACATTAATCACATTTTCGAAGTACATTTTTTTCCAATTGGACTTTAAGCTTTCCATTTCCGGAAAATTAACATTGTAGAACGGAAAATAAATTTTCTATGACGCTTGAAAGTGTGCATACATTTTTTGACGCACCCTGTATTCTTGAAATCATTAGATAACACTTTTTCTTTGCGGTTCACAGTTACAAAAAAAGTACTTTTAAGCATTGGTATTTAGAAACATCAGACAACACTCGTATAATTCTGACCACATTCGGCCACACATAACCTCTTTCGGCGAACTACTCCACAGCAACGAACTTCCTTTTCCCGCTGATAGTCCATAGATCGTTAAATACAAAGATAGCAACATACTGGTCAAAGATTATTAAATTTCTCCGCGCTTGTATACCTCTCTGACAGTTACATTCTTCAAAATAATCAAGACAATTTTTTATAAAATGAGTTAGCTGGCCCGAGTGGCCGAGCAGTTCTAGGCGCTACAGTCTGGAACCGCGCGACCGCTACGGTCGCAGGTTCGAATCCTGTCTCGGGCGTGGATGTGTGTGATGTCCTTAGGTTAGTTAGGTTTAAGTAGTTCTAAGTTCTAGGGGACTGATGACCTCAGATGTTAAGTGCCATAGTGCTCAGAGCCATTTGAACCATTTTTTTTTTTTAATAAAATGAGTAACACAATTTATGACGATTAGAAAGGGGTATCGCAAAATGCGTGATAAAACATCTTGTATCGGAAATGACGCTTGGTACGTAGTACGCGATGTAGTCAGAACTGTGTATGTTTGTTATCTCTAGGAATTGGACACGGTTCGGAGAAGAGGGGGTCAGTTTTGACAGCGAGCGGTGAGGTGAGCGGAGCGGCAGGTTGCGCCACCGCACTGCGGCCGCTCCACATGGGAAGGGCGTCGCATCCGCGGCTCCACTGTCTCCTGGCCTTCCCTCTCCAATCCTCTCCTCTCTCTTAACAGTTGCCCGAGCGGGCGGTTTCGCAAAAATCAAACACGGAGCGGAGCGTTGCGTGTGCCTGAAAGGTTATAAGGTTGTTCCCTTTTTGCGTAACGCGCGCGTGCGGTTGCATGAGAGTGCGGCAGGTGGTCCACGCAGCGTTGCACAAACGCGACGTGTCGCTCGGCTCCCACCAGGCACCAGCAGCTCTGCCCCGCTCTGCGTCCTCACGCCTCCCGACAGGTGTCTCGCAAAGTTTTTCTGCCCGCCAGCGCTAATTATCCGAGACTTCTGACTGTGCGAATCATTACATTTTGTTAGAAACACTGACGTTTTGTTGAATTTCATGTAAATTGGAGGTGGAGGGGCAGAAAGGACGGGATTGGGAAGGAGCTAACGATATCAGCTGCTTCAGGACTTTATGCGGAATCAGCGCCGACGAGTGAAAATGTGTGCTGGAGTGAGACTCGAACCCAGTATCTTCTGCTCAGTAGGCACTTGCGTTAACCACTGCGCCACCCACACACAGTGCTTATCACAAATGAGCAGACTGTCGCAACACGCTCCCCTGCCCACTCAGAGTCCCAATTTCAGTTTACATAATACATTTCATTTTGCATAATACGTATCAGAGCTGCGAATCCCGCGTGGTGTTCGGTATAACTGCCCACGTTGCGTTGTGCCGACTCCACTGTAGCTTGAGTGGATTTTTATTTTTGTTTTATATGCCCGACTTCTAATTCCACAACACAAGTCTCCAGGGTTGAGCAGTTATTGCCCGATGACGACACGCAAAACAGTTTGTTAAAGCGGAGTTCGCCGTTATTAATTATGTTTTTAAATCTAATTTTATTACTCGTACAGAGACTCAACGTTCCTTTGTTTAACAGCGCGTCGTCAAAATAAGTATGAAATGCTAATGTCTTTGCAATACATTATGTCGACTATTGAGTTAAAGTTTGTACCTATTTTAACATTTTAGAGAAGAGAAACCTTAAGCGCTTTTGCTTCTATAGTCTCAGTATCAAATGTTCACTTATTTCAATTTACTTCATACCTCAGTTCAGTATTTAACACAAATTATATATCAATGTCATTTCAGAGATATTACGTCGGTTCCACACTAACGGAATAACACATAATTGTCATTTAACATCACTTTTATTAATAATCCTTTTTCTTATGACGTAAATGTTAATGAATGATCACTATCTAGGAGGAAAGACGGATTGATCCTAATCATGATATAATAGCTTTTAATGAGCCCGCAATCGTTAATTAAATAAAAAGTCACGTTCAAGGATGATATGCGAACAACTTTCGTTACGTCCGTTTTGACGTAACTGTCAAAACTAAACCTGTCACCCACAATTCAAATTAACACTGACGTTAATCGCTTTTGTCAGAACATCGAATCGTAACTATTACGTGAAAGTTTACTATAGTCCCCGAATTAATTCCTTTCAGCTACGCGCATGACCGAACAGCAGAACTGAACACAAACGACTTGTTTTAACAACCGAACAACGCAATGACGTTACATTACGACAATGTCCGCCCAATGAACATCTCTTTGACTTTATCTTCTCTACTCTGCTTAATGAAATTATTCCTAATTACAATTTATTCAGCTATTTAACGAAAACATCTAACAAAAAATAAAATAAATTTATCCCAACGTAAAAGATCCGTTATATCGGTCATGTCCGAAAGAACAGACTCAACGCATTCATGTAGCTGATTCGTCTCCATCGAATCCACAACCTCCAGTGCGGCTGCACATTTACTTTCGACCTCCAGTGGGAATCTTAAAATTAGCGGGTGTTGAGGACATGGACAGGGACTATAGGTAGGTGGCGCTAGAAGGGAGTATGCACTCGTCGTCGCTGAATCCTCATAAAGACGTGATCCAGATGATATCATTAGTTCCTTCCTTTTCCTTTCCCTTCTCCCCTTCCAACTTCAGTTTACACAATATGTATCACAGGTGCGGATTCCACGTGATTTCTGTAGTTTCAAACATGTCCGAAAGAAGAGGCACAATGCATTAATAAAATTTTATTGAATTAATGCTGTCCCTCATGATTACCTTAAACAATTAACCAAAAGAAAAGTTGGATGTTGTGCCACCTAATGCAACAACAATAACAGTGATTTTTGTTTAATAATTGGAGCTGAATGGTAGTGGATCTCCTCGAAGTTCAATAATAGGTCCTTCGTGCTACTCCAACATTGATTTAGCTTAAAGGTACTAAAATGTAGACTTTCACGGGCGGAAATGTCATGTCCATTATAATTATCCGGGCTGTTATGCCGTGGTCGGTTAATGAATTCTGTGTCAATTCCCAACGTTTCGTCCCCGTGGGGTACCACTAAAAGAACTGTTTCAAAACGTTTGGAAGAGCACAAGAGCAATTGTAGAAGAGGAGAAACGGAACGATCAGCTGTTGCGGAGCATGCTTTCCAGCCAGGTAACCACCATATTCGTTTCGAGGAGAGGCAGGTACTAGCGGCCACACGCGGATATTACGAAAGGCTCTACAGGGAGGCAATCGAAATTGCCACACACCGTAATAATTTCAATCGAAAGGAGGAGGGCATGAAATTAAACGGTATATGGATGCCGGTGTTGAAGAAGATGTGTACCACCCGTCCACCACTGGGAGATGGCAAGGACGATCGACGGCAGCGGACAGCGGCCAATTGCACTGATGTTTTCAAAACACGTGACGTCACGCCTCGGCGCGGCAGCGCGCGGTCACGGAATTTAGCGGCAGTCAGTAGCGAGCCAGTGGGTGTGTTGGACCTTCCACGAGCTGCAGACCCCCTTGAAGATGTCCTCCGCAGTCGAGGACGAAACGTTGGGAATTGACACAGAATTCGTCAACCGACCACGGCATAACAGCCCGTATAATTATAATGGAAATTAGCTTAAAGAACCAACAATAAAATTTTATTACTTATTTCATTTTTTGTCACAGCTGCATATATATTCCTTAATGCTGAATAGTTCCTTATGGGTACACTCATTTCGACCCATTCTCTATGCCAAAAGCATATCAGTAGTGCAAAACATGCATGCAAAACGTTAAAATACTGTGCGGTTCAGCTGCCCCTACCGATGACGTTTTCTGCAACCCGCAGTATTACTTGTGGCCTTCAAAATCCGCCCTCTAGATTTTCATGTTCTCTAGCTTGTTACGCGCGAACTATTACTCCTAGAGAATACCACCAGGATTTTTGTAGGCAATTTAATAAAGTTAAATATTGTATTGGGATACATTCTCGCTAGGGGCCGCAGTTTTCGAGTTATTCAAGATAAACGCAGAAAAATGACTTTCAAATGCTCCCGAACTCCCACACTCAGCCCCCATCGGTCAGGATTTTTAGCATGTTGTTCATGGAACATAATCCTACTACTGTACAAGAATTTACAACTACACGAATTATTTCACACATTCTGACTTTGTTGGTCATTATGGACTGGACTTATTGCGCCACCAGTTAAGTTGAGCACTTCAAAATTGTGAAGCTGACGTATGTATAAATTTAGCCTAACAGTTTCGTGAATTTTATCAGCATAGAATACACAATTACATCATTATATTCATCTGGCCTTTTGACTATGAAACTTCTGTGCTTGTACGGTTTAAGTCTGTATCGAATTGTCAACGTAATTACTTTTAGCGTAACTGATATGAAAGTCGTTTTTATTTCATCACCTTCACGGGAAAGTTTAAATTAATAATGTTAAAGAACTAGCCGACTATGTTAGTGGCGTAATAGTTCAATGAATAGAGACCAGAAAAGACAGAATATCCAGGAATGGCTCGTGTAGGCGGACCGTTCTATTAGGATTTTAATTTTTTAATTTTTTTGAGTGGTAGGGGGCAGTGCACAAATATCTTGATTAGCAAGGGACGAGTATGGAAGTGGAGTCGGTCACTTTCATACATTTTTCTTGAGTAACACGCAAATTATGGCCTCCAGCGAAAACGTACCTCAGTACAAAACGAAAGTACATTAAATTTTCTATAAAAAGGTCCTGCTCATTTTTTCTGTAGGGCTCATACTTCAGGCATAGTGAGCGAGATAATATGAAAGTCTCGCCCGTTGTTTTTGAAGGCCAGATATAATATTGCAGGTTGTATGAAACGACGTCGGTCAGGCTCCATCAGTGTTGAATATGTGTTCATGCATGCTGTCATCATGCCACAATACTAGTTTCTCTTCGCTTATTTCAAACAGTTTCAGGGGTGTCTCTAAATTTCACAACTACATCTGTATATGAACATTTCAAATTTTAAAAATTTCCTTTTTAAAAGCCTTTAAAATCGTTCCAGTCTTAAAACTTCGTAGTAGATTAAAACTGTGTGCCAGGCCAAGACTCGAAATCGGGACCTTTGCCTTTCGCCAACTGAGCTGCCCAAGCACGACTCACGACTCCACACTCACAGCTTTTCTTCTGCCAATAACCTGTGAGGTTTTCGTTTGTTTTCTGACAACTCCAGCAGGTGAACGAATTTGTGACCCAGGGCTGAAAGTCAATGTTGTGTTATATAATTAATAAAGTTGTGATTCAGTGAATGGTACACTGTGATACATTTTTGAATAGGTCTTTAGGAGAGGAAATGAATTACCAAATAAAAAATACAGGGGACGTCATACCGCTGTTCATATCTCTGTAAAAAACAAAGCTACAACGAAAGCAATCATGCTGATTGATGTCCACCTGACGGCAAAGAACATTTGCTTGAAACATTTTGTAATTTGCATCTGGGCAAACAGTTATTTAGGGTGGTCAAGATCAATGGGACGCTCTGTGTAGTTTGGTACTTACTTTCTGATAGCGGCTACCGAGACGAATGCAATGATGTGTAACTGTAAGGTCATCGAAGGTCAACGAAGGTCAAAAAGGTGGCATGAACGCCCATTTACAGAAGGTGTTCGAAGTGATGACCGTTGGTATCAATGCAGTGCTACAATCTTCTTATCGTGGACTGACTGGTATTCTTTATCACTTCGGCACTTATCGAAGCACATGCTCTGACAATTCTTTCTCACATATCTTCAGGTGTAGTTGGTACGTCTGTACAAACCATGTCTTTTACGAATCCCCACAAGAAAAAATCCGTAGGCGTCAAGTCTGGCGAACGAGTCGGCCACGACACATCTCCGCGTCCAATCCAACGATCAAAAACCGTTTTTGCTCATGAATGTGATTTATAATGTATTTTCAGCATTTCTTTCTCCTTTTTACATGTTTCGATGTTGGCTGGTTTTTATTCACTCCTAACAGAGCTTGTAGTTGAAAAAAAAAACTTGGTCCTATTTCATCCTTGGCAATTTTTCTGCTTTTCGAAGTAATAAAGAGTAACAAAAGCTGAATACTCTACGTTCGTAAGCGAAACGTGTTTTTAATCTATAATTATAATAATGTAACGATGTATTACGTACGGTATATTTACAGTATTACCAGTGATGATTTTGCAAATAAAAGCGAAAAGCGCCTTGTGCACCATTCTCTTAAAGTGCATTATGGTTAAAACAGAAGAAACAAATAATAATTGATATATGATAGCTGCTGCGACAAGCGGTCGCCCATGGCCATACATGGTACTAACTGTTTTTGTAAAGGACACACTATTATAATGTACAGAAAGGCGGTTTGGCGTACGCAGGAGACACCGGCGGCACTAACTGTTCTTCTATATTTTATATGTAAGGACACCCTAAAACGACCAAAATTAGTTATTAAAATTAATTTTAAAGATAAACGTGTTGTTGACTATTTTGTTCATAAATACGCTCCTGCAAATGGAAAAAAGAACACATTGACACCGGTGTGTCAGACCCACCATACTTGCTCCGGACACTGCGAGAGGGCTGTACAAGCAATGATCACATGCACGGCACAGCGGACACACCGGGAACCGCGGTGTTGGCCGTCGAATGGCGCTAGCTGCGCAGCATTTGTGCACCGCCGCCGTCAGTGTCAGCCAGTTTGCCGTGGCATACGGAGCTCCGTCGCAGTCTTTAACACTGGTAGCATGCCGCGACAGCGTGGACGTGAACCGTATGTGCAGTTGACGGACTTTGAGCGAGGGCGTATAGTGGGCATGCGGGAGGCCGGGTGGACGTACCGCCGAATTGCTCAACACGTGGGGCGTGAGGTCTCCACAGTACATCGATGTTGTCGCCAGTGGTCGGCGGAAGGTGCACGTGCCCGTCGACCTGGGACCGGACCGCAGCGACGCACGGATGCACGCCAAGACCGTAGGATCCTACGCAGTGCCGTAGGGGACCGCACCGCCACTTCCCAGCAAATTAGGGACACTGTTGCTCCTGGAGTATCGGCGAGGACCATTCGCAACCGTCTCCATGAAGCTGGGCTACGGTCCCGCACACCGTTAGGCCGTCTTCCGCTCACGCCCCAACATCGTGCAGCCCGCCTCCAGTGGTGTCGCGACAGGCGTGAATGGAGAGACGAATGGAGACGTGTCGTCTTCAGCGATGAGAGTCGCTTCTGCCTTGGTGCCAATGATGGTCGTATGCGTGTTTGGCGCCGTGCAGGTGAGCGCCACAATCAGGACTGCATACGACCGAGGCACACAGGGCCAACACCCGGCATCATGGTGTGGGGAGCAATCTCCTACACTGGCCGTACACCACTGGTGATCGTCGAGGGGACACTGAATAGTGCACGGTACATCCAAACCGTCATCGAACCCATCGTTCTACCATTCCTAGACCGGCAAGGGAACTTGCTGTTCCAACAGGACAATGCACGTCCGCATGTATCCCGTGCCACCCAACGTGCTCTAGAAGGTATAAGTCAACTACCCTGGCCAGCAAGATCTCCGGATCTGTCCCCCATTGAGCATGTTTGGGACTGGATGAAGCGTCGTCTCACGCGGTCTGCACGTCCAGCACGAACGCTGGTCCAACTGAGGCGCCAGGTGGAAATGGCATGGCAAGCCGTTCCACAGGACTACATCCAGCATCTCTACGATCGTCTCCATGGGAGAATAGCAGCCTGCATTGCTGCGAATGGTGGATATACACTGTACTAGTGCCGACATTGTGCATGTTCTGTTGCCTGTGTCTATGTGCCTGTGGTTCTGTCAGTGTGATCATGTGATGTATCTGACCCCAGGAATGTGTCAATAAAGTTTCCCCTTCCTGGGACAATGAATTCACGGTGTTCTTATTTCAATTTCCAGGAGTGTATATTACAATTGACACACAGGAAATTGTAAATACTGTGTTCAAAAATGTTATTGACTAAGTTTCTGAAAATGCTCTCCCTCTTAATTAAAAGTACATCATCGTCACTGTTCTCCACATCGCACAATGTCAGTCACAAATTTAAAGGACGGACTAGAGTCCATAATTAAGGTAGAGCATTCAGACTTTGATATCTTGATGAAAATATAAAGAAAAATTCTTTAAGAGCGATTTAAAGACCGTATTTCTGCCACTTTTGATCTTCTGTCAGTGAAAGACTTGGAGAAAAAAAAATCAATACCCTTAGATGCAATGCTATGCTCAGTTTCATTCAAATATGCCGAAGTGAATTATATTCTGGGGCACTGTATCTTCAAGAAAAAAAGCTTTCATTGCATAGAATGATGCCACAAAAAATAGTATGTCGCTCTCACCGGCGATCGTCTTGGAAAGAAATATTAAGGAGTTGGGTATTTTAACAACAGCATTATAGCACGTATATTTTCTCACGAAATTTGATGTAAAATACTGGAATTCAGAAGAAATAGTTAAATGCAGACTTATAATGCCAGAAGAAAAAATTTATTACTGTTCATTAAAATAGACATTAGGTCAGAAAATAGTGAATAATGCTGCTGCCAAAATATTTGATGACTTAACCAATGATATTAAACGTTTAGCAGATAGATGAACACCTTCTGTTCCACTGAAGGATTGTTATGCAGAAACTTGTAGCTTTTTCAATACAAAAGTATTATACACTTAGTTCTTTTATTAAACTAAATATTTATTTCTCTTACGCGAACTCGTCTATAAAGCGTAACATTGTAGCCATCCTTAAATAAAAAGTAAATTAAGAACCTGTAAATTGTTTCATTCATAAAATTCGCGATACCTAATGCAAGTGATCCGAGAAATACGTAAGTAACTATCTAAATGAAGACGACTGACCGAAATGGCAACGGTAAATGCTGATGTGTCAGGAATTTAGTGCTGCTTAAAATGGCTGATCCTGACACCACAACATAAAAATACATTTCTTGCAAATTCCTCAAGTACTGAGAAGTCTTTAGCTGTCTCACTGTCTATAGCTCATAATGACAGCCCTTAGTACCATTAATACGCAATACGCTATAACACGTAACCTGTTTCCAAGAGACTATCCATTTCTTTCATCTGATTTTCCAAGTCCTTTGCGTCCTAGACAGAATTACAGTGTCGTCAGCAAACGTTGAAGTTTTTCTCTCTTCTCCCTGAACTTTTGTTCCCTTTCCAAATTTCTCTCTGGTTTCGTTTACTGTCTGCTGAATTTACAGTGCGAATAACATCGGTGATAGGTTATCTCTAAACTCTGAAAAAAATTACCTGATCTGCATTTTCCTGTCATTTTAATTCATTTAAAAATTGTAATACTAATAACATTTTTATGGGACTTTTTTTCTATGTTATGTGGAAAATCGGCATTGTTTACCAGTTGCCGGCAAGTTAGGAGTTGGCGTTGTGCGATTCTCTGATTCATATACATTTCTGTCTTCTGAAATGTTTCTTTAAAAATGTGTTAAAAATCCGCGGGCGGTCTTGAAGAGTGTAGACAACGTGCTTTTTTATTAGCAGCGGGAGCTAAGAAAGAACGGCCTGTTCACTACCCAGGACGGCTCCGTCAGTAGGTGAGTGTACTGCCTCTTGCTGCGTCCAGCTTGTCTTGTATTTATACTTGCGATTTTACTTTCGAAATGCCGGCTTGTGAACGCTGCGTGATGCAGCGCAGCACCGCTGTATCAGGCATTCTATCTGTTTCCAAGCCAATCTGCCTTTCACGCACGTACCTAGTTGATTATTCAGCTCTTACATATACGTAAGGCGCTCAAGAGATCGAAGGTCAAGCAACTCTACGCACTGTGCTCGACGCATCCAACCGTTCTCCTTCGATTCGTGCGTGCAAATTATAATTTCGCTGTTCGTCTATGACTGCTTGGAGTATGCGTCAGACATAAAGGTTTCGACGAGGGATGTAGACTTTGAAATACAGTATCTCATTCAACCACGCCCCCTCCCACCGCAAACACACAGCGAACCATGCATCTTGCCGCGGTAAGAAGGCATGCCTACCACTGCGATGTTCAAGAACTAGTCACTAAGCTTTATCACCAAGAACAAGAAAATTCAAGCCACAACCACGGAACTTAATGACGCAGTTAGCCCTTCTTCTCTATATATTCACCCCTCACATACACTCTACAAGAAAAAAAAAAAAAGATAAGAAAGGAAAACGAGGCACCGAAAAGGAATTATCGGAATGGGGCGGAACTCGGGAGATGCAATATACATGTACAGACAAACAAACGAATACAGTTTCAAATAAACTGGATGATTTATTCAAGAGAAAGAGCTTCACAGACTGAGCATGTCAATAACGCGTTGGTCCACGTCCTGCGCTTATGCAAGCAGTTATTCGGCTTGGTATTGATTCGTAGAGTTGTTGGATGTCCTGAGGAATATCGCGCCAAATTCCATCCAATTAGCAAGTTAGATCGAAAAAATACCGAGATGGTTGGAGGGCCCTTCCCAAAATGCTGCAGACGTTCTCAATTGGGGAGAGATCCTGCAACGTTGCTGGCCTAGTTATGGACTGGCGAGCTTGAAGACAAGAGGAACAAACTTTCACCATGTGTGGGCGGGCGTTATTTTCTTTCCTGTTCCATTCGCAAATAGACCGAGAGGTAAACGACTACTTATATGTTCCGTATAAGCCCTAAATTCTCATATCTTATCTTTGTGGCTCAGTGTTTGTTGGAGGCAACAGAATCGTTCTGCAGTCAGCTTTAAGTGCCGGTTCTCTAGCCCAGGATTGCTTGCCGTGAACAGAACAAAACGGGGCGTAGAATATCGATGTACCGCTATGCTGTAAGGGTGCCGCGGCTGACACCCAGAAGGGTCCTAGTATGAAAAGAAATAGCATAAGATGACGGAACAAGTGAGCACCACACAAACAATGAAGCAGTGTGTGCTAGGACACTCCACTGAAACATCCTGTAGAAGCTCGAAAACGCGAGACGTACAAAAAGAAAGATCACACATTTACATAAACAATTTACCACTCTTCCCCCCCCCCCCACCCTCTTCCCTCTTCCCGCGCACCATTTTACAAAATATAATCACGGTCAAAATGCGTTTCAACACATTTTTCGAAAAATAGTCCTATAGCATAAAAGACGCTAGGAAAAGATTAAAAGAGCAAATGTTTGTTTACATCACAACATAATATTAGTATAATGATAGGCAGAAGAAAACGTAGATGCAGAAAACAATGCAGGACCATCTCATGCGGAAGTATTTCAACCCCTGGAAACAACTTTCAAATGTTCCATAAACGTGGTGGCACTACTACAGTGGTACTCACTTAAAGATGGCCAGAAGACTCTGCGCCGAAATATCGTGGCAGGACGTTATTGACATCCGGCAGTTCTCCAGTGTTTTATGGAACAATCAGTACGCCGGTAAAGCTTTAAACATCACAGCTTTCAAATCGTCCAATAAACAACCAGAATGTGAGTTTACTGCAATTAAAATGAATTCGTGGTGTACTAGCAATGAAGAGAAAAATTGTTTACGTTTCATGACAAATACCAAATATTTTAAACAAAATTACACTACAGTGACTTTTCTATGTGACTTTTGCTAGGTGTTTAACAATTAAGGTTTCAGTATTTTACTAACGTTAAGAATAATTTTAAGAAAATATGTAAGTACATACGAAAATGTGACTCTAATCTCTTAATAAACACTGATTTTTTGATCTTAATATGGTTAATTTGTTTCTGATGTTTTGAATAAGCACCTAATATTATGTATTAACCCTAGAAGGATAACTATATGAAAGCGAACCTAAAAGATTACCATATGCGAGCGACGTAGGACATCTTTCTTGACATTCAGTTATCCTGATTTCCAATAATCCAAACAACTTACGGCAACAATTAGTTCGGTTAAACGAGTCTACACTGTACCTGTGTATCTGGTTGAATTTACAGCCTTTAGATTTGTGTGGCTTATCGTGTTATCGAAATTGAGCGCATTATTTTGGTATTCATGTCGACGACATCATACTTTTCATTATTCAGAATTAAATTCCACTTTCTCACCAAACAGATATCTTGTATAAATCGTTTTGCAATTTCTTTTGATCTTATGATGACTTTCCTAGACGATAAACGACAGCAACCAATCTAACAAGGCTGCTGAGATTGTCCCCTAAATCGTTTGTATAGATTAGGAACAGCAAAGAGCCTATAACACTTCCTTAGGGAACGCCAGATAGCGCTTCTGATTTACTCGATGACTTTCCATCGATTACTATGCACTGTGACCTTTCTAACAGGAAATCATGAATCCAACCGCACACCTGAGACGATACTCCATAGGCACGCAGTTTCCTTAGAAGTCACCAGTGAGAAACAGTGTCAGGAGCCTTTTGGAAATCTAGAAATATAGAATCTATATGAGATACCTTGCCGCTAGCACACATTGCTTATCGGAATAAGAACGACATTTTCTGAATCCGTGGTAATTATACGTCAATACGTAGTATTGTTCCAGGTAATTCATTATGTTCAAACAACATATGTTGCAAAATCTTTCTGCAAATCACGTCAGTGATTTGGGTATGTAATTCAATGGATTACTTCTATTTCCTTTCTTCAGTATTGGTGTGACCTGTGCAACTTTGCAGTCTTAAGCTACGGATCTTTCATTGAGCGGGCGGTTGCATTTGATTGCTGAGCGTAGAGCAGTTTTACAATGTTCCGGAAGACAGCAACTGTTGTTTATGAATATGTCACTAGTTTTTGGCTTGTTACGTGATCAAAGTGGTGTTTTTGATATCTGTGAATGATTTTAATGTCAAATCGTTACGAACGTGAAGTGTCTAGTATCTGAGGAACGTATACCTCCGAAGTACGGTGTTTCGCAGATATTACCAATATACCCTCAATGCCCACTATGTATCTCAGCCTCATTTTTACGCTTCCAATCGTAGCAAGTTTGTTTTATAGCGATATTATTTAAAGATAGTGGCCTCTGATGTCTATAGCAAGACAAAGATATATTTTTCACTCTTTGGGCATTCAGTTGTCTTTCTCTCTACGGAGACGAAGAAAATGCCAGAGAGATGAGTTTGCGCTTATCGGCTCACTGAATTACACGCTTTTATGACGAGCTCCGCTATACACAATTAACCGCTCTCACAAGAAGTGTATTTATCTGTATAATACTGGGCAAAAAAAAAATTGCATATGAGTGCTTGCCTGGGACTACGATAATTAACGCGTTCAAAATAAACCAAATGGTAAAGGAAATTCTTCTTTCGATTATTTGTCTGTATTAACTAATCAGTCTAGAGTGTTATGTTTCCAGATTCATCTGCTTCGTAGCAACGGAAGTAAAGAGTTATTATTATCGCATTTCAAATTTCTCTCCATGCAAATAGACTACACGATAAAGAATAAGAAAATACCAGGAGAGTCTTAGACTCGTTTTGAAATGTGAGATAACGAAAAGGATAAACAGAAAAGCAACAGATAGCTGGAATGATCTAATTGAGGTTGGACAGAATGCCTTATTAAGCTCAAATACTTCTGAACGAAGGATAATTCCGCTATGAGATCAGAAACTAAATGACCATCAGAATACACTGCTTGAAAAGAAAATTAACAAGTACAATACAGCTCAAATCATCAAGACGAAAATCAGTGCAACGCTTCTGAACTACAGTCGTATTTAGGAGAAGCCAGATTCAAATCTCGTCTGGCCCCTGAAGGGGAATAATAAGTTTATAAGAAGCGCCCAGGTGACTATCGTTTTCACCACTGGAGAGCAGCACAAGGCGACAGATGAGGCGTACTAAGCAAGAAATATCCAGCGACCGTGACGGGACTGGAGTTCGGAAGAAGAAGCGACAGTGGTGGAAGGAGTCAACTGGAGTCAGAGACTCAGGTCGTAAAGCGTAATGGAGAAAGGATGACAACAGAGACGGTTAGTACACTGATTTTATTTTATTTACTTATTTATTTTTTGAAGACTGAGGTCGGGAAATCGGAAACCAAGTTAACTGTGGAGACCTGTGTAACTATGATCGGATGTGTGAACGAATTAGACAAAAATCTAATTTAGTTGTCCTGAAAGCAGCTCACTCAGCTTTTAGTGCTGTGTAAGTCCTCAGTAAGTACGGTATGAGTGTATCATCCTTAAATATTAATTTTAATTTTTCAGATAATTTTCGACTATCCTGATGAATCCCCACTTTGTCGTGTGGAATAATTAACAACAATATAGTGAGTGACCTTGGTTAACACTTACTATGCGCAGGGAATTACATTTATTCTACTTGTGTCCCAACGAATTTTACGTAATAATTTGGTTATATTAACTATGCTACATCGTCTTTTTAAGTGTGAGAAGGTTCTTTTCTTTTTCACCTTATCTATATTTTGCAGCTGAGAACGTGGCTGTATTCAATACACAGGTAGTTTGAATATAAACGCATTCAGTCACAATTTTTTCCTGTTTTATGAAATTACACGGCGCATTTCGGACCCTGTGAGTCCATCTCCAGGAGCAAATCGTGTAATACGTAATTTACATTGCTCTTGAGTGAGATGAAATCCATTTTCCTGTTAAGGGAAAGACAGGTGTTAGGTTTCATGGTTCCACACTCGACCTACGAAATACGAAACCTAATACCCAACTTTCTCAGAACAGGATAATGAATTCCCAATCATTCAACAGCAAATGTAAATTATGTATTAGAGAATTTTCATCTGAAGATGGACCCACAGGGTCCGAAACGCTTCGTGTAATTTAATAAAACAACAAAAAATTTGTGACTGAAGGCGTTTTTATTCAAGCTTCCTGTTAATTTTCATTTGTGAATCTCGACTATGAATGTTAATGATAACGATTGGGTTGGATCCTGTTTTGTGATTGAAAAGGGAAGGTTTTCAGTAAAGATCATATTTATATGCTTTATCATTGACAGTTGTTGAGAGAGAAATATTAATCAAATTTGGAGTGCGGAGGTTAGTGTGTTACGTATAGCGTAGTTCGATAGTCTTATTACCACCAAATGTCAAGTACTCCGTTACACTCTACTGATGGAGGATTTCCCTAATTCCCTATATAGTTTCAGGCAAATGCCAGTATGGTTCTTTCAGAGACTGCGTGGCTGACTTCCGTTTCCATCATTCTCAAACACACCCAGTGCTATGTGCCTAGTGTGGGTGCTACTTTCAGAGATATCCTTTTTTCTGTAAGGCGATGAACAATTGGTAATTTATTTTCTTCTGTCGATGGCTATAGCAGATGTACGAAGGCCAGAAATGAAATGAAGTCTACGGTTGCCAATACTGTCCTGATATTTTTGGCAAGAATATGGAAGAACCATAATACAGTTCTAAAAAATGAACGTGTTGACGTCAATAGTATGATAAAATATTTGCTCTCGAAAGATTCCACATAAGTGCCCTGATACCTATAAAATGTACGCTGGGTGCGAGTAATGGCAGTAAACCAATCGTCCCCGTAATAAATGAATGAAATCACTTAAAGACGAAAGTAAAACAGCGAACTAGCTAACACTTTTGGTACGCTAAATAACAGGATGACAGAGAGGAATACAATGACGTTATTGACCTAGGACGAACAGTACTTCAGGGAATTTTATGACAAAGAGATTTCCGAAAGACTCAACAAATTAATAAATATTTAAAGAGCTCCATTTGGCAAGATATGAAAGTAGCAGCCGAGAGACCTGTGTGACGAGTGTTAATGCACGTTATCACAGTAAATACCATACTTGGCTCAGAGACCAACAGAGTAGAAACAAAATCATACCAGCGGTGAAATAAATTTGAATTATTTTGCAACATGGAATAAAAGAACCGTATTCAATTTACATATTTCAGAAAGCACTGTACGCGTATGAAAAATTTTACTAGTTTTTCAATCCGTTCTAACAAACGGCGACTTCCTTTGTAAATTACTGTCTTACCATGACTGCTATCGCGAAGTAGTTAGCAGAAGAAATAGAACTGTAAGTTGTTTCGACAGACACTGCCGGCGGCTGTTGCGATTCGTTAGCTACGCAATGTAACCTCGAAGACCCGTGTCTTTTCTGACGGCCGATGATTTATGACGCTCAGGCGGTCACGGTAATCTCTGCCGGAGCGCTCGCTATGATTTATCTTACCTGTAACTCCCCTCCGCGTTATGTTTTCTATTAACGATTGCAGCAAGTGGGTGAGTTTATGTGCGCCCTCTAGGTTATTCAGCGTTTGTAGTACGAGGCGTAAGTTCCGTTTTGAAATTAAAAAAAGACGTGCTAAGATATCTTAATAATTTTATTTTTACGTGAAAGCCTGTACCTTAATCTACGCACTGACGCCATTACGGTCTGATTCTTCCTTCTTTACGTTGTGTACTGAGCGTTTAAGATACATCCGATAATCGTGAGTTCCGCCGACTGTGAAGTGTGGGCTGTTATAAGATTTCTTACAAGGGAACCTCCCCATCGCACCCCCCTCAGATTTAGTTATAAGTTGGCACAGTGGATAGGCCTTGAAAAACTGAACACAGATCAATCGAGAAAACAGGAAGAAGTTGTGTGGAACTATGAAAAAAGTTAGTAAAATATACAAACTGAGTAGTCCATGCGAAGATAGGCAACATCAAGGATAGTGGGAGTCAAGGAGCGCCGTGGTCCCGTGGTTAGCGAGAGTAGCTACGGAACGAGAGGTCCTAGGTTCAAGTCTTCCCTCAAGTGAAAAGTTTAATCTTTTATTTTCAGTTTATGTGACAAACTCTTATGTTTTCATCACTTATTTGGGAGTGATTATCACATCCACAAGAAAACCTAAATCGGGCAAGGTAGCAGAATCTTTTTACCCATTCACCAAGTGTACAAGTTAGGTGGGTCGACAACATATTCCTGTCATGTGACGCACATGCCGTCACCAGTGTCGTATGGAATATATCAGACGTGTTTTCCCGTGGAGGAATCGGTTGACCTATGACCTTGCGAACCTTTTCGGTTCCCATTGGTGAGGCACGTCCTTTCGTCTACTAATCGCACGGTTTTGCGGTGCGGTCGCAAAACACAGACACTAAACTTATTGCAGTGAATAGAGACGTCAGTGAACGAACGGACAGATCATAACTTTGGGAAAATAAAGAAAGTAAAATTTTCAGTCGAAGGAAGACTTGAACCAAAGACCTCTCGTTCTGCAGCTACTCACGCTATCCACGAGACAACGGCGCTGCTGAGCTCACGTTCTCCTTGATGTAGCCTATCTTGTGCATGGAGTACTCAGTTTGTATATTTTGCTTATTTTTTTCATAGTTCCACACAACTTCTTCCTGTTTTCTCGATTGATCTGTGTTCAATTTTTCAAGGCCTATCCACTGTGCCAACTTATAACTAAATCTGAGGGGGGTGCGATGGGGCGGTTCCCTTGTTAGTGCTAAAGGCCTAAAAGCGATCGATATTCATCGTGAGATCTGTGCAGTTTACGGAGAAAACATTATGAGTGATGGAATGGTAAGAAAGTGGGTGAGATCATTTAAAGATGGCCGCACAAATGTGCATGATGAACAACGGAGTGGGCGTCCTTCGGTCGTTAATGACAGTTTGGTGCAGGAAGTGGACAATAAGGTGAGAGAAAACATATACTTTCGTCCTTTCGGGATGACTTTCCTAATGTTTCTCGTTGTGTTTTGTATGGAATTGTGGCCGAGCACTTGAATTACCGAAAATTGTGTGCACGTTGGGTACCGAAAATGTTGACGGATGTGCACAAAACCAAACGTTTAGACAGTTCTTTGAATTTCCTTGAGCGGTACCGCAACGACGGTGATGATTTCTTAAGCCAAATGGTTACGGGCGATGAAACATGGATGGCCTACGTCACACCAGAATGAAATCAATAGTCCATGGAAGTTGAGCAAGGGCATCGTTTTGCTGCAAGACAATGCCCCTCAGCATGTGGCGAATCAGACCAAAGATCTCATCACATCTTTTCGATGGGAAACTCTAGATCATCCTCCGTACAGCCCCGACCTTGTGCCCAGTGACTACCATCTGTTCCTGCAATTGAAGATACACCTGGGCGGTCAGCGTCTTCAAGACGATGACGAAGTCAAAACAGTGGTGATGCAGTGGTTAACAAGTCAGGCGGCAGATTTCTATGAGGAGGGTATTCAAAAACTGGTACAACGTTATGACAAGTGCCTCAATGCTGACGGAAGTTATGTAGACAAGTAGATTAAGGTACAGGCTTTCATGTAAAAATAAAATTATTGAGATATCTTAGCACGTCTTTTTTTAGTTTCAAAACGGTACTTACTTAAACAACACGCCTCGTAGTTCGGAACACTTCACTACTTATTCGTTTGTCTTCTCATTTTACCATTTCATGTTGAACATTACGTTAATTAGAAAAGATAAGACTTCGACGCAACGTAACTCTGAAGCCTTAAGCAGAGATGCCCCACTATACAAATCCGGTCTTGAATTTGCCTGCACTATCGGAGACCAAAGAAGAAAGCCCATACAAGTCGCACACCCACAAGTGAAACATGACTGTTAACTACATAGATGTCTCAAAAAGAATTTCTCAATGTACGTGTAGTATTCTGTGTATGGTACCACAATAAATAGTAGGTATCTCCTAAAGGAAGACACTACGATGAGGTCTATCTAGTCTAAACTATTTTGCAAGTTATGATATAGCATTTAGTTCCTGCATGACTATGTTTCCCACCACAATGTTCCTTTCACTAAAATTCAGTTTGCCGTTTTAAAGATCCAGTTGATGACTTTTAAGTTTGTCGGAATTTGTCGAACATCATCCGAACAGTACTACTAATTTACACAACAGACATGAGACGTCGGCCAAGAGTGTCTCAAGATAAGGGCATGCGTTGAAGGAGCTGAGTGTAACTGAGGAAGAATGTGTAACATCTAAGACGAATCCTATAAATGAGCATTCTAGTTAAAAGTTGTAGACAGCTCTGTATTTCGTGACACTGACGAATGATGATTAATGGAAAATATTTTCTGGTAATTCATACCTAGCCACTGGGATAATGGTGTCTCAAACGACGAAACATCTTACCAAATTGTTGGTCTATAGTTTGCAACTCTGTAATAAGCACTATGTTCAAATATTAAGATAATAATATAGAAACTATTCGCAAAACATTTTCCTGTTTATAGCATTCTTTGCGTTGTATTCCACAGGCGTCAACAATTTATTACAGCTTAAGATCATGATTTCATTAGAGTTACAAACCTTTGGTAAAAATTTATTAAGATCCATTACTGATCAGTTCCATCTGATGTGCAAATCTATGCCAGTATCACTTGATAATGGTTTTCTAAACAGGTATGTAGTGGATGTTCATAAATTTTTAACATAGTTCTGTTCAACTTACGTTACCTTTAAAATACATACTGTGCTTTTTGAACGTCGCTAGCAATTTTTAATGTTTTATTACCTTATAACAATATTTACTGCATGAATCTGATTAAGTATTGTAGCATAGCCGTTTTTCTCTGAAACTGTCCACTAACATATTTCAGGGGATGTTATGGCAATTCCCTTGATCAGGTAGTAGTGTCGTTCAGTTACACTGCTATGTAACTGTAGATCTGGATCAGCACCGCCAGTGGCTGCTTTCGTTTCACTGTTTGTTTTTCATCTTATTTAGCTAGTGCAGGTTTCACAGACTTGAAAGCTTACAAGTTGGACGAGCAAGATAAAAGACCTTTCAAGAGGAATTTGCCACTATAAAACAGTTGAACTCCGGGCAGAGGTGCTGCCAGATCAGCAATCGCGTCCACTCCTGTTCCTTCAGTTCGCTCTGCAGGAGGGTTACGGGATGCGCCTTTTTCTGTCGGACGAAACATGGAACTCTTGCCCAGCCAATGTGGCCGAGCGGTTCTAGGCGCTTCAGTCTGGAACTGCCCGTCTGCTACGGTCGCAATTGTGAATTCTGCCTCGGACATGGATGTGTGTGATGTCCTTAGGTTAGTTAGGTTTATGTAGTTCTAAGTTCTAGGGCACTGATGACCTCAGACGTTAAGTCCCAGTGCTCAGAGCCATTTGATGGAAATATTCGCAGAAACGCTTTAGCTACATAAGAGATCTCTACGCAGATGTGTCTGTTTTCCCTCACGACGTGTGACTGTTCTTTACATCTTCTCGGAATAACGTTCGGTTTAAACTTTCAAAATCCAGCTTTATGATTGGGTCATACAATCATTTTCTAGAAAGCCCGTGCATTTTCTCTGTGTCTACGTGCGTAGCATCAGACAGACTCTTTCAGAATTTTAGCGTGGAGTGGAAGAGCTTTTCTGCCTTTCTCCACATCTGAGAGACTTGTTAATTCAGAATAGGGAAAATATACGAGATTAGGAGACTGTTTAACAATTCACTTGAGTTTTCTTGGTTGGCACTCGGAATCTTTGCCAGCACTGGCCAGCGAGTCCCGAATTTCACGAAAAAGCCAGAAAGCGAACACTTCGCTTTAGGTCTTAGTACGGTAATACCTTCACACTAAGTAACTAACTCCGTCCGAAAAGGCCTTGAGGGTCAACGGTACCGACCGACTGCCGTATCATCCTCAACCACAGACGTCACTGGATGCGAATATGAAGGGGAATGTCAGCACAGCACTCTTCCGGCCGTTGTTAGTTTTCGTGATTGGAGTCGCTGCTTCCCAATCTAGTAGCTCTTCAATTGGCCTCACAAGGGCTGAGTGCACCCCGATTGCCAACAGCGCTCGGCAGACCGGACGATGACCCATCCAAGTGTTAGCCGAGCCCGACAGCGCTTAACTTCGGTGTTATGACGAGAATCGGTATTACCAATGCGGCTAGGCCGTTGTCAATAGTTTCGCATTAGGCTTTTGTAAACAAAACATTTCATGTTTTGTAGAGTACAGAGTCCAGGTTGGGACAGGAGAGATGACCGATGACACTAGAAGGATGTCTGTACTTAAGCGCTAAGTACAGAGAGAGGGTGGAAATCATATTCTCCAGCTCCGCATGATTCTTTAAGATGGGCCATCGTTGCATGTGCAGTCGTCGTCCAGACGCTAAGTTAATTCGTCCCTTCAGGAGTCGAGTCCACAATCTCAAAGTGACACATTCACCTTGTTGATCTCAATTTGCATTTCGGCGATGTTCTGCTGTTCGCTTCTGCCTTCCCGTGTGCTCTCAGTATCTAACTAACAGCTTTTACAGTCACTGGCCTTGCCTGAGTATTATTAACGTAATTGTGTCTCAGTTTCTCTACCTACTGGTGCTAAGGTTATTCTTTAGAGTTATAAACCCTTGTCCGTTTGTCAACGGTGCTTTATGAATAAGTGGGGAATCGTCATGTTTGAAGATAATAAGACTAATTTTTATCGTGACCACTTGTTTCCATTCATAGCTAGAAGTTTGCAAAAACAGACATAATGTCTTATGGGATAACAGCAATCAGTGATTTTATAATGTTACTTAAAATCCGTCTTGATTGCAATTTTTTTTTATTATTCATATGACCGATTTCGGTTCATTCAGAACCATCTTCAGATCTGATATTTCAGTTACAGGAGTAACCCGTCCAAATCCAGCAACTTTCACATGCTACGTCACATCTGGATTTGGACGGGTTACTCCTGTAACTGAAATATCAGATCTGAAGATGGTTCTGAATGAACCGAAACCAGTCATATGAGTAATAAAAAAAATTGCAATCAAGACGGTTTTTAAGTAACGTAGCTAGAAGCTCCATCCAGTCATTAACATGTCTATGTGTGTGGTGTGCTACACATCTGCTTCGGACTTAATTGTGCCACCACAGTTAACATTAATTTAAATGAGATGACAGTATCCTTATTTTAAGCTAATCTGAGTAATCATTTGGGGTGGTTCCTCACTTGAGAGTTTTGTCCTGTGCATCCTAGGGGCATGCTCCAACCACAGCCGACACCTCACGGGATGTAATGAAATCATTCGTTTTATATCGGGGAAAAGTCTAAATGTTATGTTTGCGTTTAAAAGAGTGCTGCTGCTTGAACATCGCAAACGCTGACTCCGTGCACAGACCCCGACGAGCTCATCGATACAACTGTCTACCGTGTAATGCTCTGCCAATGGCATCTATGGAGGGAGATAAGGTCAGCACACGGCTCTTCCGAACCTTGTCAGTTTTCGTGATCTTGGAGCCACTACTGCTCAGTTAAGCAACTCCTCAGTTGGCATCACGAGGCTGAGTGCACCCCGTTCCAGGCCTCCCTCCAAGGAAAAATCATGGTAGTAGTGCGAACTGAACCCGGATCCTCTGCGTAGCAGTCAACCTGACCGACCATTCAGCTATGGAGGCAGACAGCTTAGCATCGCCACAGAAAAATACGTAGATTAATTACATGATATACAGAAATAGCTTGGTTGACCTGTATCTCACCAAGTGTTGCTGACAACGTGCGATATTTCATCACTCTTCTTGTGGGCACAAGGTTGTTATTTAATTCTAAATGCACTGGTCTCCAAAATGAAGGCAACGAAATTTGTAAGGCTGCGTTTAGTTTGCCACCAAACAGTATACACAGGTGATAGTAAAGTAGAAACAACGTAACGAATACAGAACGTAAACTACCGCAACATGCCTAACGGTAAACAAAAATGTTCTTCGTTTTTGCCAACTTAACGGGTTTGCACAGACATTCTGACAACTGGCTATTGTGCTCAGTATGAAGTGTGACCACCTCTGGCAGCAATACGAGCATGACAACGACGGGGCATTCTGTGAATGATGTCATCAATCTCATGTTGAGGCAATGACGCCTGTTTCTCCTGCAGAGCTCCTCGCAAGTCTTGGAGAGTGGATGGTGGAAGCTGACGTCACGCAACCCATCTTCTCGTGCTTCCCAGATATGCTCTGTGGGATTCAAATCGGGAGGCCAAGCAGGCCGTGCCATTGGTGCAATATCTTCAGTGCAATATCGGTGCAATATCTCAGTTTCTCGTCAGTTTTCCCGAAAAATTTTGTTATCATACCTCTATAATGAATGAGATTCGATGTAGTTTTCCATAAGGAAATTAAAGCTCATAAATGTGTTGTGGAATGACAGAGGCGTTGTACTATTATTTACGTCACAATTTTTTTACCAAACCCAATTTTGTGTTATCGAAGCAATCTTTCATACACCAGCTATTATTAGCTGCCGTTTTAATAAGCTTGCGGTTTTTCTTTATTTATACGTGACCACAACATAAAGTATTAAATATAATTTGTCATACATAGCATATCATACATGTATATTACAAGTATTACAGAGAATATGTGCATATTTATATTCCATGTGTTGCCCAGAATTGTGCTGCACAGACTGCCTTATCATTGGCGACAATCAGATCGTCCATGGAGACAGGTTCCGACAGTTTCCTGCCGTTGAGTAGGTGCTGATGGTCTTGAGGTTCACGACACTCACATGGGTCGTCCCCTGAGATGTATCCCCATTTCTCCATGTTCTCCTTATACCGAGATACTGCAGTTCTCAGTCTATTGAGCATGGGAGATGATGACCTGTAGCAAGTTCTTCCTTGGGGTTGTTTCCTAGTCACATCATATTGTGGTAGTAATAACTTTAATGTTCTTAAGCATTTTATTCTTCAGTTTTATTCTTTGGTAAAAAACGTTGATAGAGTCTTGTGGTTGTTATTTCTTACTGAGGGTAAGTTCAGTCTACATCTTCTTCCATGTCATGGACAAATTGATTTGCGCAAGTATTATCAAAGTATTTGTCATGTGAAAAGCTGATGCGAAAATATGCTAACATGGTGCAGCTAAAATCTTCAATGTTTTGAACAGATCTTTGCAATGAGCCCAATTACTGGTTTTGGTTGTTATTCTGATGGCCCTTTTTGTAGTTCGAAAACTATGTTCACATTTCGTCTACTTGTTCACCGGAAAAGAACTCCATAGTGAGGAATTGAGTGCAGACACGAATAGAATGAAACTAATAGCCATGCTGTAAGACATTGATGACAATACTCTAAGGATGCAACATGCATGTAACATTGTGTTTCCTAGTCACATCACACTACAGAGACAATACAATCCCAGACATTTTGTGTTTGCTACCCAAACTTTGCTACACAACGAACATAGTTTGTTAGATGCTGCACAGATCATTTCAATTATTATTTCATCGATATGGTGTGGTAGGAGTCAGTTTATAGGATATGTATATACATTGAAGAGCCAAAGAAACTGGTACACCTGCTTAAAATCATACATGGCCACCCCGAGCACGCAGAAGTGCCACATCACTATGTGGCATGGACTCGATTAATGTCTGAAGTTGTGCTGGGGGGGGGGGGGGAATTGACAGCATGAATCCTGCAGGGCTGTCCATAAATCCGTAAGAATACGAGGGGTGGAGACCTCTTCTGAACAGCACGTTAAAAGGCGTCCCAGGCATGCTCAATAACGTTCATGTCTGGGGAATCTGGTGGCCAGCCGAAGTGTTTAAACTCAGAAGAGTGTTCATGACGCTACTCTGTAGCAGTTCTGGACGAGTGGGTGTTGCATTGTCCTGCTGGAATTGTCCAAGTCCGTCAGAATGTACAGTGGACATGAATGGATGCAGGTGATCAGTCCCTTGCTGACAAGCAGGATCCATGGATTCATGAGGTTTTCTCCATACTCGTAGACGTATATCCGCTCTATACAATTTGAAACGAGACTGTCCGATCAGGCAACATGTTTTAAGTCATCAGCAGTCCAATGGTGTTCACGAGCGCAGGCGAGGAGTAAAGCTTTGTGTCGTGCAGTCACCAAGGGTACACGAATGGGCTTTCTGTTCCGAAAGCCCATATCGATGATGTTTCGTTGAATGGTTCGCACACTCACACTTGTTGATGGACTAGCAATGAAATCTGCAGGAATTTGCGGAAGGGTTGCACTTCTGTCACGTTGAACGATTCTCTTCAGTCGTCGTAGGTCCCGTTGTTGCAGGGTTAAGCAGAGCAAATATGCTATTCTAACTGCACTGCTGGTCATTAAATTTGCGACATAAGGAAGCATAGCAAGTAACAAAATTTTTCTTATTGTGCTTATACAACATAGCACGAAGAATACTCGATTAACGTTTGTGGATGTAAACGATGCCGGCTCTAGTACGCACAATGACACCTCTTTGAACTCTAATAGGACTGGGTATCGATTCGAACTGAGCTTGGCTGACAGATGAGTCATTTAACGCTGCTTCAGTTCTTCGTCAATCGTAACGGGTGATGAGTGGTGGTGTGCCAGTCTCCTGGGATGTTTTCAGTGGATGAGAGATCTGTAGAACGTGGTGGCCAAGTCAGAACAACCTCTGTCTCCCCGTAAGCCACGACAGCATAGACAACATGCCGCTTGCGCTATCTTGTTGAACGATAAGGAGACCTCAAGCTTAGGCCATAGACACTGGGATTACCACATAGGTAATGTAATGACTGCCGTCCATATTACCAACTGTGAAACACCACACACCGCCCACTGTTGGACCAGTGTGACGATGATGAAAGCGTATGTTATGCTTGTAGCCTCCAAGCACTGATACATACGTTACGATACTATACGGTGAAGCAGGACTCGTCTGAAACGACGAGTTGCCACTTCTTCGTCCAATATTGTCGAAGGGCACATCATTATCGGTACGACTCTCTGTTGCCGTATCAAAGGAAGCCTAAGTGTCAGAGGTGGTCCAGACATGATCGTTACTGTGCGTGTGTGGATAAATCTTGCTGCACACAAGCCCAATC
This sequence comes from Schistocerca cancellata, assembly GCF_023864275.1. Taxonomy (NCBI): domain Eukaryota; kingdom Metazoa; phylum Arthropoda; class Insecta; order Orthoptera; family Acrididae; genus Schistocerca; species Schistocerca cancellata. The sequence continues at coordinate 932,546,222 of NC_064627.1, forward strand.
CTTGACTCAAAGTGCGTGACGGGCAGCACGAAACTGCACCGCGCTAGTCGCTTGGGGCCGTTGAGACCGTGCGTGCTGTTAAGCGAACTGATTCCATACTCGCATGACAATCGTGAGATATCGAGTATCGCGAGCAACAGCATCGTGGAACGACAAACTGCAGTCTCTACAGGCCACGATGATGTCACTGTCGAGTGCTGACACACGCAGTGGGATTTTATCCTTCTGACTCACGTCATAAAACGATCATCGTCCAATTGCTAACTGCGAATGGGAAACCCCTGTGCAATTTTTCCTTACGTAAAGGATGTCGATGGAATTACTTTGAAACGTATACTGGAAAAGACGTAACATTTTATTTTTATTTTTATTAGTCTTATAAGGAAATCGATATGTGAGAAACCCATGTCACAAAATTCGCATGTAACACCAAAGATAAGAGAACGAGCACATATGAAACTGTCAAAGAACCTCTGTAGTCACATTGAACCCTATGAAAAACAAGAGATACGGAAATGGCTTCTTGTCAACTTACTTCGAATCTTGTCTTCAAACCTCTATAGTGGGGCTACGTGTTGTAAACTCTGTAAAATATCTTCTTTATCAAATAATTATTGTACTAGCAGTTAACAGTGTCTGCATTTATTGTAGAAATCCTTTATCACTACCATATATCATTTGATGAGCTCTTATTTTTCACATGAATCAGTCATGAATTGTGCAAACATTGTTTGAAAGTAGAACGACCGATTGCTTGTGTGTCATGGTGATAAATTTTATGTTAATAACAAATCGAACATGTGGAGCGATTTCTACGAAGTCCGAGCTAGTACTCATAACAACTTTTTACGTTGAAGTGAGTTCAGTGTTTTCAGGGTCAACAAGCTTTCAAGCAATGGTTACGTACATTAACCACCAGGGTCTGAAACATCTAAAGATCATCGTACTCGATGCAGTCAAATAAAAATAAAAATAAGAGATGCACGACGAATGATTTACCCAAATGGGACGGAAATCGGTAGATGTGAGGTACATGTACAAAAGAACAAATGATTACAATTTCAGAAAAAGTGGATGATTTATGCGGTGGAAAGACCTTCATAAATTATTGAGTAAGTCAATAATGATTTGCTCACCTCTGGCCCTTATACAAGAAGTTATTCGGCTTGAAATTGGTTGAATGCGTTGTTGAACTTCCTGCTGATGGATATCGTACCATATTCTGTCCAACTGGCGTGTTAGATCGTCAAAATACCGAGCTGGTTGGAGGAATCTGCCCGTAATGCTCAAAACATTCTCACTTGGCGCGAGATCCAGCTACCTCGCTGGCCAAGGTAAAGTTTGGCAAGCACGAACATAAGAAGTAGAAACCCACATATGTGCGGGCGGGCATTATCTTGCTCAGTTGTGAGCCCAGGGTGGCTTACCATGAAGGGTAACAAAATTAGGCGTAAAATATCGTCGACGTATCGCTGTGCTGTAAGGGTGGCACGGATGACAGCCAAATGTGCCCTACAGTGAAATGAAGTGGCGGTCTAGATGATGACGACGATGTTTGGTTTGTGGGGCACTCAACTGCGCGGTCACAAGCACCCTTACAAATTCCCAATCTTTGCACAGTCCAACCTAGCCACTTTCACGAATGATGATGAAATGATTAAGACAACACAAACACCCAATCCCCAGGCAGAGAAAATCTACATCCCAGACGGGAATCTAACCCTGGACCTCGTGATCCAGAGGACGCAAAGCTAGCCACTAGACCACGAGCTGCGGACCGACCGTCTAGACTACCACTCCAGCTTGTCGCACCGTGTCGTGGGCGACATTCAGATTGGCCACTGCTGTCTAGGAGGTCTCCAGACATGTCTGCCCTGGACATTGGGGCTCAGATCGAAGCGGGATGTCCTGTCAATGACATTCCAGTTCGACTATCCCCAACACCACTGCTAAACGGGCTTGTTGGTGTACAGAAGTCAATGGTAGTCGGCGCAAGGGGTGCCGTGAGCTCAGCCTCCTCTCTATGAGGTGCCTGTTAATGGTCCTTGCTGTCATTCGCGGGTCGGATCGATGACATTGATGAATATGGGGCTCTGAGTGCTTCTGATGACTGCTCCGTCCTCACGTCCTGTCTCTCGACCGCTTCCCTCTTCACGCTGCGTTCGGCCATGGTTCAGCCATTTCTGCCAACATCCTCGAATAGTGACATTACTCCTATTCAGACGCCGAGCAGTTCTTCGATAACTCCAACTGGCTTCTTTGAGCCCATCTACACATCCCCTCTCAAATGCTGACATCTGCGTACATTGTCGACGCTCCTATCTGTCAGGCATAGTTACTGTCCAACTCAGTACACGGAATGGAATTACCGAAGACTTTACACCTTAGTCCCGTGTTTACTATCCTTGCAAGTCACGTGGTGAAACTGCGCGTTTTCATTCGATGTTGTTGTTGTTGTGTATTTCAGTCCAGAGACTGGTTTTATGCAGCTCTCCGTGCTACTCTACCCTGTGCAAGCTTCTTCATCTCCCAGTACCTACTGCAACCTACATCCTTCTGAATCTGCTTAGTGTATTCATCTCTTGGTCTCCCTCTACGATTTTTACCCACCACGCTGCCCTCCAATACTAAACTGGCGATCCCTTGATGCCACAGAACATGTCCTACCAACCGATCCCTTCTTCTAGTCGAGTTGTGCCACAAATTTCTCTTCTCCCCAATTCTTTTCAGTACCTCCTCATTACTTATGTGATCTATCCATCTAATCTTCAGCATTCTTCTGTAGCACCACATTTCGAAAGCTTCTATTCTCTTCTTGTCCAAACTATTTATCGTCCATGTTTCACTTCCGTACATGGCTACACTCCATACAAATACTTTCAGAAACGACTTCCTTACACTTAAATCCATACTCCATGTTAACAAATTTCTTTTCTTCAGAAACGCTTTCCTTGCCATTGCCAGTCTACATTTTATATCTTCTCTACTTTGAACATCATCAGTTATTTTGCTCCCCAAATAGCAAAACTCATCTACTACTATAAGTGTCTCGTTTCCTAATCTAATTACCACAGCATCACCCGATTTAATTCGACTACATTCTATTATCCTCGTTTTGCCTTTGTTGATTTTCTTCTTATGTCCTCCTTTCAAGACACTGTCCATTCCGTTCAACTACTCTTCCAAGTTCTTTGATGTCTCTGACAGAATTAAGATGTCAAAATTTTTATTTCTTCTCCATGGATTTTAATTCCTACTCCGAATTTATCTTTTGTTTCCTTTACTGCTTGCTCAATATACAGATTGAATAACATCGAGGATAGGCTACAACCCCGTGTCACTCCCTTCTTAACCACTGCTTCCTTTTCATGTCCCTCGACTCTTATAACTGCCATCTGGTTTCTGTACAAATTGTAAATAGCCTTTCACTCCCTGTATTTTACCCCTGCCACCTTCAGAATTTGAATGAGAGTTTTTCAGCCAACATTGTCAATAGCTTTCTTTATTCTACAAATGCTAGAAACGTACGTTTGCCTTTCCTTAATCTATCTTCTAAGGTAAGTCGTAGGGTCAGTATTGCCTCACGTGTTCCGACATTTCTACGGAATCCAAACTGATCTTCCCCGAGGTCGGCTTCTACCAGTTTTTCCATTCGTTAGTATTTTGCAGCCGTGACCTCTTCAACTGATCGTTCGGCAATTTTCACATCTGTCAACACATGCTTTCTTTGGGATTGGAATTATTATATTCTTCTTGAACTCTGAGGGTATTTCGCCTGTCTGATACATCTTGCTCACCAGATGGTTTTGTCAGGGTTGGCTCTCCCATGGCTATCAAAATTTCTAATGGAATGTTGTCCACTCCCAGGGCCTTGTTTCGACTTAGGTCTATACCTACATGAATATCAAATTGTGACGAATTTGCATAACTTCTTCGAGATGCCTCGCCTTTTTTTCTGTCTTATAGTCTATAATGAGGGTGATTCAGTGCAACAAAAAACCTGCATGCTTTTTGATGTGTTATAGTATAAACCACGTCGTGTCATCACATTTGTGAGGTGCCTTTCCCCGGGCAAGACTTTACTCGCGCACTGCACACAACTTTTTGCAAGATATTAATATTTGTGTCATCTTGTCGTCATTCAGGAATTTTGTGGGATTATACTGAAATTATAATCGATTGCTCATTCACACCATGTTAGACAACGAGATCGCGGCATGTACTTCGGACATAAAGAGCAGCGCACGGCGTCGTTGGTCTGGCGAGAACGCGTACCGGCAGGCGCCTGGATATCGCACGGCACGGGTGTTTCTCTAAATGCAACCATTGCTGGACGGATCGACAATTCCTCCCACTCGCTATTCTCAACAGGAGTGATATTTTTTCAGGTAGACAGCACCCATGGTTGAAATGGCTCTGAGCACAACGGAACTTAACATCTGAGGTCATCTGTCCCCTAGAACTTAAAACTACTTAAACCTAACTATCCTAAGGACACCACGCACATCCATACCCGTGGCAGGATTTGAAATTGCGACCGTAACATTCGCACGGTTCGGGGATGAAGCGCCTAGATCCGCTCGGCCTGGACAACACAAATGGGGAACTAGAGCATGGAACGAAATCGCGAGTTATTAACTAAAAGTAATTAGTACAGTGGCAGATCCAGTTTAAGAAGAAATGAAATATTAGGACCATTAGAGACAGGAGTCTTATCATTCGAGTAAAAGAGAATAAAATGTTGTTGTTGTTGTTGTGGTCTTCAGTCCTGAGACTGGTTTGATGCAGCTCTCCATGCTACTCTCTCCTGTGCAAGCTTCTTCATCTCCCAGTACCTACTGCAACCTACATCCTTCTGCATCTGCTTAGTGGATTCATCTCTTGGTCTCCCTCTACGATTTTTACCCTCCACGCTGCCCTCCAATACTAAATTGGTGATCCCTCGATGCCTCAGAACATGTCCTACCAACCGATCTCTTCTTCTAGTCAAGTTGTGCCACAAGCTCCTCCTCTCCCCAATTCTATTCAATACTACATCATTAGTTATGTGATCTACCCATCTAATCTTCAGCATTCTTCAGTAGCACCACATTTCGAAAGCTTCTATTCTCTTCTTGTCTAAACTATTTATCGTCCACGTTTCACTTCCATACATGGCTACACTCTATACAAATACTTTAAGAAACGACTTCCTGTCATTTAAATCTATACTCGATGTTAACAAATTTTTCTTCCTCAGAAACGCTTTACTTGCCATTGCCAGTCTACATTTTATATCCTCTCAACTTCGACCGTCGTCAGTTATTTTGCTCCCCAAATAGCAAAACTCCTTTACTACTTTAAGTGTCTCATTTCCTAATCTAATTCCCTCAGCAATACCCGACTTACTTCGACTACATTCCATTATCCTCGTTTTGCTTTTGTTGATGTTCATTTTGTACCCTCCTTTCAAGACACTGTCCATTCCGTTCAACTGCTCTTCCAAGTCCCTTGCTGTATCTGACAGAATTACAATGTCATCAGCGAACCTCAAAGTTTTTATTTCTCTTCCATGGATTTTAATACCTACTCCGAAATTTTCTTTTGTTTCCTTTATTGCTTGCTCAATATACAGATCGAATAACATCGGGGATAGGCTACAACCCTGTCTCACTCCCTTCCCAACCTTTCCTTTACGCGCCTCGACTCTTATAACTGCCATCTGGTTTCTGTACAAATTGTATATAGCCTTTCGCTCCCTGTATTTTACCACTGCCACCTTCAGAATTTGAAAGAGAGTATGTAACACCATATTTCTAATACTCTACTGATTTATTTTGCTTTTGTTTCATTTAATGTTACATCGTTGAGCTTCTGTGAATGTGTTTGATTGAATAGATAACACAAAATTGTATACTGCTTTCTTTGTACAAACTCTGATGTCATGATTTGATTCTATGCTGTGTAGTGTATTTGTCATTTAAATTCTTTGTCTCAATTGGAGGGAACAAATCCTACTGTATATAATTGTAATTTCTGAATGAATAATATTTTTGTAGAAATGTCAATATGTGCAAATTTTCTGTTTTATTTAATGTGTTTGTTTACTGTTATGTAAACTGCTGATCCTCTCTTAGGGTTCTTAGTTATTCTGTATGTAAAAGTTGTTGTGGTTCCTCTCGGGAACGGAACTGTGCAGCGCGCGTAAATTGTGGCAGGCCTATGTAGAAAAGTTGGAACTGATAGTCAGCCGGGGACGAGCCAGCAGTCGGGGACGAGGTACCAAACTGTGCACTGCCATGTAAAAGATGCATATTGTCCTGGTTCCGAGAGAGGCTTTTTCTGCTACTTTCCAATGCCTCGGATGGATGGATAAATAGCTGGAACTATTCTGGAATTTGTATCTATCATCGCCACCAAGAACTGACAGAGTCCAGCAATCCTACCTGCAATTCCACCTACCAACATGCAGTTGCCACCACATTGCGCAATCATTATATCGGAATGCTACAATGATGTACAGTGAAGGATCAGCTTACTAGATGTGTTAGTGTGCTCAAATATAAGGTAATTTATGTCTGAATTTATGTACCTACCTTGATTTTTCTCCTCATCATAACACCTCTCAGGTTCCTCTCCGTTTGAACTAAAGTGATATAGCAGTAGCAGACGGTAGTGTTATAAGTAGTCCAATCAACATTGTCAAAAGCTTTCTCTAAGTCTACAAATGCTAGAAACGCAATTTCGCCTTTCCTTAATCTATATTATAAGATAAGTCGTAGGGTCAGTATTGCCTCACGTGTTCCAACATTTCTACGGAATGGTTCAAATGGCTCTGAGCACTATGGGACTTAACATCTGTGGTCATCAGTCCCCTAGAACTTAGAACTACTTAAACCTAACTAACCTAAGGACATCACACACATCTATGCCCGAGGCAGGATTCGAACCTGCGACCGTAGCAGTCGCGCGGTTCCGGACTGAGCGCCTAGAACCGCTAGACCACCGCTGCCGGCTTTCCACGGAATCCAAACTGATCTTCCCCGAGGTCAGCTTCCACCAGTTTTTCCATTCGTCTGCAAGGAATTCGTGTTAGTATTTTGCAGTCGTGGCTTATTAAACTGATAGTTCGGTAATTATCACATCTGTCAACACCTGATTTCTTTGGGATTGGAATTATTAAATTTTTCTAGAAGTCTGAGGGTATTTCGCTTGTCTGATACATTTTTCTCACCAGATGGTAGAGTTCTGTCAGGGCTGGCTCTCCCAAGGCTATCATTAGTTCTAATGGAATGTTGTCTACTCCCGGGGCCTTGTTTCGACTTAGGTCTTTCAGTACTCTATCAAACTCTTCACGCCGTATCATATCTCCCATTTCAACTTCATCTACATCCTCTTCAATTTCCATACTATTGTCCTCAAGTACATCGCCCTTGTATATACCCTCTATATACTCCTTCCACCTTTCCGCTTTCCCTTCTTTGCTTAGAACTGGGTTTCCATCTGAGCTCTTGATATTCATACAAGTGGTTCTCTTTTCTCCACAGGTCTCTTTAATTTTCCTGTACGCACGATCTCTCTTTCCACTAGTGAGATAAGCCTCTACATCCTTACATTTGTCCTCTAGCCATCCCTGCTTAGCCATTTTGCGCTTCCTGTTGATATCATTATTGAGACGTTCGTATTCCTTTTTGCCTGCTTCATTTACTGCATTTTTATATTTTCTCCTTTCATCAATTAAATTCAATATTTCTTCTGTTACCCAAGGGTTTCTACTAGCCCTCGTCTTTTTGCATATTTGATCCTCTGCTGCCTTCACTATTTCATCCCTCAAAGCTAGCCATTCTTCTTCTACTGTATTTCTTTCCCCCATTCCTGTCAATTGTTCCCTTATGGTCTCCCTGAAACTCTGTACAACCTCTGGTTCTTTCAGTTTATCCAGGTCCCATCTCCTTAAATTCCCACCTTTTTGCAGTTTCTTCAGTTTTAATCTACAGTTCATAACCAATAGATTGTGGTCAGAGTCCACATCTGCACCTGGAAATGTCTTACAATTTAAAACCTGGTTCCTAAATCTCTGTCTTACCATTGTATATAATCTATCTGATACCATTTAGTATCTCCAGGGTTCTCTCATGTATACAACCTTCTTTTATGATTCTTGAACCAAGTGTTAGCTATGATTAAGTTATGCTCTGCACAAAATTCTACCAGGCGGCTTCCTCTTTCATTTCTTAGCCCCAATCCATATTCACCTACTATGTTTCCTTCTCTCCTTTTTCCTACTCTCAAATTCCAGTCACCATGACTATTAAATTTTCGTCCCCCTTCACTAGCTGAATAATTTCTTTTATCTCATCACATATTTCATCAATTTCTTCATCATCTGCAGAGCTACATCTACATCTACATTTATACTCCGCAAGCCACCCAACGGTGTGTGGCGGAGGGCACTTTACGTGCCACGGTCATTACCTCCCTTTTCTGTTCCAGTCGCGTATGGTTCGCGGGAAGAACGACTGTCTGAAAGCCTCCGTACGCGCTCGAATCTCTGTAATTTTGCATTCGTGATCTCCTCGGGAGGTATAAGTAGGGGGAAGCAATATATTCGATACCTCATCCAGAAACGCATCCTCTCGAAACCTGGCGAGCAAGCTACACCGCGATGCAGAGCGCCTCTCTTGCAGAGTCTGCCACTTGAGTTTGCTAAACATCTCCGTAACGCTATCACGGTTACCAAATAACCGTGTGACGAAACGCGCCGCTCTTCTTTGTATCTTCTCTATCTCCTCCGTCAACCCGATCTGGTACGGATCCCACACTGATGAGCAATACTCAACTATAGGTCGAACGAGTGTTTTGTAAGCCACCTCCTTTGTTGATGGACTACATTTTCTAAGGACTCTCCCAATGAATCTCAACCTGGCACCCGCCTTACCAACAATTAATTTTATGTGATCATTCCACTTCAAATCGTTCCGCACGCATACTCCCAGATATTTTACAGAAGTAACTGCTACCAGTGTTTGTTCCGCTATCATATAATCATACAATAAAGGATCCTTCTTTCTATGTATTCGCAATACATTACATTTATCTATGTTAAGGGTCAGTTGCCACTCCCTGCACCAAGTGCCTATCCGCTGCAGATCTTCCTGCATTCGCTACAATTTTCTAATGCTGCAACTTCTCTGTATACTACAGCATCATCCGCGAAAAGCCGAATGGAACTTCCGACACTATCTACTAGGTCATTTATATATAGTTGGCATATAAACTTGTACTACTGTAGTAGGCGTGGGCTTCGTGTCTATCTTGGCCACAATAATGCGTTCACTATGCTGTTTGTAGTAGCTAACCCGCACTCCTATTTTTTTATTCATTATTAAACCTACTCCTGCATTACCCCTATTTGATTTTGTATTTATAACCCTGTAATCACCTGACCGAAAGTCTTGTTCCTCCTGCCACCGAAATTCACTAATTCCCACTATATCTAACTTTAACGTATCCATTTCCCTTTTTAAATTTTCTAACCTACCTGCCCGATTAAGGGATCTGACATTCCACGCTCCGGTCCGTAGAACGCCAATTTTTCTTCTCCTGATAACGACGTCCTCTTCAGTATTCCCCGCCCGAAGATCCGAATGGGGGAGTTTCGCCTTGCTTTCAGCCGTTCGCAGTACCAGAACAGCAAGGCCATTTTGGTTAGTGTCACAAGGCCAGATCAGTCAATCATCCAGACTGTTGCCCCTGCAACTACTGAAAAGGCTGCTGCCCCTCTTCAGGAGAATAAAATAGTGTTGTTTCTAACAAGGGAAGAGACCTGGCTTCTAATGCATTTAGAGATCGCCTGTTGGTTCAGGTCGAAGTCGAACAGTTAGAGCCTTATAAAAACCGTGAGTCAGAACCCAGATTTTCGCACACCTTGAGAGACGACAACTTGCCCCAGGAGCGGTACAGTTCGGCCTGAGTATTAAATTCTATGAAACTGCGGAGGCAGTCATGGCCGAGTCACGAGCCTTAGCTGCACATAAATATATAGTCGTTAATATATAAATTATTTGTAGTATATTTTATCGATACAGATATTTACCTTAAATTTGAATACCTTAGGATAATCGTAGCTGGAAACATTCGTTGGTAGTATGGGCTCTCAAAGTGATAAATATGCATTTTTTCGTAAAGTAATAACTAATGTTTTACTATGCCTCGCGGTACACCCGTCATACTATTACATTGATAAATGTGGGGTTTCATTGCTTGTACTTGGACATGAACGTCATCAGAATTTTCTTTGATTTGTTTCTAGGTTGATAAATCATTATTTATTTATTTACAACATGCTCCATTAACATATTTGTAATACTGCTTGTATGTATTGTATTTCTCTCTCTCTCTCTCTCTCTCTGTGTGTGTGTGTGTGTGTGTGTGTGTGTGTGTGTGTGTGTGTGTGTGTGTGTACACGGGGTGGTCCATTGATAGTGACCGAGTCAAATATCTCACGAAAAAACTACAAAGAACGGGGGAAACCAGATGGCGCTATGGTTGGCCCGATAGATGGCGCTGCCATAGGTCAAACGGCTATCAACTGCGTTTTTTAAAAATAGGAACTCCCATTTTATATTACACACTCGTGTAGTACGTAAAGAAGTATGAATGTGTTAGTTGGACCACTTTTTTCGCTTTGTGATAGATGGCGTTGTAATAATCACAAAAGTATAAATACATGGTATCACATAACATTCCTACAGTGCGGACGGTATTTCCTTCGTGATATATTACCCCTGTTAAAGTGGCCTGTTTACCAATTGCGGGAAAGGTCGATATCGTGTTGATGTGTGGCTATTGTGATCAAAATGCCCAACGGGCGTGTGCTATGTATGCTGCTCGGTAACCTTTGATGACATCATCCAAGTGTCCGGACCGTTCGCCGGATAGTTACGTTATTTAAGGAAACAGGAAGTGTTCAGCCGCATGTGAAACGTCAACCACGACCTGCAACAAATGATGATGCCCAAGTAGGTGTTTTAGCTGCTGTCGCGGCTAATCCGCCATCAATAGCAGACAAATTGCGCCAGAATCGCGACTCTCATAAACGTCGGTGTTGAGAATGTTACATCAACATCGATTGCACACGTACCATATTTCTATGCACCAGGAATTGCATGGCGACGACTTTGCACGTCGAGTACAAAATGGTTCAAATGGCTCTGAGCACTATGGGACTTAACTTCTAAGGTCATCAGTCACCTAGAACTTAGAACTACTTAAACCTAACTAACCTAAGGACATCACACACATCCATGCCCGAGGCAGGATTCGAACCTGCGACCGTAGCGGTCATGCGGTTCCAGACTGTAGCGCCTTTAACCGCTTGGCGTCGAGTACAGTTCTGCCACTGGGCACAAGAGAAATTACGGGACGATATCAGATCTTTTGCACGCGTTCTATTTAGCGACGAAGCGTCATTCACCAACAGCGGTAACGTAAACCGGCATAATATGCACTATTGGGCAACGGAAAATCCACGATTGCTGCGACAAGTAGAACATCAGCGACCTTGGCGGGTTAATGTATGGTGCGGCATTATGGGAGAAAGGATAATTGGCCCCCATTTTATCGATGGCAATCTAAATGGTGCAATGTATGCTGATTTCATACGTAATGTTCTACCGATGTTACTACAAGATGTTTCACTGCATGATAGAATGGCGATATACTTCCAACATGATGGATGTCCGGCACATAGCTCGCGTGTGTTGAAGTGGTATTGAATAACATATTTCATGGCAGGCGGATTGGTCGTCGAAGCACCATAGCATCGCCCGCACGTTCACCGGATCTGACGTCCCCGGATTTCTTTCTGTGGGGAAAGTTGAAGGATATTTGCTATCGTGATCCACCGACAACGCCTGACAACATGCGTCAGCGCATTGTCAATGCATGTGCGAACATTACGGAAGGCGAACGACTCGCTGTTGAGAGGAATGTCGTTACACGTATTGCCAAATGCATTGAGGTTGACGGACATCATTTTGAGTATTTATTGCATTAATGTGGCATTTACAGGTAATCACGCTGTAACAGCATGCGTTCTCAGAAATGATGAGTTCTCAAAGATACATGTATCACATTGGAACAACCGAAATAAAATGTTCAAACGTACCTACGTTCTGTATTTTAATTTAAAAAACCTACCTGTTTCCAACTGTTCGTCTAAAATTGTGAGCCATATGTTTGTGACTAGTACAGCGCCATCTATCAAAAAGCGAAAAAAGTGGTCCAACTAAGACATTCATATTTCTTTACGCACAACTCCAATATGTAATAAAAATGGGGGTTCCTATTTAAAAAAAAACGCAGTTGATATCCGTTTGACCCATGGCAGCGCCATGTGGTTTGCCCCTTCAAGCTAGACAAGTTTCGTTCTTTGTAGTTTTTTCGTTTGACGCTTATTTCGTGAGATATTTGGCGCGGTTACGATCAATGGACCACCCTGTATAGTGTAATGTTTGTGTTGTTTGATGATGATGGTGGTGATGAGAGAAGGTAGAGGGTGTAATCCGGTGTCAGCAAAGAACCTACTCCTCGTGAATAGCGGCAAGGGGCTCGCCATGCTTAACGTCTCCATCCTACGGACCGATCACCATCAACAGTATCACATACCCTCAGTTCACGAGACACTGCGGAGAGGTTTGGTATTTAAACCAGGACATTGGAGCAAAGTTTGGTGATCAGGAACTTTACGCCACCAGATCTCCTCCCCTTGCAGGTCAAATATTGCCAGCGAAAATTTTATCCACCACCAGGATTCGAACCGGCTTGCTCCCGAGTCGGGCGCCACCGCACAAGCATGGGTAAAGCATAGTGGCAACCTTCGCTTCAATGGCCAAATTTTTTATATGATTTTCAGCATCGCCTATTGCCCTGCACTGCAAAACGGCCGTGATTAATTAACTCGCTGGCAATTGGTGAGGCAGTGTGCGCAGGAAGTAAATCGAGCTCGTATGATGGGGGAAACACTCTGTCTCAAAGCACCTTGGCAAGCGAGTAACCACGCTGAATGTCCTACACCTCATGCCAGTTTGATCTGTGTTGCATGTCGCCTTCGTGGTTTTGAAACTTTGGTGACCAACGGAGCAGATTCGGTCTCCTTCCTGTACCATAACATGAAACTGAAGCCGTATCGAGGACATCGGTAGAATTCCCTCTAAGAAAGGGGTGATTACTTGACCGCCTGGTGAATAACACGTACGCGCAACGACTCGTGATGTACTCCAGCTCATGGTGAGATGCAGCACTCGTATTGGAACAAACGGTTACCGAGAGTTCAGCCTTGTCCTGCTCGTTACAACATACACACGTAGCAGCTGAGCTGCAAATTGCTCTTGCCCAACGCTCCCGCCCTTGGCGCGTTCTTTCATTTATTCGTGCCCTTTCTCCATTCCTCCGGTTTGGCCTTCCCATTCACTGCGTTTCGGTTCCTGCTCCTTGTTCAACAACATTTCACAAATTCCTTTTGGCGCCTGCTCACGATTTCTGTTGGAAAAATTTGTTGCAATTCCACGAAGATATGGGACGACTTATAGTGGTAGGTGTTGATGCCTAAAGTTTCCAATGCGGTAAAGCAGTTCTTTACTATAGTTGTCATGAGCAGTAGTAATGGCTTCTATAGATATTTATTTTGAATCGAAGGGTTGGTTGTGTGTTTCTGATGTACAGTATCTTACCTTATACGCTTCGGATATATGTTTCATTAGTCATCAAAGGAAGGGTTGTTGCATCGGACACGAAATTTCTTTCGAATTCATAATATAAAATTGGAATATTCTTCACTCTAAGCGATACTGTGATATGTTACTTCATACAGTTATAAAGCGCGATGTCGTGAGAAGGTACGTTCCTTAATTTCTTAAATATTTTTTCCGTAGTTTGCATTTCGGCTGTTTAAATTTTTGGGTGGTTGTATTGGACATGAAGTCGATCAACTCACCTAGTTCGTCAAGGAATTTACCGAACTTGTTCCTTGATGAAATCTGTTGCTCGTTGCAACCTCGTGGATCCAGCGTCCTCTGTCGTAAATCTTCAAGTCTTCCCATAAAATCACAATAAAAGTCTTTACCTGCTTTCGTTTTTGTCGTATTGAATCGATCCGTTATTTTCAATAACTCTCCATATTTGTTGAGTGGATTTATAAACTCATCGTCAGTTAAAGGCGTAAGTAGGCTATCTAAATTTTTAGCATATTAGTTCAATATTATTTCCCGTTCATCTCTGAATATTCTCGAAAATCGTTCAACAGGTTTCATTCTAACCTCTTCGTTTTCCCGTAAGGCTCTGTCATCTAGTTATTGCTTGGAGCTGAATATTTTTCTAACATACTTTCCTCATTATTATTTCAATAAATATCATTTCTTATACGGCTTCCTTCCTGTTATTTTTATCCCATTTTTGTCCTGACTTCTCCGTCTTTAAAAGTTAAAGAAAAAGATCGTAAAAGTTTAAGCTCTAATGCTGTCTGTTTCGACCGGCGCAGCTGAGATTCTTTTGATCGATAGAACACCAATGAGCCGCTACGGCACGTTCATATTCCCTTTGTGTATACTTGAGACAAACATAGAGAATACTATCAATTAAAAATTTAATATCACTTATTTGGGAACAAAACGTAACTCTCCAAAGTTAATTTCTTGCACAGAAAACTGACTAGGAACTGATAACTTGTGCCAGTGCGAAACACTCTGTTGTTTTTGACTGAAAATCGCATGCGCTGGTCTTGTTCCTCCACAGTTCATACTAGGCGGCAGGTGCTGCCACTGGCGCCAGGGTTTAGCTCTTGTCCGATACGGCACACTGTTCGATACTACCAGACCTGCCCTAGTTGCTGCCAGAAAAAAAGAATACTAGGAAGTTTTAGAGCCGGTCATTTTGGCAGAGCGGTTCTAGGCGCTTCAATCTGGAGCCGCACTGCTGCTACCGTCTCAGGTTCGAATCCTGCCTTGAGCACGGATGTGTGTGATGTCCTTAGGTTAGTTAGGTTTGAGTAGTTCTAAGTCTAGGGGACTGATGACCTCAGATGTTAAGTCCCATAGTGCTCAGAGCCATTTGAACCATTTGAAGTTTTAGATTTAGCTTCCCGTCGACACCGAAGTCTTTCGGAACAGAGTACAAAACAGGACTGAAAATGAATCGAGCAGGAAACCGGCAGAGGTGCTCTCAAACACATTATCCCGAAATTATTCTTTACTGGGAAAATAAAGATAATCTAAATTGAAAACAGAGATATCGAGAAAGCGTACGTAACAAGTTCAAAAATGGCTCTGAGCACTATGGGACTTAACAGCTATGGTCATCAGTCCTCTAGAACTTAGAACTACTTAAACCTAACTAACCTAAGGACATCACACAACACCCAGTCATCACGAGGCAGAGAAAATCCCTGACTCCGCCAGGAATCGAACCCGGGAACCCGGGTACGTAACAAGTACCTCTATACGGCATGTAAGATGCATTTATTACTGTAATGCGAGAAAAATATGTACCCTCTTGAATAGGACGCAATGGAACATTTTCTGGCCAGTATTTGTGTGCAGACCCAAAACAGCAATTTTCAAGGGGAACAGCATCCTTTAAGAAATAACACAAAAACGAAACTGTTGAAGACACAGCTGCGAGATAATGAAGACACATCATATTCTCAGTACAGTGCGTTGTGTATGTTTATGCTGATATTACGCATGATGTGAACTAGCATAACTGGCGTTCTAGATGAGTCGTCAAAGTCGCTCTAAATTAAATATAAGCTGGTTCGTCTTCCGTTGTCATTTTCTTGTCTTAAGTTTCCTGGCCTGGCCGACAGTATAATCAGATTCCCACTTCGCTGCTATTTGTGGTATAATTTCACCGAGGCTATTGATATATGCTTTATCTATTTCTTCTACGATCTTCTAGTACCCACTCTTCTTCAATTCTTCATGTATCGTCTAAGAACACAACATTTTTAAAAATCGATAACGAACCATTTCTTTATATTTTACTTTAAAAGAGTACTAGTTTCATAACCATACATTTTCTGTCACTTCCTGCTTTCTGTTTACAGAACTTATATTGCTTTTTGTCACGGCCATAGTCGAGATTCCCTGAAACGTGGGACTTCCCCTGTCTGCAAAATGATTTTCCAAACTCCGTTTCTAACCATCGTGTCATACATAAATTCACCTTCAGTACAGTATCTCAGTTCACCGTGCTGTCTCCAAAATTTTCTGCGTAATTCATTTACAGGTTTCTAATAACTGTGGGATTCCTGTAATCTTCGTGGTTCTTGGAGTTCAGCAGAACTGAACCTGATAATTTTTCCGACCAAGCTAATTCATTGTATTTCTTTCGCCTAAACTTTTGTTATCTTAAATAAGTATCTCCGCCGCATATTCCCATCTACAAATGTTCAACAAAATCTTTGGGTGAACTGAACAAATCCTATTGAATCTAACCTCGAAACAGTACCTTTTAACGTCAATAGCAGCTTATTCCGAGCAGTGAATTAGTTCAAATGGTTATGACAAAATCTATAGGTTAACTGATCTCTCTGTATGACGAACTGCAGTTTAAAATTCATTTCGATGTCAGTCGTATTTGGCTTGAAACTTCTTTCCTATATACTTGTTTCCCCTTGTCTTTGCCCGTCGCTGACGTGTCTTACATTCTCATTACAAATGTATACTAGCCATAGTGAGTTAAGCCAGTTAGGTGACGGCCGCTGTGGCCGAGCGGTTCTAGGCACTTCAGTCTGGAACCGCGCGACCACTACAGTCGCAGGTTCCTGCCTCGGACATGGATGTGTGTGCTGTCCTTAGGTTAGTGAGGTTTAAGTAGTTCTAAGTCCCATAGTGCTCAGAGCCATTTGAACAATTTTTAAGCCAGTTAGGTGTAATTCTTCATCATCTTAAAGCTTTTTCTGAAACAACATTTTTTGATATAATATGTACATAAGTACTTCTCTGGGTGACTTCAAACTGCACATCTGCTAGCGGGGTGGGGGGCGGTGTGGATGGGCAAGGGGGCGTTTACTACACCCTCCTCCCCATACCTGGATACTGGATTGCAGAGTTTTTATTTATTACAGGATTCTTATACAATATAGACAACCATCAGTTTTCTCGGATACAATGCTTCTTGGTTCACCTATAAAATTAATGTCTTGTGAGATAACATGTCTCGAAATAATTTACTCTGTATCAAAAACGGCAATTTTCAATTGTCCCCTCCACGTCGATAATTTCTACGGACTCCCATTATGGCAGCGATATACCTGTCATTGATAATAAAGTTAACTGCAGTCAGAAGAGTGCAAAAAGGGCCCATCTCTCAAGGCTTGGCAAGCGAGTGCATCATAATACATCAAGCGTCACGTGTCATACGAGGCTCTTACCACAATCGTCTGGGCTGTTGGGAGCCATAGTATTATTTTTTGATTTTTTCTCGCATATGTTTTGCAGCCTCTATAAATTGTATAAAGAGACTGTAATCCACTTGTTGCTGTCACTCATCTGTAAATCTCAACTGTCCACTTTCGAAAACTGTGTCATAACGAATTCAGTATGCATGTGAGCATTCCATTATGTTGTGTGTTGTACGTGGGTAATCTGTTGGTGCTTGAAAGGTATGTCAAGCTCTCTAATCATCCTCATAATCCATAATGAGCATATACTCATTGCATGCGGTTAGTGCTTACTCGAGATTGACAGTCCTGTCGAAATTGGCCAACAGCAACTTAAAATAAAGCGACAGTCATAAGCGAACAATGATTATATTCAAATTATTTTGCTATTTTTTGACTCAGATAGGCTTTATATTTCCATATTAACTCATGCAAAATTGAACGTTCGTATCATTTAACGGTACAGTTTCTACCGAAGTTTATTGAAACGTTTTAGTTGTTCACGTATTTTTCACGTCTGTGTCCGTATGTTATTGCTAATCATCCGGGATGCCAGGTAAATACTTTCTAAAAATATAGCGCTCATGTTCAAAAGTTAAGAGATGTTCGTGATTTGCGACACAACATGAACCATGGCGATTGCGTGTGCACTAAAGAATCTCTGCACATGATTCACTGAGAGGAACTTGGCACAAGTGGTTCCCCTCCACCAATGGCGTACATGACAAGGATACCGGATTTCATACTATCTCAAAGGGCTACTGGCCTTTACGTCAACAAAGGAAAATTTTACGTGCAGACCTACTCTCTGGTATACTAAAGAACATAAATTACTACGTTTGAGCTAGGCGTATCATTTCTTCTATGTGCTACTGTTTTCTTATATGCACAGTTAACTGTGTACTACTTATGTTTGCTTTTCCTTTTCTAGCGATGAATGCAGTCTTTGAACTTCATGCACACACAAATGTTTATAAAAACCTTTGGAATACTAACAACAGCCCCACAATAAATTTACTCTTTCGTGACGTTTATTACGCAGAATCGGACACAATTTGAGAATAATAGTGGCTTAATAAATGTAACACTAGGTATAAAAATAGCCTCCACTACCCACAACTTAAACCTACTCTTGCACAGATTCAAGCAAAGTATGCGACCCAAAAGATATTTGTCCAATTCCCTCTGTGTTAAAGGTCCTGAAAAATAATTAAAGTTTTAAAAATGGATTGAAATGATTTATATTTGACAACTCCTTCTACCTCTACAATGTATTTCTGGATAAATACTGTGTACATGTTTTGGCTCCATGTATCAGATTTTATGTAATTATAAATTTTAAAAATCCAGTTACTCATGATGTAGAGATATTTTCACAGAGAACCTTTGTCTTACTTACATGTCTCCTGACATGTACCGTATCATGGAGAGTCGTCGCGAATCTGAGCCAAAGAACGAGCTAAAGGCTAAACTAAACTAAAACGACATACACTGCCGCTTAAAAGAGCCGATTACCATGTATCTGTCTTTAATTTCTTCTCTCATTTTCTTGCTAAAATTATTTACAGGGTGTTTCAAAAATGACCGGTATATTTGAAACGGCAATAAAAACTAAACGAGCAGCGATAGAAATACACCGTTTGTTGCAATATGCTTGGGACAACAGTACATTTTCAGGCGGACAAACTTTCGAAATTACAGTAGTTACAATTTTCAACAACAGATGGCGCTGCAAATGATGTGAAAGATATAGAAGACAACGCAGTCTGTGGGTGCGCCATTCTGTACGTCGTCTTTCTGCTGTAAGCGTGTGCTGTTCACAACGTGCAAGTGTGCTGTAGACAACATGGTTTATTCCTTAGAACAGAGGATTTTTCTGGTGTTGGAATTCCACCGCCTAGAACACAGTGTTGTTGCAACAAGACGAAGTTTTCAACAGAGGTTTAATGTAACCAAAGGACCGAAAAGCGATACAATAAAGGATCTGTTTTAAAAATTTCAACGGACTGGGAACGTGACGGATGAACGTGCTGGAAAGGTAGGGCGACCGCGTACGGCAACCACAGAGGGCAACGCGCAGCTAGTGCAGCAGGTGATCCAACAGCGGCCTCGGGTTTCCGTTCGCCGTGTTGCAGCTGCGGTCCAAATGACGCCAACGTCCACGTATCGTCTCATGCGCCAGAGTTTACACCTCTATCCATACAAAATTCAAACGCGGCAACCCCTCAGCGCCGCTACCATTGCTGCACGAGAGACATTCGCTAACGATATAGTGCACAGGATTGATGACGGCGATATGCATGTGGGCAGCATTTGGTTTACTGACGAAGCTTATTTTTACCTGGACGGCTTCGTCAATAAACAGAACTGGCGCATATGGGGAACCGAAAAGCCCCATGTTGCAGTCCCATTGTCCCTGCATCCTCAAAAAGTACTGGTCTGGACCGCCATTTCGTCCAAAGGAATCATTGGCCCATTTTTCAGATCCGAAACGATTACTGCATCACGCTATCTGGACATTCTTCGTGAATTTGTGGCGGTACAAACTGCCTTAGACGACACTGCGAACATCTCGTGGTTTATGCAAGATGGTGCCCGGCCACATCGCACGGCCGACGTCTTTAATTTCCTGAATGAATATTTCGATGATCGTGTGATTGCTTTGGGCTATCCGAAACATACAGCAGGCGGCGTGGATTGGCCTCCCTATTCGCCAGACATGAACCCCTGTGACTTCTTTCTGTGGGGACACTTGAAAGACCAGGTGTACCGCCAGAATCCAGAAACAATTGAGCAGCTGAAGCAGTACATCTCATCTGCATGTGAAGCCATTCCGCCAGACACGTTGTCAAAGGTTTCGGGTAATTTCATTCAGAGACTACGCCATATTATTGCTACGCATGGTGGATATGTGGAAAATATCGTACTATAGAGTTTCCCAGACCGCAGCGCCATCTGTTGTTGAAAATTGTAACTACTGTAATTTCGAAAGTTTGTCTGCCTGAAAATGTACTGTTGTCCAAGCATATTGTAACAAACGGTGTATTTCTATCGCTGCTCGTTTAGTTTTTATTGCCGTTTCAAATATACCGGTCATTTTTGAAACACCCTGTAGATATAAATGCCTTTTTCTTGCTGCAGCATACAATTATTTACATTCTAGATGCGATTAGCATTTTACATTAAAAGTATCTTCAGTGGATCTGTTATTCCTTTATGGATGGTATAGGTGTGGTTTTACTTGTGGCGTTAAAAGATTGGAAATAGTTCATATCATAATAGAGAGAAAAGCAGAACGACATCTCAAAAGATGGTCATCAACATAGTACCTCACAATTATTTGCCTGTACTCTTCCATAATTACCTCCAAATTGTTATGTAGGACTTCAAACAAAAATATAAGAAGAGGTGGGTTACAGAGTGATATGGCAATGATCATCGTAGGAAAACTGGACAGGAGTAGAAGTGACTAGCAAACAAGTTAACACAGTAAATAGAAGATTTACTTAACGTGTGTTTCTCCAAGCAAACAAAGACTCAATACGAATAATGCAGCAACAAAAGGACTCCAGCTCATCAATGTCCACAAGGACGAGGCTCGCTGTACCAGTACAAATTATGGAGCACTGACTAGGCAGCATTTACATAGCGAAACGTGGCTCCGAGCACGAGTGGTTGAGCGGCTGCCGCCGGCCGTCCTGCATCGTGGCGGTAGAGGGCACTCATGGCGCAGAGCTGCAGGAGCCGTGGCTCACCGGGCAGCCACCATTGGGTCCGCAGATCCCATGAGACTGTTAATAACACGAAACGTGCTGCTCTCCTTTGGAGTTTCTCAATATACTCTCTAACCCTATCTGGCAACGAATCCACACCGTGCAGCAGAACTCCAAAAAAGGACAGACAAGTGTAGTGTAGGCAGCCTCGTTAGTAGTTCTGTTGCATCTTCTAAGTGTTCTGCCAATAAATCGCAGTCTTTGATTCGCTTTTCCCACAACATTTTATATGTGCTCTTTCTACTTTAAATTGTTTGTAATCGTAATTCGTAGTTGTTTAGTTGAATTTACAGCCTTTATACACTCCTGGAAATTGAAATAAGAACACCGTGAATTCATTGTCCCAGGAAGGGGAAACTTTATTGACACATTCCTGGGGTCAGATACATCACATGATCACACTGACAGAACCACAGGCACATAGACACAGGCAACAGAGAATGCACAATGTCGGCACTAGTACAGTGTATATCCACCTTTCGCAGCAATGCAGGCTGCTATTCTCCCATGGAGACGATCGTAGAGATGCTGGATGTAGTCCTGTGGAACGGCTTGCCATGCCATTTCCACCTGGCGCCTCAGTTGGACCAGCGTTCGTGCTGGACGTGCAGACCGCGTGAGACGACGCTTCATCCAGTCCCAAACATGCTCAATGGGGGACAGATCCGGAGATCTGTCTGGCCAGGGTAGTTGACTTACACCTTCTAGAGCACGTTGGGTGGCACGGGATACATGCGGACGTGCATTGTCCTGTTGGAACAGCAAGTTCCCTTGCCGGTCTAGGAATGGTAGAACGATGGGTTCGATGACGGTTAGGATGTACCGTGCACTATTCAGTGTCCCCTCGACGATCACCAGTGGTGTACGGCCAGTGTAGGAGATCGCTCCCCACACCATGATGCCGGGTGTTGGCCCTGTGTGCCTCGGTCGTATGCAGTCCTGATTGTGGCGCTCACCTGCACGGCGCCAAACACGCATACGACCATCATTGGCACCAAGGCAGAAGCGACTCTCATCGCTGAAGACGACACGTCTCCATTCGTCCCTCCATTCACGTCTGTCGCGACACCACTGGAGGTGGCCTGCACGATGTTGGGGCGTGAGCGGAAGACGGCCTAACGGTGTGCGGGACCGTAGCCCAGCTTCATGGAGACGGTTGCGAATGGTCCTCGCCGATACCCCAGGAGCAACAGTGTCCCTAATTTGCTGGGAAGTGGCGGTGCGGTCCCCTACGGCACTGCGTAGGATCCTACGGTCTTGGCGTGCATCCGTGCGTCGCTGCGGTCCGGTCCCAGGTCGACGGGCACGTGCACCTTCCGCCGACCACTGGCGACAACATCGATGTACTGTGGAGACCTCACGCCCCACGTGTTGAGCAATTCGGCGGTACGTCCACCCGGCCTCCCGCATGCCCACTATACGCCCTCGCTCAAAGTCCGTCAACTGCACATACGGTTCACGTCCACGCTGTCGCGGCATGCTACCAGTGTTAAAGACTGCGATGGAGCTCCGTATGCCACGGCAAACTGGCTGACACTGACGGCGGCGGTGCAGAAATGCTGCGCAGCTAGCGCCATTCGACGGCCAACACCGCGGTTCCTGGTGTGTCCGCTGTGCCGTGCGTATGATCATTGCTTGTACAGCCCTCTCGCAGTGTCCGGAGCAAGTATGGTGGGTCTGACACACCGGTGTCAATGTGTTCTTTTTTCCATTTCCAGGAGTGTATTTGATTGATTTATCGTGTAACCTAAGTTTAACGGATTCTCTTTAGCACACATGAGGATGACCTCACACGTTTCGTTATTTAGGGTAAGTTGCTAATTTTCGGAGCATACAGATATCTTATGTAAATCGTTTTGCAATTAATTTTGATCTTCTGATGACTTTACTAGACGATAAAAGACAGTGTCATCTGCAAACAAGATGGCTACACAGATTGTCTCCTAAATCGTTTATGTAGACAAGGAACTGCAGTGGGCCTATAGCACTACCTTTGGAAACGCCAGAAACAACTTCTGTTTTACTCGACGAATTTACGTCAGTTAGTGTGAACTTTGACAGTAAATCAAGAATCTAGTCTCTTAACTGAGATGATATTCCGTAAGCACACAAATTGATTACAAGCCGCTTGTGAGGTACAGTGTCAAAAGCCTTCTGGAAATCTAGGAATACGGAATCAATTGGAAATTCCTTGTCAATAGCACTCAACACTTCGTGTGAGTAAACAGGTAGCTGTCTTTCAGAAGAATGGAGTTTTCTAAACCTGTGTTGACCGTGTGTCAATACACCGTTCTCTTAGAAGTAATTCATAATGTTCGAACACAACGTATGTTCCAAAATCCTGCTGCATATTGACGTTAATGATACGGGCCTGTAATTTAGAGGATTACTCCCATTTCCTTTCTTGATATTGGTGTGACCTGTGCAACTTTCCAGGCATTGGGTACGGATCTTTCATCGATCTATAGGTTGTATATGATTGTTAAGTATGAAGCTACTGCATTAGCATATTCTGAAAAGAACCTAATCGGTATAAAGTCTGGATTGAAGACTTACTTTCATTAAGTGACTGAAATTGCTTCACTACTGAGTGGTTATCTACTTCTAAGTTACTCGTGCTGGCTGTTCTTAAGTCTCGTTCTGAAATATTTACTTCGTTCTCTTTGGTGAAAGGAATTTCGGAAGGCTCTGTTTAGTAACTCTGCTTTAGCAGCAATGTTATCGATATCATTATAACAAAAACTATGTAGAGAGGATCATTGTATAGAGACATAGATAAGTTTCAACAAAAATGTAAAAAAGCAACCAGTGTTGTGAATAAGATTATTTATCGAGAAAAAAATAGCTCTGTTACCAGTTTCACCAGGAGGTAGTTCAATAAACTTTCAATGAAATTTGTCTGATACTGTTTATGCAATGTAAACTGTTTTTCGTTGTGAAATTTCCTTGCCGTGGCTTCTTACAGGACAGAACAACTAAGAAAAACGACTATAGTGTATCCCAGATTATGTAGTTCATTATTTGTTCTTATTACAGTAAAGTAGTAGTTCTTTGTACATCGTTTTCTTCTGTACTGAAACACTACCTCAAGGAACGTTGCCATAATGAGAAACAACTAACATCGCCTATACGGCATAAGATAAATGTAATTATAAACTTAAACAGCTGTCTGATGATGAACATGGTTCGAAACTGGTAACGGCGTTGTTTGCTCTTAATCAATAGCATTTTTCCGAAGAATTAGCTTTTTACGATAGTGGTATCGCCATAAACTCAATTTTTATATCTTTTCGTGTATTAAAACTTTCGATTATGTCACACAGTTAAAAAATTTTCATCTTAGCTGGAGGTGAGGTTATGCTTGTAATATCTGCCTTTAAAAGCCACAAAGTTCTCAACATTTGAAAAATAGCTCCATATTCTAAATGACCAATAAATATATAGGAGAGATGGAGATGAATTTTAAAGTAAAACACAATGCACGTAAACTGTGTTCAGACTGAACTGCTTCGATAATTTGCGGTAGCCCATGTTCTTGATAATGGACATCCACTAGTCGTAGTGGATCAAGATCTTGACGTACAGAATACGTTCGGAAAAGGAAGAAACTGGACTTGAAGAACTAGGAATATTTCTGCGTAATAGTGAGGGCAAGAATATTTCAAAGTGACACGAGTATGTTCTCTAGAAGCTCTGGGAGGATGCTACAATAAGCTCCTTCATGCGTCGAGACACATTAAGCCTACGTGCAGTACATGAACAGGCGATTGTCATGAAAACTAGTAGTTCAATCGCTATTAGCAGACAGAGTCGACATAGAACACTCCAACGATAGTGGTAAGCGAACGTGAGCACCGGTGACTTGATTTTGCTTCGTTCCTACAATAACAGCAAATAGCCCAGTGCATTGCTGATTCACCTTACGGGTACACTGGTGCGTCGTGCAGAAGGAAACAGGTGTGTGGATTCAAGGGTGCCGACAGATATATGAAAAGGACTGAATGTGAAGTGATTTTGTTTTTAATTGAGTATGGTAATATGGTTACACGTAATCATAAATAGGAGTATGTCCCGTGTTACTTATGTCAATGTGCATCCTATAATCTATGTTATCACACTGTTTTTAGTGCCTGGATGTCGGTGCTTCTGGGAATAAACAAGTTTCTTCAGATCTATATAATTGCAGAAGCAGCGAAGAAAGCATACCAAATCTAAAAGAACGCAAAATCCCCAAGATAGGCAAAGTTCTGCAGAAGTTCGAAATATAGCGCCTTCTTCAATGAGAGATGCTTTTAAAAATTTCCACCACGAAACTCTGTGTCGGTATCTGGCAGAAAACCCAAAGAGATTCTGGTCATACATAAAGCACACAAGTGGCAAGACGCAATCAATAGCTTCACTGCGCGATAACAACGGTGAAGTCACTGATGACAGTGCCACTAAAGAAGAATTATTAAACACGGTTTTCCGAAACTCCTTCTTCAAAGAACACGAAGTAAATATTTCTGAATTCCAATCAGGAACAACTGCAAGATGAGAAACATAGAAATAGATATCCTCCCTGTAGCAAAGCATCTTAAATCACTTAATAAAGCCAAGGCCTCCGGTCGAGATTGTATACCAGTCAGGTTCCTTTCAGAATACGCTGATACAATAGCTCCATATTTAGCAGTTATATGCAACCACTCGCTCAGAAAGTTCCGTACCTAAAGACTGGAAAATTGATCAAGTCACACCAATACCCAAAACAGGAAACAGGAGAAATCCGATGAATTACAGGTCCATATCACTAACGTCGATTTCCAGTAGGGTTTTGGAACATATACTGTGTTCGAAGATTATGAATTACCTCGAAGAAATCGATTTATTGACACATAGTCAGCACGAATTCAGAAAATATCGTTCCTGAGAAACGCAACTAGCTCTTTATACTCATGAAGTAAGGAGTGCTATCGAGAGGGGATTTCAAATTGATTCCGTATTTTTAGATTTCCAGAAGGCTTTCGACACTGTTCCTCACAAGCGTCTTCTAACCAAACTGCGTGCCTATGGAATATCGCCTCAGTCGTGCGACTGGATTAGTGATTTCCTGTTGGAAAGGTGTGACCGTAGTAGACGGAAAGTCATCAAGTAAAACAGAAGTAATATCCGGCGTTCCCCAAGGAAGTCATATAGGCCCTCTATTGTTCTTGATCTATATTAAGGACATAGGAGACAATCTGAGTAGCCCTATTAGATTGTTTGCAGATGATGCTGTCATTTACCGTCTTGTAAAGTCATCAGATGACCAAAACGAATTGCAAAATGATTTGGATAAGATATATGTACAGTGCGGAAAGTGGCAGTTGACCCTGAATAAAGAAAAGTTTGAGTACTAAAAGAAATCACCGTAATTTCGATTACGCGATAAGTCACACAAATCTGAAGGCTGTAAATTCAGCTAAATACTTAGGGATTACAATTACAAATAACCTAAATTGGAACGATCACATATATAATATTGTGGGTAGAGCAAACCAAAGACTGCGGATCATCGGCAGAACACTTAGAAGGTGTAACAGGTCTGCTAAAGAGACTGCTTACACCACGCTTGTCCGTCCTATTCTGGAGTATTGCTGTGCGATGTGGGATCCGCATCAAGTGGGACTGACGGATGACATCGAAAAACTTCAAAGAAGGCGGGTCTTTTTGTATTATCGAGAAATAGAGGAAATAGTGCCACACACATGATACGTGAATTGGTGTGGCAATCGTTAAAACAAAGGCGTTTTCCGTTACTACGGCATCTTCTCATGAAATTTCAATCACCAGTTTTCTCCTCCGATTGCGAAAACATTCTGTTGGCACCCACCTGCGTAGGGAGAAATGATCATCACGATAAAACTAGAGAAATCAGGGCTCGCACAGAAAAATTGAAGTGCTCGTTTTTCCCGTGCTCCTTTCGAGAGTGGAACGATAGAGACAGCTTAAAGGTGGTACCCTCTGCCAGGCATTTTATTGTGAATAGCAGCGTAATCACGTAGACGTAGATGTAGATAATTAGGATCTGTTCTGTCTGTAATTGACGGTTTGCGACGCAAATACGAAGATACCTTGGTGGAGTCGCTGCAAATGAACCTATCCAGAAATCTCGCGTGCTAATGTGGAGCACAGACGAATATTGCGCAGTTTATCGTGTATCTCAATTACTTAATTTATAATGAGGTGTACTGTGATCTTACGGATGACGGCACATTTGGCTTGTGAATATTTCTACGTATGACATTCCACTTCTACAGTGGCCATTTATCTTCAACACGATTGCTCCAATTGGATTGAGTCAATAATTCATATAGCTTATAGCAGCTTAACGACTTCAGGGAAGCACTGTCTATTACTGTTATTCCCCTTATACTATTAACTTTAAAAAAAAATTATAGTTGCATATTTTATCTGAAGGTGAGAGCATGCTCAGGAGATCCGTCATTGATTTGTGATCTTATCACGAAGTTTATGTGATGGAGCTAAATTTTATATTTTACTAACATACGTGTTGCAGATATTTTTTCTTTTTTTCTTTTTCCTTTTCTAGTGTTGCGATAACGGCTGTTCTCGGAATACATAAGTTTCTTCAGTTAGATATAGTTTGGAAATTTGACCGGCCACAGTGGCCGAGTGGTTTTAGGCTCTTCAGTCTGGAACCGCGCGACCGCTACGGTCGCAGGTTCGAATCCTGCCTCGGGCATGGATGTGTGTGATGTCCTTAGATTAGTTAGGTTTAAGTAGTTCTAAGTTCTAGGGGACTGATGGCCTCAGATGTTAAGTCCCATAGTGCTTACAACCATTTGAATTTTTTTAGTTTGGAAATTTCACTTCTTCAGCGATGAGATGCTCATAGGCAAAGACATATCTGGAGACATCACCGCCTCATATTCTTTTCCCATGGATAATTGTTTATGTTATTTTCAATATACACAGCGGTAGAGTACAGTTATAAGATTCGAGGGTATTGGAGGGTAGGCGATATAAGGGAGTGAAGCAGAGTTGTAGCGTCTCCCTGACACTGTTCAATAATATATACATTGAGCAAGCTGTAAAGACACCAAGGAGAGACCTGAAAAGGCAGTTGATTACGAGAATAAATAAAATCTTGCTCACGAAATTTTGATTCTGCCAGAGATTGTAAAGATTTTGGAAGAGTAGTTTAATGGAATGGATAGCGTTATACACGAGGCGAGAAAAGTCGTGGGATATCTCCTAATATCGTGTCGGACCTCCTTTTGCCGGGTGTAGCGTAGCAACTCGACGTGACGTGGACTCAAACTGTCGTTGGAAGTATCCTGCAAAAGTATTGAACCCTACTGTTTCTGTAGCCGTCCAAAACTGTGGAAATGTTGCCGGTGCAGGATTTTGTGAACGAACTGGCTCTCGCTTATGCCCCATAGTTGTTCGATGGGATTCACGTCCGGCGATCTTGGTACCCAAATCATTCGCTAGAACTATCCAGAATGTTCTTCAAACCAATCGCAGACAACTGCAGCCCGGTGACATGGCAGACTATCAACCACAAAAACTGCGTCGTCATTTCGTAGCATGAAGTCCACGAATGAAAATGGGTTCCAAGTGGCCGAACATCCAGAGGACCTAGTTCATCCCATGTAAACACAACCCGCAGCATTATGAAGCCAGCATCGGAACGCTCATTGCCTTGCTGGCAATTTGGGTCCAAGGCTTTGTGGGGTTTGTGCCACACCCAAACCATACCCAACTAATGCCAACTGAAATCGGAACTCATCAGAACATGCCACGGTTTTCCAGTCGGCTAGGGTCGCTCCAACCGATGTGGTCACGAATCGAGGAAAGGCGCTGCAGTCGATGTCGTGGTGTTAGCAAAGGCACTTGCTTTGCTCGTCTGTCGCTATAGCACATTAACGTCAAATTTCGCCCCACTGTCCTAACAGATACGTTCGATGTTCATTCCACATTGATTTATGCGGTTATTTCAGGCCGTTTTACTTATCCGTTAGCAATGACATCTCTGCGCCATTGCCTTGCCCGTGGTGAGAGGTAATACTTGAAATCTGGTATTCTCAGCACCATCTTGACACAGTGGATCTCGGAATATTGAATTCACTAACGATTTCCGAAAGGGAATATCGAATGCGTCTACCTCCAACTACCATTCCGCGTTCAAGGTCTACTGTCCCGTCGTGTGGCCAAAATCACATCGGAAACTTTTCACGTGGACCACCCAATTACAAATAACAGTTCTTCCAACGCGTTCTCTTTTATACATTGTGCGAAGTGAAGCTTGGATGATAATCAGTGCAGACAAGAATAGCGAGGAGCTTTTGATACATGTGCTACATAGGAATTACGAAGATTAGATGAGTAGATCGGATAATTAATGAGGTGCTGAATCCGGCTGGGGAAAAGAGAGAAAAGAAAAGAAGGGATCCGTTGACAGGACACATCCTCAGATACCAAGTCAAGTAATCTTCAATTTGGTAACGGAGTGAAGTTGTGGTGGGGGGGGGGGGGTAGAAATGTGCGATGAAGGTTTAGTTTGGTAAACAAGTTCAAATAGATGCAGGTTACGATAATTATGCAGAGATGACGTGACTAGCCGAGACATCTGCCTCACTCGGTCTTCAGACTGATGACCACAACAACATCAGGTCCGACTTCAGAGCACATGTTGCCCTCGTTCGGTAGACTGACAGTTGCGTATCGGCGCACGCTGGCTGAGGTCGTGGACCACAGCAGGAGAGCGGCGCGCGACCTCCGGAGTGTGTGTGTGTGTTTGCGGGTGTGTGTGTGCGCGGGTTGACGCGAGAAACGGGATCGCCGCAATTTCTTGCGCTACTCGCCGCCGTTACGACAGCGGCGACACTGCAACGCGTCCCCAATTACTGATTGCCTCACGGCTCGCGTGCCGGCGATCCGCGCGTCGTTTTGTAAGGCCGGCCCGAGCCAGGGCACGCCGCGCCGGGATGAACGGACCTGCTGCTGCGTGTCACGGTCTGCGTACACTCACCACTGCGCGGAGCCATGCACGACGTCTGGAGGTACTCTGGTTACGCTTAGGGCTGCTACTCGAGGTGCCGAAAGTCGTAGGAGAGCGGTAAGAAGACGGTGGTAATATCGTGTGCGCCAGGTATAAAAGGGCAGTACATGAACGGAGCTGTCATTTTGTACTCAGGTGATGCATGTGAAAACGTTTCCCAAGTGATTATGGCCGCAATTAACAGATTTTGAACACGGAGTGGTAGTCGGAGCTTGCCACATGGGACATTTCGCTTCTGGAATAGTTAGGGAATTCAGTATGCCGCGATCCACAGTGTCAAGCACTCATTCATCAGGCCACAAATGGCCCATCGGGACCATCCGACCGCCGTGTCATCCTCATCTGAGGATGATAGGAGAGGCGTGTGGTCAGCACACCGCTCTCCCGGTCGGTACGATGGGTTTCTTCGACTGGAGCCACTACTATTCGGTCGAGTAACTCTTCAATTGGCATCACGAGGCTGAGTGCACCCCGAAAAATGGCAACTGCACATGGCGGCCCGGATGGTCACCCATCCAAACGCCGGCCACCCCTGACAGCGCTTAACTTCTGTTATCTGACAGGAACCGGCATATCTACTGCGGCAAGGCCGTTGCCCGCCACAATGTCAAGAGTGTGCCGAAAATATCAGATTTTTGGCATTACCTCTTATCACGGACAACGCAGTGGCCAACGGCCTTTACTTAACGACCGAGAGCAGCGGCTTTTGCCAAGAGTCGTCACTGCTAACAGACAAGCAACAGTACGTCAAATAACCGCAGAAAACAAAGTGGAACGTACGACGAACTTATCTGCTGCACAGTGCGGCAAAATTTGGCGTTAATGTGCTGTGGCACCAGATGACCAACGCGAGTGCCTTTGCTAAGAGCACGACATCGCCTGCAGCGCCTCTCCGAGCCTAACGACTGGAAAAGCTGGTCAGATGAGTCCAATTTCAGCTGGCAGGGGCTGATGGTAGGGTTCAAGTGTGACGCAGACCCCACGAAGCCATGGACCCAAGTTATCAATAAAGAACTGTGCAAGCTGGAGATGGCTCCATAATAGTGTGGGCTATGTTTACGTGGAATGAACTGGGTCCTCTAGCCCAACTGAACCGACTGTTGACTGGAAATGGTTATGTTTGGGTACTTGGAGACGATGTGCAGCGATTCATGGACTTCATGTTGCCAAAGAACGATAGAATTTTATGAATGACAATTCACCATGACACGGGGTCACAGTTATTCGCGATTTGTTAGAAGAACATTCTGGAAAATTCAGAATGATTTGGCCACCCAGAATCCTGTCGAATATTTACGGGACATAATCGAGAGTTTACTTTGTGCACAAAATCCTGCACCGACAACGTTTTCACGATTGTGTACGGTTATAGAGGCAGCATTCTCGCATCAAAACAGTCAGATGACAAAAAAAGGAAGTTTTGCAGTCTAGCTACTACATAAAAAGAAAAGTAAATCATAATTTTATAATACAGTCTTTGTTGTTGTATAAATTGCTTAATACTATATTGCTGACCTACTTCAAGATACCCGTTACAAATTGTTTTGTATGAAAATTAGTTAAACTACATCTGGTTTTTAATTGTAATTCTTACGTCTAAAGCATATTGCTGTAAATCCTGAGCATGCGCAACTAAATTGCTTAGTTAACCGCATCGTCTATCACTGCTTCCCTGACGCGGAAAAATCGTAATCTGCGCTATCTAATGATATCTAATACTTAATTTTTAATAGTCTAATAATTATCATAAAATTTGTTTAACAATCTGGCTAGTCACAAACGTATCACTTCAATGGTAAACTGGTGTTGACAAACATTCCAAGTTTCCGTGCACAGCGATCGCCCGCTTCTATATCTGTGTCTACATACCGTGTGATCAAAAACTCACTATAAATTTGAAAACTTAATAAACCACGCAATAATGTAGATAAAGAGGTAAAAATTGACACACATGCTTGGAATGACATGGGGTTTTATTAGAACCACCCCACATTGCTAGACGCGTGAAAGAGCTCTTGCGCGCGTCGTTTGGTGATGATCGTGTGCTCAGCCGCCACTTTCGTCATGCTTGGCCTCCCAGGTCCCCAGACCTCAGTCCGTGCGATTATTGGCTTTGGGGTTACCTGAAGTCGCAAGTGTATCGTGATCGACCGACATCTCTAGGGATGCTGAAAGACAACATCCGACGCCAATGCCTCACCATAACTCCGGACATGCTTTACAGTGCTGTTCACAACATTATTCCTCGACTACAGCTGTTGTTGAGGAATGACGGTGGACATGTTGAGCATTTCCTGTAAAGAACATAATCTTTGCTTTGTCTTACTTTGCTGTCCTAATTACTGCTGTTCTGATCAGATGAAGCGCCATCTGTCGGAAATTTTTTGAACTTTTGTATTTTTTCAGTTCTGATAAAACCCCAAGCATGTGTGTCAATTTGTACCTCTCTATCTACATTATTCCGTGATTTATTCAGTTTTCAAATTTATACTGACTCTTTGATCACCCGGTACATACTCCGCAAACCACCGTACGGTAGGTGGCGGTGGGTACCTTGAACCACTACTAAGTCATTTTCTTTCCTTTTTCACTCACTAACAGACCGGGGGAAAACCGACAATCTGTATGTCCCCGAACGAGCCATAATTTCTCTTATCGTCGAGGTACTTATGTGAAATGTACGCTGACGACAATAGAATCGTTCTGCAGTTGACTTCAGATGATAGGTCTCTAAATTTTCTCACTAGATTTCCCTCCAGGGATTCATATTTGAGTTCCCGAATCATCTCCTTAATACTTGCTTGTTGTTTGGATCTGCGAGTAACACATCTAGCAGCCCTCCTCTGAATTGCTTCCCCGCTTTCCTTCAATCCGAGTGCGGCTGCTACGGTCGCAGGTTCGAATCCTGACTCGGGCATGGATGTGTGTGATGTCCTTAGGTTAGTTAGGTTTAAGTAGTTCTAAGTTCTAGGGGACTGATGACCACAGATGTTAAGTCCCATAGTGCTCAGAGACATTTGAAACATTTAATCCGACCTGGTGCCATCCCGAACACTCGAGCAGTCCTCAGTAATCAAGAATGGATCGCAGTATTATTCTATACGCAGTCTTCTTTACACACGTGCCCCGCTTTCCTAAATTCTCCCAATACACCGAAAACACCATTTGCCTTACCTACTACAATTATTACGTGCTCGTTCCATTTCATATTGCTTTCGAACGCTACTCCTAGGTATTTAATCAACCTGACTGTGTCAGGTAGTACACTAATAATGTTGTTTTCGAACATTACGGGATTGTTTTTCCTACTCATCTGCATCAACATCCATTTCTCTGCATTCAGATCTAGCTGCTAGACATCACACTGACTACACATTTTGTGGAAGTCATCTTGTTTCCTCCTACACTCAGCAAACGACGACACCACCGTCATCATAGCATCATCAGCAAACAGCAGCAGATTGCTGCTCACCCTATCGTCAGATCATTAATATACTGGGTGGCCATTGATCGTGACCGGGCCAAATATCTCACGAAATAAGCATCAAACGAAAAAACTACAAAGAACGAAACTCGTCTAGCTTGAAGGTGGAAACTAGATGGCGCTATGGTTGTCCCGCTAGATGGCACTGCCATAGGTCAAACGTATATCAACTGCGTTTTTTTTTAATAGGAACCCCCATTTTTGTATTACATATTCGTGTAGTACGTAAGGAAATATGAATGTTTTAGTTGGACCACTTTTTTCGCTTTGTGATAGATGGCGCAAAAAAAAAAAATACCATACAGTTACCGAAGTAAAGCAGCGAGCGCTCAGCTAGAAGTAGAGTCAATTCTGCTTCTACTGTACTAGAGCTTCTTTTTGTATAAAATCTATTTACAGATTGACTTTACATTTGTAAATGCTACAATATCTTGCCACTTTTGCAAGACTCTACAGATGCTGAACATAAATAAAAGATCTTCATCCCCAATAGGAAAGTTTGTGACTCATCAAATGTCTGGGCTCTCGATGTGATCATCTTGTCTGATACAAGAATAAATGTGGATTATGTCGTAGATGCTGGATAACGACTCTGGAAACTGCAGGAAGTAAACTGTGCTCCAGACGAGTCTCCAGAGAAAGTAACCCACACTAAGAGGGCACTGTCTGCGACGAACGTGCCACTGTCCATTCAAATGGCAGATGGTGATTTACGTACCAGGGCATGCGTACACCAACGTGGTGGAGGGTTGCCATGGTTTTTTGCACCCAGCACTGGAAAATTTTCAAATGTATGTGAATTCGTTAGGGACCAAACGGCTGAAGTCATCGGTCCCTAGACTTACACACTACTTAAACTAACTTATGCTAAGAACAACACACACACCCATGTCCGAGGAAGGACTCGCACCTCCGGGGGGAGGGGCCATCACTTGGCGCCTCAAACCCGCTGCCACTCTGTACGGCCCCAGCACTTGACTGTCGTAATGCAAATAGTATCTTGCACACACATTAGTGTTATTGTAGGTCTTATGTAGATGGTTTGATAATGGACAAAAGTACAAACCTTATTGCCATTTAAATAAAAATAAACTTCTGTGCAACTGTGGCAGTTTTGTAATTTGTCCTGGACAACTCCTTCTACTCCGTGGGCAAATTTCTATTTAAAAACTGGTATCCCGTGAAAAAGACTTGGCTTTAAGTGTAGTTACAAGAGTAGGACTTAAATGATGTTCAATAATGTAACACTAACAATGTGTACATACACTCCTGGAAATGAAAAAAAGAACACATTGACACCGGTGTGTCAGACCCACCATACTTGCTCCGGACACTGCGAGAGGGCTGTACAAGCAATGATCACACGCACGGCACAGCGGACACACCAGGAACCGCGGTGTTGGCCGTCGAATGGCGCTAGCTGCGCAGCATTTGTGCACCGCCGCCGTCAGTGTCAGCCAGTTTGCCGTGGCATACGGAGCTCCATCGCAGTCTTTAATACTGTTAGCATGCCGCGACAGCGTGGACGTGAACCGTATGTGCAGTTGACGGACTTTGAGCGAGGGCGTATAGTGGGCATGCGGGAGGCCGGGTGGACGTACCGCCGAATTGCTCAACACGTGGGGCGTGAGTTCTCCACAGTACATCGATGTTGTCGCCAGTGGTCGGCGGAAGGTGCACGTGCCCGTCGACCTGGGACCGGACCGCAGCGACGCACGGATGCACGCCAAGACCGTAGGATCCTACGCAGTGCCGTAGGGGACCGCACCGCCACTTCCCAGCAAATTAGGGACACTGTTGCTCCTGGGGTATCGGCGAGGACCATTCGCAACCGTCTCCATGAAGCTGGGCTACGGTCCCGCACACCGTTAGGCCGTCTTCCGCTCACGCCCCAACATAGTGCAGCCCGCCTCCAGTGGTGTCGCGACAGGCGTGAATGGAGGGACGAATGGAGACGTGTCGTCTTCAGCGATGAGAGTCGCTTCTGCCTTGGTGCCAATGATGGTCGTATGCGTGTTTGGCGCCGTGCAGGTGAGCGCCACAATCAGGACTGCATACGACCGAGGCACACAGGGCCAACACCCGGCATCATGGTGTGGGGAGCGATCTCCTACACTGGCCGTACACCACTGGTGACCGTCGAGGGGACACTGAATAGTGCACGGTACATCCAAACCGTCATCGAACCCATCGTTCTACCATTCCTAGACCGGCAAGGGAACTTGCTGTTCCAACAGGACAATGCACGTCCGCATGTATCCCGTGCCACCCAACGTGCTCTAGAAGGTGTAAGTCAACTACCCTGGCCAGCAAGATCTCCGGATCTGTCCCCCATTGAGCATGTTTGGGACTGGATGAAGCGTCGTCTCACGCGGTCTGCACGTCCAGCACGAACGCTGGTCCAACTGAGGCGCCAGGTGGAAATGGCATGGCAAGCCGTTCCACAGGACTACATCCAGCATCTCTACGATCGTCTCCATGGGAGAATAGCAGCCTGCATTGCTGCGAAAGGTGGATATACACTGTACTAGTGCCGACATTGAGCATGCTCTGTTGCCTGTGTCTATGTGCCTGTGGTTCTGTCAGTGTGATCATGTGATGTATCTGACCCCAGGAATGTGTCAATAAAGTTTCCCCTTCCTGGGACAATGAATTCACGGTGTTCTTATTTCAATTTCCAGGAGTGTATTAAGTAAACAGACTCGTTCCAGATCATTTCGACTAAGCTCTTGACACTGCTTCGCTTTTACAACAGCGCTACTCAGAATGGAGGAAGCATTGACCCATTCAAGGATGGCCAACTTGACGGTTGCTAACCTGATGTGTTTCACATGGGCACCTTATGAGATGTCCCGTAGTGGTCCTCCAGCCTTCTTGTGAGAAATCTTCAGGGCCGAAAGTATACAGGTGGTATCTATACCATTAAATGTGTAAAACACGTCACCAGTCATCCAGTAGAAGTTGCCGATTTCACTGCTTCCAGGGCAACATAAATTTGACTTCTGAACCTCATTTTATTATTGACAGAATTTTAGAAATTTAAAACGCTGCCATAACTACTCTTTAACTGGTAAAATCCTAGGTCAAAGCTTTAACACAAGACAAGTGTTTAATATAGAAACTGCGTATATCTCTTGAGACAGTGTATCTCGAAGCACCAAATTAGCCAGTATTTCACAATGAGACCACTTAGCGACTACCAACAAACCTCATACATAATTTAAAAACTTTTCTGAATTTTTCTCGCTGATACCACGTACAAATAACGAAAGTAAAACATTTTATTGCTTAATATGTTTTCGTTATTCAAGCAGTAAGACTTCAGTTTCAGGCACAACGTTTTAATTTATTACTTCTCTATTATTAATTCTATTTGTAATGGATTTTACAGACAATACCTACTTATGTCACAGAAGGTAGCTGGAAAATTACATCATTGTACGACACGTTTTTCAGGAGATACGACATCATTAAGATTGAGACGCTTGGAAAACTACGCCTTCAGCCACAAAGGTTTTACATTCTTATTGTTTAACACAGTACTATAACTCACTTGTAACGTAATCAGACGTTTGAATCTGTTTTGTGCATAGGAGCACGATTATTTGAAGAACTGGGGGTAAGGACTATTGGTTTTGTCCTGAACCGACAATTTTGATATAAGAGAACCATGACCATAAGTGAATATGTGAATTCGAACGACGTCTTGAATGACCAACGTATCTCCACTGACTTTGGAAATCAATACACAATCTGTGATGGATCCATGGTTGATTTTTTACTATGAGGTTACCTAAAGGTGCTGGCGTGTGATGCCCCAATAGAAATTGAATGGGAGCTGATGGGATCTGAATTCTCTGTCGCATTGATCAATAGACAACTGGGGTATTAAAGAGGGTGTAACAAGATTTTATGCGCAGTTATAATATACGCACTGAGACTACCCGTTCTCATTTTAAACACCTGCTGTGAGTTAAAGTTACTGCTATAAATTATGTTAGTCAGTAAATAACTAAATATTCATTTCTCACTGTTAGTTTCTTATCTCAAAGTAATCAGTTTAGGGTCCACAGCTCGTGGTCGTGCGGTAGCGTTCTCGCTTCCCACGCCCGGGTTCCCGGGTTCGATTCCCGGCGGGGTCAGGGATTTACTCTGCCTCGTGATGACTGGGTGTTGTGTGAAGTCCTTAGGTTGGTTAGGTTTAAGTAGTTCTAAGTTCTAGGGGACTGATGACCTCAGATGTTAAGTCGCATAGTGCTTAGAGCCATTTGAACCATCTGAATCATTCTGGAATCATCTGAATCATGTTGGTGTGATCTTCAGTCAAGAGACTGGTTTGATGGAGCTTCCCATGCTACTCTATTCTGTGCAAGCTTTTTCATCTCCCAGTACCTACTGCAACCTACATCCTTCTGAATCTGCTTAGTGTATTCATCTCTTGGTCTCCCTCTACGATTTTTACCCTCCACGCAATCCTCCAATAGTAAATTGGAAATCCCTTGATACCTCAGAACATGTCCTACCAACCGATCCCTTCTTCTAGTCAAGTTGTGCCACAAACTCCTCTTCTCCCCAATTCTATTCAATACCTCCTCATTAGTTACGTGATCTACCCATCTAATCTTCAGCATTCTTCTGTAGCACCACATTTCGAAACATTCTATTCTCTTCTTGTCCAAACTATTTATCGTTCATGTTTCACTTCCATACATGGCTACACTCCATACAAATACTTTCAGAAACGACTTCCTGACACTTAAATCAGTACTCGATGTTAACAAATTTCTCTTCTTCAGAAACTCTTTTCTTGCCATTGTCATTCTACATTTTATATCCTCTCTACTTCGACCATCATCAGTTATTTTGCTCCCCAAATAGCAAAACTCCTTTACTACTTTAAGTGTCTCATTTACTAATCTAATTCCCTCAGCATCGCCCAACTTAATTCGATTACATTCCATTATCCTCGGTTTGCTTTTGTTGATGTTCATCTTATATCCTCCTTTCGAGACAATGTCCATTCCATTCAACTGCTCTTCCAAGTCCTTTGCTGTCTCTGACAGAATTACAGTGTTATAGGCGAACCTCAAAGTTTTAATTTTTCTCCATGGATTTTATTTCCTACTCCAAATTTTTCTTTTGTTTCCTTTACTGCTTGCTCAGTATACGGATTGAATAACATCGGGGATAGGCTGCAACCCTTTCACACTCCCTTTCCAACCACTGCTTCCCTTTCATGTCCCTCGACTCTTATAACTGCCTTCTGGTATCTGTACAAATTGTAAATAACCTTTCGCTCCCTGTGTTTTACCCCTGACACCTTCAGAATTTGAAAGAGTGTATTCCAGTCACTGTTTGAATCATAAGTAAGGAAAAAAGCATAATTATACGTAACAATCAAAACCTGTTCACCGTGCATCATTGTTGCAAGTGCTCATGTCCATAAGGAACATCTCTCGTTAAGAGTACCCTGTTAAACTCAGTTATTATTAATTTCCTACCATGTTGCACATGGGCTAAGCTAACGTTTGGTTGCTTACATGAATCGATTTGAATCTCTTTATCATCTGTCTCATTTTAACGTAAGTGTTCGGGTACTCACTGTAAAACTATGTTCTTCTATTTTTTTAATCAACTGTACTGTGTTAGAGGATCCTGCCGCGCCCCTTCACGCGTAATTTTCCGGGCAACGGCCTAAAGACGCCGTGCGCCGGAGTGGGGAATGTGATGCTTCACGAATATACTGGTAACAGGTGCCCATAACTCCCCAGTTAATGGGTCGCTTTCTTCATAGCTGGAGATTTGTGCCATTCGTGCCGCGTATATCACTGAGAACTGCGCAGCCAGAGACTTGCATCACTGCGGTGTGTCTACTGCAACCGCTGTTTCAGCGACGTTGTGCATGTCACTCGATCAGTCCCCAACAAATGACTGCTTCCACGAAATTTTATTGCTTCCGCTTGTCGCCTGTCTCTAAATGGAGGACAGCTGATGGTCGCTTACTGCATCAGACTGACCACACCTACGATTAAAACCAGGGCGTAGTTACTGGATCCTAGCTTACACTTAACATATCCTATGATCGAACTAATTTTTATTTGTATATTACTCAGTGGTACAACAGAGAGCATTGTGAAACAATCACTTTCAGCCTTGTCTGTGTTTCTTCTCCAAGATGCAAAAACTGAAACAAGATAACTATCATTTCATATTTTAAGTCACCACAACAACTACCCATCATTTGGTTATGCTGCTCTTGCATTGTCAGTGTTTTCAGATAAAGTTACTGAATACAAGATGCACTTATTATGCAAAACGCTGTTTTTTCATATAGACCCAACCATGTAATTTTGTTGCGCGAAGATTTTTCGCTACATTTGTGATTACTTCCGTTTTGCTTTCGCAAATTGTTATATTTGGATATAAAATGGTATGTTAACTCGCCCACCACACTCACATTAACATCATTTAGTTGCAAATGACAAGCTGACAGTTCACAAATACACTCCTGGAAATTGAAATAAGAACACCGTGAATTCATTGTCCCAGGAAGGGGAAACTTTATTGACACATTCCTGGGGTCAGATACATCACATGATCACACTGACAGAACCACAGGCACATAGACACAGGCAATAGAGCATGCACAATGTCGGCACTAGTACAGTGTATATCCACCTTTCGCAGCAATGCAGGCTGCTATTCTCCCATGGAGACGATCGTAGAGATGCTGGATGTAGTCCTGTGGAACGGCTTGCCATGCCATTTCCATCTGGCGCCTCAGTTGGACCAGCGTTCGTGCTGGACGTGCAGACCGCGTGAGACGACGCTTCATCCAGTCCCAAACATGCTCAGTGGGGGACAGATCCGGAGATCTTTCTGGCCAGGGTAGTTGACTTACACCTTCTAGAGCACGTTGGGTGGCACGGGATACATGAGGAAGTGCATTGTCCTGTTGGAACAGCAAGTTCCCTTGCCGGTCTAGGAATGGTAGAACGATGGGTTCGATGACGGTTTGGATGTACCGTGCACTATTCAGTGTCCCCTCGACGATCACCAGTGGTGTACGGCCAGTGTAGGAGATCGCTCCCCACACCATGATGCCGGGTGTTGGCCCTGTGTGCCTCGGTCGTATGCAGTCCTGATTGTGGCGCTCACCTGCACGGCGCCAAACACGCATACGACCATCATTGGCACCAAGGCAGAAGCGACTCTCATCGCTGAAGACGACACGTCTCCATTCGTCCCTCCATTCACGCCTGTCGCGACACCACTGGAGGCGGGCTGCACGATGTTGGGGCGTGAGCGGAAGACGGCCTAACGGTGTGCGGGACCGTAGCCCAGCTTCATGGAGACGGTTGCGAATGGTCCTTGCCGATACCCCAGGAGCAACAGTGTCCCTAATTTGCTGGGAAGTGGCGGTGCGGTCCCCTACGGCACTGCGTAGGATCCTACGGTCTTGGCGTGCATCCGTGCGTCGCTGCGGTCCGGTCCCAGGTCGACGGGCACGTGCACCTTCCGCCGACCACTGGCGACAACATCGATGTACTGTGGAGAACTCACGCCCCACGTGTTGAGCAATTCGGCGGTACGTCCACCCGGCCTCCCGCATGCCCACTATACGCCCTCGCTCAAAGTCCGTCAACTGCACATACGGTTCACGTCCACGCTGTCGCGGCATGCTACCAGTGTTAAAGACTGCGATGGAGCTCCGTATGCCACGGCAAACTGGCTGACACTGACGGCGGCGGTGCACAAATGCTGCGCAGCTAGCGCCATTCGACGGCCAACACCGCGGTTTCTGGTGTGTCCGCTGTGCCGTGCGTGTGATAATTGCTTGTACAGCCCTCTCGCAGTGTCCGGAGCAAGTATGGTGGGTCTGACACACCGGTGTCAATGTGTTCTTTTTTCCATTTCCAGGAGTGTATATACAAAGAATCCTGCACAACCCTAAAATATAAAATTAAAGTAATTAAAATAATAAACAAAAAGTGTTTCCAGGTCTAATTTTCTTTGATTAATTATCACTATAAACATGTTCATATTTTGCAGATTTGAATAAAGAAAACGCACTAATGATGGCACATAGGTGCTGAAACATGTTTGGGTCTATATGAAAAAGTGTTTTCATAACAGAAAGTCCATATTCTGTAACATTAGAATAACGTGTAAAACTCTTTCTTAACAGAACTTGAGCAAACTATCATTATCTCATGTTTATTAATGTGACTCTTTTTCCGCAGAAAGTGTAATACTATTATCTTATAAATTGAATTCTGTTTTCAGTAAAATTAGAAAACATCCAAAATTGCACAGGAGTTTGTTTTACTTAAATGGTGACCAGTTTCGGACCTTTGTTGTCCATTACAAAGCATTCACTTAAGTACTTACCATAACACCATAATGTGTGTGCGCTGGCCACATCGCTTGTATAAGTGGCTGAGTGTCTAGAGCATGCAGCACTGGACAGTCGTACGGAAATAGTATCTGTAATGAAAATCGTGTGGAGAGCTCTGAGTGAACCAGAGATATTGCTGCCACTTCTCCTACGGTTGAGAGGCGAATTCGAAGACGGATATTTGTTATATCGGGAAGAGTCAAAGACGTTATTTGTAGATCTAAAAGTACTTCGTTGTTGTTTTGATTTAGCGATATCGGCTACGAAGATGCTTGGTATACGAAACCATTTTATCTAGCTGCAAATCGTGAATTTAAGGATTTTGGTCAGCTAAGAGTCGACTTGCGCAATAGGGCTGCATGGTGCTGACCTGCTCTCCCGCACATTCACAGTTTACTGCGAGTCCATGAGTTAAACTCAAGAAGTAGCACTATCTATAAATTCCGTCAGCTGGATCTGCATAGATAGACGTCAGGTCAGCACTAGGAAAGACTGTAGGCGCCTGTACAATGAGTGCAGCTGCCAGCAAAAGTACGGAGTCATTCTGATGGATCGATAAAGAGAGCGGCTGATACTCGAACGCTGAGTCGACGTTTGCGGCCGTGATCTCAATCTAGTCTTCCAGTGCAGCACAGGGCAGTGACACTACGCAAACGAAATATCACTCTGAGATCGAGATCAATTACAGCTCCGACTTCCTGCGGAGGTCGAATATAAATAGCTACAACTGGAAAACTAGATGAACAGTGCAAATAAATTTTTATTACGATTTCGTCATCTGCTGTGACATACTTTCTCATCAGTAACTGGTAAGCAATTTCTAGGAAATGACAATGAATGCTGTGCTTTCCATTTGTTCTTCACGCCAAGTATCTAGTGAGTGACGCAGTGGTAAAATACTGGACACGCGTTCGGAACGAACGCGGTTAGTCCACATTCACCTATACACACTTACATTTACTGTTTTATCATTAAAAGGCTTCTGGGGTATGTCAATGATTTTGCTATCAAGATAACCACGGTAAATTGCTCCTCCCATCATTCTGCAGGTAAGTTAACGGTATATCCCTAATTACACGCATGACGAAGAGTCGCGAAACTCTAATTAGTGTACTCAGTTCGAAGCAAGACCGCCTCCGTATCCAAGGGATTAACGTACCTACCTTTCGTAGGGAAGGGCCCGGGTTCGATTCCCGGTACCTTACCGAGCGAGGTGCCGCAGTGCTTAGCACACTGGACTCGCATTCCGGAGGACGACGGTTCGAATCCGCGTCCAGCTAAGCAGATTTAGGTTTTCCGTGATTTCCCGAAATCGCTCCAGGCAAATGCCGGGCTGCTTCCTTTCGAAGGGCACGGCCAATTTCCTTCCGCATCCTTGACACAATCCGAAGGCCTTGAACGGGCTCCACACAGCCAAGATGAGGAGCTGGTTGAATAAAGATGCAGAGGGATCATTGAGATTCATCTGCTGACAATAACGGCTGGATGAATTAGCGACATGGTGTTCTCATGTCCCACAATCGTACATCATTTCTCGCACTGCCTTGTATAGGCCGCAATCGGCTGGTCGGAGCAGGTCTAAGGCATAACCTCTTCGTGACGCCTACGATACGTCACGTTACTGCGGAAAAAAATTTCGTTTTGACTTTTAGTTGTATTCTCATCATTTTCCCGGTGTTGTCATCGGTAAGTTATGACATCAGATCTGTCGTAATCGCCATATCCAACAAATTTAGTAAAACAGCTGCTCTACTTAGACGTACTAGTTGTCCTATTTGGGAAATGTTTAAGAATCCGTTAAGTCAACTCCTTGGGTTCATTTGTGGCTTACAACTATTATAGCTGTTACCCACAGCTGTGCTTATATGTGAGTAATTTCGTTTTGATGAGTGATCGTAAGTAAGGAAGCTATTGTACCTGCAATAATGTCAGCTTCCCTGACGTGTCTGCCTGTTTGGATGAGCATAACTCGTGATGTACGCCCTCCAGCAACTGTCCCAAAGCACGACGAAATGGCACGTGCAGCGTTGCTGCCGAGCGGTACTTGTGTAAGTTTGCTGTTAATGTTTTTATGTAAGTAGGCTGTTTATGTTTTCTTTATGTAAGTTTGCTGTTTATGTTTTTTTATTGGC
Source organism: Schistocerca cancellata (assembly GCF_023864275.1). NCBI lineage: Eukaryota > Metazoa > Arthropoda > Insecta > Orthoptera > Acrididae > Schistocerca > Schistocerca cancellata. The sequence continues at coordinate 932,590,474 of NC_064627.1, forward strand.
AACGTTACGTAGCACTCTCTATATGAAAAGTTTGAATTGTTGTCTGCCATTGTTGTCATGAACTGCTATAGCTGGATGCGAACAGCGCGTAGCGCTGGGCAGTTGGAGGTGAGCCGCCAGCAGTGGTGGACGTGGGGAGAGAGATGGCGGAGTTTTGATAATCTGTAAGACTGAATGTCAATTATGAATATTAAGGTAAATACATTGTTTGTTCTCTATTAATATCTTTCATTTGCTAACTATCCCTATCAGTAGTTAGTACCTTCAGTGGTTTGAATCTTTTATTTAGCTGGCAGTAGTGGCGCTCGCTGTTTTGCAGTAGCTTGAGTAGCGAAGATTTTTGTGAGGTAAGTGTTTTGTAAAAGGTATAGGTTAAAGTTAGTCAGGGCCATTGTTTTGTAGGGGTTATTGAAAGTCAGATTGCGTTGCGCTAAATAATATTGTGTGTCAGGTTAAGCACAGGCTTGTATAATTGTTCTAAGTGGACGTTTCACATGTAAAATTGTTCAAAGGGGACGTTTCACTTGCAGAGGGGTATAGGCATCTATACATTACACAACGTGCACATTATGAAGGGAATTTTGTAATTTTTGACACTTTTTATGTTCATTGATGTAAAGAAGATGTTCCATTCCTTACTTCACGCTCTTAGCGGTCAATTTTCACTCTCAGATGTAGCATATGCTCTTCCACGGGGTTCAAGTTATCTCCATACTAAATTCGACCGAAACCGGTTCAGCAGTTTAGTTGTAAAAACGTAACTTAGAGAGTTACTTTCGCATATAATAATATCAGTATTGATAAGTGGATTAAACACGACAATTTATAAACATTGTATTCTGTTACCTGTAGCTGTGCTCGCACACCCATAAAATAGAACGAAATGTCCGTATGGCTCTACTGGCTGGGATACCCAGTTTGGGATTTTTGGCTGCTTGGTGGAGGCCTTTTTGACGTCACTTTGGCGACTTGCGCGCTGATGAAGATGAAATGATGAGGACAAGACACACAACCACTCCCGAGTGCAGAAAATCCAGCCCGGCCGAGAATCAAACCCAGGACCTAGGATCGAGCATCAGCAACACTAACCGCAAAACCATGAGCTATCGACGCACATCAGTCATTTTGTTATGATGAATATGGTAACTGCACTAAAATAAAATGCTGATTGTCTACAATTATTAAACTGACGAAAAAAGAAAATAAGTAATTTTTTGTTCGGTGCAGCGCAAATTTTATAATGTTTGTATATTCAGTAACGTCGGCTCCCCTCACGTTGTAAAATGGGCATGTCATTTTGATTTTCGGAAGTTATCGATGTGCGCGTCAGAGAGAGAACTCGTTATGTTTCCGTTAAACAATCTTCCGTCTTGTTGGGGTACAGTCTTTGCCTCTGCCCAGTCTGATACGTTCTTCGTTGAAGATTGGTAGGTGATGGGCGTAATCAGAAGTGCTGTGTTCACTTGTGATTGTATCTGTTAGATGAAGAGAGATTTATTGTAACGTCAGCAAGGACGAATGTGATGTGTATAATGAAAGGGGAAAATAATATAAATTTTAAATGTCATTCTTTTAAGAGAAGTTTGAGGTAAGTCTGCAGCACTCTGCAGCTAGTTTGTCGGAAGATTGTCAGCTAGTTAACTTTGATCACTTGTTCAGAGCTGAGAGAAAGACCACCATACCTCCCTGAGATATACATCAACCTATCAACTGATTAAGCCATCTGGTTTTTGCAGAAATTCTCTTTTAACATTACGCCATTTTTAAATCATTGTTCACTTTGTTAAGCGTAGTGTTGTTCAGACCAGTGTTGTGTGAAGACCACTCGAAATTTTACTGTGTCTTTTTTAATACATACTTCGGTAGAAAATCATTGTCTTAGAACATTATTTCATAGCAAGAGCAACTCTCCCCATCCGACTGTTCGCAGAAGGTTTATCGTTATGCATTACCACATTGTATTATCTGCTACGCCACAGTTTGAAGACAGTTTGGAAATTTTATTTAGAAACAGAAATTTAGCTTAGCCGCTGCCGGCTTTCTGTTTGCTATTGTGCTTTCTAGAAATATGCAACAATTTTGTCAAGAACTGAGGTAAGTGGAAATTTTTATTAGGACCAGATAATTGTTCTACTTGAGTTGCGCATTTAATACAAAGACGAATTGTATTCGAACCAGTTATAGTTCAGTCCAAATTAGTTTCTATTTCGTCAAAGGTTAGCATACGAATGTAAGTTGGATAAGTATGTGGGTACATAGTTTTGATAATACAAAGACTTTATAGAGTGGGAGGCAAATTTGGCTAAATTCATACAGAAGCAGATGGTGGGGAATTTATGTGTCTGCCTTTTACACACGGCTTGCTCGCATTTCATAATCAAATGCAGCCTCACTAAAAGCTTTCCCTGTAATTCATGTAAAGGCACAACGTCTCTCTGTTTGCCATATATCATTTAAATGAGGCCAACGTTGTGAGTCTTCAAACGTCTCGGAAGCTTGAAAGACACTTGACACTCAACGGCTAAAATGTGTCGGCCTTGACATTGATACAAGCGTGGAAGTGTGAGTTAAACACATTGAAGATTGCATATGCGTTGTATTCGTTGCGTTGACTCATATTATGCTGGGTGAGACACTAACTATTGCCACCTAGAATAACTCCGAATGTATGACAGGAGCTGAAACGTTTGTGGGACAAATACTGCATAGCACAACGGGCGCCCTAATATGACGTTAGCTTTTTGTTGCTAGGCGAGGTCGCGTCAGAGATATGAGATATGGTCAACTTTTTTTTTTTGTTTTTCTTTGTTTTTTTTAATGAAATGCTATAGTTTGGTACTTATTTTCTGATAGCGGCTGAAACGTCCCCTTTGAACAATTATACATGACTGACCTTAAACTGACACACAATATTTTTAGCGCAACGCAATCTGACTTTCAAAAACCCCTACAAAAGAATGGCCCTGACTAACATTAACCTATACCTTTCACAAATCACTTACCTCACAAAAATCTTCGTTACTCGAACTACTGCAATACAGCGAGCACCACTACTGCCAGCTAAATAAAAGATTCAAACTACGGAAGGCACTAACTACTGATAGGCATAGTTAGCAAATGAAAGATTTTAATAAATTTTAATATATATAGCAGTTCATGACACCCATTTTTACAAATTTCAAAACTCCGCCATTTCTCTCCCCACATCCACCACTGCTGGCGGCTCACCTCCAACTACGCAACGCTATGCGCTGTTAACATCCAGCTGCCCAACACTACAATGGCAGACAACAATGCAAACTAGCCACAGACTGCACACAGCACAGCCAGTGATTTTCATACTGAGCGCTACGTGGCGTTACCAATATAAAAACCTAAACAGCCTACTTACACGGCTATCGAGACGAATGCAATGATGTGTAACAGTAAGGTCTTTGAAGGTAAACGAAGTTCACGAAGGTGGCATGAGTATCCATTTACAGAAGGTGTTCGAAGTGATGACCATTGGTATCAATGCAGTGCTGCAGTCTTCTTACCATGTACTAAGTGATATTCCTTATCACATCGGCACTTATCGAAGCACATGCTCTGACAATTCTCTCTCGTATATCGTGCAAATAGTAAATATTCACAAAATACGGCGTGTCCATTGACATGTAAATACCATTCGACGGTTTCGCAGTACAACACTAATATGGTTCAAATGGCTCTGAGCACTATAGGACTTAACTTCTGAGGTCATCAGTCCCGTAGAACTTAGAACTACTTAAACCTAACTAACCTAAGGACATCACACACATCCATGCCCGAGGCAGGATTCGAACCTGCGACCGTAGCGGTCGCGCGGTTCCAGACTGTAGCGCCTAGAACCGCTCGGCCGGTATAACACTAATAGTAACGGTAAGACTAGTATCGTCGAATCAAGCGAATGTGAATGATGTATTCCTTCGAAGAACAAGTTGACATGCTTCTTATTTACGGAGAATGCCAACGAAATTCAGTGAGAGATAGACTTACACGCTGAAAGATATCCTCAACGTACTCGCCCTAAATGACGTACATTTAAATATGTGTATGATAAATTGAGAACAACTGGATCTTTAACGCATCGGAAACATATCCGGCAAACGAAAGTTACTGACATGGAAACGGAAATTGCTGTTCTTGCCACTGTGGTTCGAGATCCTTGTGCTAGTTCGCGTCAAATCGCAAGGGAATCTGGTATAAGCCAGAGTAGTGTTGTTAGTGTTCTACATCGCCATAAATACCATCCTTACCATATCAGTGTCCATCAAGAATTAACTGGTACGGATTGTATGCGTCGCATTGAATTCTGCCGATGGACTCAACTTCAGATACAGAGGAGACACATTTATTAATTTGATTTTATTTACTGACGACGCTACATTCACGAACCATGGAAATGTTAATTTGCATAGTATGCATTATTGGGCAACTGAAAATCCATGTTGACTGCGGAAAATTGCACACCAAAAACTGTGGTCGGTGAATGGATGATGTAGGATTATGAAGGACAGAATTGTAGGCCCCTATTTCATCGAAGGAAATCTTAATGGTAGGAAGTACACCACATTCCTGCAACGAATATTAGGTCTGTTACTAAAAGAAATACCTTTAGGAACAAGGAAGAGAATGTGGTATTAACACGATGGGAGTCCTGCACATTTTTCGCTGATGGCTAGAAATGAGTTGCATAGACAGTTCCCAAATCGTTGGATTGGACGTGGAGCGGAGGAGATGTGTCGTGGACGGCCCGTTCGCCGGACTTGACGCCTCTGGATTTTTTCTTGTGGGAATTCGTGAAATACATTGTTTAGAAAACATTCCAACCACACCTGAAGATATGCGAGAGAGAATTGTCAGAGTATGTTCTTCGATAAGTGCCGATGTAACAAGGAATACCACTCAATCCATGGTAAGAAGATTGCAGCACTGCGCTGATACCAACGGTCATCACTTCGGACACCTTCCGTAAATGGACGTTCATGCCACCTTTGTGACGTCCGTTGATCTTCAAAGATCTTACTGTTACACATAGTTGGATTCGTCTCGATAGCCGCTATCAGTAAGTACCAAACTAAAGCATCCCATTTAAAGAAAGAAAGTTGACCTTCATATCTCTGACGCGACCCCACGTAGCAACAAAAAACCAACGTCATATTATGGCCCCCGTTGTGTCATAAAAATTGTTTTCCACAAACTTTCCAACTCCTATCATTTTCGAAGTTATTCTTGGTGGCAATAGTTAGTGACTCACGCTGTATAGAACATATCAAGGAATAAAAACATTTTCACAAATATGATGAGGTTCAAAACTCAAAGAGTGAACAGCTTTTTCAAAGAGTAATTATAGTTCCATATTTGGCCTTATATCCCCCAAATCAATAAATATGTTATGCTATTCGCTTTATAAAGTAGCCTATGTTCTTCCAAGCTATCTCCATACGAAATTTTATCAGAATCGGTTTTAATACAGGATACACAGCACAGAGAAGAGCATTAAAAAGTAACAGCTGCCATTCCACATTTGCTGAACACCTTGTGGACAAGAAACATAACCCAACAGACATCAATACTGATTTGAAAATTATCAAATGCAGCAACAGCCCCCCACAAAAACTAATAATTGAAGAAAATCACCAAATACTAGAAGCCATAGTGGAAGGAAAACAAGTGATAAATCAATGCACAGCTCTCTGCAATGGATCTCTGTTCTCTGCCCTCAAAGAATTAATAGATAAGACCAACCTACAGAGCTCTCCACCCACCCGCAACACACACACACACACACACACACACACACACACACACACAGCCACACACACACACACACACACACACACACACACACACACACGCATAAAAAAAGGAAAAATCCTCAGACCTCCTGTCACTTTCTCTCTCTCTCTCTCTCTCTCTCTCTCTCTCTCCCTCCCTTTTTGCAAGAGCGCACACACACACACACACACACACACACACACACACTCACACACACACACAAAAGTAATAATAATAATAATAATGGTAAATTCCTCAAACCTACTCACTCTCCATCTCTCTCTCTCCCTCTCTCTCTCTCTCTCTCTCTCTCTCTCCCTCTCCCCCTTCCTCTCTCTCTCTCTCTCTCTCTCTCTCTCTCTTTCTCTGTCTGTCTGTCTGTCTCTCTCTCTCTCTCTCTCTCTCTCACACACACACACACACCAAAATGCACAGACACCTTTGAAAGATTCAGAACAACCGCCAGGAACACCTTCAACTGTTCCACTGTCAGCCATCTTGTTTTTACAACTTCAACTGTTCCACTGTCCACCATGTTTGTTTTTACAGCAGATAAACAGTGAAACAATGACAGTGACAGCTCAGTACATAGTGTTTCACAGTGAAGAAGACGACGAAAAAAGAAAACGTAAGTGAAACATCATGTAAATACACACATACACACACACACAACCTTCCACAGGGAATTAATTAATTTCAGGCATAGCTATAACAACTTACAAGTCGTAATTTTGCTTAAATAGTTTGCCTACTTTAAGGTGTATGTCGTTGTAGAAGGCAAACTGTGAAACAAAACAGTCACCGTAGAAACATAATACATCTGGAAAACCACACCATGTACTGAAAGGTATGAATTCATAATTTTATGAGTTTCTTCAAATATTTGTAATTACAGTTTTAAAAACTAATATTTTCACGTGTAAAAACAGTAAAGAACATTCTTTATCTTTAACAGCCATAAAATAAAATCCCACTGAAGATGCTGCAACTGCAGTGAAACATGTCTGGGATAAAAAAACAAAGTTGTGTTTTGCTAGAGGCAGACCCCAACCAAAACATATGTTCTGTGATTTCTTGTTTATTACATTAACTTGTTACAATTTATTGTCAGTTTAACCGGTTGACCCTTTTAGTAATTCTTATTGTAATATTCTTGTTCTAATACGTAAGGTTTGGTTGGGGCTTGGGACCACGCTCACGTTGAGCTTCTTGTGTTGGTCTGAGCTTCTTCATGTTTTGTGATTATTATGCATGAAATATATTTTGCTCTCGGCTTTACGAGCTATTCGTAATGTCTGCAGCCGCTGCCCGGGGCGTCATCTATTACCTACCGCTTAATCGGGCGTAGCCTGTCCGCGTCGATTGCGTAGTGCGCGCGGGCGGCGCGTCGCTTCCCGTCTAACCGTAGCCTCTGAGACGTTGCGGCCTCCTGGTTTGCCACGGCATTCCTCATAAGTTGTGTCTGTCTCGTAGCAATCGGCAGTTAACTTAACCAGTAGTGCCCGTTATACTAAACCGTCTTATTCAGACTTGGCCTGTCTTACCTGCCAATTGCATGTTTCCTTATTTGAAGTTTGGTTTTAACGTAATAATTCTAATATTGGTGTAATACTCAATTGTTAGATGGTATTTTATTATTTTTCCACATCATCATCTTGATTACCCCCAAGGGTCTTGTCTGAATGATGAAATACTGACTGTTTGTTTTGAAACAGACTTGTGTAATTTTATGTTCTTGTAAGTTATTATCTTTAATGTCACGCACCCCCTTTGGCCAGCCAATTGCTGGAATTGTAATCTTTCGTATCATTGCTGTCATAGTTTACCCAGCGCTAAGCGCGTGTTTGAGTTTTGTTCGATTGTACTGCTTGCTTGTTAGCCCTTCCTAAATTGGTGCATTTTATTCGTTTAAATTAACTGATTAACTATCAACTGGCTCAGTTGGAATTTTGGAGTAATTGCCCGAATCATTTGTATCTTATTAGGGTTTTTGGTATCTGCGCAATAAAAAATTGGACTTTTGTGAAGTAACAAATGACTTGTGATAAATGGCCTGCACCTTGCCCACGACCGTTAGTTGTTTCCTTGTCCTCGGGCGTCCACTTACATTTCAGATGCTGATAACAACTCATGGTTATTACCAAAACACGTATAGGACAGTTAAATCGACCGTATTCCACTTTATGACGCGAGAGAAGAAAGAGGGAAGGAACATTACGATTTAATGTCCCATCGACAACGAAGTCATTAGAACGGAGCATAAGCTCGGATCCCTTTTTAGAGGATGGCGAAAGAAATCGGGCGAGCTCTTACGAAGGAACCATCCTAGCATTTGTCTGGAGTGATTTAGGGATATTACGGAATATCTAAATCTGGATAGTCGGCCGGCCGGTGTGGCGGTGCGGTTCTAGGCGCTTCAGTTTGGAACCGCGTGACAGCTACGGTCGCAGGTTCAAATCCTGCCTCGGGCATGGATGTGTGTGATATCCTTAGGTTAGTTAGGTTTAAAGTAGTTCTAAGTTCTAGAGGACTGATGACCACAGATGTTAAGTCCCTTAGTGCTCAGAGCCATTCTTTTGATAGTCGGACGCGGATTTGAACCGTCGTCCTCCCTAACGCGAGCCCAGTGTACTAACCAAGAAGGGACAGATACACAACACGACAAACAACGAGAGTAGAACGGAAGGGTCGTCCACGGTATGCGCAGTAGCTAGGGGACAGTGTACCGTGTGACGAATGAACAAATAGCGTCATTCTGCTGGGTCTGTGCGTGGGCTTCAGGGTATCTGCAAACCACTGATTTTTCGTGTTAAGTTCTTGTGCTGATTTTATTGCTAGTTTACAAATGGTGAACGTACTTGCTGCTGTACTGTTCGTTATGGGTTCCATAAAGTAAATACATCAAGTAGTACGATAGCAAGCGATAGTGATATACTTCCGAGCATTTTTCTTGGGAGTCAGAAATAGTGGCTCGACATGGGGCACACCCCAGCATTACCATTTTCCGGGGTGGACAACGACTGGAGTGTATGATGTGAGACAGTCACTCCCCACTCCGCTAAGTACTATCTCTATCTTTGCGCAGCCTCTTTCGTACCTGTACGCTACTACAGCAGCTAGATTCATGTTAAGCAGATCACTTTGCCATTTTTCTTTCCCGTCAGCACTTGACATAACAATTCTACGACTTCTGTGTTGTGAACAGCTGAACAATATGAGAGATAGAACTTCCTGGGAGATTAATACTGTGTGCCGGACCGAGACTCGAACTCGGGAACTTTTCATCATTGTGCACAAGTATAGCGCTGTAGCTCTCGCTCGTACATTTATAAGTCCCAGTCCGCCACCACGCGGGGGGAGGGTGAGTGTTTCGTAGCGGACTTTGAATAAGTGTCCGGCGGTAAGGTAATATCCAAACGCTGCTTGCAGTCTGTGTGCCATCGCTGTCGATATCGGTAGGACCTGAGCCACGCGGATCATCTTAGTCGCCACGTGAAGGTTGAGGTATTCCACACGCTGTAGGAGGTCCATCCGACGAAGTAGGTTCCGGCGAACTTCTGTGCGTATTGCCTGTAGTAATCGTGCATAGTTCATGGCAGCCGTGCGGCGCACATCCTGTGTAAATGTTATGCCCGAGAACCGGATCTTGTTGACTAGTGGGAGTGGGGCTAAAGCGTCCTCCTGTAGACCTCTCCCAATCGGCATCGCTGCCGACTTGGCCACATTCATGAGGCTGCCCGCTGCCAACCCATAGCGATTCATCCATTGCATCACCGAGCATACCTCGTCACCAGATCGGAAAAGTAACAGAAGGTCATCAGCATATATCCTGCAGTGAAATGTGTGATCCCTCAATGACATGCCCGAGAGCCTGTTTTTCAACCCTCCGACAAGTTGTTCGAGTGCGATCGCGTAAAGGGTCATGGAGAGTGGGCATCCTTGGCGAACTGACCGTCGGGTCGGAAAGGGACCCGCAATCCGTCCATTCACCAGTACACGAGATGCAGCTGCACGGAAAAGGCGCTGAAAGATGTCAAGAAAGGCAGGCGGGAAGCCCATGCGGGCCATAACGGACAGAAGGAACTTGTGGTGAACTCTGTCGAAGGCGTGGTCGAAATCAATGGAGATCAGAGCAGCTCGAAGGCGACAGGATGTGGCGATGGCTATTAAATCCCTGCATTCGCTGGATGCCGTTTGCATGTTGGTCACTCCACCCTGTGTCGTTTGCTCCATGGAGGGGAGTAGGGGCAGAACCTTCTTTATGCGGCTGGCGATTAGTCGGGCGAAGATTTTATAGTCCGAGTTGAGCATTGTAATTGGCCTGCAGTCCTCGACCGTCCGACCTCTGGAAGGCTTGTATATCGGTACAAGAAGACCTTCCACGAATGCAGGTGGCACGTGGGAACCGGGGATCATCAGTTCTTGGTACATGGTGATCCATCGGGGCAGCATTATCGACTGAACTACCCACAGTTTTGTTCCAGCAGTACCTCTTCTCCTGTGAAGTTTGGAAGGTAGGAGACGAGGCACTGCAAGAATTGAAGCTTTGAAGACTCGTCGTCAGTCGTGCTTGGGTAGCTCAGTCGGTAGAGCACTTGCACGTGAAAGGCAAAGGTCCTGAGTTCGAGTCTCGGTCCGGCACAGTTTTAATATGCCGGGAAGTTTCACATCAGCGCACACTCCGCTGTAGGGTAAAAGTTTCATTCTGAAATATGAGATATACTTGTCTGATTTAACTCGGGTCGTTGTCACAACCTTAGTGCAGGGGAGCTCGACCCAAAGACAGTCAACTAGCACCTTATTGATGCAACAAATTTTCTTCACCGGAATTTGGCCTATCAACGAAGCAGAGTTTCTGAATTAAAATTCGTGATCAAACCCATATGCCAAGTCTTGGTTATATTCTCCACTTTTTCCCAAGTTTCTCACACTATTGATGGTGATCTATCCATTGGCTGTACGAGTACCTGATACACTGGTCAGTCCTCTTAATTTCATTCACAGGCGTAGGTGATGTGAAGTCACTACACTCTCTTTTATAATTTGCGGGTTTCCTTATCCTGGTATGGGCCGACAAGTATAATATGCTTTCTGTTCTCTGTCTGACAAATGTTAAAATTTATGCACAACAAATTTTGTATGTCAGTCCACATTAGTGAGTCGGACTGCGTTTACTGGTGGACTCTTATTGCAAAAAATGTTTCTTATTCTCTGACGCGCAAACAAGCTGACATTGACATTCACGTGCCTACAAAAGGTGTCGTCTTCATCTGACGAACTATGCTGTCACCCTTTCAATAAAACTCGGTCCTCTGTTATCTTAGTAAGAGGTTGAGCTTCGATAGAATGTATCGATCCTTTCTTGACGTAAATTTGTAGGCAAATTACAATTAATTGAAACCCCCAGCTGCCGACAGGTGATGTCGATATACCTCGATGTGGACAGCTGAAAATGTGTTCCCCGACCAGGACTCGAACCCCAGATCTCCTGCTTACATGGCAGACGCTCTATCCATCTGAGCCAACGAGGACGATGAATAGCGCGACTGCAGGGACTTATCCTTTGCACGCTTCCCGTGAGACCTACATTCCCAACTGTCCAAATCTACATACGTAATGTACCTAATAGATATTTGCCCATCCACTCATTACTTGCGCACACTAAGGTGACGATTCCCGTAAGAGTTCGGGCAACCTGTGCGCATTCGCACAGACGAAGGTCAGTGTTTTCTCAGCCCCTAACAACCTCATTCCTGAATCTAATAAAAAACTGGCCTTAACCACTGATAAACCAAAGCATTATGACCGTTGTCCGTAGCGAGTTTGAATGCCACCTGGTGACACTCGGACTCACTTCGGACAACATTCATAATGCTTTGTTTGGCTCATCAGTGTCTCACGCCAATTTTATTTTAGCTGAAAGAATGGAGTGCGTGAAGCGCTAAAGAAAGTATATGAACGGAGCAAAGAGGAATCGAGAATAATTCTAGCGTCAATACGGGCCGAAAATGAGAAAATATGCCGACATAAGCAACTTGGACAAAGGGCAGATTGTCATGTCCAAGCTCAAGGCAACGAGCGTCTAAGAAAAGGTGAACCTGGTCGGCTGTTCGCTCACTACTGCGGTGAGCATCTATGAGACTTGGTTGAAGCACGCTGAAACCACGAGTAGGCGGCGAGGTCTTGGACGTCCACGCCCCATCAAAGAAGGTACAAGCATGAGGGTTTCATAACATGTCGTTCAGCGAACATTGTTGGACATGGGGCTTCTTGGCATACTACCCCTACGTGTTCCCTTGTTATCATGAGTACATCGCCCATTACGGTTGCAGTGGGCACGGGATCATCGATATTGAGCCATGGATCAATGAGAAAGTATCTTCTGGTAGGATGAACGACGATGGAAGATGATCACAATTGGATACGCCGTCATTCCGGTGAACAGCTGTTCGGAATATGCAGTCGGTGGATGCAGTATTACGCTACGTGCAACAGTTCACCTGGGCTTCTGTGGGACGGGTAGTAATCTAAGGCACCATGACAATTATGGATTACGTGATCATGGTTGTGGATCACATCCAACTCTTCATAGCTGATGCCTTCTCCAGTGGTGAAGACGCATTCCTGCAGGATAACTTGAGATCTACCTATCGTTTACTTTATTTGGCATTAATTCGACTCCCCATTAATAACGTAAATTCCCAGATCAACAGCAACCGGGGATATGCTTATCTTGGAGTCGCTTGTTCAGTGTTGCAGGACTACGGCTTCATAGGCTTGTGTGAACCGATCTTTTAGTTTCATAAGTGACAAAGACTTTGAATAATTTATATGAAACAATGGACGAGGAAGTAAAGGGAAAGGAGGAGGGGAAAATCGTGACTTCCAGCCGCGCGGGCATTGTGGTAATATAATGGCGAAAGTTGAAACATTGTGTCGTATCAGGATTCGAACCTGGATGCTTCGCTTCTCTAGCACAGTTGTATTAACCGCCCCAGCCAGCCTCACGCGCTTTCCCTCCACTAGGGGCATAGCCACGGTGGTGCAAGGTGGGGCACTTGCTCCACCCTAACTGGCAGCTAAAAATTTGAACGCAGTTTGTAAAAAAATATTTATTTAGCAAAATTCATAACAAGAAATTAGTTTGTGAATGTACAATATTCAAAATTACCGCGCAAAATGATGCAACTTCGATGATGCGTTGTCGACATGCCCTCTCCGCACGCAGATGGCTCCGCTTGTGATAAATCTTTTGCATTTCTTTTATGTTTTCGTCTTCTTTAAAGGCAAAGAGAAAAGATGAAGCGGTAGCCCATCATAGAGCATATGCCTACCGTCACGTAATTTTGATTTTCAGTTGTTAAAAAAAGAGAGGAGATTTTCTTTTACCAATAGGAGGAAGGAAGGATTCGCACTCAGCTAGTGAAGGAGTGAAAAGCATGCCATTTTAAGCGAGTAATTGTGGACCGCCGTTTTGGGGTCGCTATGAATAAGGGAGGAGTATGTATTTCATATGTGCACCGTTTAGAAAAATACAGTATTGTTTTATTAACAGAAAGGCCGTTTGAGTTGTTATTTCAAATAGTGCGATAGTTACAAGAAGTGGAGTCCCACCTGTGTACTTTCGAAAATTACGAAGATCCGATAAGCTCAATGGGAACACGGTCAAGACTTCGAAGGTGAACACGGCGACTAAACGTAGCATTATAAAGAAGGGTAAGCACAAATCTGCAACGGAGAAAGAAACTACTTCCCCCTGCAAAATAATATGAACTAATACGAACTTATTTCCAGGCGTAGCTCAGCTTATTGTGCTTGTCATTCATGCCGAAAAATTAATCTCATTAATTCAATACATTTTAAAAAGCCACGCATTTCAACATTTTATTATCATCTATTCCATTATTTTATTATATTATACGCTCCACGTGCAACTAGTAAGTTGTCAAAGTTTAAAGTGCATCGACTAATTAACCGGGATCGATTGCCATTGTTTATCAAGTTTCAGTTGTTTTATATGGTCTTAGCCACGCGGGGTAGCCGCGCGGTCTAGGGCGCCTTGTCACAGTCCGTACGGCTCCCCCCGTCGGAGTTTCGAGTCCTCCCTCGGGCATGGGTGTGTGTGTTGTACATAGCATAAGTTAGTTTAACTTAGATTAAGTGGTGTGTAAGCTTAGGGACCGATTACCTCTGCAGTTTGGTCCTATAAGACCTTACCAGAAATATGAACTTTATGTTCGTGTTTCCGAGTGAGTAGTGATATACCTACTCACTTCAAAGTAATTTGAAGTAAATTGCCATAAGTTGGCTGCATGAAATGGATACAAGAAACTATTTTAGCACAGCAAAAGGTATGTACATACTTACATTAATGTAATTCCTATAATTTTTTCATTAATTATGTGGCGTAACTTAAGTCTTTCGCTTTTGTTTGGTTTGGATTATTTGGAGAAGTTAGGTGGGTAAGTATTATACCTACTTATGAAGATTTGTAAGGAGGGCTGGGTAAATCAAACTTCTCTGAATTAAACGTCTATTTTTTGTCAGCAACAAAATTTTTTGTAAGCGAAGTATATCTGATCAGGTTAAAATTATAAACGCGAAATTTTATGAAGATGGCTGAATACTGAACGATTATGACGAAACTGTAGAGCTTACACATCAGAATGACACAGACGGTACCTCTTACTGTGAGAGGATATTCATTCCTACGGGAAAATCGAATAACGCGGGAGAAGTTGCGGGATGGAAACCTAGTAATACCTACATTCCATAATGATAAAAAACCTATTCTCTAACCCATTTTTACTTATGTGATTATTTTTTAAGTAGTTGTTTTCTAATACTTTGCTTTACTTCGAATGCTATGTTTCCAACACAAACCTGCTCTATTTTTATTATCTACTAACGACATTACAAGATTATTTAAAAATGTCACGTAATTATTTTTTATTGTTTTCGTATTGTATTTGATGATACCAGTTCTAAAATAAAATAGTAAAAGCATTACTTAGCCTGGCCTAGATTTCAATTAATTATACCTACCTAACATTTTTTAGCCAAGTGGAGTAAGAAAAGGAAACAACCAGATAAAAATAGTAGTGGTGAAAGTGATAGAAGCTGTGAAGAGGTGAAGTAAAAGAACGTAGCAGCAACTAGCGATAGCGCCGATAGTAGCACCAGCGTACCAGTTCCTGTTTTCACTGTATTTGTGTCAAGTGAACTTATGCTGCCATCTGGATTTGGTGCGCAAAATCAAATCTACAGTCTCCTTGACGGGGGTGAATGGCTATATCGTTCGTACAACATAATGTCATCTAAAAAACTTGAAATTTTAAAATTAGTTCGATGTCACCTCCGAATTATGACTTTGCCAAGGACACAGTACAGTTAGAAAGAAAATTCAAGTGCAGTGCTCCTTGATTTGCATATTCCCGTAAATTAAAGGGCAAGTTGTGCATTTATTGTGTGTTGTTTCCAGCAGCATTACCAAATATGCATGGTTCGTTCTTGGTGAGGCCTTTCAGTGCCTGTAAAGATTTGGATGAATTTGCAAAGGCTCACACATCATTTCAAAGCCACAAATCATCAGCTACAGCTGGGAAATGTGTTGCTGAAAATATGGCAGTCGATGTACAGTTAATTTCTTCCATCAAAAGCCAACAAGAAAGTCGTAGGATCAATAATTTCGACTGTGATGTTTTGTGGTACTCATTATCTATCTATAAGGAGCAAAGAATAACATGAAAGTTTTTTGAAGACATTATGAAACTTAAAATTGTATCTGGTAACCAAATTATGAAAGAACACACAGAAAACTGTGAAAAAATGCTACGTATACTTCGCCAAATATTCATAATGAAATAATCAGTTTATGCGGAGATACCATTAGAGAAGATATCATTGCTAGCGTAAAGAACGCACTTACCAATAGTATCTTGGCAGACGAGAGCTTTGACATATCAGGAAAAGAGCAACTTTCCATTGTTGTTAGATTTTTTGATGAGGAAAAGATAGCGGTTCGTGAAGAGTTTTTTTGTTTTTTTGTTTTTTTTTTTTTGTTTTGTGGAATTGACTGCCATGGATACGAAATCTATAGCCTCTGTCATCGACGATTCTGTAGTTAACACAGGTGTGGATCCTGCAAATTGCGTAGGACGAGGGTATGATGGATGTTCGACTGTGTCAGGAAGGGATGGTGGTGTTCAAAAACCTATACTGCGCTAACGACGGACTGAACGTAGTTGTGCATAACTTAAATCAAATGCCGGTAATACGAAATGTAGTTACCACAAGGAAAGAAATAATAAATTTCTTTCGAGAGTCGGCTCTTTGTCGAAAATGCGTGCCAGATATTCCAATGCACTGTAAAACCAGATTGTCCCTGAAACATAAAAGAATCAGTATTTTTAAAGAGAATTATGTCCAAGTGGTCAAGGCGCCTTTGAACTGTCAAAAGACAGCAACAGCGCAACCAGAAAATCTGCCTGTCAGTTGCATTGCGCCGCTACAAGTTCTGAATTTATTGTTAGTGTTTGCCTTATAGCACAGTAGTCTGCACTGCTGCAACCAACAGTAAATGCTCTGCAGTCTCCAAGTATGGACATTCTTCAGTGTGCGAACCGTGTCAGAAGAATACCTGACACTTTGAGGAAATACCGTGAAACAATCGATGTTCGAAGCGAGAGTCTAACAGCCGAAGCAGGGACAATCACTAATGATGTTGAGATTGATTTTAGAATTCCACGGATCACAAATCGACAGACATATCGTGCAACTCCTCCACCACAGACTGCTAGCGAGTTTTGGAAGAGATCGTTAATGACTTTCTCCTTAGATTCTTTAATTATGACTCTACAGCAACGTTTATCCGAGAATAATTTACCTGCGTACCCATTACTTACACTGCATCCTCATGTAATGCTTCAAATGTCGTAGCAAGACTTTTGGAGAAAATTTAACCTTCTAGTAGTTATTACAATTTAAGTGGTTTTCTTGGTGAGAATGAAATGTGGTACAATATGTGCGAACAAAAATCGGTAGCACAGAGCGAACTGAAAGATATGGGGCTTGTTGCGCTAGTTAAAGAAATACGACAGCTATAAAAGAGGTGTTTCACATTTCACTTACGTAGTTCTGCACAACACGTACCATCGAAAGACCGTCCAGCATGTTACGAAGAGTCAAGACTTGGTTACGTTCCACAATGAGGAAAAACCGTCTTGTTGGCCTCTGTATGACGAGTGTGCATAGGAAGAGGGTTCTAGAAGCATAAAATAAATTTGAAACTGAATTCTTAACCAGATATTGCCAGAACCGTACCAGGTTGCTGTCGAAGTAAATTTAGTTTATAAATCAAATGAATAAATATTTTTAATTACCTACTAATTATTGAGGGTTTTCTTATTTTTGCCCCAGCCCTTAGCAAATGGTAGGTACGCCCATGTCCTGCGCCACAAGTTCTCTACTTATCACCTGCTGCAATGCAGCGTCCCTCGACCGTCAGCCCCATATTTGCGGATTATTGATTCCCTTAGGAGTTCGAACGATGCTAGTGCATCCACACTATAACAAACGTCAAGGAGTCGTCGAGAGCTTATAGAAATGCATGTATATGAGTTACGTCTGTTCCGTCGGATACCTCCGACACAACAGACACCATTCAGTTGTACGGACTTCGAATAATAATGTCTTATTATTGTTCTGTATGTAAACAATATAAGATCATTGCACTGAGGGACTAGAGTATCTTGCTGCCTCAGTGAGTCAGTGTTGATATCATCGTCGTAGGCAAAAACAATGCAGAACCATCATGTAAACATGCGCACGTCTATCTGCTGAAGCGTATGCCAAGACTATCTCTGCAATTGCCCGTGCAAGTACTGCTGACAAAAAAGGAGCTCCATCGTCGTCGCTGGATTTTCAATCGGATTTTCTTCTTTCCCGATGAGGTGAGGCTGTTGATTTTATTCTAACAGCTAGTGATGTCATTCTCTTGGCTTCAGGCAAGCCCTACGTCCGAATTACAACGTGTTTTATGAAACAAATTAACAAATTATCGTTGCTGGTCGCATGCAAATTGTATTCATGATGGTTTGACTGAACCAGGTTGAAAGGGGGAAAACCAAAAATCACTAGAAAAATTTCAAAATAAAAGTCAAACGAAATACTATCTTGATGTACATCAAACGATTCTGATTGAGCAGAGGGTTACAAAATCGTAGTTAGATTTCGTCTTGGCAAAGTATTATTTATGAAGTATTTTGAATTCCTGCTTCGACCGAAAAAGCTTTCCTAAAAGAGTTGTCAGAATTAAGATGAGCAATGTTTTCATTTCAAGCCTCGCAAGATTAGTTCAAGGATGCTATCCTCCACAAAATCTATTACGTCATTGCGAATAAGAGATTACCCTGACATCCCATAACGTTAATGAAGCACGGGATGATTTATTAAACACAGACCGAATATGACAACCTGAAAATTACGAAAAAAGTGGACGGATAAGCCATTTAGTGTAAAAGCCGAAGGTATCTCTCATGGTGCATCGGAACTAACTTTTATTACTCAGAAATTAGGATATGATTGACAAATCGCTTTCCATGTAAACCAATCGATTTCGTATAGATAGGCTGGTCGAAATCTGTCTCGAATTTATCTAAGGTGCGGTGAGTTGGATAGAATCTCAGAGTCTCAGTGCCAGAATCGTACTACAGTGGTTTCAGGAACATGATAGCGAACTCACGTCGATGCCTTTGCCACCATATACGCAGGATGTGAATCCAATGGAGATATATGGGACGCTTTCGATCGGCAGCTCCGAGCCCACAATGCTCTGGTCTATCATTTACGGGAATTTAGTGACCTGTGCATTGACATCTGGCGCCACATACGTCGGAAACCTACAGTGGACTTGTCGAATTCACGCCACGCAGAACGAAGGTGACCGTAGATGCCATTAAGCAGGTGGTGGTAATAGTTTGGCTGATACGTGTACGTGTCTGTGGTCATCTGGGCCGCGTGATGGGAGGGGAGCTCTGGTGTGTTGGTCAGCGGGATCCTGGGAGGCGCCTGGCAGCAGCTGGGCAGAGCGACCACCTGCCACCTGCCAGCCGCCACCTGCTGACCGCTTCCGCCAGTCGCCAGCCATGGTCCGCCGGCTGAGCCGTTCACCAAACCCGGATGCGGCCGACCCGGCAATTACTGCTCCGCGCTCTGTACTGAGACTACAGCGCCGAGACTATTGCCTTTCGTAGCCACCCAGCAGCTGGGTTCTACATCTTCTTGCAGGCGTCGGCGTCTACTTCCACCCCATCGTCGTACTACGACTACATCCATGCGAGATTGAATACTGTAATCCCCAAATCATCGAAAAATAAGTGAAATATATACCTATTCAAAAAAGCAGATAAAAATTCACTTGACGCCTTCCTGAAAGACAACCTCCACTCAGTCCAAATTAATAATATAAGTGTAGACCAGATGTGGCTTAGATTCAAAGAAACAGTATCGGCAACAATTGAGAGGTTTATACCAAATAAACTAACAAACGACGGAGCTGATCCTCCTTGGCAAGGGCGTACCCAGGATCTGAATTAGGCGGGGGGGGGGGGGGGGGGGGGGGCAGGTCATACTAGCCTCAGGAAACAAGGACTCGAGACACATACAGCACTTCTTATTAAATAAAACAGTAAACCAGTGAAAAACTACTTTTAATAAACATTTTAAATACAAGAATGCACTTGTACAATCCGAGAAAACATGCAGAATTTATTATTAAATAAAACAGTAAACTAGTGAAAAACTGCTTTCAATAAACATTTTAAATATAAGAACAGTAGCATAGCGAGGTGCCCGTTTAGACTGCGGGCTGAGCAGAGCCATGCAGAACAGTGCTGCATGGTAGCTCCGAGTTTTGTTTCGTGGGATCGTTGGATGCGATTTATTGCGATGCACATCGAAAGTCCCATATGTACGTCAACATCCCGTGTTGTGGGATCAGAAAAACAAACACTGCCACGACAGAAGTCTGGTATGCCAAGCTTGGAATGAACTGTATAAGTACAAAAAATTAAAATAAATAACTACCAAAAATACTACAGACAAGAAACGCATAAACTTTGGTATGTAATCATATTTGAGTTACGTACAAATTTGATCACTTTAATAAAGAAATGATAACCTTGAAGCTCCACTGTTTGCTTCTGAAAGCATGCTTCAAAGCGCTGTTTTCGATTGTGTCCTGGTAAAAACTGGAGTAAAGGGAGATTTTGGGTCTACTTTTATCGATTAATATGTTGTGAAAGAAGGAGGTGCACTGAATAACAATGTCTTCGTGTTCTAAAGGAGTTTTTTTTCTTTGGGAGAATATGCAACTTGCTCGTCAAAAATCCGAACGTGCGTTCCACTAGCACTCCAGCCGCCGATAATTTCTTAGTAAATAATCTTTCTTCGTCACTTAGTAACAATCCAGAAAATGGACTCATTAAATTATGCAAGTGAGCAAGGGCTTCAGGCAGCCCTAATGGGGCTTTTACTGAAGTGCCCGATAGTTTTTTCAGTGATGGTCAGTTTTGTGGAACGTTCTAAAAATTATTTTGTAAATCCCTTGCACTAAATGTCTCGCCATCTACTGCTTGTCATAACCTGCACGTCAACTGCTATTAATCTACAGTTAGCTTCAGCTGTAACTAAAAAATTAATAGTTTAGGAGCAGAAAAGCATTTTACATTTAAATATGGTTAGCGAAATGATGTTGTTCGTTAGAAACTTCACATAATCATGATCCCTTAGTGCCTACAAGTGAATACGCTGTTCCTTGGCGACGTAACATGCCTGCGAATAGCAGAGCGGATTGCTTATCGCTAAATTTATTATTTCTATAACCTTCCCTGCCGACAGTAACGTGCCGAAGACGAAACAATTACTCCCGGATCTGCGCGAACGAGTTCGAATAACTTATAAGGGGGGGGGGGCAGTTGCCCGCCCCCCCCCTGCCCCTCGTTGGGTACGCCCATGCTCCTTGGTATTCAAAACGGGTTAGAACACTGTTGCAGAAACAACGAAACAAACACGCCAAATTTAAACAGACGCAAAATCCCCAAGATGGGCGATCCTTTACAGAAGCTCGAAACTTAGCGGGGAGTTCAGTGCGAGACGCCTATAACAGTTTCCACAACGAAACTTTGTCTCGAAACCTGGCAGAAAATTCAAAGAGATTCTGGTCATATGTGAAGTACGTTAGCGGCAAGAAACAATCAATGCCTTCTCTGCGCGATAACAATGGAGATACTATCGAAAACAGTGCTGCCAAAGCAGATTTACTAAACACAGCCTTCCGAAATGACTTCACAAGAGAAGACGAAGTAAATATTCCAGAATTTCTAATCGAGAACAGCTGTGAACATGAGTAACGTATAAGTAAATATCCTCGGAGTAGTGAAGCAACTTAAATCACTTAATAAAAGCAAGTCTTTGCATTATTAATACTGAGTAATGTCTGTTTAGTTTTGAGTTAGGTAGAGGCAACATGCTTACTTTCGTCAAAGGAAGTAAAGACTTATTAAGTAAGTGTTCTCTACGTTTTCGAAAACGATTCAGTGATTTAATTTTTCCTCTTTTTCATTTTTTCTCCTTATTTGCTCGCTTTTTCTTCGCTGTTTGGTTGAAATTAATTTTTTTCGCCCTTTGTCGCTCCTGAAGGTTTGCCACCCTAGACGACCGCCTGGTCTTGCCTAATGGTAGAAACGGTTCTGACATTACACCACTATTTAGAACTTTTTTCCTTTCCATTAGTGTTTGGAGCACGGCAAGTGACTTCTTAAATGTCTGTGTTCGGTCCAAATGGGAGTGACGGGTAGGTTGTAGTATATTCCTAGATGTCTCAGACACTGCTTAATTCTTGAAACGCGCTAACTAGGCTTTCAGCGGATAGCTTGAATCTAACTTAAAGAGCCTGTAAGTTCACGTTGCTCAGCATCTCCTTCTCGCTCGACTCTGGATCAAACAAACGTGTGACCATTAGCGTTGCCCCTTTTTGTGTTATGTTCAGTATTTACTGTCAGTTCTATGTGACAAGGGTCCCACACAGATGAGCAATATTATAGGATGGATTGCTCGAGAGTTTCGTGAGCTATCTCCCTCGTAGACTCATTCCACATCCCCGTTCCCTACCAGACAATGAAGTCTGCTGCCTGCTTTGTCTGCAATCGACGAGGAGAACACGGCAAGTGCCATAAGCTGATTTCCCAGCAACTTCGCTTATAGGAAGAGGAGTCGATACAAACGATGATGTCTCTCGGCTTATCCACAAACTCGACCGTTTCTGAGAAAACGAAGAATACAGTTTTTCACGGAACTTAGACGTCTTGTAGTGAGGAGTGTTCTCAGCCGAAATGGTGGCACAGTAACTGGCGTCGCGACCTCATTTTTTCGCCCTGTGTTCGAAACCCGACGACTTGTTTTCATTTATTTCATTTTATTATTTTTATTTATTCTCATTTATCTATACATGTCCGTAGATGCTTATTCCACACGAATGTTTCTCATCAAGTTAGGTGATACGTGATGTGTTATTCCTTTTGAGACATCGAAATTAAACTCATAACCAGTTTGTAGTTGCCATACACTTCTTTATTGCAAACACATTCTCTTAATGAAATTAACAGTAACAACGATTATAATAAAAGGCACCTGCCCTACGGAACTACCAGCAGGACTCGGAAACATTAATGCATTTAAGTTCGATAGACACAGATTTTTCAAAATTTACTCAACCAATTTTCACTAATTAAAACAATGTTCATAAAACCAGCATTAATCAAATTTAACTGACATAACTGAAACACACTAACCTTTTAAATATGCTTCATGACTTACATAGAAACTGGCTTTCACATAACTCATATCAAATTCTAAAACTACTTCCAAAAACTAAGACATCTTTTATGGACTGATCTTAAAATTCTAATAAATTAAAAGTATTATCAGATTAATACACTCAGGTAGGCTTGTCTTTTGTATTACTTATAGGTACGAGGTTCACATCCATTTCATCTCCTAAGTATAACAATAGCATATTAAATAGTCTTAAAATGGGACCGTTTCAATTTTATGTTGAAAATTAGTGATGGACGCGAGCAGACCGAAAGGTTCTAACAGATACAGGAGATTCACGGACCAGAAGGTGAATTAGAACTGTACTCAACTTTGAGCTACAATTAAGCTTCCGGAAAACCACAACGCTCCACCGGCAAGATGGAATTGCAGGACACTTACAAAGTAACCATAAACACAGATCCAGGTCCTTAAATTTTCCTCTTCTACCGTGATACCCCGATCGGAGTTTGCTCGCTTGGACCACTGCCAATTATCTGAAACATAAACACATCAACGGCAGACCACATTCTGGCGCATCAGATACACAAAACATATCTGCCCAACTTGTTATAAATAAACCTTTAATTATACACGGCACAAAATGAACCCAAGCAGAACTAACCTACGTGACCACTTGCCCAGTGACGGCTCTTAAAATTTGATTAGCCAATTATCTAGAAGAGACAAATAAAATAATAACATAGGAAAAGGAAATAGGGAAAATTATTTCGGCCCACTCTCGAACGCCAGGCACAGACTTACTTACGCACTACTTGGTATGACCTCTAGCTACGCATTAAGCACGGCTTCATGTCTATTTGTTGTGCGTAGCTAGAGCACTCCCTTAAATGCCGTCAACATATCAGGCGGTCAGACCAAATACAGTGCCAAGTAACTGAACAAAAAGTCAAGATAGTTTTCAGTGCACTCGGGTATTCAATTAACATGAACAGAACCCAGCAAGGAACAATTCGACGACTCCAGTTCATTCACTTTGAGTAGCATGTAACAGACGTGAAGGAAATCTGACCTTCAAGTCTCAAGGAAATCCCAATCAACGTCGGCTGCGGATCTGCATTCCAACGGCTAAACACGCCGCAGCAGCTGCCCACGCTGCTCCGTCGTACCGACTCGGCCTCCCGCCACGCTGCATACATCCACAGCGCCACACGTCACTGTCGCTCACTCAGCTAATAGCCGAACTTAAGCCCCCAGCAGAGCGCACGCGCCGCAGTTAAATAGCCATCCGCCAAAGATGCGAAGAAGACAAGCTGGCATCGAAAATCGACTCACAACGATCGGGATGACAATTGATGGAGACTGGCGCCAGCAGCGCACCAGCTCAGTACAGTGGCGTCATATTAAATGTAAAATTAGAACTGGGATTCACAGTAAGTGCCATACATTTATTATACAAGGTGTAACAAAAATGTACGGCACGAACTGCAGGACACATGACTCATACACTGACGAAGAAATTGTGTTACATTAACGTTGGTCTGGAAGCGCTTTGTTTCTGCGTTACAATCATTTTCTCCACCTCATTAATCTTAGGCAACACACAGGAACGGAACGTTGGAATCATGGGGAACATGCACTCTTGGTGTCGTATGGTTACGTTGTGCACCGCTGCAAGTACGCGGATAACTACGTAGAGTTAATGACAGACTTGCCTCGTGGAATAGCTATGTACAAAGGTGCAGAGATGGCAGATACCCATTTGATGTATGGATTAGCTGACGGCAATGGTGCTCGCGCTCAACGTTTGTACTGGGAGAATTTCCAGAACAAATGTGGCGCATAGGAAAACATTTGAAGCCATTGATCGTCGTCTTAGAGAACATGGGACATTCAAGCCCGATACTCGTAACCGGGGAAGACCTAGAAGGACGAGGACACGGCAACGGGACGAGGTAATTCTTCATACGGTAGACGGCGACTCCAGTGTCAGTATAGGACACTGAAACACTGAATGTTGATCACGTGACTGTCATGGAGAGAGTTACACGAGGACCAGCTCTAAATACACTATTTATAGCGTGTGTTGGCGCTATAAGGAGCTGATTTTCCTGCGCGTGTACTTTCCTGCGAATGGTTTATTCAACAAATTATCAAGCCTAATTTGAGTGCAACGGCGCTGTTTACAGGCGAGGCGTCGTTTCAGAGAGATAAGATTGTAAATTTTCACAATCGACATGTACTGACAGACGTCAATGCTCGCGCAACTGTTGAAGTAAGTCGTCAACAAAGGTTTCCTATTATGTTTGAGCCAGCATTGTTGCTGACTGTTTGGTAGGGCCTCACTTTCTTCCAACCAGACTCAACGGAAAAAGTTATCATAACTTCTTAGAGAAAGTTCTACCTGACCTGTTAGCAGATGTGCCTTTATCTGCGCAGCAAAACACGTACTTCATGCACGATGGAGGACCTTCTCATTTTCAGTGTCAATGGCCGTCAGCTTCTAAATAACAGATTCGGTGACAGATAGGTAGAGATGAACCAGTTACCTGCCCTCCACGCTCTCCATAAATAAACACGTTGGACTTTTATATGTGGCGACATTTTAAAGCTCCTGTGTGTGGAAACGCCGTACAAGATGTTCAGAGTCTCCGTGCCAGTATTGCAGAAGGCTGCGAAACCACACGCAGTACTCCAGTGATACATCAGCGCATCTGAGACTCACTACAACGGAGGGCAGATGCATGTATCAGTGCCAACGGAGGGCATATTGAACTCTCCTGTGAGAAAGAAATTGCATATGGAATGCTGATTCGTTCAGTATGTGTCTGTTTCCCAAGATTAATTAGTTGGAGAGAAAGAGCTGTAACATGTCAACAAAGCCTTTCCAGACCTATGTTCATGCAACATAATTTCTTCGTCTACTTGTGAGGAATGTTTCCTGCAATTTCTGTCGTACATTTTTGCTACCCCATGTGTATTAGACGCGTGCCTGATATTTCCAGGGGTTACAGTCTTTTTAAATGCTTGTATTCTTATATTTCATTCTTATACAAATTCTTGTATTAATTCTTACGTTTCATTCTTATGATTTTTCTTCAGGAATATTTTGTGCATTCTGTTGAATGATACTCGTCGTAGAAACGTTCGTAACACGGAAATTCCGAATACCGCGAGCATCGCGCGAAGGCAGGTTTCCCACAACGACATTTTGTCGTATGAAACTCACTCAGGAGAGAACTGTCGTTAACATTGCTGAATATTCCACATTTTGGCAGTAATTTCGCGATAAACCACATATAAAGGGTCACTTCACGGAAAACTGGCGTTTTCAACTAATTTTAAATCAGGGAATTTTGGTGAAAACAGTTTCAAATAATTTGGTCGTTCATTTACTGTTTTTATTTTATATTTTTATTCATCCAGGAAACATACAATTGGTTCACAAATAAGGACAACGTTGTTTCCGTACACGTTGGAAAACTTTAGTATAGTCATCTTCTACGCAGATTAGTAGACACATGAAAAACAAAAATAAAAATAATAATCTCGTTTCGTTGCCTGTCACCTGCAACCATAATGTATTGGCTTCAGCAAGAGGGTCCAGGTAGCCTCTTTCACTCCAGCTCAAGTGCGTAACCTACAAGAGGTGCCCCTGTTAAACCGAGCAAACCAGTGGAAGGTTGGGTAACCAATCCCAGCGGGAAGTTCGGTCGGCGAGCCAGTCGGTGCTGGGGGCTCCAAGGCTCACAACCTTGGCACGTTGTTGGTCGGTGCGGAACATCGCCGACCCATAAAAACAGTTTTTCAACTGACAAGAGCATGGAAGGAAGATCAGCAAATGCTACTACCCCAGGTGGTACCCAATCCACCGTCGTCTTGGACGACGAATGCTGGCCTTCGGAGTCGGGGGTTAGCCTGCACCAACATGCGTGGAGGTATCGGAGATTCCTGCAAAGATTAAGCACAAACGCCCAAATTACTTTGACACCTTTAATGCCAACTCAATTCTGAAAGCTGGTAAACTAAAACAACTTACAGATATCCTGCAGCAACATGAGATACTAATTGCAGCTATTCAACAAACAAGATTCACAGATGAACATACCTTTGAGTCAAAGGGCTACAGAATATTTAAAGGTAAAAGTGGCAAACGCGTTGTAAAAACTATTCCTCATCTTGGTAAGGTATTTATAGTCAGTAAGAAAATTCTAGATGCCATCACAGACTTTAGCTCACCAAATAGCCGAGTATCTAATACTTCTTCCCGAAGCACAAACAAAGTTTACAACATTGTGAATGTTCATGCACCTACCAACCAGGCAAACAAGAGAGACCAGATGAATTTTGGTAAGAACCAGAAGACCTATCCAAGATCCCAGACAAACATGTCATCATCCTGGTCGGAGATTTCAATGCGTAACTTGGCAAGGAGAGAAAATTCGAAGACATTGTTGGAAATTACCCAGCACATAAAAGAACGAACCGCAATATAGAGAGATTCGTGGAATTGTGTAAAGCTTTTAACCTAGTCATGAAATCAACAGCATTCAAACACTTACCAAAAAACAGAAAACTTGGTCATGCCAAATCCGAATCTTGGAGACTATCAAATTGATCACGTTGCCATCGCCCGAAAAGCACAACGAGAGATGCAGAATGTTAAAGTTCTGAGGAATGCCAATCTGGATTCAGATCACTATCTTTCAAAGAATAAAATTAAGCCGATTCCAAGAAATTCCAGAAAAACACGGGCAAAGAAGACAGACAGATTTGACACGGAAATGCTGACGTCCAATCGAGAACTCACTCGTAAACTTAAATCCTTAGATCCAGAGTGCTGGCAAGAATTGCAAGAAGCCCTGGTCAGAACAGCAAAGGAAACTGTTCCGCTTCTGAAACCCAAGAAGCATTCATGGTGGAACAGTGATTGTGAGGAGGCAGTGAAGCAAAGACAGCATGCGTGGCAGAGATGGAACGCCAAGAAAAATGAAGCTAGAAGAACTAACCTCCTGGATGCTAGAAAACACGCTGCAAACATCATACGGGGAGTGAAGCGTACATTTGAGAAAATGCATTTGGCACAAATTGAACATGACTTCCAGAAGACAAATACACGAGAGTTCTATAGAACATTTAAGGTCAATCTCACCAAGACCAATCCTCCAAAACCTACACTTCAAAGCTCCAAATGGGAAGCTAGCTCACAGTAATAAAGACAACTGCCAGATATTAGCGAATTACTTTAGAGCTCTCCTGAATTGTGAACCTCCATACTCAACATTTTCCTTTACCGACTATCTACACTCCTGGAAATTGAAATAAGAACACCGTGAATTCATTGTCCCAGGAAGGGGAAACTTTATTGACACATTCCTGGGGTCAGATACATCACATGATCACACTGACAGAACCACAGGCACATAGACACAGGCAACAGAGCATGCACAATGTCGGCACTAGTACAGTGTATATCCACCTTTCGCAGCAATGCAGGCTGCTATTCTCCCATGGAGACGATCGTAGAGATGCTGGATGTAGTCCTGTGGAACGGCTTGCCATGCCATTACCACCTGGCGCCTCAGTTGGACCAGCGTTCGTGCTGGACGTGCAGACCGCGTGAGACGACGCTTCATCCAGTCCCAAACATGCTCAATGGGGGACAGATCCGGAGATCTTGCTGGCCAGGGTAGTTGACTTACACCTTCTAGAGCACGTTGGGTGGCACGGGATACATGCGGACGTGCATTGTCCTGTTGGAACAGCAAGTTCCCTTTCCGGTCTAGGAATGGTAGAACGATGGGTTCGATGACGGTTTGGATGTACCGTGCACTATTCAGTGTCCCCTCGACGATCACCAGTGGTGTACGGCCAGTGTAGGAGATCGCTCCCCACACCATGACGCCGGGTGTTGGCCCTGTGTACCTCGGTCGTATGCAGTCCTGATTGTGGCGCTCACCTGCACGGCGCCAAACAAGCATACGACCATCATTGGCACCAAGGCAGAAGCGACTCTCATCGCTGAAGACGACACGTCTCCATTCGTCCCTCCATTCACGCCTGTCGCGACACCACTGGAGGCGGGCTGCACGATGTTGGGGCGTGAGCGGAAGACGGCCTAACGGTGTGCGGGACCGTAGCCCAGCTTCATGGAGACGGTTGCGAATGGTCCTCGCCGATACCCCAGGAGCAACAGTGTCCCTAATTTGCTGGGAAGTGGCGGTGCGGTCCCCTACGGCACTGCGTAGGATCCTACGGTCTTGGCGTGCATCCGTGCGTCGCTGCGGTCCGGTCCCAGGTCGTCGGGCACGTGCACCTTCCGCCGACCACTAGCGACAACATCGATGTACTGTGGAGACCTCACTCCCCACGTGTTGAGCAATTCGGCGGTACGTCCACCCGGCCTCCCGCATGCCCACTATACGCCCTCGCTCAAAGTCCGTCAACTGCACATACGGTTCACGTCCACGCTGTCGCGGCATGCTACCAGTGTTAAAGACTGCGATGGAGCTCCGTATGCCACGGCAAACTGGCTGACACTGACGGCGGCAGTGCACAAATGCTGCGCAGCTAGCGCCATTCGACGGCCAACACCGCGGTTCCTGGTGTGTCCGCTGTGCCGTGCGTGTGATCATTGCTTGTACAGCCCTCTCGCCGTGTCCGGAGCAAGTATGGTGGGTCTGACACACCGGTGTCAATGTGTTCTTTTTTCTATTTCCAGGAGTGTAGAAGTACACTCAAATTCTTCACCACCCATGAAAGAGGAATTAAAGCTAATTATTCACTCGCTTAAAGACAACAAGCACTAGGGGAAGATTCTATAATTGCTAAGCTTTGGAAGTATGCAGAGGATAAGGCAGTAGATAAACTAACAGAAATTATCGGCCAGATTTGGGAAACTGAAAGACTCCCACATGGCTGGAATTCTGATCTAATTCATCCTTTTCATAAGAAAGGCGACAGAACAGATGTAAATCACTATCATGGTATCTCATATCAACAATCTACAACATTCTGTCGAAAGCTCTGCAAACTAGGACGGAAGAACAGCTAGATCCACAGCTGGTAGAGTATCAATGAGATTTCAGAAAGGGGCGATCATGCGTCGAGCAGATAATGAACCTTAAATCCATCCTTTCAAATGGCGCTGAGCACTATGGGACTTAATATCTATGGTCATCAGTCCCCTAGAACTTAGAACTACTTAAACCTAACTAACCTAAGGACATCACACAACACCCAGCCATCACGAGGCAGAGAAAATCCCTGACCCCGCCGGGAATCGAACCCGGGAACCCGGGCGTGGGAAGCGAGAACGCTACCGCACGACCACGAGATGCGGGCAATCCATCCTTTCGTACCTGACGCTCAAGAACAAAAATTTCAAAAAGGCATACGACTCGATTGATGGTAAAACCCTGATCAGAATTCCAGAAGAACTTGGCCTACACAAGAAGACCAAAGCGATAATCCTGCAAACACTGACCAACACAACCTCGAAAATGAAATTTAGAGGAGAAACATCGGAAGATTTTGAAATAAAGACTGGAGTGAGGCAAGAAGATGGGTTCTCACCTCTGCTCTTCCACTGTGCCCTCGAGAAGGTGATTCGTGAGTGCGCAAAGAACTGGAAAACCTAGGAATTAAAAATGGTGTCAGGCTGGGTTACAAGAAACAAAATCTTGAAATCGATTGTCTCGCTTTTGCAGACGATCTTGCAGTTTTTTCTGATTCCATTGAAACAGCTGAGAAACAGATTAATGAACTTAACGTACAAACACAGAAGACTGGCCTCCAAATTTTATTTGAGAAAACCGACTTTATAACGAACACAAATTCACCACCAAGGGAGCTTGTAGTAGGTCAAAGCAAAATGAAGTGAGTTGGAAAGTTTAAGTATCGCGGAGAATGGATAACAGCCACCTTATCAGAGAAAGAAGTCTTCATATCACGCATGAACAAAATGGAAATGGCGTTCCATTTAACCAAAAATCAGTACCGTTCAACGCAAAGTTAATGCATTACTGCAGTGTTATCGGTCCGGAGGTCTTGTACGCTTCTGAATGTCTAGTAATGAACAAAAAAGGCCTAATCGAAAAACTGGAGGCCAAGGAAAGGAAGATTTTGAGAAAGACCTTAGGTCCCATCAAAGAGAATCTGGAATATAGAAGCGCGTCATAACCATGAACTGTATTCCCACATACAGAAGGTAACCGATACCACTTGGAAAAGGATTATGTTTTATGGACATATGACCCGAATGAGCCCTGGAAGACTCGCCAATTGTATGATCACCTACTTTCAGGGGAGAAAGATCTTAAAGAAATGGGGATCACTCATGATGACATCTTGGAGCGTGTCCCACTCAAGGAGAAACTTATGGCGTGTGAGGGTTTCCAAGGAAAGCCTAAACTAAAAATAGGAAAGGCTTGGACCCAGGAGAGGAAGGAGCAACACCAAGAACGAATGCGGAAGCACCAGGCAAACATCAGAACACGTAAAGCAAGACAGTTGAATGACATGGTCCAAAGATGGCCTATACGAAATGAATGAATGAATGAATGAATGAATGAACATAGAGACCCATCAAGTATGAGGTAAACAGTTTTGCAGCGCATAACATATTATGTGGTTTCCAATAATAGTCACTAATGTAAGAGTACCTTTTTCGTTGAGTAGCTTGTGAGCAATAATCTAAAACTGTGTTTTGTATTTTCACTGCTTTCACTGTTTCGAACACGGGTCTTAAAAGTGCGAAGCCGGGACGGTAGCCACTGTGCCACTTCTTTCTTTTGATTATTTACTCGCTAAGAGGCAAATTCAGTACTTCCAAAACTTTGACCGTCGTTTACTCAGAGTTGGTCGAGTATCTACAAGTAAACCGAGACACGAGTTCGCTTATTTTACTCCTCTTCCACTAAGTGTGTTCTTCTCGTAAGCCTAGGCAATCATTCCATTTCATGTCCCTATAAATCTTTGCACTGCGGTATTTGCACAAATTTACTTATTCAGATCCTGACTAAACGATACTGTAGACAATTCTATATTTTTAGTTTTGTGAAATAGACGATTTTACGTTTTGAATGTTGCCTGTTATAGCTGTCACCTTGCAGGTTACCATGATTTTATACATCTGCTACTCACGGGCAGTCTTTCTTGTGATATCTGTGCCCACTAGTCGATATCTGTGTGGCCACTCCTGGCTCAGCTGCGCTGGTTTGTCTTACCTACGGTCTTTGGGCCGAACGGTGACTCAGCCAATGAGCAGTGGAGGTGACTTAGTGTACAGCACAGCATGTGGTTTTTGAAGAGGATCGAAGGTTCCTATTCTATTCTGGCTCTCGTTCTGCTCGGCTCTCGCGAAGTGGCTACCCTGAAATATATTCAGTACAAAGCACTGTGATGTGTGAATGCACCCTGCGTTTGTATGTGTGAAATTATTATGAGAATTCCGAACAGCATTTTCTCTGTGGATGAACAGTGGAAAACAGAGTAATAGGTGACGCAAATGCGTGCTTGGCGAAACACGTTGAAGCAAGGTATTATTGCCTGTAGTAAGCTATTGAAACAAAATAGGACTTGAAATAGATTAGTGTAAGGCACTCGTCGTTCTCTCCATTCGGTGTATTTGATTCGTAAGCAAAGTGAGTAAACATGTTCTCGATTCACCTAACTTTCTTCGTGTTTTTCTTGGGTTTAATAACACTTCATAAAAAAAAGACTTTGTCTTTCCGTGGTATAGTTTACACGTAAAAGTATTGTGTTTCGTTTAAATCAATTGTATTGTATTGTATTAAACGTATTGTATTAATTGTTTCAACAATTATCAAATGATACGAAATCTTCCATGCAAGGTGTTCGGAAATTCCCGTTACAACCTTCTAGAACTTGTAGAGGGGAGTGAGTACATAACACTTTGAATAGGAACCCTCGTTCGGAAACGACGCTACAGAGCATCAAAGCACCTGTGACTGTACAGTAGAGACCCATTAATCCGAACTAATTGGTACCGGACCTTGTTCGGATTACCGATTGTTCGGATTAGCCGGAATTACGGTGACGAGTTTATAGAATGAAGTACACCAAGCAGATAAGTAAGTACACGATGGTAACAAATGGGAACCAGTGTGGGAACAATGGCTCATTCTCAGTCCCTGCCCTTGTTGTTGTGCATTATTGAGACCTTTGTAGTGTCTGAGGTCAGTGCACTGCCAGTTGGCTCGTAAAGCACTTCGTTATGTTAGTTATCAATCGCTGGCACGCGTAACAGTTGTATTCGTTCTGGTGTAGTGGTGCACGTATTCTCGTCATGAGTAAACTGAAACATATAAAGTTAACTCTCAAAGAAAAACTGAATACTTTGAAGGGACAGACAATGGTAAGAATGTATCTAAACTGGCAACGGAACTGGGTGTTGGTAAAGCAACCATTTGTGATTGGAAGAAGAACCGAGTGAAGCTTGAATAGTCCTGTGCAACATCTTCGGGAAAAAAAACTCGAAATTCGGCAGACTTTGAAACATTTCCAGTACTATAAATTGGATGAAGCTCTTTTCTTTTGCTTTACACAGGAAAGAGAAAGGGGAACTTTGAGTGGGGCACTGGTACATGAGAAGGCTGTTTACCTGAACAAGTTAATGAATGGTGATGAGTCTTTTAGTGCGAGTACGGTTTGGAAGGTCAGATTCAAAAAACATCATGGAATCCGTCAGCTGACAATTACTTGATAGAAGCTCTCTTCTGACCGTGATGCAGCGAAGGAATACTTGGGCGAGTTTGAAAAAATGGTAAGAGAGGGAAAGTATTCTCCCCAGCATCTTTATAACGCTGACGAGACTGGCCTTAATTTTAGGGCAATGCCAACAAAAAGTCTGGCATCAAAAGCAGAGGACCATGTTCCTGGTTTTAAAATATGCAAAGATCGTGTGACTTCATTATCGTGCAGCAACACTGCTGGTAACCACAAGCAATGCTGATCGGCATATCTGTAAGGCCCAGAGCTTTTAAAAACTGCAGCATGGCGTCCCTGCCCGTATGTTATCGGCCCAGGCAAAAGCATGGGTGGATGGTAAGCTGTTCAAAGAATGCTTACACGGCCAGTTTGTTCCCTCTGTTCGACGATTTTCTATGGAAAATCATTTGTCTCTCCGCGCAATCCTTTTGATTGATAACACGCCATCTCACCCCAGCACTGAGGAATTATGTGATGGAGAAATTGTGGCGAAGATTTGCCGCCGAATGTTACACCACTTCAGCAGCCGATGGACCAGTGCGTACTGCAAACATTAAAACTGATTTACAGAAAACAATTTTTAAGAAAGCTGAGCCAAGATGATAGCATTCCTTGAGTTGACAAACTAAAAAAGACCAATGTGAAGGATGTTGTTTATTGGACCGCTTAGGCATGGCAGAATATTTCAGAAAACACTTTGAGAAAATCGTGGAGAAAACTGTGGACATCTCTTGAATTTCAAGACAACCTAGTTGAAAATCGAGAGGAAATCTACTACAAATGTTCCAGACAATCCCTGGATGTGAAGAAGCTAGTGAAGGAGACGTAGATGAGTGGATGGCAGTGGATGGGGCATGTGTGGAGAACCATACTGACGCTGACTTAGTTGCTGCTGTGACTCAGGACCAGGAAGAAGTGGACAGCTGTGACGGAAGTGACAATGAACCTGAAGGCGACAAAGCAAAGCTAGTGCCACACAGTGACGCACCAGAAGCCCTTGACCTCGCGCTACGTTATTTGGAGCAACAACCCACTGCTACACCTGCTGATTTGATGTTCATGAGACGATGGCGCAACTATGCTTCATATAACAGACTGTCTTCATTAGGCCAAAAAACGATGACTGAGTTTTTGTCAACTAAAAAGTAGGGATAAAATGTCCGCTGTATTTTAGTATATTTAACAGCTTTTCTTTCATTGTTATGCATTGTTTAAGCCAAATGTTTTCTTGCCATTTTTTCTAATACATGTTTACTGTATTGCGTAAATTAAAATAGTGTGTATGTACAGCAGTTTACCGCACAGTTTTCCATACTTAGACTAACATTTTTCATGTTCGGATTAACCGAACGTTCGGACTGCCGAGGTTCGGATTAGCTGGACCCTGCTGTATATACAGGGTGATTCTGTGATGATGTTACAGACCTTCAAGGCTGCTGGAGAAGGATAAAAGTATCAATCTGAGGTACGGATCCCTGTACTGGAAATCAATGAGTCGATAGTTATAACCGAAAACCGTTCTAACACATTGCACAGTGGAATACATGTACCTGTACTGTTGTTGCAAAGATTGTAGGGTCGCTAACTTTCACAGGTCTATGTCTAGTAAACATGAGCTTTCAAATGTGGATGTTAAGAGTCATGAGCATTTGTTGAGTAGAGATGTATTTCACACTAGCAAAGATGAACAAGTGCTCATAGCTCTTCAGGCATGCATTTTGGAGCCCGTGTTTACTAGACGCTTTTTCTCGTTGTGTCCCATACTACCACCTCTGAAAGTTCCATACCCTACATTCTTAGCAACAGCAGTACTGGCACATGTATTCCACAGTACGAGGTATCAGCATCATTTTCGCTTGTAACTTCGGACTCGTTAGTTTCTGAACCAGGGACCTTTACTTCAAATTGACACATTTATCCATCTTTTTGAAAGTTTGTAGTATTATAACGGAATCAGCCTCTATATACATACATTTACAGGTGCTGGCGCCCTTAACTTTGACAATGTTGCGTCATTTGATGACGTTTCCAGACATGAGTTCCTATTCAAAATATTATGTACTTGCTCCCCTCTACAAGTCCTAGAAGTTTGTAACGGGAATTTCCGAACACTGTGTACATTTACCACTTTCCCATCATAAATTGAGAGTATATGTTTTTATAGCAGTTGTTGCTGAGGAGACATGTGGCCATATACTTGCACATTATTCAATAATCGGATCTTACTCTGATCTTTTGCCTTCTCTTCAATGAGAATTGATTTTCAAGGGTACATTAGCCTCTTCGGTAGCGTGAGTTTGTTTTCAGCATTTTCAGTAGGTTTCTTCCGGGTTCCAGAAGGTACGTTTTCGTCGAGATCTTTGGACCCGTAACTGGTATGCCATGTTTCATACAATGTTCTCTGAATATCCGATAGTATTAGGTTCTTTGTAGAAAAGTGTTCTGAATCACAGTGCGAGCCAAACATGCTCATTGGACATGTTTTTCCCATAAGGTGTGGCACATGAAATATATGCATGCCATTTCTTTTGAGAAGAAACTTATTCATTACAAAGACTTAAAAATCTAGATGCCCAATTTAACCTTTGTGAGAATTAAGTTTGTCATGTTAAACTGTACATGAAACGAAATCAGATTATGTTATTATGGTACTTTTATGGGTCAACGTTCATGAAGAAAAAATGGCATTACCATCAGAGAATTTTCCTGTGTGATTTCAGTGTCCACTAAGTTCAGTCCTAAAACAGAGGAGGCTTACAATTTATAAACATTTAAAACAAGTAGCCATTACTTTTAAATCTTTCCAAGATCTGGTTACTCTGTGTGTAACTGTAATCTACATGACATGACGACTCAGTATTGAAATAAAAATACTGATGCGCAAACTTGAGGGGGAAAGTAATTTTTGCATGATGTGTAACTACCAAGTAGCATAGCTCGATGAAATTTGGACTACTCATAAAAATAAGTGCTACAGTATTGTACAGCAGGTAACTGAAAGCAATATGCAATGAGACGAACAGAAATGATGCTTCTATTCAATGGCAATAATTACACTGAAGTCACCGTTATTCATTATGGTCCCCTGGACATTACAAAAGGTGGGATATGGTTTTTAATAGGGTATGTGATCACCATTGACTGCAATTCACACATGCACACGCGGCAACGTGCTCCAACCCCCCCCCCCCCCCCCCCCGATGTTACCCACAATATTGGTAAGGAGTTCTTGTGATTACAGCTTTCCATTCCTCCTATGTTCTGGTTGACATATGCAGGATAATTTTTGGTGCATAAGGACAGGCTACAGCACGTCTCCCCAACGCATTCCATATGTAATTGGTGGTATTTAAGTCAAGGGAATGGGGAGGCCAGTCAATTCGTCAACTATCTACTCTTTCTACGGGCTCCTGTACCTGCACTATTCAGTGTTGTCCTGCATTGTCATCTGTGCATTGGGGACATTAACTGCAACACCTTCACAAGCACCAGCGACCATTCAGCAGTTGAAAACTACACTACACTGGTGGAGTAATGGAAGGCTCTGCCACAAGAAGTTCTTACCAAACTTGTGGCCAGCATGGGAGCACGTTGCAGAATACATACGGCAGGTGTAGTGATCACACATCCTATTTAGGAATTATATCCCACATTTTGTAATGTCCAGGAAACTGTTATGAAAAATGCCAATTTAAATGTATTGTCTTTCGTGTGTCTCATTTAGTTTCTTTTTTCAGTTACTGCAGCAGTTCTTTCTATGTATGGCCCAAGTTTCATCGAATTACAATATCTGGCAGTGAAACATCATATGAAAGCTACTTTTGTCTTTAAGTATCGTGCCATGGTGAATGGCATGACTGTTTTTTCTTGCACCAATGACCTTGTTTTAGGATGTATGGCACTGGCGCTACTTGAGAGTGGCTGCTGCCTGAGAAGTGACTGCTGTGAGGAGAATTTGGAGGATGACAGTCATTAATGAGGAGTTGCTGGAGCAATACCAAGGAAAGGATTTCTGTGGGAAGCCTACCTGAAGATCTCACTGAGTTGGCATGTGCATCAAAAATGGATGGACATGGTCAGCACAGGTGGTGCAGGAATATGGAGTGTGTGTTGTTTCCTACAGTCGATGACACTGCAGGAAGGAGAGGAATGGCTTCAGCAGATTGCAAGTAGTGCAGAGTGTTTTTGAGTTAATGTGGGTATCCTTCTCTTGTGTTCAACTTGAATCACAAGGTTATCTGCAAAGATGGATCAAGTGAACTCAGTTGCATGTCGCTTTGGCCAGAAGTTGTGAGCATTGAGTTATGGCTTGTGACTATTTCACACGGAGCCATGCTAAGTGAATATTTTGTATTGGATGCAGGATGTGCTGAAATGAATATTGTGTTATGAATGAAGCCAGTTCTCATCAGTACAACCAGTGTGAATGATTGTGAAAAAGTTAAATGTAATTTTAAATCTTGTTGCAACTGTGTATCTTTTCCATACTCTGTAGTTTTATGTTGATTCAGTACATATCTTGTCTTTTCACCTATGGCTCTTTCATGTGTATAGTGAGTTGCTATTGTCTCTTATATGAATCAATTCTTTTAACTTGTGTACTGATCACTTACATGTAATGGATAGTTAATACTATATTGGTTGTTGTTGTCTTGGTGATTACAGGTGGTTAATAGTACCTATGCTAGAAGTAACTACTAGCGATTTTACTGTTTTATATTGTAAATAAGTGATTATTTTCTGGTGTTATTAATTACTATTGTCATAAATATTGAAGGCCAAAGGTACACATTGTAAAGTGTTATGTAATTATTTGGGTTGACCATGTGGGGCCAAAATGAATGTTTTGTATTAATTATTGCCATTATTTCAAGAAGATATTTTGTGCTGGTCAAGCAGTGTTCTAGTTTATTGGGCCTCAGGGAATCTTTTGTTTGTAATAGTATCCTCTATGTTGTTAATTTGATCTTTGTATGGTAAATGAAATGGTAATAAAAATACAAAGCAACAGCTACACAACCCCAGCTTGAAGGTCACCCATCTTGGATTCTTGGACATACATGATACTTTGGGCTGTCCTAAGATCAGCCAACTTACATCGCTATCGTGGATTTTATACTTATACTGATTGGTTACAGCTAACACTTATGGTCATGTAGTCATATAACATAACGACTTGGCTTTCGTTCATGTATTATGTTGTGTAAGAACTATTTGAAATGTGGCTGCATATGTGAAATAATAATTTGATTTATTTGCCACATCAAATTTTATAAATCATATGATGATTATCCACATGTGCTTGAAAATGGCATATATGTCAAAATCGGGTTATTGCACAATTAATGAAGAATATTAGAGCCATGTTTTCCTTTGCAAAATTTTTGGAGACTGTGAACTCAGCCGAAATAACCAATGAGGTACTGACTCATAGTGGAGAATAAGGATATTTACGGCATAATTTAATAAATCAAGGGATAAGTTCAGAGAATATATCCTGT
Organism: Schistocerca cancellata; assembly: GCF_023864275.1. Classification (NCBI taxonomy): domain Eukaryota; kingdom Metazoa; phylum Arthropoda; class Insecta; order Orthoptera; family Acrididae; genus Schistocerca; species Schistocerca cancellata. Next base: position 932,629,338 of record NC_064627.1, read on the forward strand.
GCTATCAAAGACTCGTCAGTTTGGCAGTGAAGAGAACTAAGGAGGGTAAAAATTATACAGGGAGACCAAGTAATGAATACAGTAATCAGTTTGAAATGAATGTAGGTAGTAGTAGTTATTCATAGATCAAGAGTACTGCACAGAATAGACTATCGTGGAGCGCTCCATCAGAAGAGTCTTTGTACTGAAGACCGCAACAACACTTTTCTCTGTATACGTAAAGAGCTTATGAAATAGGATCAGCAGCACTATGAGATTGTTAGCTGACGAAGCGGTGTCTATAAAATAAATAAAATAAAAATATTATTTAAATATTAATTATTCTATCTGTATGATGGTGATTGTGATTGTAATTGTAATAAATATTTGCTTATCTGGAACGTGGACGTTTAATTATTCGGTATCAGACGCTTGACAATGGCTTTCTCATAAAGGCAATGTTACTCGTAGTTGACCGTGAAATAAAACTGAAATAATCGGACTTCGTAAATAAATCGTTTCCAAAGACTGCTGCGGTAGGTGCGGACTCATAATCTAAATCTCAATATTTCAATAATTTGCCAGCCATGCCAATACGTCGTACAGAGGTGATTGTCTACTAAACATAAAAAAGTTACACAGTTAGTTAAATCAGATATATTCAATGAATAAGCCTACAGTTCATAATCCTACTTACTTTTATAAATATAAATTCTATACAGAATCGAGTGCCTAGTCTGGTTGCAACTCGCAGTATTTTTCTATAACATGAAATATGGCGGTGTGCCAGACAATAGAATAAAATACGTGCTTCTCGCACCACTTCTACCAGAGCTCTCTCATTTCTTAATCAAACATAAGAGTAACGTAATTGTGCTTTTGTTTTATCAGCGACACAGCGCTGCAGTCGTGTGCCATAGGCTTTATTTATTTGTCACTGATTATTTATTTAATTAATATTTCGCGTTTCCGAGGAAACTCACACTCGGCATGCAAATGTGCCTTTATATTGCCCCCTGAATTGCGAGGCAAAAGGACACACCTGCAGGCGAGCAATTCACCTAAAGGCACAAGAAAATCTAAGTTATCTACAACTATTTACATGACCTACATTATACACATTATACACATTATATACAAAATTTGAATGACGCGGGTGCGCCGTAAAAGTTCTTATGTTGGCAGATAGAGTGCGCACATGCGCAGAAGCGTCTGTGTGACTCCGGCACTGCCGTTATATCGTACAGTTAGATCACGCGGCACAGTATTGCAGTTCATATTGTTCGTGTGCGCGCGTTTCTCAGTCGTTGCACAAAGAAAATATTCAACCAAGATTACATATGAAGACTACATTCTATGACATGTAACTTAGTTTTAAATTTACAATATTTGTTATCACACAATACAACTTAGATTGTTGAATGTTCTTAGTTACATAGTGTTGTTTTGAAATACTTCAAAGAAAAATGTCCGTATGTTTCAGGTGCGTTGACCTATACACATTGTGTCGTTATTACAGTTCATATTCATCTGCTGCACAATAATTTTTTTTTACAGGTTAGTATCGTCGTGGTAAAGTTTTTTTGATCACAGTAACATCGTTGTATAACAACGTGATCAATACATAAGCGTGTCCATTTCCCATTTCCATTATAGTCGTTGTGATGCAGTTCGTTGTGACTAAAGGCATTGCTCATTACTGATCAGACGTGACCCGTCGAGTAATTGGTCCACATGCAGTTCGTTTTTTTTTTTTTTTTACATTCCGTGGAAGCTTGGTTGCAGAACCTCGGACGGCACATAGCTGGCGTCGATCCTTGGACAGTCCAGGTAAGAGTGTCCGTCACATTTCGAGAACATTTCATTCCCTGAAGTTCCAACCAAAATTCTTCCACCCGTCGTGTTGTTTTCTGGACAGGCACTTTGTGTCCATTTAATCCAGTTAACATCTTGAAGTCAGGTACTGTAGTAATGTCACTAGACGATGCACAAATTATGCCCTTCACATTTTCAGTTTTTTGCTGAATATAGCTCACCTAAATGTTCGTAGTTATTAATCAAAGAAATCATTCATCGCGTTTACATAGATACGCTGCATAATGAATGGCATTAACCGTTTCTTTCACATAGGTTTCTGCGTAGTTGCAGAGTTAGTAATGTTCGTTAATGTCCGTGAACAGAGGTTCACTATGCAATGTCTTTTTGGCACTCGTTTTGTTCAAATTTTTTACATAGTAACAGTTACATGATACATCAGTTAAAAAAATAAGTAATTATACATACACACGTCACATATTTTCTTAGCATAAACATAATACAGTTGCACATAAACATGTTTGCATCATCATTACATAGCTATAGGTTATTACATTGTGTCACGTGATGTCATCTGAAATTAAGATAGGTTAGACACAACATTCATTACATCAGTAGGCAAGACCAGGCGTTTTCACTACTCAATAAATATTCAAAATAGTAAGAGAGAGAAAATGTTCGATTCCTCGCGTTTTTTGCGTGTGTGTAGAGTGTCTGTGTGGCCTTGACTACTGTTAGATGCTTTTCGTGTTGAGAGATGTGCGTCTAATCTATTTCTCAAAGCAAAAGATCGCTTCACAGATGACGTCTGTCGGTTCGTCAGGTGTCATACCAAGTCAGTGGTACCTACAATAACAAATGTTCCGTGAAAAATTAATATATCATTCACTGCTACGTAATCATAAATTTTATTTTAATATTCCGTCTTCCAGGTGGTGGCGCGCGCTGAAAGAAGAGTTCTTCTGCCTTCAACTGCGACTCTGGAACCGCTGAAATGAAAATTTCTACACCACTTATTATCTGTGTTGTAACAACAGAGTTTTTCGAGTTGCTTAGCAATATTTCGATGGGTATGACTTTGACATTATTCAGCATGAAATGCTCTAAGATCTCGGTGTGCGTATAGCCCAATAATTTTGTTAGTTCTACGATGTTGTAACATATACGCACCAGGATGCGGTATGTTAACAATTATATAAGGTCCTTCATATAGCAGACGCCACTTAGCGTTGCGTCGTTTGAGTGCTATGAGGTCAGATTTAATTGCGTCATTTTGTGTCTGTAAGGTTGCCATGTTTTCGGCGTTTTGTTTCATTAGCATTTGTAACATGTCGGCAATGTTTACTGTTTGCATGGTCTGTGCCCCCGTCGCGTCATTAGACGTGACGTCATGCATCAACATGGGCTCTGACTGAGACTTTGAAATTTTTGTAGTGGACGGCCTATTGCCAAAATTTCCGTCAACACTTGCGTCAATGTTTGATAAATCGTCACTACCGGTTGCTGTCGTAAAGTCATTTTCTAACATTTGTCTCTCGTCCGAGTCGGATTGCGTCTGAATAGTACGTCTTTGCTGTTCCATTTTTGCGTATTGATTTCTAGTTATTACCATGCCACACGTGATATATGTTTCAAGAAAATATTTGACACTGATTTTAAAATAAAATGCAGTTGAGCATGAATCGCTCGTAGCAACAATGGCTGTCTGTTAATTTAAAAATATAAACTGAATTTGAGATTATTGGTAATGGCTGCTGTCCATGTTACTACGTATCGTACAGAAGTCGGCCATATTGTACACTCGTGTATTGGTATTGTTGCATACGTTATTGTTTAAGGAAAAGTACTGAGAATGAAATTTATCACTGAAAACTGTTATGCACGAAAGAAACACTACAGAATCTACTGAAAAGCTAATACACTGAATTATACGTCTGGTCAAGCCTGCTAATGCAAAGATACTGCGTCTTACCTTATTTTGCTGGAAGTTTCATTGCGTCTTCCCGCAAAATTTTAGAATTGGAAAATATCTTCAAATTTTTTTGTTATCTCTCATACATTCACGTCCAGGTCCAGAAAGTTGATTTTTCACATGAAACAAAGAGAACAATGTAACAAATGACAAAATAACAAGTCCGACACGCAGTCGCCAATATAAAATAAATAAAATAAAAATATTATTTAAATATTAATTATTCTATCTGTATGATGGTGATTGTGATTGTAATTGTAATAAATATTTGCTTATCTGGAACGTGGACGTTTAATTATTCGGTATCAGACGCTTGACAATGGCTTTCTCATAAAGGCAATGTTACTCGTAGTTGACCGTGAAATAAAACTGAAATAATCGGACTTCGTAAATAAATCGTTTCCAAAGACTGCTGCGGTAGGTGCGGACTCATAATCTAAATCTCAATATTTCAATAATTTGCCAGCCATGCCAATACGTCGTACAGAGGTGATTGTCTACTAAACATAAAAAAGTTACACAGTTAGTTAAATCAGATATATTCAATGAATAAGCCTACGGTTCATAATCCTACTTACTTTTATAAATATAAATTCTTTACAGAATCGAGTGCCTAGTCTGGTTGCAACTCGCAGTATTCTTCTATAACATGAAATATGGCGGTGTGCCAGACAATAGAATAAAATACGTGCTTCTCGCACCACTTCTACCAGAGCTCTCTCATTTCTTAATCAAACATAAGAGTAACGTAATTGTGCTTTTGTTTTATCAGCGACACAGCGCTGCAGTCGTGTGCCATAGGCTTTATTTATTTGTCACTGATTATTTATTTAATTAATATTTCGCGTTTCCGAGGAAACTCACGCTCGGCATGCAAATGTGCCTTTATATGTCTATGCGAAAGTATCACCGTTGTGCTGTTGTAAGTAGATGCAGAAGGACTTTCATAAAATTTTCTTGTTCATTAATGAAAGAGAGTTCTCGTTATTTGGTGATAAAAATGTAGACTGCTCAGAACAAGGGGATATAAATAGCTAATATCCGATTACAAAATTAGTGGTGAACAGCTGGATCATGTCACAGCAGTTAGATGTTTAGGGTTAAGACTAGGGCGAGAAGTAAATAGCATTAACAAGCAAAAACTGTAAATGGGAAGGCTAATCATACACTGGAATTTATTGGAAAGTTCTCTGAAAGTGCAGTGTATTTTTAAATGTATTCGCATAGAAGACTATAGTGGGACCAGTTATAAAATGTTTCTCCAGTGTTAGGGATACATGTCAAATAAGCATGACAGAAGCCATCCACCAATATCAGAGATGCAATGATCGCAACACTATTTCTCAGTGTGGCGACAAAGTTCCTTCAGGTGGGCTATATCCAACTGACAGCTGAATCCACTCACTGACGATTAACAAGGAAAGCTACCAGACTGCGGGGTTTTTACTGGTACGTTTCACCTACTGTTACAATAGACGCAGATGTTAATCTATGGGATGAGGATCGGGAGATTTAACGGGCCAGACGAAGTCCAAGGCGACTCCTAAGAGGTCGTCATACCGGAAATGTATCTGTGCAACCAAGTGAAAACAGCTGCTGTCATCTTGGAAGTGTTGTGTGGTGCTTGGTACACAATGATAAGGAGAGGTAGGCTACAGCCAATTAAGGCTAGAAGCGCTGCTGCCTGGCATTAGTTTGATGTCTCCTGGTTGTGCCTAATTTTTCTATTGTGGTGTGATTATGTCCGCAATAGTAAGAACTGCTTCCATACATTTGTACATTTGCAAGTCAGTGTTTTCTGGGATCCTGTTACCTCCACTTACAAGCTGGTTAAGCAGCAGTCATACTTCATATGTTCAATAGGAGATACACATTCATGCAAATCATCACTACCACAGTGAGTGATGAGTATACGATAGATTGAAGTTCACATTTTCACATAAATGTACTTTTTAACATGATTATGTTTTTCCATAGGCTAACGGATATTACTATTCTTTGACGTTCTTTTTTCTGTCATCAGTCTTTGAACCTCAGAAATAAATTTACACTCTACAGTATTTTCGGTTTCTGATATTAAATCTGTTTCCGGTACCTGATCTCGAATGCACCTCCTGGCCTTTCGTGAAAAGTATTCTTCATGACTGATTTATCCAAGCCAGAGCTGTAAAACTACCGTAGGCTACAGTAGATTATTGTCAGCGTAGACTATATTAATTTTTCTAATAGCTTTGGCCTGTTAAGGTCGTACCAGCGTTACCTGTACGTTAGGTGTGTTGCATACGTTTTGAGCGTTATCACATAACGATCGCGTTCTTTACGTATGCTATCAGTGTCACACTAGAGCCCACTAGGAAGCGTCTATAAACTGTAGGAGGACATATTAAGGGCTGTGTAACCTACGGAACATTTTTGTTCTACGGCGTTAAACCCGTCAGGCTTAATAAAAGTTTTTTTCGAAGTTGTTAATTCGTAACGTGAAAAAAGAGGGATGGTGTAGTAAAAATAAGAAAACAATTGCTTTTTATCATATTTCCCTAGAAAATGCAATTTCCTGTACGAAGAGGGGTGAAATAGAAAAACGCAAATATCTCAGACCTCGCTTAAATACTTCGTCGAACTCATGTAAAACGTATTTCTGTTATTCATAAACAACTTTCGCATTTATCGGTAATAACAGGAAACCCTTGACTTTGATCATGAAAAACATCCTCGTGAGTAAAAAATGAAAACAGTAATTATATATATTGTTTACATTTCTGAATGTAAACTGTACTTGCATCAAAAGTAATTGCTTTGGTTACATAAAAGTGCAGAAGTTACGCGATCAACAAATTTTTATTACATGTAAAATGCAATGTATATTCTGTAAGGACAAAAAATACGCAATGGACTAACAATGAATTATGTGTGGTTCTAATTATGTGCAAAAAAACAAAAGAGAGAGAGAGAGAGAGAGAGAGAAATCATGAGCTCCCAGTGTCTCTCTCAAACATTCATATATGTTTCTTTCCCTAAAAATGGTGACAATAGAATGGATAATCCTACGATTCACTGCGCTATTTAAAACCACAGAACCCTAGTGTTGATAAAGTACAATAGTCTATAGAAATGTTCCACGCTGTACAGTCCGTGCATAATTTCCTCCGCAGTTCATGCTGTACCTTCCAGCCGTCAGTTTCTTCTCTCCTACATCATTCCTAGGGATTGTAGATGTGCGAGCTTCTGCATGTTCCAGGATAATAACGCTTCTTTTGGTTAGCTTTTCCGCGTACTGCTTTAGCTTATCCGATACATCTTCACCTTGTGCTTTATCTGCATATTTAACCTTTTAACGCTCTCCTGTGCCAACACATTTCAAGTTATTGGTTTTCTCACTGTCTATGTTGCTCTGTCATCTTATGGCGTAAGTGACTTTATGCCATGAACGAGATTTCAGAGCGCAGAGTTGCAGGGTTGAGCAGGTTGTTGCAAAACTGAAAACGTAAGGAAGGCAAAGATGTATACGCCACGAGAAAAAATCTGCCCTCTTACAAACCTTAGAAAGGAGAAGAAAAAGAAAAGAAAAACAAAAACACACACACAGTATACTTGTATGAACGTAACGTAGTGACTTACGCAGCAAGCCGACGTAGAACTGGCGATGCAAATGGTTGCAATTAAAAATGAATATAAGTATATTTGCAATGAATAGTAAGTTGTTTATATGCCTATACCAAGGCGAAAAAGGATAAACAAAATATGTATAATATCCTTCATTACGATGAACGGATATGGAAATGTCTTTTGCGTGATTTATGGCCTAACAGTATATCTGCAAGCGTAAGTACAAGTGATTGTGAATTGCCTTGACGACTGCCCTTGGTTTCGTAAGTGGTCTGTTTCGCAGGCGATCAGGACTTCCCCGTGATTCGCAAAGTTGCAGCAGTCTGGCTCTTGCCTTTAGATGTCTATCTCTTCATTCTTCTTGCAAGTTATTCTTTACTGTCTCTTGCCCAATGTACTTGAGCGTCTGAGCTATAACAGCTCGTTAGTGGTGTAATTAATTTAAACTTTCTGTTATTCGTGGTATCATATCTCGGTTCCACCTCATTTGGACGTATTTGTTAGCAATTTCATTGCCGTAAGAGGCAGTGGTCTACGTTCTTCTTCTTCGACACTGCAGCTCTTGGTACATGTTGGCCGCGTCAACGATATGCTTCCATGTATCTCAGTTTTCTGTTTTACCCTTCCATCCTCGAATATCCGTCCTGGTAAGGTCAGCCAACACTTTGTCCAGCCACGTAGCTCTTGGTTGGCCCTTTCTTCTGATGGAATACAGTCTACCTTTCATTATTCGCTTTGGAGACCTGTCCCTTCCACATGTCCTAACCAGTGTACTTTTTGTCATTTTATACATTTCCTACTACTTTCCCTGGTATAAGCTGCTGTATTTCATGATTGTACCCTACTCTCCAGCCCTTGCCTCTCCCACAGGTCCAGAAAGTTTTTGGAGTATTTTTTTCTGAAATGCCCTTTGGTTGTTCATATCCGTTTCTGTCATCATCCTCAGTCCCGACTCATGTGTAATAACTGGTCGTACTAGGGAACACTATGCTTCTACGTTGATTGTTCTTGTAATTAGAGAAATCTTTAAAAAACATGCAGGTTTGCACAACAGACGTTATTTCCTGCTTGTATCCTTCCCCTAATACATTGTACACTCCTGGAAATTGAAATAAGAACACCGTGAATTCATTGTCCCAGGAAGGGGAAACTTTATTGACACATTCCTGGGGTCAGATACATCACATGATCACACTGACAGAACCACAGGCACATAGACACAGGCAACAGAGCATGCACAATGTCGGCACTAGTACAGTGTATATCCACCTTTCGCAGCAATGCAGGCTGCTATTCTCCCATGGAGACGATCGTAGAGATGCTGGATGTAGTCCTGTGGAACGGCTTGCCATGCCATTTCCACCTGGCGCCTCAGTTGGACCAGCGTTCGTGCTGGACGTGCAGACCGCGTGAGACGACGCTTCATTCAGTCCCAAACATGCTCAATGGGGGACAGATCCGGAGATCTTGCTGGCCAGGGTAGTTGACTTACACCTTCTAGAGCACGTTGGGTGGCACGGGATACATGCGGCCGTGCATTGTCCTGTTGGAACAGCAAGTTCCCTTGCCGGTCTAGGAATGGTAGAACGATGGGTTCGATGACGGTTTGGATGTACCGTGCACTATTCAGTGTCCCCTCGACGATCACCAGTGGTGTACGGCCAGTGTAGGAGATCGCTCCCCACACCATGATGCCGGGTGTTGGCCCTGTGTGCCTCGGTCGTATGCAGTCCTAATTGTGGCGCTTACCTGCACGGCGCCAAACACGCATACGACCATCATTGGCACCAAGGCAGAAGCGACTCTCATCGCTGAAGACGACACGTCTCCATTCGTCCCTCCATTCACGCCTGTCGCGACACCACTGGAGGCGGGCTGCACGATGTTGGGGCGTGAGCGGAAGACGGCCTAACGGTGTGCGGGACCGTAGCCCAGCTTCATGGAGACGGTTGCGAATGGTCCTCGCCGATACCCCAGGAGCAACAGTGTCCCTAATTTGCTGGGAAGTGGCGGTGCGGTCCCCTACGGCACTGCGTAGGATCCTACGGTCTTGGCGTGCATCCGTGCGTCGCTGCGGTCCGGTCCCAGGTCGACGGGCACGTGCACCTTCCGCCGACCACTGGCGACAACATCGATGTACTGTGGAGACCTCACGCCCCACGTGTTGAGCGATTCGGCGGTACGTCCACCAGGCCTCCCGCATGCCCACTATACGCCCTCGCTCAAAGTCCGTCAACTGCACATACGGTTCACGTCCACGCTGTCGCGGCATGCTACCAGTGTTAAAGACTGCGATGGAGCTCCGTATGCCACGGCAAACTGGCTGACACTGACGGCGGTGGTGCACAAATGCTGCGCAGCTAGCGCCATTCGACGGCCAACACCGCGGTTCCTGGTGTGTCCGCTGTGCCGTGCGTGTGATCATTGCTTGTACAGCCCTCTCGCAGTGTCCGGAGCAAGAATGGTGGGTCTGACACACCGGTGTCAATGTGTTCTTTTTTCCATTTCCAGGAGTGTATTATAGCATTATCGTTGGTGAAAAAGACACGTTAACAGTGGAAGAAACTGACAGCTTTAAAACATTTATTAGAAGCTTTCAGGTCAGAGCATTCCACATCCTGTGCTACAGAACATTACTTTTGACAATACATGTAAATGACCTAGTATATAACATTTGATGTTCCAGGAGGTTTCCTCAGATGCTGCTGTGGCATCGCTAGAAAGTTATAGCGAAATGCAGGAAGACCTGCAGCGGATCGACACTTGGTGCAGGGAGTGGCAATTGCCGCTCAACGTAAACCTACGTAACGTATTGCAAACAGACAAACAGATAGACGCTTTATTGTATGACTAGCTGTACCTGGCCGCACCTTCCGGTAGCTCAGTCTGCCCAAATGGAAAAGAAAGAAAAGAGGAAATACACATTTCTAATACGTATGGGAATGGGATATATGTTCTAATTACCTTCTCTCCCTTATCTATTTCCATCCCCCCCTACCCTTTTCTTTGTCCATCTACTCGTTATGCCCCTTCTCTTTGTCCTTAACCTCCTCTCCCCTCTCTGTTCATCTTCTCCTCACTCTTCTCTCTCCATCTCCGCCTATCCCCTCTCCCTCCCCTCGCCCAGTCCACCACCTCCACCCCCCATTTCTCTGTTTATCTCCTCCTCTGCCCGTCTCCCTCCATTTTCACGTGCCTCCCTCTCTATCCATCTTCTCCTTTCCATCTTCTATGTCCAGTTCCTCCCACCCCTGTATCCATCCCCTCTTTCCACTCTCTCTGACCTTGAGCCTAGTTGTAGAAGTAATCTGATCGTAAACCAATAAATCATAAATAAAACTTTCCTGTTTGCTAACAATGTTTCACTATTGTATATTTTCATACATTTACATGTTAAAAATATATAGTCTATATGTGTCTAAACATTTATTGCAGTAACTTGAAAAATTTGAAGTATATCGAAAGGTACATTTTGAGATTTGTGGTAGCAATGTTTGCCTGTATATATTCGATCTACATATTGATACACTATGTGATCAAAAGTATCCTGACACCTGGCTGAAAATGACTTACAAGTTCGTGGCACCCTCCATCGGTAAAGCTGGAATTCAGTATGGTGTGGGCCCACCCTTAGCCTGGATGACATCTTCCACACTCGCAGGCATACGTTCAATCAGGTGCTGGAAGGTTTCTTGGGGAATGGCAGCCCATTCTTCACGGAGTGCTGCACTCAGGAGAATTATCGATGTCGGTCCGTCAGGCCTGGCACGAAGTCGGCGTTCCAAAACATCCCAAAGGTGTTCTATAGGATTCAGGTCAGGACTCTGCGTAGCCCTCCGCCTGCTTAGCTGGGTGGTAACGTGCTCGCTTCCTATGCAAGCGGGCCCGGGTTCGATTCCCGGTTGGGTTGGAGAGTTTCTCCGCTGTGGGACTAGGTCTTGTGTTGTCCTCATCATCATTTCATCTTCATCCCCGACGCGCAAGTCGCCCAATGTGGCGTTGACTGAAATAAGACTTGCACTTGGCGGCCGAACCTCCCCAGTTGGGGCCTCCCTGCTAACGATGCAATACGCTCATTCCCATTCTTTGCAGCCCACTCCATTACAGGGATGTTATAGTTGTGTAACCAGACCGCCTCAGGCCGTGCATTATGAACAGGTGCTCTGTCGTGTTGAAAGACGCAGTCACCATCCCCGAATTGTTCTTCAACAGTGTGAAGCAAGAACGTGCTTAAAACATCAATGTAGGCCTGTGCTGTGGTAGTGCTACGCAAAAGAACAAGGGGTGCAAGCCCCCTTCACGAAAAACACGACCACACCATAACACCACCGCCTCCGAATTTTACTGTTGGCACTACACACGCTGCCAGATGACGTTCACCGGGCATTCGCCATACCCTCACCCTGCCATCAGATCGCAACATTGTGTACCGTCATTCGCCACTCCACACAACGTTTTCCCACTCTTCAATCGTTCAATTTTTATGCTCCTTACACCAAGCGAGGCTTCGTTTTGCATTTACCGGAGTGATGTGTGGCTTATGAGCAGCCGTTCAACCACGAAATCCAAGTTTTCTCACCTTCCGCGTAACTGTCATAGTGCTTGCAGTGGATCCTGATGCAGCGGAATTCCTGTGTGATGGTCTGGATAGATGTCTGCCTATTACACAGCACGGCCCTCTTCAACTGTCGGCGGTCTCTGTCAGTCAACAGACGAGGTCCTCCTGTACGCTTTAATGCTATACGTGTCCCATCAAGTTTCCACTTCAGTATCACAGCGGAAACAGTTGACCATGGGATGTTTAGGAGTGTGGAAATCTCTCGTTCAGACGTGTGACACATGTGACACCCGATCACGTGGTCACGTTATAAGTCCGTGAGTTCCGCGGAGCGCCCCATTCTGCCTTCTCACGATGTCTAATGACTTCTGCGGTCGCTGATATGGAGTACCTGGCAGTGGGAGGCAGCACAATGCACCTTATATGAAAAACGTGTTTTGGGGGCTGTCCGGATACTTTCGATGGCATGTATTAAAGAACTTGCTACCCGAAAAACGTCCGAATTAGAATTCAACGTAGGTTAAAAACTTCGAAGCAATCGGTCAAGAACTTTCGGAAATTAACGATTCTGAACAAACGAACATTTAAATTTTTATAACGTTTCAGGTTTTATTATATATGTACAAGATGAAGCACCAATAGGTATATAATAAGTGAGTATTCGAATACAATGTTGTGTCAAAAGTTCAAACAAATCGTTGAAAAACTGTCGGACATTTGAGATTTTGAAGAAACTAACATTTACGTTTGTACTTAACGCAAAATGTTTCTAATCGCAAATCTCCGAAAGTTTTTGACCGAATGTTTTGAAATTTTGAGTCCACTTTGCACTGGGAAACGAGAATATTTTTTATAGATACATTTTAAATGTATGCTATTCACTCCGTCTTCAAGCCACGAGTGGCCTACCGGGACTTTCCGACCGCCGTGTCATCTTCAGCTGAGTATGTGGATAGGAGGTTCGTGGGGTCAGCACACCGCTCTGCCGGTTGTTATGATGGTATTCTTGACCGAAGCTGCTACTATTCGGTCGGGTAGCTCCTCAATTGGCATCACGAGGCTGAGTGCACCCCGAAAAATGGCAACAGCGCATGACGGCCAGGATGGTCACCCATCCAAGTGCCGACCACGCCCGACAGCGCTTAACTTCGGTGATCTGACGGGAAGCGGTGTATCCACTGCGGCAAGGCCGTTGCCAAATGTATGCTACACATAATTTTTTATAAATGTAACAATAGGAAAAACCTCAAATGTACACGCACACGCACACACACACACACACACACACACACACACACAACGATTGGTCCGATACTTGAATATTGCCCGCCAATTTGGGACTTTTACCAGCTAAGACTGGGAGAGGGAATGAAGATCCTAAAAAGAGAAACATGTTCCGTTATAGGTTCATATAGTGAACGTGAAAGTCTCACCGAGACGCTCAGACATTTCCAATGGCAACGCTGCAAGAGAGGTGTCTACATCACAGTATGGTCTTCTGTTAAAATTCCGAGTACTTGGGTTTCTAGAAGAGTCAACCATTATATTGACTATATTTCTTCCTCCGATAGTTATCTCGCGAAAAGAACACGAAGTTAAAATTAGAGAGATTCGAGTTTGCTCGTAGGCTTACCAGCAATCGTCCTTCCCGCTAACCACACGCGACTGGAATGGCGAAAGGGGGAAGGAACACTGGTACACAAAGTACACATCGTATGGTGGCTTGCGGAGTATCCATGTGCATGTCGTGCTACATAGCTGGATTAATATGGCCGCAGTGGCAATTGCACTAGTTTGACGACTAGCAACTTTTTGCACATCGCTGTAGTACATACAGATCACGTCAGAGGAGTGTCAGGGTCGTCACACCGAGCAGAACAACAATAGGTCACAAATGCATCGTTCAAATGTGTTCAAATGTGTGTGAAATCTTATCGGACTTAACTGCTAAGATCATCAGTCCCTAAGCTTACACACTACTTAAGCTAAATTATCCTAAGGACAAACGTATACACCCATGCCCGAGGGAGGACTCGAATCTCCGCCGGGACCAACCGCACAGTCCATGACTGCAGCGCCCAAGACCGCTCGGCTAATCCCGCAAAAAGCATCGTTGTGGAGCTGCGATAAGAAACGATAGACAGCGCTCCGGAAGTGTATGCATTTACACTTACTTGCCCAAGGCTAATACCTGTAATACTAAAGAGCACAATTACTGATTCAATTAGCTGAAGATAATGAATTCAGCTGAATAGTCACGGCTAGCAAAACTTTAAATTCCCGTCCGTGACGTTATCCACGAATCTTCTGCAAGGTTTGCTGGGAAAAACTTGACTCTTACACCAGCTGCGCTAAAAGTACCACAACGTCATTAATTTGTTAAGAAAATGAGCTGTTTTGCAGAAACAGCAATGCAGCATGGTACTCGTCATGCGGTACTGTGAGGTGCAATGTTATTAATAATGAACTCTAAAAGACACATCGTAATTTTTGCTAATCTACAGAGGGCATGCACTCCGTCTTCAAGCCACAAGTGGCCCATCGGGACCATCAGACCGCCGTGCCATCCTCAGTTGAGGATGCAGATAGAAGGGACGTGTGGTCAGCACACCGCTCTCCCGTTCGTTACGATGGTTTTCTTTGACCGGAGCCGCTACTATTCGGTCGAGTAGCTCCTCAATTGGCATCACGAGGCTGAGTGCACCCCTAAACATGGCAACAGCGCATGGCAGCTGGATGGTCACCCATCCAAGTGCCGGCCAGGCCCGACAGCGCTTAACTTTGGTGATCTCATGGGGAACCGGTGTATCCTCTGCAGCAAGGGCGTTGCCATACAGAGGGCATGAATGAACATTATTTCAGCATGTACAGTAGGTAGGTAAATGTGAACTAAAGCAACGGTCAAAGAAACAGGGACCATGTTTTGAAACACTCTTTCTCTTTCTTAATTAACAGTTTTCACAGCTAATTATCGAAATTGCTGCTTCTAACTTCGCTGCAAAGCTGATCTGCCTCAGAATATTTCAGAAGCAGCTTAATCGGAGGCAGCTGCACTGCTAGGCACACACAAACACGTTAATATATTCTTTTACTGGACAACCTTCTACACCGCCGTTGCTGATTTGCTGACGTTTTGTAGCCATAACTCAACAACGACGTATTTCTGACCTATGGTTATCTGGAATCTTCTGTATGATTCCACATCGTCCATCCTGCTGTGAACTTATTATCCTTGAATGGCTGAAAATGGTCTCCAAGTAGCTGGATATAACCTCTTCCAGTCAGTGATCGTTACAGTTGGACCAGAGAACCCAGTCCATCTACGCAAACACACCCTACACCATTATGGAGCCACCACCAGATTGCTCAGTGCCTTGTTGACAACTTGGTCCCATGGCTTGGTGGGGTCTGCGCCACACACGAACCCTACCATCAACTCTTCCCAACTGGAATCGGGACTCATCTCACCAGGCCACGGTTTTCCAGTCGTCTTGAGTCCAACCAATATGGCCCGCGATCCCAGGAGAATCACTGCAGGTGGTGACGTGCTGCCAGCAGAGTCACTCGCACCGGTAGTCTGCTGTCATAACCCTTTATCGCCATACTTCTCCGCAGTGTCCTAACGGATACGTTCGTCGTACGTCCCACATTATTACGGTTATATCACGCTGTGTTGCTTGTCTGTTAGCACTGACAACTATAGGCAAACGTTGCTGCTCTCGGTCGTTAAGTGAAGGTCGTCAGCCATCCACTGCGTCAACTGTGGTGAGAGGTTGTACCTGAAAGTTGTTATCCTCAGCACACTCTTAAGGGGAGCTGGAGGTGCCTATGCTGCCCATGTTAAAATCACTAAGTTTGAGGAACATTTATGAATCAACTACCAAATAGAAAAATTTGAATTTTTTTTACATATGGAGTGGTTTAGTATTGCAGTTATGACAAAGGGATTTTGGAGTATCTTTTCTAGTTTCCTTCCAATTACTTTTTTTATTAATGACCCAAATTTTTTTTACAAATAATTGCTTTATAATTAAACTGAAATGAAACTACTGAACATATTGCCAAATGGTTGTGTTACAATGTAAGTTTGACCACTAGGAGTGCTGTATAAAAATTTCATCTTTCCAGCTTGAGTGGATTTTGAGAAAATGTTCCTTATATTCGAAAAATTCTAATTTATGGGAAATGGCTACCAAAGTTTCTCAATACATTCCTGCACTATAGGATGGATTATCAGGGTCTTCTTCTTCATCCTCCAAAAGCTTCCTCTTCTGTCTTCTTTTCTGGCCTGTTGTTCCATCATACTTCATATGCCTTTCTCTTCTTTCTGCTCCTCTTATCCTTTCTCTGTCAATATTTCTTAGTGCTCGTACAGTGTTCACCCCATCTGTAAATCCTAATGCCTTCAGAACTTCACACTTCACACTGTTCCCTTGGTTGTATGTTGCTATTGCATCATAAATGCCAAAGCGCAGTGTTTTTATGCTTACAAACACCCTTTTAGGAATCACTTTCCAAATCAAATTGTTTACGCTCTCATTAGGTTTCTCCGTCTTTCTGTGTAGACATTTGTGTAACAATTATGGCTGTGCTAAGTCATGAAAAATTGGTTTTATTGCATTTATCACAGCTGATGGCAAACCATGTTTGTGATCATAGTCCTTTTTTGCATTATATTTGCACCAGGAATCTTTTGGGCACAGGCTGTGTTGAGGGTATTCATTGGAAGAGGCTGTATGAAGGAACAATGCCCACACTGCTTTTCGCATGTCACTAACATTACTAGTATTTTGCCTTATAGCATACCCATAGTATCTCTGTAGACGTTCCATCACCTCATCAGTAAGCCTGCCTCTCCCTCCTATTGTCTTTCCGTCACTGAGCTTACTTGAACCCAAAGTTTGTTTGAGCCTTCAAAGCCGTACACCCATACGCTTTTGCACATGCCCAATGCATTCCAACTTTTCAACTACAAATTCATTTCCATATGGTTTCAGTTCCTCTATAGTCTTGAAACCTTAGGAGTCACCATCCCCAAGGTAGTATTTGCTAGAAGATGTCACATGCCCAATGCATTCCAACTTTTCAACTACAAATTCATTTCCATATGGTTTCAGTTCCTCTATAGTCTTGAAACCTTAGGAGTCACCATCCCCAAGGTAGTATTTGCTAGAAGATGTCACAGGGCTATGGCCGGCCATGTGTTGCTTAGCGGAAGAACGCACTGTTTCAGTAATTGTAGTATCGCAACTTGGTATTAGAGTTAATTTTCTTTTCCGTACGTTCTTCCTCTTCTTATATACACGGTTGCTAAAACGTGGCATCGTAACCAGAACAACGCTTTACACAAGAAGTATAATACTACCATCAACAGGCGCAACACTGAACTAATTCGAAACGGTAAACAGCAAAGAGACGATGTTCCGCGCTCTTAGCGCTTCATTTGTCACAGAAAACAATGTAGCCAACCCTTGCATACTCGCTGTATGCGTAACATAAGGCGCTGTATGCGTAACAGGCCGAGAAAATCCCAAGCAGTTCGCCAGGAAGTCACGAGAGGGTGATAGATGCATACAGCGGCCGCCCATTTCCTCTGCAGGCGTGGGGGAAAATGGTAATAACTCCACTTCTAGGGCGAGTAGAACAATAATTCAAAGTTTACATTAAAGAGGAATGTTCCAATTAATTTTCGGTAGCAAAAAAAAAAATCGTAATATTTTGGGTTTGACCACCTCCGGCTCCCCTTAACACTATGGATTTCTGAATATCGAAATCCCCAACGATTTCCGAAATGCTTGTGCCCCCACTATATCTTTCTGTATGAAATTTATCCCAACTTTATCTCCCTCACTATAAAAAGTCGACGTATTACCAAAACCATGTACCCACAAACTCTTATACAACTCAAATTCGTATGCTAACCTTTGACTAAACGGAATCTTATTTGAACTGATTTGTAATTGGTCTGAATACAAGTTGTCTTTGTATTAAATGCGCAATTGAAGTAAAACAATTATCTGGTCCTAATCAAAATCTCCACTTACCTCGCTTCTTACAACATTGTTGCCGATTTCTCGAAAGCACAACAGCAAGCAGGCAATGGCTAAGCTAGATTTCTATTTATCAATAAAATTTCCAAGCTATATTAAAACTGTTGCATGCCACATGATGCAATGTGGTAATGCATGAAGATAAACCTTATATAAACAGTGGGATGGGGAGAGTAAAATTCCTATGAAATGATATTCCAAGACAACGATTTTGGAATGAAATATGTATTCAAAAGAAGAAAGTAAAGTTTCACGTGATCTTCACACGTAACATTGGTCTTACTAATACTATGTTTAATAAAGTGAACAATGATTTTAAAAGGATACAGTGTTAACAGAGAATTTCTGTGAAAATCGAATAGCTTAATCATTTGATTCAGGGAAGTATAGTGGTCCTTCTTTCAGCTCTGAGCAAGTTAACTAGCTGACAATAATCATTCCCAACTGCATAGTAGTGCAGTCTTATCTCAGACTTATTCTCTTCAAAAATAATATTATTAAAAATTTATAGTCTTTTCGCCTTTCGATATGTACATCATATTCATCCCTGCTGTTGTTTACAATAAATCTTTCTTCGTCTAACAGATACAATCACAAGTCAACACAACTCTATCGCAACTTACTTTCTCTGTCGTACACATCGACAGCATACAAAAATCAAAATGACATGGTCACCTTACAAATCGAATGTCCCATACGTCTAGCTCTAACTACCATTTCGCCTTCAAAGTCTGTTAACCCCCATCGTGCGGCCATAATAAAATCGGAAACCTTTTCATATGAGTCACTTGAGTCCAAACGATAACTCCACCAGTACAGTGCCCTTTCATACCTAGTGTACGCTATACTACGGCCAGCCGGCCATTTGCATATGTGCACATTGCTATCCCTTTAATTTTTTTCACCTCAGTGTACATTAAAGCTGTGCAGCACTGTTTACAAGAAAGATTTATGTATGATGTATTACAAGCTAAAAGATATTTTTCATCTCACTGTCTTCCACCGGAGCCAGTCTGAGCTGCTAAGTGTGGTACATCGTCTGTGTAGTTACGTATTTCTACACATCGAGAAGCTTTAAAAAAATTTGTTGATGCAACTCTCTATGCTACTCTATGCTGTGCAAGCTTCTTCATCTCCCAGTACCTACTGTAAGCTGCATCCTTCCAATTCTGCTTACTGTATTGATCTCTTGGTCCCCTTCTGTGATTTCTACCCCTCCACACTTCCCTTCAATACTAAATTGGTGATCCACTGATGTTTCAGAATATGTCCTATCAACCGATCCCTTCTTTTGCTCAAGCTTTTGAAAGGGTCCTGTAGGCCCCTTTCATTATCATTTTATTTGCAGAACTCTCTGGCATGCGTCAGTGTTTTAAGGAATAAATAATTTTGCCGCCAATCTTATCCTGTGTACCAGTGTTACGTCTCTATTACCTACGCCATTTATCTTGTAACATCCTTGTTAGCCCATCCATAGCATTTCCATGTGCACAGGTCCAATAATTATTGTTCCCTTTTTATTTAAAACAAATTCTTTAGAATAGATGTTGTTTTCAGGAGTGCTGCTGCAAGCTGCTCTTACGCAAAGTGTTCACGCATTATTTACTTTATTTTAATATTTGATTCACATGAATAATGCCTGGACGAAACTAGTAATTACATCCCATTCTTTACGAGTGATAGTACAATGATTGTTCTCTTATGAATCTTTTTCTTATGATTAAATTAATTTTCGGACTCAGGCGAACCCTTTATTTGTCGTGTGGCTAGAGTTGGTGGCGACCCAATCTTTTACGTTGATTTCAATGTCAGATAGCATTTTCTTATTAAAAGTGAGCTTCACGCAACTTACACATAACGCCAATTTTTTCCGCAACTTACACATAGTGACCATGACGCAAGCTAACTTACACTGTGACATAAATTTCTTGTCTTCCCAACTCTGTTCAGTATCGCCTCATTAGTTACGTGATCGATCCATCTAATCTTCAGCATTCTTATATAGTACCACATTTCAAAAGCTTCAGTTTTCTTCTTGTGTAAACTGTTTATCGTCCGTGTTTCACTTCCAAGGATGGCTACTCTCCCGGCAAGTACCTTAAGGAAAGATTTGCTGACACTTACATCTACATTTTAGGTTAAAGAATAATGTGGAAAAATCGCATATTTAAGCAATGTGTCCCAAACGGTGTAAGAGGTGACAATTATTCACAAGTGAGGCGTTTTTAGACCTCTGGAAGTGAGCATAGTTTGTAGTGGGTGTGATGTAAACAGCACGAACCGTGTGACTGCCGAGTTGCTGGCTGGCGTGTGGTGCGTGGGTGACAACCGGGTTGCCCAACGGACTCGTAGCTGCGAATTACGTAGCATCTGCCTCGCGTTATGAGGGGCTTAGCCAACTGCGGGCTGCCTCGCACCACGGCCGCGGCGTGTCCCAACGGACGCTGACGTAACGCCGGTGACCTCAGCTGCTTCGTGTCCAAAAAGAGGAGATGTGCCGAAATACGTGCCAAATCTGCAATTAAATGAAGCAACTAATGCCGCCTTCGCCGAAATTCGAAGGAAATATTTCGTCTGCCGCGGTGCTTTCCGAATACTGCTGAGAACAGTTACGAAAAGCTCTTCTAGGGTGTCTGGAATAATATTACTCCTGGTCGGCTTTTTACTATGGTCGCAATTACCCAGTCTTCCTCTTTTAACCCTGCCAATTCGTTTGAGTCAATAATATTTTTTCTTATTTATAAAATGAGACTATGTCTGTAATTGCACAAGGACTGTTTCTTCAAAAATGGTTCAAATGGCTCTGATCACTATGGGACTTAACATCTGAGGTCATCAGTCCCCTAGAACTTAGAACTTTTTAAACCTAACTAACCTAAGGATAGCACACACATCCACGCCCGAGGCAGGATTCCAACATGCGACCGTAGTGGTCGCGCTGCTCCAGACTGAAGCGCCTAGAACCACTCGGCCAACGCGGCCGGCGAACTGTTTGTGCCTCAAAATGTTTCTGCTTGTTTCAATAGTTCCGCAGTAGCAATAACAAATAGCCATAATTGTTACATGTTCAGTAGGATCCAAAAAGAAATGCACTGACGGAAAAAAACGCTATACCAAGAAGGAGTTGTGCGACGTAAACTAAAGTTTATAGGTGTGTTTCTACATCTGAAAGATCGTGTCTGATCAAATTACGCACCAGTCGCATAAAAGTGACGCTAATAGTAAGATTATGAAGATGTAAATAAGGTTTGTTTTAAATAGGCGTTGTAACGGTCATGAGCGTTACTTATCTTTCAGACTGGACGTCGTGAGCTGATGTCAGTCATTAATGGCTTTAAGGCGAGAAACAAGTCACTGAGTTTGAGTGAGGTCATGTAACAGGACTGTGAGATGCTGGATGTTCCTTCTGCGACACTACAGAAAGACGTCTCCGAAATATAGCTGCTGCTGTACATGATTGCTGGCAGCGGTGGAAGGCCGCAAGAAGACCGGGCTGCGGACGGTCAAGTGGGACCACCGAGAGGAAAGACCATCGTGTTCAGCTGGTGGCTCTGCCTCATCGTACTGCATCTGCAGCAGAATTTTGATCAGCAGTTGGTACCACAGTGACACAACTAACTGTTATCAGTAGGTTTGTAACTAACTTGTTTCTACGGGTTATTACGTTATTATTGGGAATGGAAATGCTTATTGATTGTGAAATTGACGTGAGAAGATTAGGGTCGTCACCGATTCTAACCATACAACTAATTAAAGGTTTGGCCGAATCGGAAAATAAATTAATTTGATCACAGACCAAAACTCATAAAAATGCATACGTTGTGATGTCGCTCATAGGGGATGCGATTTAATTAATAGTATTGCCCGTTGTAACGGAACATATTAAAGGCTTTACTGTACCGAAGTATGCAATACCCTCCAAATTCAACCAGTTTAACGGGTATTTATGATTATAGAAAAGTTATTGTGTATGTTAACAATGATTGCGTAACATGTCTCCATAAACAGTCAACCCATTAAATTATACTGAATAACTAACCCACACAAAAGTTAATATCACTTGATCACTGATACAGCAAATGTCATCATGTAAAAACACTGAGTTCATCTTAAATAATTAATATGAAGTACGAAAAATAGTGTACAACTTAGGTATTTTGGATCTCCTTAAATAAAATTCACCCAGTGAAACCTATTTGTTCACTAGGAGCGGTTTCACTTAGTATTCACGAAATCAATCCTGTTTTAGACGAAAACCAATGTATTTCTTAATAATTCATGTTAATTACTTATTTATGCAAATTAGAGAAGTCAATTGACAAACTTCTAAAAAACGGACTTTTTGTAACAAAGAATTATTCTGTCAAGTCAACAAATCTGTCTGTCATTTTAATAACATGTTAAATTATCTCACTCGATGCAAATTAATAACTTTTCTGCACAAATTATGATAACAGATGTACATGTGATTTGTAAACTATATCTCTTTTTAGTAGTTCTTTGACAATGTTATAAATATGAGCAGCAAGAAGGGTCGAAAGGCAGTCGGAATGTCACTTTGGTACAGTGTGTTAGTGTGTTATTGTTTGAGGTGGATAAACAATGCAACGAACATGTAAAGGAAGTTGTGTTGTGTCATAGTCTTTGGTGGACAGTGGAATTAAGATGGCCACCAGAGAAATAAATATTTGAAGTTTAAATATTTGTTGGTTTCGTTCAGCCTTTATCATCAAAAGCACATAAAACAAAACACGGGACCTCATGTTTTTAACCCTAGACAACAAGATTTAGAGCCAGCATCAACATCGAGACACAGCAGCGATCCAGCAAGCAGCTGTGATTACTACAATGCATTGTAATGGCGCCAACCTAACATCAAGTGCTAACAAGCTCCGTAAGTGGGAGTGGAATAGTGCGATTATAGCAATTAGCAATATCTACGACCAGGCGACCATTACAAAAGTGGGGGCTCGTCCGGGATCTTTAAGTGCATCGATGATAATAGTGCAGCGATAAATTTCGTAAGTGCTTAGCACTCCACAAAAAAAAAAAGTTTATTTGTGCAGTGTGGCAACAGTGAAAATATGTCAAAATTAATTAAATAAATAAAGTGTGTTTGTGCGACTACCAAAAACCATCATCACACCGCTCGGAAGATTAACGTCTGGATTATGTCAACAGAAGTCATCAATCAAGACCTCAGCTTCAATAAAACCGATTCGAAGTGAAGAAACCAACAGGAACACTGATCACGACATCATAGCATAAAGCCAGGTATTTTGTTGTTGTTGTCATTTAAAATAATTAATAGTTAACATGTCTCTACCTGAGAGTGATGAGATCGTAGGAAATGTAAAGATTGAACCAGGGGATGGTGAACAATTAAACTTAACAGAGTGGCTAGCAGGGTTTGCAACTCAAATAAGCTCGCAACTTAAACAATCCAGTGAAGAAATAAGTGTGAAACTGAAAGAAAACACAGATAGACTGGATAAGTTAAGTTTCAATTTTGATGTATTAAGTACTCATCTCAATGAGAAGTGTGAGGAAATTAAAACTACCCTCAGTAAGGACACTAGAAAACAGTTGATACACTTCAGAAAAGAATTTCAAGTTAAAGTTGAAAGTTTAAATGAAAACATACAAGCTAACACAGACAGCATTGCTGTCATCTACAACAGAGTAGATACTGAAGTTGAAAGATTAGATCAGAGAATAGACAAAACTTCAGAAAACCTTAAACAAGAATACAACCTGTATACCACTAATGTAGATACAAAAGTAGAAAATATGCACACTAAATGTACACAATTGGAGGACGCATTAATGTCCAAACAAACGATTTACAATCAAAATACAATGTATGGGCACATCCAAGTGAAATGCTTTCCTGGTGAAAATCTGCACCCTATTGACTTTATTCACCAATGTAAGGATATGTTTGTGGTAGGAATGGCAGATAACATAAAAATTAAGTTAGCAAAACGGTTTCTAGAAGGGGAGGCCCTATCCTGGGCAAATGAGAATAATGATTCTTGGAATACTTTTGAAGAGTTTGAAGCTAAATTTATTTGCAAATTTTGGTCACAATCCATACAAGCCAGATTAAAGTCAGAATTTCTAAATGGACCAGTGTATAGAGGGAAAGTAGGGGGAATGCAAAAATTTTGCAGAGATCAATTGAAAAAGCTTGCTCACTTGAATAACTCTTTTGATATTATGACACAAATTGATGTTTTAAAAAGAAGGTTACCAGAGAGACTGCAGTGGGAATTGGTCCATGGACAGGCGATTCAATGGAAGAGTTCCTGAAATTTGTAGATAGATTAGATAGGGCCTTGGAAAGAGAAAATAACCAAAGTTTTGGCTCTGGCAACAACCAGTTTGGGGGGTGGAACAGGAATGTAAATAGAGATTATTACGGGAGGAGAGACTTTGAAAATTCTGGAAATAATGCTCCAAATAGGGGAGATAGGAGATATGAAAATGATTTCAGAAACAATACACAGGAGGGAGGATGGAGGAGAGATAACAGGAATGATAGAAGTAGGTATTGGGGAAGAGAACAAGATAGAAGGGGGTTTGCTGAAACTAGTGAACAAAACGACAACTACAAACGGACAGACCGAGGGAACCAGCCGGGAAACGGTGGACAGTCCCACTAGATGTCCGTAGTTTTGGGGCTAGACAATATTATGATAGGACAACACATAACCGAAACTGGAAAAGGAGAGAATACAATGTAAAGAGTAAGTACCATGAAAACACTGATGTTGTTAGAATGAATAAATTAGAATTTAATAAAAGGTTTTGGGATACTATGAGTAAAAGTGATACAGTTAATAAAGACAGTGTTCAAGCACAGGTAGTTAGTGAAAGTGCAGAAGTTGAAGGTATTGCAGAGTTCCATAGTTGGGCTGAAAAAGATACTGGTGTTAATATCAAGTCAGACACACCACAAATAGAATCTATTTTGGGGGTTTATGTGATAAGAAGGGGGATGACGAAGTGTTTAATGGAGCCAAAGACTCAATTGCTGAGATTCAAATACATAGGGGGGAAACTGAAGATGGGGTTGTTGCGGAGGAGGAGGAAGAAGTAATAGAGGGACATTTAAATAATGATCCTAAATCAAGTGATGTTGTTGATGAGAGTGTGGAGGAAGAAATAAAAGTATTTGTAGAATTGAAAAGTGATGATGAGGTAAAGGTAAGTGATGTGACAAACATGGGTAATAATGAGGTTTATGTAAGTGAAATGCAGACTAGGGAATGTGTATCTGAGGACAAGCTATTGCCTATTGGGAACTATGAAACACTAATCTATGAGAATGGTAATAATAATAATATCAAAGAAAATATAAATGGATGGAATGTAAATGTGTGTTTTCAAGAGAAAGGGGAAAAGTTTTTAGAAGTTTTGTGGAACAACTATGGAAACTGTATAAACAAAGATGCCTTTTGGAAAGAATTAGCAAAGGTAAGTGCAACCTTGTATCCTACATGGTGGACAAGAATCCGTAGTGGACTTTATAAAAAAAGGGGGGGGGGGGGGGAAACAGTAGTTTAAGTGACAACACAGTGTTAAAAGGAACAGATGAAAATAAAGGTTTATGTTTAATTCTCAATGCTTTGCAAACAGAGAGGGGTGTGTCTAAGTGTAGGAAAGAGACATTAGACTTAGGAACTAAAGAAATTGAAAATGATCTATTGTTTGAAAATACTGAAATAGACAAAGATGTTGAGCTAGGTTGTCCATATGTTAAAGTAAACATTGACCTTTGTCCATTTGAAATAAAAGAAAGCCCACATCCTAATGCGTATAGACTTATCTTTCCCAGATCAAGAAGGTTATTTGGATTAAGAAACATCACTGAATTGAAACCATATAAACATGATTCAGCACATTTCCCTGTTTGAATACAGTTACTTACCCATTTTCCATAAAGCATGTTATCAGCAAAGTTTTTACTGGGTGTGTCTAATAGCAACTACCACTCATCCTACAGACCCTGGAGAAGTTCCAGATCTCTGAGAGAATGTTTTTATATTTATATTGTCACTATTGAATATTAAATTTTGAGACATCTTCTTTACTTGCAATGGGCAAGAAGGTGACAAACATTTATTACTTTCCTTTTGTATTGTTGAATATGGGACATACTTGCACCAAATAAAAGACAATGAAAAAATTGTTGTGCAAGACCCAGCATTTTGTGACTATTGTGTTCTTAGGCATAAGATTTGTGTACAATTTTCTACAGTTAATCAGATATTCACCAAGTTTGATATTTGTGTTATGTTGTGACCAATTTAAGTGTCCAATTTTAGTATTAATATGTTCTTGTACTGTCTTGACTATGCGTCTCAATGGGAGACAAGTTTTTTAAATATTTCCTTTTTTTGCAAGTGCATATTATATTCATACATGTGACTTCTCTAGTGTTTGTGTTTATATATCATGTCCATACTTATATTTATGTTCTCTGTTTTCATTTCTTTTATGTGGCTCAAAAAGAGCAGACAGTTGCAATATTTTCCTATGGACATATGACCTGTCCATCTATGTAATATATTTATGTTCCTTCTATTATCTTGATTAATCTGTGACTCAATGAGAACTGACTTTGAAATAATTTACATATATTTTTGATATATCTTAAAATCGCATGTGATATATTTGTGTCTGTTTTTAATCATTTTCCATGTGGCTCACTGGGAGCAAAGATTAACATTTTTTTTTACTTTCATATATTACTAATTATTTTTATTATGCTGTCATACTGAATGACATAACACAAAGTGCATTTGGAAACAACACAACTAAAATGTTTGCGGGAAAAAGTCATTTTGGAACGGTGTAACGGTCATTGCATACATTCACATTATGCATAGTAAAACAAAAAAAAATTTTCATTAAAGTAGTACTTTTCCAAATTTTAACCATTTGACACATTTGTCCTAGTTGGCTAATATCATGAACATTCTGTAAATGATATTACCCGAGGGGGGTATTGTAACGGAACATATTAAAGGCTTTACTGTACCGAAGTATGTGATACCCTCCAAATTCAACCAGTTTAACGGGTATTTATGATTATAGAAAAGTTATTGTGTATGTTAACAATGATTGCGTAACATGTCTCCATAAACAGTCAACCCATTAAATTATACTGAATAACTAACCCACACAAAAGTTAATATCACTTGATCACTGATACAGCAAATGTCATCATGTAAAAACACTGAGTTCATCTTAAATAATTAATATGAAGTACGAAAAATAGTGTACAACTTAGGTATTTTGGATCTCCTTAAATAAAATTCACCCAGTGAAACCTATTTGTTCACTAGGAGCGGTTTCACTTAGTATTCACGAAATCAATCCTGTTTTAGACGAAAACCAATGTATTTCTTAATAATTCATGTTAATTACTTATTTATGCAAATTAGAGAAGTCAATTGACAAACTTCTAAAAAACGGACTTTTTGTAACAAAGAATTATTCTGTCAAGTCAACAAATCTGTCTGTCATTTTAATAACATGTTAAATTATCTCACTCGATGCAAATTAATAACTTTTCTGCACAAATTATTATAACAGATGTACATGTGACTTGTAAACTATATCTCTTTTTAGTAGTTCTTTGACAATGTTATACATACGAGCAGCAAGTAGGGTCGAAAGGCAGTCGGAATGTCACTTTGGTACAGTGTGTTAGAGTGTTATTGTTTGAGGTGGATAAACAATGCAACGAACATGTAAAGGAAGTTGTGTTGTGTCATAGTCTTTGGTGGACAGTGGAATTAAGATGGCCACCAGAGAAATAAATATTTGAAGTTTACATATTTGTTGATTTCGTTCAGCCTTTATCATCAAAAGCACATAAAACAAAACACGGGACCTCATGTTTTTAACCCTAGACAGCCAGATTTAGAGCCAGCATCAACATCGAGACACAGCAGCGATCCAGCAAGCAGCTGTGATTACTACAATGCATTGTAATGGCGCCAACCTAACATCAAGTGCTAACAAGCTCCGTAAGTGGGAGTGGAATGGTGAGATTATAGCAATTAGCAATATCTACGACCAGGCGACCATTACACCGTGCACTGTTCACGCGAATCAAACATTTAAAATAAAATAGAGCATGCATGAACACTGTGCAGAAGATCAGCTCCCAGCAACACACCTGAGAATAAGACTTAATCTAAAGCATTTGTTTTAAAATAAAAGGGGAAACTAATTACTGGACCTGTGCGTAAGGAAACGCGTTGGATGTGCTAACGGGAAAGCTATGAGGTGAGTGGCTTAGGTGCAAAAACGTAACCTCGAAATACAAGAGAAAATTGTGGATAAAATCATTTCTTCCTAAGATATGGATGCGAGGCATGTACACAATTCCTGATAACATTAATTCCTAAAACATTAAAGAAAAGCATCAATACATTCACAGTTATAATCTACACATAAAATCATTGGTGTGAATCATTCATACAACTGCTGTTGCCTGATAACTCGTGAAACAGTACACGTTTCGCAGTACACCCGCGTGCCCACGTGATTTGTGGGGACGCAATTTCTAAGTATCGTGGCCAAGTTGCAACAATATCACATCACGCAATAATGAACTGTTAACATTCTTTAAATCAAACATGAGATCGGACAGTTAGTGATGCCGGTAGCCCAACAAACTATAATGTTCAACCAAGTGGATGGCTCCCCACGGACGAAAGATACATAAAGCAAGGATATCTTACGAGAAGGTGAAGCTATTTAGAAAAA
Source organism: Schistocerca cancellata (assembly GCF_023864275.1). Taxonomy (NCBI): domain Eukaryota; kingdom Metazoa; phylum Arthropoda; class Insecta; order Orthoptera; family Acrididae; genus Schistocerca; species Schistocerca cancellata. The sequence continues at coordinate 932,658,103 of NC_064627.1, forward strand.
TAAAAGCTTATACAGGCACAGCTGAAGGCAAACAGACATTCATAGAGGAGCGAGTGCTCACTTCTTATCGACACCTTTGTGTGGCGCTCTTCCGGCGGATCCAAGTCTGCTATAGAAATTTACTAAAGGAAAAATCTGCCAAAGTTTTGCATTCACTGCTGCGACAAGGCAAAGCAATCTTTCAGGGTTGAAAAGCGAGACCAAAAGCTAACAGCTCTCCTCTCGCCAAGTAACAATGCGCCACGCGGTCAGCCTAAATCACCCTTCTCCGACTGGAGCACAGCTGTGGACGCTTCCCGTACCGGCGGCAGACTGCCTCCCCTTTTCTTCTCCAGCCTCTTCCACGCTCCGCGTGGCTCGGAAAACCCAAAGATGACATTTCCGCCACCAACCTAACACAGGTGGATTACTCACAAGTAGCGCAGACCTCTTTGCCTTCTTGACCACTACGAGAGTTGGCTATTCTGTACAACTGCTGCTGAATCTGTACGACTATGGCAGACTTTCTGCAGCAGACTACGCCACCGTCTAGCAACGTGACACGCAATCACATTGATTCAATCACACCACTATGAGAGTTACGAGAAAAGATAAACAAGGAAAAGAAAGAGAAATGCTAGTGACTATGAGCTACCGGACTAATGACAGGTGGCTACAGGACCCTTTCAGGTTACTTCAGGGACAGCTCCAAGATAGATGAACTACAGCGTGCATTCCAATACCCCAAAGCACCGCCGTTTGCGACTTTAGTGGATTCAAGCGAGAGCTTATTGAAGGGCAGGGTGGGAGTCTGTTATGTTTCTGATGAAAGCTGGTTCTAACTAGGCGCCAGTGATGGCCGCGTGTTGGTTAGGAGGAAGCCAGTTGAGGACCTGCAACCATTCTGTCTGCGTGCTAGACACACTGGACCTAGTTTTGGAGTTATGGTCTGGGATGCGATTTCGAGTGGCATCAGGAGCATTCTCGTGGTTATCCCACACACCATGACAGCAAATTGGTAAGTTAGTCTAGACCTGTTGTGCTGTCATTGGCTCTGAGCACTATGGGACTTAACTGCTGAGGTCATGAGTCCCGTAGAACTTAGAACTACTTAAACCTAACTAAGCTGAGGACATCACACACATCCATGCCCGAGGCAGGATTCGAACCTGCGACCGTAGCGGTCGCGCGGTTCCAGACTGTAGCGCCTAGAAACGCTCGACCACTCCGGCCGACTGTGCTGTCATTCATGAACAGCATTCCAGGAGGTGTTTTCGAACACGGTAGCGCTGTTGCAACCCAACATGCTCGTCAACATGTTACCCTGGCCTACTCCATCATCAGAACTGTCTGCAATCTAGCACATGTGCGACATCAACGGATGACAACTCCAGCGTCATCCATAAAACAGCATTAATTGTCTCTTTATTGACCGACAAAGTACAACACACATGGAACTCTATCCCACAGCTGACATCCGGCACCTATACCAACCAATGCCTGCACGTTCGTATGCTTGCATTCAACATTCCGGGGATTACACTGGTTATTAATGTGCCAGCATTTCACATTTACAATGGCATATCTCGCGCTTACATTAACCTGTGATCTTGCAGTGTTAATCCCTTCAGTGTGTTACTTGTGTAAATGTACTCCCGAAATTTTATTCCTCTACACTAATTATTTTTTGGTGTTCCGATTTCCTTCCGTGACTGTCTTTTTACTGCATGATCTGACAGCATCTTTCCTGCGATTTACTGCTTTGTAACACTTGTACATCTACATCTACATTTATACTCCTCAAGCCACCCAACGGTGTGTGGCGGAGGGCACTTTACGTGCCACTGTCATTACTTCCTTTTCCTGTTCCAGTCGCGTATGGTTCGCGGGAAGAACGACTGCCGGAAAGCCTCCGTGCGCGCTCGATCTCTCTAATTTTACATTTGTATATTGTCAAGGATTTAATTTCATGTAGTGATGCATGTATTGTAATCATCTGGCTTGTTTTCCATTACTGGGAACCCTCATCAGGTCGGATAAAAGCTAACATGGAAGCAATTCAAAGGCGTGCTGCCAAAATTTGTTGCCGGTAGATCCGATCAAGACGCGAAGGTTACAGAAATATTTCGTGAACTCAGCTGGGAATACCTGGAAGGATTTCACGAAACACTGTTGAGAAACTTCAGAGAACAGACATTTGCAGCTGAGTGCAGAACAATTCTACTGTCATTAATGTACATTTCGCTTAATGGCCGCGAAGACAAAATAAGAGAAATTATGGCTCGTACTGAGGCAAATAGACAGTCATTTTGCTCTCGCTCCATTACGAGTAGAATAGGAAAGGGAATGACTAAGAGAAATTATGGCTCGTACTGAGGCAAATAGACAGTCATTTTGCTCTCGCTCCATTACGAGTAGAATAGGAAAGGGAATGACTAGTACTGGTACAGGGAACCCTCCGCCATACTCCATACGGTGGCTTACAGAGTATATATGTAGATGACAATGCATGTATTGTGTTTTAAAAGACTTGAGTGACGGCCCATTTGAAAGAGCTAGCTTAGATGTAGAGCTAGACGAGGTAAGTAACTTCCTGCGTGACACCTCTTTGTTACACTCGTAGGTACACATACCGCGCAAGCTTACCGCGCCTAGGGTCTCGGGTGAGTAATCTCCATTAAGGCCTTCCCTCACAAGTGACTTATCATCGGGTGTCTCTTCTCCCCCCCGTCCCCCCCCCCCATCCACCCCGCTCCATTCTCTCTCGACCCTATTCCCTCGCTCGGTTTCACCCGTATCAGTTTCCTCTACTAACTCTGATACGCACTGTATACAAATCCACTCGCAACTCTTGCGCACATATGGAGCCCCTCGCAGCTTCAACTCCAAGCGGCGGCTGGCGCGCACTGGAACCTCAGAGCGACCCTAATATACCTTTTCTGGATGTGTTAGCTACCTGCCAGCCCTTCTCGAGATTCGATCTATGATATCCCGTTACTGTTGCAACCAAACCAATCGCAGAACGTACCCTCGGAGATAAGGCAAAAATTATGAAGATGCTTCGATAGTAAAGAGCCATTTGTGTGTAAAGAACCTGGGACTTGGATGGGAAGACTTCAGAAAATACACTACTGGACATTAAAATTGCTACACCAAGAAGAAATGTAGATGATAAACGGGTATTCATTGGACAAATATGTTATACTAGAAATGACATGTGATTGATTTGTCACGCAATTTGGGTGCATAGTGAAAGGTCTCTGTTGGATTCCTTTCATGTTTAATTTCTTAAATCTGTTGCCATTTATGGAATAAATTCCTCTTCTAAATGTACTGTGGCGTTTCTGACTATCTGGGAGGAGACTGAGCATTGGAACGTGTTACTTTTACACATAAACAAGAACGATCTGTCACACTACTACACTTTAAAGCGCAGTTTATATGTAATTCTTATATGTAATTCATGTCACACTGTCTCATACGGAACCTACATCCGCTTTCTTTATTATACTGTATATGATAAGATACTGTCATCCCCCTTCCCTTTTGTGTGAGAGGATGAATGAGCATATGTATTTCTAGTTGCATGCTTGAGGGTAGCAGACAAGCCTGTCTGCTAGAGAACAGTAGGACCAACGTCGGAACAGGTAGCTACGCTTCCTAAAAGCAAAGAGGTTTCTATCCTTAGTATGGTCCTGTCCGTCCGTTGTCATGTTGGTATAGGAAGCTGCCCCTCTGGCCACTTCCGTTGGTCTTTGTGAGCCACCCTCAGGAAGCACGCTCGGCAGTAGGGCAGTTGGAGTGTGACCGTGGCGAGCGTCTGAAGTGATAAGATCTCCGGCTAAGCGCGTGTCTGTTAAGTCCGTAGGACAACGGATTTCTTAAGTTCAGCCTAACTGGAAATTTAATCATCTTTATTTCGGGTTTAGGTCTAAAATATCCGATGTTATCTTAAATTGCAGCGCAGTATAATTCTCGTGTGAAGTTCAGATTATTTTCCGGTAGTTGCTTTGTTACTACTTTGTGAGTAAAGTGGAACTACGTGTTGTTCAGTAACTCTAACTAAGATCAGTCTTAAATGCGAATGCTTGTGTGATTATAACGTCTCGTCTTGACTATATTTTCAATATAGCAACTTTTCTTTATGTTCAGCCCACGTGGGGTGTACTTTGCGAGACCACTACCACGTGCTTATATAACTGTTTGACCCATCAGGTTAATAGTAAGACGTTAGTAACCAGTTCAAGGTTTTTCTTTTGTCAATTGCTTTTCGATCTAATTTATTTTAATTATCTAAATTATTGTGGAGTTGTACGCTTTGTGTAAACCAAGTTGACCACGTGAAGCATGTGGTGTAATCATCAAAGTAGCCCTCAGCTATTCTTTTTGCGAAGATTTCACAAAGAGTTAATATGAATTTAGTATACCAGTGTGTGGTAATTACATGACAGACAGGATTGTGGTATGAACGTAATTTCTTTGGGTAAAACTGAATCTGTTGGTTGTGGTTAATTTCTTCTTGCTTATGTTTCAATGTTCTTCGTGTGTTATTTTATGAGTGCAGTGTTGTATGCAGTCTCGCAATCTTGGCTCCATATTTTATGTGTTCCGTAACATTACAATCTCACATTTTTTCAATCGTAAATAAGGCACCAGCTCAGTTATAACTCACGTATAATATGCTGAAATTTCAATGAACAATCTTAAAATAAATTTCCAAATATAAACTGATTTCTTTCTTTTTATTTAAATTCTCCATTTTTTATATATATTACCGGTTTTGTACGACTATTAAAAGATTATCATTAATGTTAGTCTGCTTGGTAAACCTAGACTAAATATCTGATGAAACAGTTGCCCAGTAATCCACGGTTAAAATCCTCAGACAGCTCACGGCTTTTAACCCACTTTCATTGTCAATTAGCACCGATATCAGCATAGCAAATTAAAGTTACAATATTACAATAGATCCTGAGAAATCAGTACCCACAACTACCACCTCTGGGCGTAAGAACGGCCTTGATACGCCTGGGCATTGAGCCAAACAGAGCTTGGATGGCGTGTACAGGTACAGCTGCCGACGCAGCTTCAACACGATACCACTGCTCATCAAGAGTACTGACTGGCGTATTGTGACGAGCCAGTTGCTCGGCCATCATTGACCAGACGTTTTCAGTTGGTGGGAGATCTGGAGAATGTGCTGGCCAGGGCAGCAGTCGAACATTTTCTGTATCCACAAAGGCCCGTGCAGGACCTGCAACATGCGGTCCTGCATTATCCTGCTGAAATGTAGGGTTTCGCAGGGATCGAATGAAGGGTAGAACCACGGGTCGTAACACATCTGAAATGTAACGTCCACTGTTCAAAGTGCCGTCAATGTGAACAAGAGGTGACCGAGACGTGTAACCAATGGCAACCCATACCATCACCCGAGTGATACGCCAGTATGGCGATGACGAATACACGCTTCCAATGTGCATTCACCGCGATTTCGCCAAACACAAATGCGACCATCATGATGCTGTAAACAGAACCTGGATTCATCCGAAGAAATTACGTTTTGCCATTCCTGCACCCAGGTTTGTTGTTGAGTACACCATCGCAGGCGCTGTGATGCAGCGTCAAGGGTAACCGCACCCACGGTCTCCGAGCTGATAGTCCATGTTGCTGCAAACGTCGTCGAACTGTTCGTGCAGATGATTGTTGTCTCGCAAACGTCCCCATCTGTTGACTAAGGGATCGAGACGTGGCTGCACGATCCGTTACAGCCATGCGGATAAGATGCCTGTTATCTCGACTGCTAGAGATACGAGGCCTTTGGGATCCAGCACGGCGTTCCGTATCACCCTTCTGAACCCACCGATTCCATATTCTGCTAACAGTCATTGGATCTCGACCAACGCGAGCAGCAATGTCGCGATATGATAAACCACAATCGCGATAGGCTACAATCCGACCTTTATCAAAGTCGTTAACGTTATGGTACGCATTTCTCCTCCTTACACGAGGCATCACAACAACGTTTCATCAGGCAACGCCGGTGAACTGATGTTTGTGTATGAGAAATCGGTTGGAAACTTTCCTGATGTCAGCACGTTGTAGGTGTCGCCACCAGCGCCAACCTTGTGTGAATGCTGTGAAAAGCTAATCATTTGCATATCACAGCATCTTCATCCTGTCGGTTAAATTGCGCTTCTGTAGCACGTCATCTTCGTGGTGTAGCAATTTTAATGGCCAGTAGTGTAAGTTACACATTATTACTGCAGGCCAAACAATTTTTATTGGTTGTTGCACTACTCTTCAAAGTGACATTCCTCTAGATGCATATTCTCAGAAACTTTTTTGTAAAATGAAGGTTTATGTTTCATACCAGGACACATCTTTAGACAACGAGTATTCCTTGCTTGTGCTACTCTGCTTCTTATGTCGTCCTTACTTTGTCCGCCTTGCATTACTGCAAGATAGCAGACTTACTTCACTTCCTGTATCATGTCATCCCCAGTTATGACATAAATTTTATCATTAACCTCACTGCTGCTGCTCCTTAATAGTTTCGCCTTCTTTTGTTTATATCAGTCCATATTCTGTGCTCAGTAGACTGTTAATTCCATTCTTCACTTTCAGGCGATTTCAACATCATCAGAAAATCGTGTGATTGATACCCTTCCACTCTGAACACACTTACGTGTTAAAGTAGTGTTGTATTTATTGTTAAGATAGGCCTTAGGTGAAATTCGAGTACAATTAGACAGAGAATTCATGAAAAAGTTTGAAATTAAAATACATTTATGTGTAAAGTAATTCGGGTAGTGTTTTAGATCAATGTCAGTCAGTAAACCACACAGTCGTAATTGTCGCCGCGCCGGGTACCCGAGCGGTGTGAGGCGTCTTGTCACGGCTGGTGCGGCTCCTCCCGTCAGTGGTTCGAGTCCTCCCTCCGGCATGGGTGTGTGTGCTGTCCTTAGCGTATGGTAGTTTAACTTACATAAAGTAGTGTGTAAGCTTAGGAATCGATGACCTCGGCAGTTTGGTCCCGTAAGATCTTAACAAAAATTTCCGTAATTATCTCACAGAAGGGTAGTTAACAGTATCCATGTTCATTAGAACGGTTATGCTTATATTATTATATTGCGTCAGTCGTATTAGTTTTCTCTATTAATTATGATACACCCGTGTAACAGCTGCTACGTAAGAAGACCACCCTAGAACCTTCGACACATCGTGCGCTCGAACGATGAGCGTTGAGCTTACCGAGATTCTAACGGCATAGCGTGGAAAAATTCATGTTGGGGAGTCTTTCTGAGCGTGCACAGAAATATGTAACATGTCAGATATTACGTGCTGTTGAACGTAGAACAGTGAGATGGGAGGACGTCACATGACGCCATATCTCTTCAGTGCAGAGAGGCAAGGCACCATAGTAACATTCAGTTGAAGCCCATATGTATATATACCGGTTCTAAGCACCAGGGTTTCTCAAAGACCCGTCGCAAGTTGACGATTTGTTATAATAAAACAACGGCAAACGTAATAATAGTGACTAAACGATTATTGTAGCTTGCTTATTATGAAAGTATTCCGTTTCAAGGCACTGTCACATTCTGGTTCCACCAAAAATGCATTGCTCTCGGTACAGTTTGTTGTAATTAAATGTCAGATAAGAACATAGCTACAATTAAATAATTCAGAACGTAGTAAGGTACACTGAAGAGCCAAAGAAACTGGTACACCTGCCTAATACTGTTAGGGCCCCGCACGAGCACGCAGAAGTGCCGCAACACGACGTGGCATGGCCTCGACTAGTATCAGTAGTAGTGCTGGAGGGAATTGACACCGTCAATCATGCAGAGCTGCCTATAAAGCCGTAAGAGTATGAGTATTGCAAGGCATCCCAGATATGATTTGGCGCTTCAGTGTACATATATTGAAGTTCCAAAGAAACTGTTATAGGAGTGCGTATTCAAACACAAATATATGTAAACAGGCAGAATACGGCGCAGCGAACGGCGACGCCTAAATAACACAACAAGTGCTTGGCAGAGTAGTTAGATCGGTTACTGCTGCTACCATGGTAGTTTATCAAGACTGAAGTGAGTTTGAACGTGATGTTATAGTCGGCGCACGAGCGATGGGACACAGCATCTCCGAGGTAGCGATGAAGTGGGGATTTTCCCCTTACGACCATTTCACGAGTGTACCGTGAATATCAGGAATCAGGCAAAACATAAAATCTCCGACATCGCTGCGGCCGGAAAAATATCCTTCAAGAACGGCACCAGCGACGACTGAAGAGAATCATTCAGCGTGACAGAAGTACAACCCTTCCGCAAATTGCTAAAGATTTCAATGCTGGACCATCAACGAGTGTCAGTGTGCGAACCATTCAACGAAACATTATCGACATGGGCTTTCGGGTGCGAGCACCCACACGTGTGCCCTTGATAATTACACGACACAATGCTTTACGATAATGGAATGTAGTCGAGTTAAGTCGGGTGATATTGAGGGTATTAGATTCGGAAATGAGATACTTAAAGTAGTAAAGGAGTTTTGCTATTTGGGGAGCAAAATAACTGATGATGGTCGAAGTAGAGAGGATATAAAATGTAGACTGGCAATGGCAAGGAAAACGTTTCTGAAGAAGAGAAATTTGTTAACATCTCGTATAGATTTAAGTGTCAGGAAGTCATTTCTGAAAGTATTTGTATGGGGTGTAGCCATGTATGGAAGTGAAACATGGACAGTAAATAGTTTGGACAAGAAGAGAATAGAAGCTTTCGAAATGTGGTGCTACAGAAGAATGCTGAAGATTAGATGGGTAGATCACATAACTAATGAGGAAGTATTGAATAGGATTGGGGAGAAGAGAAGTTTGTGGCACAACTTGACCAGAAGAAGGGATCGGTTGGTAGGACATGTTCTGAGGCATCAAGGGATCACCAATTTAGTATTGGAGGGCAGCGTGGAGGGTAAAAATCGTAGGGGGAGACCAAGAGATGAATACACTAAGCAGATTCAGAAGGATGTAGGTTGCAGTAGGTACTGGGAGATGAAGAAGCTTGCACAGGATAGAGTCGCATGGAGAGCTGCATCAAACCAGTCTCAGGACTGAAGACCACAACAAACAACAACAACAACAATGCTTTACGACTCGCCCGACCCGTCAACACCGACATTGGACTGTTGATGACTGGAAACCTATTGCCTGGTCGGACGAGTCTCGTTTCATATTGTATCGAGATGATAGATGGGTACAGCTATGGAGAAAACCTCATGAATCAGAGGACTCTGCATGTCAGCAGGGAATTGTTCGAGCTGCTGAAGGCCCTGTAATGGGCGAGTGCAGTTGGAGTGATATGGGTCCCCAGATATGTCTAGATATGGCTCTGACAAGTGACATGCACATAAGCATCCTGTCTGATCACCTTGTAAGTAGGCTGTTTAGGTTTTCTTATTTTGGTAACGCCACGTAGCGCTCTGAATGAAAATCACTGGCTGTGCTGTGTGCAGTCTGTGGCTAGTTTGCATTGTTGTCTGCCATTGTAGTGTTGGGCAGCTGGATGTTAACAGCGCTTAGCGTTGCGCAGTTGGAGGTGAGCCGCCAGCAGTGGTGGATGTGGGGAGAGAAATGGCGGAGTTTTGAAATTTGTAAGTCTGGATATCATGAACTGCTATGTATATTATGATTTTTCAACACTATTAAGGTAAATACATTGTTTGTTCTCTATTAAAATCTTTCATTTGCTAACTATGCCTATCAGTAGTTAGTGCCTTCTGTAGTTTGAATCTTTTATTTAGCTGGCAGTAGTGGCGCTCGCTGTATTGGAGTAGTTCGAGTAACGAAGATTTTTGGTGAAGTAAGTGATTTGTGAAAGGTATAGGTTAATGTTAGTCAGGGCCATTCTTTTGTAGAGATTTTTGAAAGTCAGATTGCGTTGCGCTAAAAAAAATATTGTGTGTCAGTTTAAGGACAGTCCTGAATAATTTCAAAGGGGACGTTTCATATGTCGACCCTTAGCCGAGGATACCTCATTGGAATCTTATGATTTTTTTTGTAGTTTGTGTAATTAGTGTAGATTTTGTTTATTGCTATCGCGTAATTATAGAGAGAATCTCCTTTGTAGTTGCAGTCTTTCATTGTTGGACAGTAAAACAGGTGTGGCACGCATGTAAATTTGCACCAAGTATTTCGCAGCTGCGCTTGCAATTAGCTAGATATTATTTTCAGTGCTATGTTAATGTGTTCTCTTATTTTTGCTCTTCAAATTTTGTTTTTCTGTGTTGTCGTGTGAAATATTGTGATAATAATGGCGTGTGAAAAACGTAATACTAGGCTCCAAAGTAAACTGAGAAATGACAGTGAAGACGAAAGCAGTGTGTTAGTGCCACCATGTAATGAATTAACTAATGTTCAAAGTAGTAATTTGGTAATTGTGCATAGGGAAATGGAGCGTACTGCAAATAATGGTGTAGGCAGTGAAACAATTAGTGAGCAGGGAAGCATTATCGATCGACCGGTCGGCAACAGCTCGCCTCAGGATTCCAAAATGACAGGACACAATCTTGCAAATACTGTAGATTCAGGTTTTGCGTCCTCACCGTTTACTCAAATAAATCAAGACACATTTTCAGCTTTTCAAAATGCGAATATTGCCGGTTCAAATGCACTACCGAATAGCACTGAGAAACATGTTTCAGACACCAGTTCATTGTTATTACAATTAATACAACAAATGGGACAAACACAGCAGAAGCTTCAAAAGTTAGACACAATGGAACAAAATCTGCAAAAGTTAGACACAGTGGAACAAAATCTTCAAAAGTTAGACACAATGGAACAAAATCTTCAAAAGTTAGACACAATGGAACAACACCAGAGACAAACACAGCAACAGTTAGACACAATGGAACAAACTCTTCGGAAGTTAGACACCACACTTGAACAAACACATGAAGATTTAACTACTGAGTTACATAACATTGAATAGAAATGTCAAAAAGTCTGTAATGACGTAAAAACACAAATTCGTGAGCATTTCCAACCTATTTTTTCGCGTTATGAAAATGCATTACAGAATCACGAAGCAGCCATAAAAGAACTGCAAACTATTGTTCATGAAAATCACGACACCTTGCAAGCTAAAATTGACTCAGTTGCATCTACCGATTCGGTTACGCAACTTGCAAAAACTCAGGAAAAGTTAAAGGACACAGTAGATACGATTTCAACACAAATGGACACTATGAAACTTCGTTCAGAAAAACACACAGAGGAAATAATTTCCCTATCGGATAAAGTAGCAGAACTTTCAGATCAGTTCACTAACTTATCTACAAAGGTAGATGATGATATGAATGACACAAGACCTGTAGCCTTCACGGACACTGAAGAGTATGAACAAATTAGAAAATTCAAACAAAATCAAAATCAAATCAATACGCAACACCAAAGAGAAATCCGGGAAGTACAAGATCAGCTGACACAGGTAATACAAGAATTACGTATTTCAGAGAACACTCGCACCCCAATACAGGAACAGGGACACAGAAATACAGAACAGCCACAAAATAATAACACATCGCATTTCGGAAATTGTGAAAGAAATTGGCAAGGTGCACCGAATTTTGAAATGGAACCGCCGAAACGACGTAACAATGACCGATATGCGACTCGCTGAAATGATGATTTTGACTATAAGGTGTTCATTACTGCACGTAAATTCAAAACATTTAAGAATTCCGGCAACGACATTCATCCACAAGCGTGGCTTCATCAATTCTCTCATTGTTTTCCTCCCAACTGGTCATTAGAGCACAGATTAGAATTTATGTGTGACTATTTAGAGAATGAACCAGCTGAAAGAATGCGATCGGTCATTCACGATTGTCACAGTGAAGGAGAATTTTATCATGCCTTCCTCTCAGCATATTGGTCTCAAGCTACACAAGACCGAGTAATACATAGCATCATAATGATGAAACATTTCGAACAATCTGAATTTTCCAGTCTTGTGAAATATTTTGAAGACATGTTGCACAAGAATCAGTACCTGTCAAACCCATACAACCCTTCAGAACTCATCCGCATTTGCTTAATCAAATTACCTGAACATTTACGACATATTATTTTGGCAGGACGTTGCAAAGACGACATTGAAGCTTTTCAGGGACTCTTACGAGAATTAGAAATTGACACTGACAATCGCGGAACGCGAAAACAAGAACACAACAATTACAGATCACATCCGTCACAATTCCACCATGAAAGAAATAATAACTGGACGTGACAAGGCTATTCTTACAACGCAAATCGTGAACAAAACAGACACCACCCATATGACAACCACTGGCAGAGTAATAGTTACAGAGAAAGATCGCACTTCCGTAATTATGAATATGACAGAGATAACCATACAAACGGACAATGTGGAAACCAAAACAATTATTATCAAGGGAGCCAGAATAACTTCAGACGCAACAGTTCAGCGCGCAGTTACGATTCCGGGAGAAATTCTCCACCACATGACCGACAAACAAGAAACTATGTAAACTACCGACAAAACGACAGACCTGAATTCCATCAGAACTGGCGGGATTCAAACAGAGCAGGGCACTCTCGACAAGGTGAGTTTGTAGAAGTTAGGTCTCCTAATCCCAATAACGACACGCGCCAACAAAGAGACAGACAATGACTCGTACCGCAGGCAGCCACGTGCGCCGGCTGGCTCAGAGAAAAATAACTTAGACACTAAACTTGAGAAAAATTTTAGCATTCCTTACCGACGTATACCACACGATAATTGCGTTCCAGTTGAAACTCTGCGTACTAAGAAGGGTAAAGGATTGCACCAGTTTTCACATGTAAAACTGTTTATTGAGAGATAATCTGTTTTTTTAACTTAATTTATGCTATAAAATTTTTCACTTTACATTACTAGTATGCTTTGTCAGACTTAGAATCTGTTAACATGCAACAATGTTTGAAGTTATATATCCAGTCAAGAATCAAGAGAACTTACTTAAACAGAAATTACGAATGCATTGTTATAGTGAACAGACAACACAGTGTTACTGTGTGTGTACATTCTTGCTTTTAGTTGCACGATTACATAACGACTATAAGGCTCACATACTTAGAACATTTACCAGTACTGCTAATGAGATTTTAATGCAACATTTTCGTTTACTTGAAAATACATTCTGGATTTAAAATACTTTCTGTGAGATACCAGATGACACAGTGGTTAGTCTATGTGACAGCTACACGATTTTATCACGACGCTACTAATGAGTGACAATTTACAATGTTGCTTTTGCAGTGTTTCTGTTTTATATCTGCACAGTTTTTTCTGAATTCTTCTGGAAAGTAAAACATGTTTTAGTAGTAACTTTTGTGGTATAGCTACAAGGAGACAGCCTTTTCCGTAGCACAACAATACGTTGCAGCACAGTACTTTCTTCATCACGGCAATAAGCGTAATAACTAAGATATCTATACGCAAAGCATTTCACTTTCGTTTATCATGAGGTAAGTACACTGACTTCTGCAGAACTTAGCTTTCGGAGGACGATAACTACGACACTTCCACAGAGATTATCTTACAACAAGACGCACAGTTTAGCGCTACAGTACACGTATTTGAGTGATTAATTTTGTACTTAAAACATTTATTTTTAAAGATATTTGAAGTACAATGATACCAAGGTTTTCCGTGATACATTTCATTCCATTGCTGTAATCTGTAACACCTGAGGGTATAATTACATTAATCCTCAGGGGGGTACATGCTTACTTTTGTGTATCATGTGTTTGGCAAGCACAAGGAGCCCTAACTAATATGGTATTTGCTTACACAACTTTACACATCGGTACCATATTTCTCTAACACACAAAATACACACCTATCTGATCGTTTAACTGAGAGAGACAAACATTTATTTTACTACATCAGTGACACATGTTTACGCAATTACACAGTTGGATAACTTCACACTTATGAAATTGTATTTTGTCTGTACTGTGTGAACTGTTCATATTTTTTCGGAACCATTGTGATACTATGAGAGCTTTGAATGATGTATTTGGTAAGGGAGCATGATTTTAAAGTACGTTTGAGGGGGATGACAGTACTGAAATGAGCAGAGAATTTTTTTTAGGTTTTGACTTTATTGCAGAAAGCTACGGCGTTTTAGAGATTTGACTGAGGTGTTATGATGTTATTTTTACGATGACGATGTGTATTATGCTGTTGAGGTATGTTTATGATCAATAAGCTGATGCTATATGAGGAATTTGATTATGCTGTGTATTTATTATGATGAAATATTGAAGTGTCGATGAATATGTATATGTGTAATACGGTAAGGAATAATGTGTAGTGGTTAGGGACTCTGACTTATGAAAAAGGATGTTGGAAACCAAGAATCGTACTTTAAGAGTTATGAAATGTGTGTAAATGCGCGAATGTATCACAATGCTGACAAAAACTTTTTGAACACTGTTATATTCATAAGATTTGGTTTTTACACATTTGCAACGCAAATTCTCGACCTGTGAAATTTTTTATATGAGACTGTCACTGTAATGCAAACTGGTGTCGTAAATATTTCAGTAAGAAAGTTAAGTGACCACCGTCATGTAATGAGTCATGGGCACCCAGCTGCGCATCAGTCGCCTGGAAAAAAGCATTAGTGTGTGCCTTTCAGAGGCACAGGTGGGGAAAAAAAAGAGGCCATTATCCTTGCTATTGACATTCCTTTGTAAAAAGCATCGCAAATACGACACGCTCAAACTTGAAAACATACGATAACACTGTGGAGCTCTTAATTTATGATATTTACTGAAATGCCTAATGAAATGACGAGAAATATTTTTATATCTATACACCTGATTATGACTACTGCCTTTCTAGTTGAGAGATTTTTTTACTACCGTATGAAATGCCATATGGCTAATGAATGATGTTTCATACCTTCCTTTGTACATATATGCTCATTTTCTTTAATATCTAGTTTCTAGCTGCATTGCAGCATTGGTTATTATAAAATTTAATAGATGTACTAATATCACTATTTTCTGTCTACAGACCCAGTAAAGAATACGTTTATGATGTACTTTCTTAGAAAAGAGAGCACAAATAATCATTTCCCTTCACAGGAACTGCATAAATAATTTTTTTACGATTTGGTAACTTGTCTGCTAGAGTAAGTTTCGTGATGCATCACTTTAGTGTTAAGATGTGACATAGGTATTAAACATGGCCATTTTTACTGTAATATTTTTTCTGCTTGAGCTTCGTCATGTTTAGATATAAGTTATTGCATTTGCTGTTGCTGTTTGCCAGGCATAGTGCTACTAAATGTCACTTTGTATTACTCTGTTAAGCCAGTTTTACTACTGATTTATTTTTCTTCTTGCTGCACATTGGCTCATATTAGTTGTAATGTTGCATTTGCTTGGTAATTTAGATTTACTGTAGCTAGCTTGGCCAATTTGTATTTTTTGTCATTGCTGTTTGTGTTAATTGTTTTGTACTTCTGCGTTGCCTTGTCCCTTAGTTTAGCATCTGAGCTCAGTAGATTTAAGTTAGCTTAAGAGGGGATAGACTATATAAGAAACTAACTATGATGAATTGGAAGAAATGCATTGAGAAGCTATAAGAAAATGGTTTGGCCAAAAAAGTAGTGTACAGTGGAGAAAAACTATTTTTGAAAGAGGATGTGAACAGAATACAGAAAGCATGCTTGGATAGGATTTTTTTTTAGTGGAAACAAATGCTGAAATAAGACGAAAAATCTATGGATTGAAGTTTTGGGTTGGACTGCAGTAACAATGTTACACTGAAAACAAACCCTGTCCTGTATTTTTGTGTTATTACACTATGTGAATTTGTGCTTTTCCTGTCTGTATGTGTTTAGCTAATAAGATTTATGTTGCAGAATTTTCCTGATAATATGTTATTTACTTTGTAAAGATGTTTAGACATTATTTATTCTGTTTTGTTTTAATGCTCATGTGTGGAATTAATGTTTCGAAAACTATTTTCATTATTTTATGTATGTACTTATGTCATAATTCTTGTAACACTGATGTGCATGTTTATTTCTGTTCTTTTGTAAAGCCCATATTACTACAAATGTTATCTGTACTATTATGTTCTTTAATGATGTACCTTTGTTATTGTATTCTTACATTATAAAATTATAATTGACACCAGTTCATCAAATTAAGTAACTTGTAAGTTACATTTCACTGCACACGTTTCTGTTGGTCATAGTATATGGACAATATGTGAGAAGTAGGAATTGTTAGTGTTTGGGCATGTGTTAATAATTCAGCAAGGGACTGGATAACAGCATTGCTGGTTCTAAGGACAATTCCAAAAAACTTTGTGAGTGCACAAGTGGTGGTTTATGGACTTGCTATATTCTCTGTAAGACTCTTCGATGGTGATTGTGCACCTGCACAGTCGCAACAGATGGCTGCTGGCCGTCTCTACAAGGACTACAGTGGGTCTGCACCTTTGATGACCCACCAGTACAATTATTTCTACAAGGACTGCAGTGGGTCTGCACCTCTGGTGGCCCACCAATACCATACTCTCTACCAGGACTACAGTGGGTCTGCTCTGTGATGACCTACCTACCAATATTCTTCAAAACTTCGAGTGACTCTGCTGTGGGTTTGTTCTGTTGTGGCGCATTACCTGTCTGCATGTCAAGAGTCAGCACCGTCTTTCCGTTGGAAGGACAACACTACTTCTTCAAGATTGCATGGAAATACACTACTTCCGTATGCATTCTCTTTTACTGCTCAGACTTTGAGAAAAAAGAAACCACTGCAATTTTACTGTGATGAATGATCAGGACTGTCTTTATGGACTGTGAGAAAATTTTAGCTTTCACCAACATTGTATCAATAAGTGTCTGCATTTGATATCTTTGTTATTGTAATTATGAACAATTTTATCAAATCATTATTGGCCGCCGTCCAAAACAATTTGTAAAATTTTTTGTGGGGAGCATGGGGGCTATGTAAGTAGGCTGTTTTGGTTTTCTTATTTTGGTAACGCCACGTAGCGCTCTGAATGAAAATCACTGGCTGTGCTGTGTGCAGTCTGTGGCTAGTCTGCATTGTTGTCTGCCATTGTAGTGTTGGGCAGCTGGATGTTAACAGCGCGTAGCGTTGCGCAGTTGGAGGTGAGGCGCCAGCAGTGGTGGATGTGGGGAGAGAAATGGCGGAGTTTTGAAATTTGTAAGACTGGATATCATGAACTGCTATGTATATTATGATTTTTCAACACTATTAAGGTAAATACATTGTTTGTTCTCTATTAAAATCTTTCATTTGCTAACTATGCCTATCAGTAGTTAGTGCCTTCCGTAGTTTGAATCTTTTATTTAGCTGGCAGTAGTGGCGCTCGCTGTATTGCAGTAGTTCGAGTAACGAAGATTTTTGGTGGGGTAAGTGATTTGTGAAAGGTGTTAATGTTAGTCAGGGCCATTCTTTTGTAGGGATTTTTGAAAGTCAGATTGCGTTGCGCTAAAAATATTGTGTGTCAGTTGAAACACAGTCATGTATAATTTTTCTAAGGGGACGTTACAACCTGCTTCCATTATTTGTCCAGCGTGCATTCTGACGGACTTGCGAAATTCAAGTAGGACAATGCGACACGTGACACGTCCAGAAGTGCTACAGAGTGGCTCCAGGAACATTTTTCTGAGTTTAAACACTTCCGCCCGGCAGCAAACTCCCCAGACATGAACATTATTGAGCACATCTGGGATGCTTTGTAACGTGCTGTCCAGAAGAGATTTCCCCCCTTTCATACTCTTATGGACAGTACTGCATGATTCATGGTGTCAGTTCGCTCCAGCACTACTTCAGACATTAGTCGTGTCCATGCCACGTCGTGTTGTGGCCCTTTTGCTTGTTCGCGGGGGCCCTACGCGGTATTAGGCTGGTGTGCCAGTTTCTTTGGGTCTTCATGGCAGTAACGATTGGGAAGAGAGCGAGCCGTGCTCGTATCTTTTATTTTACTTTATTTTATTTTACAGATTGATGAACCGTTCATCCGGTCATTTAAAAATGTTTATTGTCTTTCTGTAGTCTTGGCAGCTGTCATACTATACGTTGGTTATAGAATAAGAATCATGTTGGAAGAATACGTTATCGTCGCAAATAAATGTGATGGATAGTGAGAGCAGGCGAGATACCACACAGACGCCTCACAGAAATGGAAACGGCAAATAAACTATGAGAATTATCTTACAACAAAGGAATTCAAGAGTCAACCAATCGCAACCTCACAAACGTTAAAAACCTGTATATTTTGATGGAGCAAAATAAAAAGTTTGTGGTTATGAAACTGTTGCGTTCATTTGTTGCAGCTTATGTGATAAACTATTATGTATTCATCATTTCCCTGGGAGTGATGATATTCACATTTATACGAACACCTAAAGTGGGCAAGGAGGTACATGTCACTCACCAGGCGTGCAAATTACGAGCGTCGATGAGAGATTGCTGTCATGTGACACGCGTGCTGTCACTAACGCCGTGTATGACACACCAGACGTATTTTCCGGTGGAGGATTCGTTCAACTTGTCACCTTGTCTTCAAACGTTTGTGGTTCCCATTCGAAAGCCACTTTCTTTCGTCAACTCATAGAGCAGTTGTGCAGAATCAACCTTCATTATAGGTCCCTTCCTCACACCTCGCTATTGCAAGCGGACGTTACACCACGACACAGACACGAATTTGAATACAGCGAAGAGCGAAAAAAAAGTTGGTAAAAGGGAACTCTGAAAACGGTTCGGCTGCTCAACACCGTAACCAGTGAACCACGACGCCATCGCTCTATCGGACTGCCCTATGTTGAACTGCTTGTGATTGTACCGTTCACTGTTCCAATTGTGCTCTTTTTTTTCATAGCTCAGTACGCTGTTTTCCTGTTATCAAGCTTGATCTGGGTTCGCTTTTTGACGGGCTGTCCACTGGGACATTTTACCACTAAATCTGATGGGCGGCGGGGGGGGGGGGGGGAGGGAGGGTGCGATGGGGAGCTTCCCTTGTTAGCAGAAACGCAGGATTGTAAGGCAATATGTGACGTGTTGATGATTCGCATATCATTGGGTTCATTCTTCCTTCTAATAGGTTCTGACACTTTCTTATTAGTTTAATAGAAGTTTTGTTGTTGTGGTCTTCAGTCCAGAGACTGGTTTGATGCAGCTCTCCGTGCTACTCTATCCTGTGCAAGCTTCTTCATCTCCCAATACCTACTGCGACCTACATCCTTCTGAATCTCTTCAGTGTATTCATCTCTTGGTCTCCCTCTACGATTTTTACCCTCCGCGCTGCCCTCCAATACTAAATTGGTGATCCCTCGATGCCTCAGAATGTGTCCTACCAACCGATCCCTTCTTCTAGTCAAGTTGTGTCACAAATTTCTCTTCTCCCCAATCCTGTTCAATACCTCCTCATTAGTTGTGTGATGTACCCATCTAATCTTCAGCATTCCTCTGTAGCACCACATTTCGAAGGCTTCTGTTCTCTTTTTGTCTAAACTATTTATCGTCCACGTTTCACTTCCATACATGGCTACACTCCATACAAATACTTTCAGAAAAGACTTCCTGACACTTAAATCTATACTCGATGTTAACAAATTTCTCTTTTCCAGAAACGCATTCCTTGCCATTGCCAGTCTACATTTTATATCCTCTCTACTTCGACCATCACGAGTTATTTTGCTCCACAAATAGCAAAACTCATTTACTACTTGAAGTGTCTCATTTCCTAATCTAATACCCTCAGCATCACCCGATTTAAATCGACTACGTCCCATTATCCTCGTTTTGCTTTTGTTGATGTTCATCTTATATCCCCCTTTCAAGACACTGCCCATTCCGTTCAGCTGCTCTTCCAGGTCCTTTGCTGTCTCTGACAGAATTACAATATCGTAGGCGAACCTCAAAGTTTTAATTTCTTCTCTATGGATTTTAATTCCTACTCCGAATTTTTCTTTTGTTTCCGCTACTGCTTGCTCAATATACAGATTGAATGACATCGGGGATAGGCTACAACCCTGTCTCACTCCCTACCCAACCACTGCTTCCCTTTCATTTCCCTCGATTCTTATAATTGCCATCTGGTTTCTGCAGACATTGTAAATAGCCTTTCGCTCCCTGTATTTTACCCCTGCCACCTTCAGAATTCGAAAAAAAAAAGTTCACGTGTGTGTGAAATCTTACGGGACTTAACTGCTAACGTTATCAGTCCCTAAGCTTACACACTACTTAACCTAAATTTTCCTAAGGACAAACACACACACCCATGCCCGAGGGAGGACTCGAAGCTCCGCCGGGACCAGCCGCACAGTCCATGACTGCAGCGCCCGAGACCGCTCGGCTAATCCCGCGCGGCTTCAGAATTTGAAACAGAGTATTCCAGTCAACATGGTCAAAAGCTTTCTCTAAGTCTAGTAGTATATTCCTCTTTATTAGGAGTGAGTTTGTTCTACTGGCTGTATCTACAAGACAGACTGCACTACTTGCAGTAACATATTTTGCAGTTTCTTGTTTCAGGTTTTGTATTTCAGATGTTGTAAAGATTATGGAGCTGAATAGGAACAGTGAGCAAGTAAGAGTGATCTCAGGGTTTCAATAAAAGGTGAGAATGATGAAATAATTAATATCTTACGTGGAGAACAATTGTAAATTTGTATCGCACGTTTTGTAATGGAACCATTATAAATCGATGCCGTTTTTGGCTGGACATGGTACTGTCATTTCTGCCTTATAGGGTGATTCTTGTTAACGTTTAAAACCACCGCTGCGGTGTAGATGACGTTGAGATAAGTAATTTAATGTAGGACACACGGGGCCGCAAATGTCGGAAAATAGCCCGAACGCGGATGACACGTGTTGAACATGGGACGACACAAAATGTCGTTATATGCCGCACGTGCACCGGTACAGCCTATCGGCCTATCGCACTTAATCGTGTCATCCCCAGTCAGATATTTACGTCGGAGTAGCTGGAGGCCTAAGTGAGCGTCTTTGTTGTGTGGGACTCATGGTTCGAATCTTGTACCTACAGGCATTATTTTCTTCATTGCGTTAGACAATTATTGTTTACATTGGGGTTAGATTTATTCAAAAATGGCTCTGAGCACTGTGGCACTTAACTTCTGAGGTCATCAGTCCCCTAGAACTCAGAACTACTTAAACCTAACTAACCTAAGGACATCACACACATCCATGCCCGAGGCAGGATTAGAACCTGCGACAAGCTTCCTGAAAAGGTCACTGTGTCGTGTGGGTTTACGGCATCATTTATCATAGGGCCATCAGTTGTGGAATATACTGTTTCTCGATTGCAACTTGCAGAAAACGGTGGACAGCATACTGAACATGTTTCGCGCCAGTCACACTTAAATTAATAATCCGATCTGATTTTTATTAACGCTTTTTATGCAGTTTTTGGCCTCAGGACAATTAAAAACCGATGTCATTGATGCTTTTTATGCCGTTTTTGGCCTCAGGACAGTTAAAAACCGATTTTTCCCATCCAATGTGATATGCCCTTGCCGTGGTGGATGGGCCTATGTAACTAACAGTTTTCACACTGAGTAGTACCGTTTGTTTAGCGTCAGATGTACACCTTAGGCACTGTTGTATGATTCATTTGTCATTTGCAGTCGACCACTATTAAATTTTGTAACTATTGATTTTTCGCGATTGCAGTCTTCCTTGGCGTATTCCAATGATGAATTCTTCTCGGGTTTCGTACCCATCATCTTCTGGCGAAGTGGCTTCGAAAACTCATCGAAACGTTGCGACAAAACGACGCCACCACTCGGCTGATAACACGAGAAGAATTCATCATATTTATTTTTCTGTTGACATACTTTTGCCCCCTTCTCTGATAATATTCCGTTGCAATTTGACGTCACTTTGAGCAGTGGCGTTATGTCTACAGCGGTTTGAAAGTTTAATTTTAACCACCCCGTAAACGAGTATGAGCTTCCGAATTACGTCGTTCCAATAAACAAGTGTGTTTTCTTTGCTAAATAATGCCTGTACACAAAAAAGAAGGGACAAAAGGAAAGAAACACAAAATAAGAACAGTTTTTACTCAGTTACAGCAAGGACAATAATTTTGTAACTTCTGCATTTACAACAGATCAGACTTACAAAAGGTGTTCGGAAATTACACCATTTGATTGAATGTTCTACCGGCGAGGGCAGGGTCTGTAAGTCCAACTACTCAACGTACTGCTACGTATATCATCTGGAGACTTCACATGTTCGGCATTTGTCATCCACTTTTGGTTTATTTCCCGACATTTATGGCCCCAAACGTCTCATATTAGATTATTTGTCTCAGCGTCATTTACGTCACTTCGGAGATTTTTAAACGTCAGTAGAAAACACCCTCTATAACATGTTCATGGATACCTAAGTTTTGATTTATGTGGACTACAGACAGTACATAACTATCATATGGACAAAGGAGGAAATGTACGTTTTAATAGAACTGACGTAGGATTTTTACGCCCTTCCATTTTGTAAACAGTGTGATTTGCGGGGCAGATACAGCTGACAACTACTGTGGGGGCGTTTTGAGATCACATATACCACGTTGAGGCAAATGAAGCGTCTGCACAAATTGCATCGTTTCTGAGCGTTCAGCAGCACGTTGATCTCGGTGCGCTCGACATTGACATTCGAAAGCACGGTCCTTGTGCCGACGGCATTTTAACAAACGTCAGGCAGCTTGTTGAAGACTACGTGACAGGAAGCTGGAAAGTTTAAATGTGAAGAAGATCAAAGGAAGAGTATGTGAATGAGAAGTGGTGAAGGGACTGCCCCTACCCTGTACGTCCACGCTCTCCTCATCTTGTCCCAACGAAACTTAAATCGCCTTATCTTACCCGACTATGAAATCCGCACTGATATGTACCCATCTTACCAGATCTAAAGAGAACACACCCCATGCACTCCCTGCGTCTTCACTCATCTCGAACCACATCCTAAGGCTTGGTCCGGAACGGCATTTCTTTTCATTCTCCTGAGTTAGTCCTCCAAACATCGGTCCACATAAACCTCCTCTTACGCACTATCGCAACTTCTACGTTACCATGATACTCCTTTTCCTGGCAGTCTAGACCCACTCATCACTTCACTCTTCTATATCTCTATCTTAATCAGTCAACACACCTGAATTTTACATTGTTCTCGTGAAACTCGTGTGCAGAACTATAGACCTATATCTCTAACGTCGATCAGTTGAAGAATTTTGGAACACGTATTGTGTTCGAGTATAATGACTTTTCTGGAGACTAGAAATCTACTCTGTAGGAATCAGCATGGGTTTCGAAAAAGACGGTCATGTGAAACCCAGCTCGCGCTATTCGTCCACGAGACTCAGAGGGCCATAGACGCGGGTTCACAGGTAGATGCCGTGTTTCTTGACTTCCGCAAGGCGTTCGATACAGTTCCCCACAGTCGTTTATTGAACAAAGTAAGAGCATATGGACTATCAGACCAATTGTGTGATTGGATTGAGGAGTTCCTAGATAACAGGACGCAGCATGTTATTCTCAATGGAGAGAAGTCTTCCGAAGTAAGAGTAATTTCAGGTGTGCCGCAGGGGAGTGTCGTAGGACCGTTGCTGTTCACAATATACGTAAATGACCTTGTGGATGACATCGGAAGTTCACTGAGGCTTTTTGCAGATGATGCTGTGGTGTATCGAGAGGTTGTAACAATAGAAAATTGTACTGAAATGCAGGAGGATCTGCAGCGAATTGACGCATGGTGCAGGGAATGGCAACTGAATCTCAATGTAGACAAGTGTAATGTGCTGCGAATACACAGAAAGATAGATCCTTTATCATTTAGCTACAAAATAGCAGGTCAGCAACTGGAAGCAGTTAATACCATAAATTATCTGGGAGTACGCATTAGGAGTGATTTAAAATGGAATGATCATATAATGTTGATCGTCGGTAAAGCAGATGCCAGACTGAGATCATTGGAAGAATCCTAAGGAAATGCAATCCGAAAACAAAGGAAGTAGGTTACAGTACGCTTGTTCGCCCACTGCTTGAATACTGCTCAGCAGTGTGGGATCCGTACCAGATAGGGTTGATACAAGACATAGAGAAGATCCAACGGAGAGCAGCGCGCTTCGTTACAGGATCATTTAGTAATCGCGAAAGCGTTACGGAGATGATAGATAAACTCCAGTGGAAGACTCTGCAGGAGAGACGCTCAGTAGCTCGGTACGGGCTTTTGTCAAAGTTTCGAGAACATACCTTCACGGAAGAGTCCAGCAGTATATTGCTCCCTCCTACGTATATCTCGCGAAGAGACCATGAGGATAAAATCAGAGAGATTAGAGCCCACACAGAGGCATATCGACAATCCTTCTTTCCACGAACAATACGAGACTGGAATAGAAGGGAGAACCGATAGAGGTACTGAAGGTACCCTCCGCCACACACCGTCAGGTGGCTTGCGGAGTATGGATGTAGATGTAGATGTAGATGTAGAAACGCAGCTAACTCTTCGGTCACATGAAGTGTTGAGTGCTACGGACAAAAGATTTAAAATTGACTCCGTATTTTTCCGATTTCCAAAAGGCTTTCGACACTGTACCACACAAGCAACATGTAGTGAAATTGAGTGCCTATGGAATATCGTCTCAGTTGTGTGACTGGATTCGTAATTTCCTGTCACCGACGTCACAGCCTGTAGTAACTGACGGAAAGTCATCGAGTAAAACAGAAGCGATTTCTGGCGTTCCCCAAAGTAGCCTTATAGGCCCTTCTGTGTTCCTTATCTATACAAACAATTTGGGAAACAATCTGAGTAGCCGTCTTAAGTTGTTTGCAGTTCAAAAATGGTTCAAATGTCTCTGAGCACTATGGGACTTAACTTCTGAGGTCATCAGTCCTCTAGAACTTAGAACTACTTAAACCTAACTAACCTAAGGACATCACACACATCCATGCCCGAGGCAGGATTCGAACCTGCGACCGTAGCGGTCGCACGGTTCCAGATTGAAGCGCCTAGAACTGCTCGGCCTGTTTGCAGTGATGCTGTCGTTTATCGACTAGTAAAGTTATCAGAAGATCAAAACAAATTGGTGCAAAAATTGGCAATTGACCCTAAATAACGAAAAGTGTGACGTTATCCACATGAGTGCTAAAAGGAATCCGTTAAACTTCGGTTAGACGATAAATCAGTTAAATCTAAAGCCCTAATTCAACTAAATACCTGGGAATTACAATTACAAACAACTTAAATTGGAAGGAACACACAGAAAATGTTGTGGGGAAGGCTAACCAAAGACTGCGTTTTATTGGCAGGACAGTTAGAAAATGTAACAGACCCACTAAGGAGACTGCCTACAGTTGCTTGTCCGTCCTCTTTTAGAATGCTGCTGCGCGGAGTGGGATCCTTACAAGATAGCATTGACAGAGTACATCGAAAACGTTCAGAGAAGGGCAGCGCGTTTTCTGTTATCGCGAAATAGGAGAGAAGTGTCACTGAAATGGTACAGGATTTGGGGTGACAAAGTCGTTCATCCTTGGGAACTGGTTCACTGGTAATCGCTTTTTTTGGAAACCGTTCATTTTTACTCGTACACCGTTCATTGTGCTTGGTATATGGTTCTTATGAAAAAACTGAAAATTAGCAGCATAGGTGACTAAAGATGGAAGGCACCAAGAGGGGGCACTTGCCTCCCCTCCTGGAGTATAGAGTTTTTATTCATAACAGAATTCTCACACACTTGTAATTTTCGTGATTCTGCAAAACACCTCGTTTAGTCAACTGCAGCGTTATGTGGCTGATCGCAGTGAAATAATATAAGGTGGCGCACGAAAATCCGGATCCGAGTACAGACTGCTCGCCATTTTGTTGACCGCTACGAGCAGAACAGATAAACATGTAATAATCAGGCAGTGAATAAATAACAGTTAAGCTAATCCAAACAACTTCGAAACAATAGACGTCGATTTCTAAAGGACAATGAGTAGTCTAGCACTCGGAGTCGATTTTTCGTGCGCAGCCCTGTACCATTGAAATAATATTGTAGGAGTTATCATACACTCTTTACAAAACGTGACACCATACACTCGATTACGAAGCGCGGGCTTATTTCGGTTGTAACGTCTTACGACAATGAACATGCTCTTTTACCTTGGATAAAAAAAAAAGACGGAAAATAGCCACTCATGTGTGCCGTGCTGACGTCCTATGCATGTCTAATGACAAAGAATCTTGCCTTTTTACAAATATTTCTTCTGCTGTTTATCGAAATAGTTAAGTAAGCTGTTACGCCGTTTTGTTGCCTGAAAATATGTATGTACTATATACCACGTAATTTTTATGTAATCTACGTAATTACAAAATACATTTTAATCACCGGCCCTGGACGCTGAATAGAATACGAAAAGAACTAGAAGTTCAGAGTACAAAAAAAGTTTAAAACAGATCTAGAATGGGCGTGAGAAGCGAACGAAACGAACAGCAACAACTCGATGCTGAAATAACTATGAGCAGTCGACAGTAGAACTGCGAAGAGTGGCCACGCGAAGAAGGACGAGTCCGGCCGAGCGAGACCGAGACAGACGGGAACGGGACCGAGGCTGGAACGAGACCAGCCGAAGTGCCGTTCGGGAACGAGACCGACCGTTTCCCGTTCCCTGGAACTATTAAGTAGAAAGCCGCGACCGAAATGAACTATGAAAGACCGTTCCTTAGAATTCGTTCCTCGCTCGTTCCGTTCATCTTGGTGAACCGTTCCTTTGGACCCGTTAGTTCGCGAACGACCCATCTCTAGTGAATCATTAAAGTAAAGGCGTTTTTCGTTGCTGAGGAATCTCCTCACGAAATTTCAATCAACACTTTCTGCTACAAATGCGAAAATATTTTGTTGACGCCGATCTACATAGCGCGAAACACTCGTCGTAATAAAATAAGGGAAATCAGAACTCGTACGGAAAAATATAGGTGTTCGTTTCTTCCGCGCGCTGTACGGGATTGGAATAATAGAGAATGTGGTGTCACCGCCAGACACCACACTTGCTAGGTGGTAGCTTTTAAATCGGCCGCGGTCCGCTAGTATACAACGGACCCGCGTGTCGCCACTGTCAGTAATTGCAGACCGAGCGCCGCCACACGGCAGGTCTAGAGAGACGTACTAGCACTCGTCCCAGTTGTACAGCCGACTTTGCAAGGAACGATTCACTGACAACTACGCTCTCATTTGCCGAGACGATAGTTAGCATAGCCTTCAGCTACATTTGCTACGACCTAGCAAGGCGCCGTATTCAATTGAGATTGAGATTCTATTAATGTATCATCAAGAGCGAAGTTCTACAAATGTGGATTAAAGTTAAGTATTCCAGAAGCTACGTACTTTTCTTTATAGCATTCATTACGTATTCTGTTTCAGACCTCACGCCAGCCTGCGTGAGTTTAAGCGCGTGCCTTTCGGCTTCCTCTCATTGTGTCTAGGCTGTCTTGTCTAGACACAACAGAGAATTATTGTGAAGGTGGTTCGATGAACCCTTTGCCAGGCTCTTAAATGTGATTTGCAGAGTATCCATTTAGATGTAGATGTTATTATGTCGAACACTCATTGTGTCAACCGCCGTGTCCAATTTTATAGTACGTGGGCTGAAGAGTGGCGACTTGTACCCGCTGACAACCCACCTTCCGCGTATGCGGGACGAGGGGAATTAAATGACAATAAAGAGGAAAAAGTGAGGAGACTAATTTTGGGACAATGAGATCAGAATGCCTACTAACATACAAATGAGAAGCTGCCACCGTCTTGAACAGCGGTTTTATAAGGAGAATGTGCCCCAGCTTTCGGTGAATGTTTACTGCAAACACTTGCCTAAGCAGTCCAATAGATGTGTTTCGACGGTTACCAATGAATAAGTAGAAAGCCCACTGGATCCCCGTTCCAGAAACCATGCTGGCCCATCTCGTATACTAACAGCCCGCTCACAGAGCGGTCCCACGACCGCCCTGCACGTAACCTGCCCCCGCGATCTCCGCCTCGTTCTGTCAACCGGTCGGCAGCTCGCAGGGATGAATGGACAATACGATGTCTGGCCGCGGCAACGTCTTTCTGTGGGGCAGACCGCGGTAATCGGCATCCAGCCCCGATGCAGTCCCCTCTCAGGCGTCGAACAGGTAGACAGGTAGTCCCCGCATACACAGTACCTGCTTACTGCCGCCAGCCTGGCCATATTGTGATTGTAATTTTTTCAGCCTGTGACGCTTGAGTAAGCGTTTAGGCTTCCCACGGTCACAGCATGCTAATAATTCGTGTTCCGTAGACCTTGGCTCGCCACAAGGAACCATTTCCAGCAGTGCCCTTTACCGCCGTACGACCCAAGGTTGCAGCTTAAATTTTTAGTTATCATCACAGTTACCTGTTTTCCCTTGCTTCGCAGTGCAGCTGAAAGAAAAAAAGTCTGTCTTGTACAAAAGAAATAAATGTATTCTCAGGTTTTTTTTTTATTTCTCGTCGGCCGGCAGCATTGTACATCTCTTGTAAAAACACTAAATTAACCAATAACGCTGCTATAGTAGTATGTTATCCAGCTATTCTCATGGCTAAGTGCTCATTTCGGTAACATAGTTATTTTCAAGCTATCAGCAGAACACATAAGGTGTCGGTACATAATTTTTGTACGTTTCCATTAGTTATAAATTGCGTTATAATTTTTAGGTTACAATTTGGATGTACTTAAGTCGATGGCACATCGCGATTTCAGTAAAAAATTACATCAACAACTTTACTGAAATAATCGAAAATGATCTTGGATAAACAATTTAGGCAAAGATAATACCGCACGTAAACAATCATTGTGGTAAAAAAGGAAGGGAGGTGGCGCTACAGACACAACACCATAGACCACAGACAACATAGATTGCGCATGATGTCATGTTACTAAAAACAACATCTAAGTCACCTGACTCAGGACACTAAGCCGAGTGTGTCATTACGCATTTATAGTGCACAGTTTATGAGCATTTCTTTTTACAGATCAAATGTTGTGCTGTTGTGCTGTTGTGCTTTTTACTAGGTGCAGAAGAAAAGACCTTCACATATGCTCAGATAAGTCCTCTTTTGTGTCCTACAGATTAGGTAAAGTGACGAAAACCTCAGTTGCGTAAGTGAATTACTTTAAAATACTTGCAGAGGTATTTCCATAAGTTGAAAGTTGGGATGGATGTTGCTCCTGGGATGCAAAACTTGGTGAATGACTAAGCTTTTGAGACGGCACATCGTTAGTATGTAGCTCACTACGCCAGTATAATCAACATTTCGTACTACATTACGCTTCATATCTTGATATTGTTTCGTTATCTGTACTGGATACAGGAAAAGTCAGAAAACGGATGTGCATATTTTGTGTAAATACTTGACATTATACACATAAACGAATTTCCTTTCTTACAAGAGCGTACTGAAACATTTCATACGTATTCTTGTGGAATCGTTAGAAAAGTAATGCTACGTTTGAAACTTTTTTTTTATTTTTTTCCTTTCACTCCTGTGGAAGCGGTGCACTTTCAGAATTCACAATGCAAAAAAAAAAAGTATTCACTAAAGAACAGTGATTCAATCGCTTGTTAAAAGAACTGTCAATACAATTCAACATGACCACTGCTTTATTATGAGAAATTTCGATGAAATTAGGCTAACTGCACTAGTACATGTGTAAGACTTATACTACAGCTCGCTGAATTATCAAAATCAATGCTTGATTTCAGCTATAAATGAGAGAAACTGTAACTGTCAGCTTCACTTCACACAGCTTTTAATGACAGTAACTCAGCTTTGTGTCACGAGTCACGTGACTCAGATGTTGGTTTCAAACGTTAACACGGCAGATACAGGGACATGTGCGGTCTATGTTATGTATGGTCTATGCTTAACATTGTAGGTTGTTTTGAAACCAGAGAGGGCGGGGCGGAGCCCGAAACTTTAGTAGATTACTGTTTAAAATTGCTTCTTGTTCACTTTTTCTGTCGTGTGCGTGCAACAACTGTTTTATATACTAAAAATGTAGAGCTTACAAAATAACATAGTGTCAGGAAGGCAATTTCGAACTTTGTTCTGTTCCTGAATGCGTATTTTCTCTAGTAATACGACACATTTGGCCTCGTTAATGTAATTTGTTGTTTGTTATTATATTTCGGATATCCAGAAACGTAAGGAAGTGTTGTGAAAAGCATGCTTTCGTAATTCATTTAATTCTACTTTTACTGTTTTTGTATTTATAACAATTGAAACTGGAACTCAGAAACCAAAACTTACTGTTACCGGTAGTACTTCTTGTTCGTTACATTTTCAGTTTTCAACTCGTATGCACAACTTTTTCAAAGTTCACGTTTGCAAAAAATGACCTACGCATCCTTTGGTAGCCCACCAAAGCGTGCAATGAGGAAAGAAGCAAGGCATGCTACCGTATCTTGTGCATGTCAACAAAGTGGATGATTATTGAAACGTTAAAGAAACGGAAATGCATAGAGGTATATCGCCATGCGGAGTAGAATTCTTGTTTTATTAGATTGTCAGTGGGTTAGTCTCACTGCGGTTTACCAATCTTCTCAGTTTGAAATCTTACCTATGATGAGTCATTCAGTATGTGGCCAATTTACAGGGTAAAAAAAAGATATATAATTTTTTAAACATCTTCCAGCATTGTGGAATGCTGTAAATGTGATTAAGGGAATGGTCTCGAACGCTTAAGACCCCTTAAAATGGATATTTTGCTTTAACATGTATGTGTTTAACTTTTTATCAATGACAGCCTAAGCTGTGTATGATGGTATGATGTAGGCCTATCTTTCCAACAGTAGCCTACTTTCTCCTTTTGTCGGAATATTTCTCGCCAGTAACTCTATCAGTTTTTCAGAAATAATCAAACATAGTACAATTGGAATGTACGTCTACTTCAGTCATCTGCTTCATTTTACTTTGGAGTTTGATTTTGAGGTTTTCAAAGTATGTAAGTCTATACCACGCTTTGTGATATACCAATAGTAAGTTACTTAATTTCATGTTCCATGTCTCATTTGCACAACAAATCGTAATGATATGGAAAAAGCCATTATATACTGACATCATTCTTTTTCTTTCAAATATGTGTCCATGCTGGCCATTTATTAGTTTTTACGTTTTTTAGTTAAAGACAGACAGATTTTACTCAGTAATTCCTAACCGTCACCATTTACACATTGCAGTAATAAATAATATTCTGCGAATAGGAGGAGTTATCACAGAGAAACGTTTCCGGTTTAGTTTCTAATTCTACTTTGCTGTGTGCCAGGCATTTTCTATCAATGGGTAAGTGATTAGAAGTTTTGGTTGCAGCGTTGTGAACCCCTGTTTCTATTACAGACAACCTTAACGTAGCGTAATGAATGTCGTTTTTCTTGTTCTGATATTATAATTATGTACATTATTGTTCCTGTTGAAGTGCAGTGGATTATTTTCAACAAACTTCATGAGGGAATATGAAACTGATGGATTTCAACTCACACACCGAGCCCAAGGCAGGCACGACGATAAGAGAGTTCACATAAATTTACAGCCAAAGCCTTCTTCAGAAAGGAAGCACAGCACACATACACATTCATACAATCATACACAAAACTCACGCACACATGTCTCCGGCTGTTCTAGCCACAATCTTTTTTAAAGAGTGAGGAAATGTGAACAACTACTAACAATTATCGGTGAGAGGAACTGAGGGCATCAGATGCTGCCCCAACTATCAGCGCGGTTACAGAGCCGTGTTTTGTGCGGGGAAGAGAGCGTTGATGCAGTGTGGCTCGGATGTCGGAGCGCTTGCGACTTGGAAGGAAATGAAAAACACAGGAATGAGGAGAAAGAACGAACACTGAGTTAGGTACAGCAATTCTATAGTCAGATGACAGACATAAAACAACTACAATAAAAGTAAACAGTGCAACAATAACTCATGCATACCAAAGAAAATATTGCTTTAATTGCTCCGCTTGCGAATGAAATGTAATTCCTTTAAACTCTAGATGGCGATCGGATCGATTAGTACACCCGTAAACAACGCAAGCTGGCATTTTTGATGAAACGACTACGTCTCCACACAATCAAGCACCCAACACGGTCGAAACTGGACACGGGCAGTCAGAGTGACGTCACAGGGACATATCAAAGCGGTGAACCATGGGTGTATGAATGCCGTGAATCTAAGGTTTTCGGATCGTTAAGATGGCGGACATCGGCTGCAAGTCTGTGAAGTAAAGATACCGCCCTTGATTTTTTACCTCCATGTGAACATACAAAGATAGTAATATCACAGAGATTCATAGATTAATAAACCGGAGATGCAACCATAATACATTGGTAAAGATTACACTACCAGTAAACAATACAAGGATAATAATACCACAAAAATCCACAGATAAATAAACCAGAGATGTAACCACAGCACATCGTTACCAAGTTGTCAACAGAAGCTGTCAGATTTAAAAACGAATCAAACATCTCAAAAAGAGTGGCGAGCAACAGTTGAGTAATAAACCTCCATCACATTAATATTAAGATGTAATAAATTTCGATAGCACCAGTGGTATTGACGTTCTAAGGACGTAAGTATTTCCAAATTGTAACGTAATAATTCAACGTAACTTAATAACGAATGAAAACGTACAAAAAGTATGTACCAACATCTTTAATGTTTGCAGACAGCATGAGAATGGTCATGGTGTCGAAATGAGTTCATAGCCATAAGGATCACCATCATCATCATCATCATCATCATTTAAGACTGATTATGCCTTTCAGCGTTCAGTCTGGAGCATAGCCCCCCTTATACAGTTCCTCCATGATCCCCTATTCAGTGCTAACATTGGTGCCTCTTCTGATGTTATACCTATTACTTCAAAATCATTCTTAACCGAATCCAGGTACCTTCTCCTCGGTCTGCCCCGACTCCTCCTACCCTCTACTGCTGAATCCATGAGTCTCTTGGGTAACCTTGCTTCTCCCATGCGTGTAACATGACCCCACCATCTAAGCCTGTTCGCCCTGACTGCTACATCTATAGAGTTCATTCCCAGTTTTTCTTTGATTTCCTCATTGTGGACACCCTCCTGCCATTGTTCCCATCTACTAGTACCTGCAATCATCCTAGCTACCTTCATATCCGTAACCTCAACCTTGTTGATAAGGTAACCTTAATCCACCCAGTTTTCGCTCCCATACAACAAAGTTGGTCGAAAGATTGAACGGTGCACAGATAACTTAGTCTTGGTACTGACTTCCTTCTTGCAGAAGAGAGTAGATAGTAGCTGAGCGCTCACTGCATTAACTTTGCTACACCTCGCTTCCAGTTCTTTCACTATGTTGCCATCCTGTGAGAATATGCATCCTAAGTACTTGAAACCGTCCACCTGTTCTAACTTTGTTCCTCCTATTTGGCACTCAATCCGTTTATATTTCTTTCCCACTGACATTACTTTCGTTTTGGAGATGCTAATCTTCATAACATAGTCCTTACATTTCTGATCTAGCTCTGAAATATTACTTTGCAAACTTTCAATCGAATCTGCCATCACAACTAAGTCATCCGCATATGCAAGATTGCTTATTTTGTGTTCACATATCTTAATCTCACCCAGCCAGTCTATTGTTTTCAACATATGATCCATAAATAATATGAACAACAATGGAGACAGGTTGCAGCGTTGTCTTAGCCCTGAAACTACTCTGAACCATGAACTCAATTTACCGTCAACTCTAACTGCTGCCTGACTATCCATGTAAAGACCTTTAATTGCTTGCAAAAGTTTGCTTCCTATTCCATAATCTTGTAGAACAGACAATAACTTCCTCCTAGGAACCCGGTCATATGCCTTTTCTAGATCTATAAAGCATAGATACAATTCCCTGTTCCACTCATAACACTTCTCCATTATTTGCCGTAAGCTAAAGATCTGGTCCTGACAACCTCTAAGAGGCCTAAACCCACACTGATTTTCATCCAATTGGTCCTCAACTAATACTCGCACTTTCCTTTCAACAATACCTGCGAAGATTTTACCCACAACGCTGATTAAAGAGATACCTCTGTAGTTGTTACAATCTTTTCTGTTTGCATGTTTAAAGATTGGTGTGATTACTGCTTTTGTCCAGTCTGATGGAACCTGTCCCGACTCCCAGGCCATTTCAATTATCCTGTGTAGCCATTTAAGACCTGACATTCCACTGTGTTTGATGAGTTCCGACTTAATTTCATCCACCCCAGCCGCTTTATTGCACTGCAATCTATTGACCATTTTTTCCACTTCCTCAAATGTGATCCTATTTCCATCATCATTCCTATCCCATTCTACCTCGAAATCTGAAACATTACTGATCGCATTTTCACCTACATTGAGCAACTCTTCAAAATATTCCCTCCATCTGCCCAAGGCATTCACAGGATTCACCAGCAGTTTTCCTGACCTGTCCAAAATACTTGTCATTTCCTTCTTACCTCCCTTTCGAAGACTGCTAATTACACTCCAGAATGGTTTTCCAGCAGCTTGACCCAAAGTCTCCAACCTGTTTCCAAAGTCTTCCCACGATTTCTTCTTGGATGCTGCAATTATCTGTTTGGCTTTGTTTCTTTCTTCAACATAACTTTCTCTGTCTACCTGGGTTCTGGTATGTAGCCATTTTTGATACGCCTTCTTTTTCCTTTTACAGGCTGCCTTGACTGTATCATTCCACCAAGCTGTTTGCTTCATCCTACTTTTACACACTACTGTTCCAAGACATTCTTTAGCCACTTCTAGTACTGTCTCCCTGTACCTTGTCCATTCCTTTTCCAATGACTGTAATTGACTACTTTCAACTAACTGGTACCTGTCTGAGATCGCTGTTATGTACTTGTGCCTGATTTCCTTATCATGAAGTTTCTCCACTCTTATCCTCCTACATATGGACCTGACATCCTGCACTTTCGGCCTCACAATCCCAATTTCACTGCAGATTAAATAATGATCAGTGCCATCAAAGAATCCCCTGAATACACGTGTGTCCCTCACAGCCTTCCTGAATTCCTGATCTGTTATTATATAGTCAATGACAGATCTGGTCCCCCTGCCTTCCCAAGTATACCGGTGAATGTTCTTATGTTTAAAAAAGGAGATTGTGATTACTAAGCCCATACTGGCACAGAAATCCAAGAGTTGTTTCCCGTTCCTGTTGGCCTCCATATCCTCTCCAAATTTACCCATAACCTTTTCATAACCTTCTGTTCGATTTCCAATCCTGGCGTTAAAATCACCCATAAGCAGAACACTATCCTTGTCCTTTACTCTAACAACTACTTCACTGAGTGCCTCATAAAAACTATCCATCTTATCTTGATCTGTCCCTTCACAATGCGAATATACTGACGCAATCCTAATTTTCTTGCTAGACACTGTCAAATCTATCCACATCAGTCGTTCGCTTACATATCTTATTGCAACTAAGCTGGGTTCCATTTCTTTCCTGATGTAAAGCCCTACACCCCATTGTGCTATTCCTGCTTTGACTCCTGACAGGTAGACCTTGTATTCTCCCACTTCCTCTTCTTTCTCACCCCTTACCCGAATGTCACTAACAGCTAAAACGTCCAGCCCCATCTTACTTGCAGCCTCTGCCAGCTCTACCTTCTTCCCAGAGTAGCCCCCATTGATATTAATAGCTCCCCATCTCATTACCATTTGTTTGCCAAGTCGTATCTTAGGAGTCCCTGGTTTGTCAGTTAGAGGTGGGACTCCGTCACCTCCAAAGGTCCGAGGCATTTTGCTCTGATTATTGCCAGCATCATATTTAAAGGCATAAGGCCATAAAGCCATAAGGACAGTTGAATAAAATACTATGAAAGCAGCAATCGTGGTTAAAGCTATTTAATGCATTCTGAGTTACTCAGTAAGGAACATTAATTTGTTATGCGATATATCTTCGTTCAGCGATAACTTGCACATTCCATTTTAGACCATTTTCAAACGATAAAAACTTCACCTACAGGTAGAGGTTAATGGGATTCGCACGGACTATAGTCTTATCCACATCTGCAGCCTCATCTTCAAATCCTTTATCCGCATTCGCTGAAAAGCTGTGGAAGTCACTAAACCGTATATTACGCCGGAGCTCTGAGGAGAGGCTTATCCCTGCTCTGAGTATTATTATAATGAAGTCCGACCTCATAATTTTCATTCGGTTGACTAAGAACAAATAAGGCGATCAAGACCACATTTTTAGTACAATTTAGCTTGTCACTTCCTTTATATGGTCCATAGGTGTCAACTTTCTGTAGTAATTACTGAAATGGGCATCGATAGCTTGTTTACCTATCAGTTATAAACTGTTAACATCATAATATTTATTTTTAGATTAGGAGCGTCTCTATGCAACTGAATAAAGCCAACATTATTTTCCCACAGTTTATCAACGCATCATCAGTGACCTGAAATACAATAATATTCTCATTGTACGCAGAACTTCCAATTTGCATTTTGTGGTGCTGTAAATCTAAGTTACATTGAGAAAAAGCTGTCCACATCAGAAATGGTGTTTGTAACTTTCATGCAAAACAGCAGAATATGTAAGATGAAACTACTACATTCAAATGCAGATGTTTATGTACTTTAGGCCACTGATAATGTCCTAAGAAATTGAGGTGAAAATGCGTCTGGCAAAATTACATTTAGACGTCCTAACCTAAAAATCATTAATACAAACCTGGAATGGATCTTGTTAAATTTCCTGCGGAATATTTCGACAACGTCAAATTAAGACGTGTTACAAGTTGTCGTCACATGATGCATACTGTTAACAGTTACTGAAATAGTTAATTTATCAAATGTACTTTACTTCACCTTAATGTGCTACACGTTTCAGCAAAACACACAAAGGAATCAGATCAGTGCATGGAGTACCATAGAAGAGCATTCACGTAGTTTTCTGCAGTTTTCAGTCATGACAAAGCTGACCACCAAACAGGAATGAGTCAGACATAAGCCATCTGCTGGTGCAACGGAAACAGAACTTGCCTGTTGTCGTGTGCTAAAAAAGAAAGAAGAGCATGTCGCCATTTATAGCCATCTGTAAATACCAAGTAGGCATCTATCCTCTCCTTGACACTATCATATTCAAGGTCATCTGAATGAGTGGGTCCAGGTCACGGTACGAGAGATACTGCCAAAATATCGTGGAAGCACCTCCGACCTGAACTGCACCCACCATACGCTTCTCATTGGACCGTCGGCCTATTTGACGCAATGTATCATTTGAAAAATTGTGATTTTTCAGACTAATATACATGTCTTCAGTCAGGTATTGTCAAGTCCTGTGTCGTTTCACCCGCTGAAGACATGTAGGTTTATGTGCGCTGTGAGTAATGGACAAAATAACCACTGGATTATGTGAGTTTAGCAATGTACCCTCAGAAACTGGTTTGGATAGACTTACATTCCCTGTCAGCAGCAATTCTTATTGGTATACTGAATGAAAAACAGTCGCTAAAACACTATTTTTCATTAATGATGACCGGTTTCGATCTGAGTAGCAGATCATCTTCAGATCTAAGTTGGGGAACGGAAAGGTGAGGCACGAAATTATAAAATACAAAATGTCAACACTATAAATGATACCAACAATGGTACTAGAAGTAACAGTAAAAACTCCCGTAGTCATACCTTGTGCTGCAAGGTGTTCAAATGGTTCAAATGGCTCAGAGCACTATGGGACTTAACATCTGTGGTCATCAGTCCCCTAGAACTTAGAACTACTTAAACCTAACTAACCTAAGGACATCACACACATCCATGCCCGAGGCAGGATTCGGACCTGCGACCGTAGCAGTCGCGCGGTTGCGGACTGAGCTGCAAGGTGTAGTTTTCAATAGTGATGCAAACGTAAATTAAAAGTACGTAAAAATATACAGAGGATGGAATCGAGAATGTGACGTCGTCAGTCACGTGACATTGGATTAGTCAGGGTCCTCGCATCAGAGACCAGCACCGTAGTGATCACCTTGTCTTCCCTCACATTTATCTTGCAACTTCTTCGTTAATATTTTCATGTGTACTTATTGTTTCTACAATCAGATTCTTTCCACAATTTTCATCTTAGATTAAAAAGTATCTAGATTTTTTTTAAATGAACGGTAGATCTTCAAGTAGTGTTTTGACAGAAAGAAGGTGCAAATAATGAAAATTATAGGTGTTTGCTAATTTTGCGCTTTCTGCCAGAAGAAGTATACACTGTGCAATTTCATCAATGTGACCACCTTTCAAAGCCTAGATGACCACTTGTTTGCAGCGAGGACGGTTACGAGACGTGCAGGAATAGAGTAAATGAGGTTATGGAAGGTACCGACAAAGATGTGGAGTCACGCCAACTGCAATGCATGGAAAGCCAATTATCATGTCGTTCTGAACGTCAGATAAATCGCTCCGTTTCCACATTAAGACAACGACTATACCGTTTTCCGCGTCTCCCGGACACCTTTTATATATCCTCCACTGCTAGTGCTGCCTCCTGTCGTCTGTGAGTGGTTATTGCACGTCGACGTCGAACGTAGCCGATGGTTACATTAATATGATTAGACTGTGTATAAATGCAACCGACAATGTGGAATGGAAGGTGGACTAGTAACTGGGTGTCAGCTGAGTAAAGGATCCGTCAGGAACATTTCGATCTTTCTGAAGCGGCCCAAGTCGACTGTCATGACGTGATTGTGAAATGGAAACGTGAAGGAACAACCAAGACCTGGCAAATCGTGGTATCACGAAAAATCCGAGGAGCCGCCAGCACCAGCCATAGGGGGCCAAAAAATTTTAAATGGAGATCTCATGTGACGACAGACAGGAATCGTCGACCATTGGAGAGGGTGGTTAAAAGGTCGCGCGAAATTATCGGACGGAATCACTCCTGAGTTTCAAAGTGCCATCAGCAGCCCAGCTATCACAATGCTTAGGGATTTAAGAGAATGGTTTTACAATGTTCGACTAGCTCCCTATAATCAACAGATTTCTGTATTCATTTTTAAGCTACGTTTGAAGTGATATAAAGACAGTGGATGACTGGAATGAAGTAATTTGGACTGATGTACCACGCTATACCCTGTGGCAATCCGACGGAAGAGTTTCGGTTTGGCGAACGCCTGGGAAACGGTACTTACTATCAAGTGTAGGGCCAATAGTACAGACTGGGTGGTGGCACCATTTCAGCTGCTTTTCGTGGTTCTGGTATGACACCCTTATCGCGCCTAAGAAAATGCTTAATCCGGATGGATATGAATATATTTTGCAGCATTGTTTACTGTATACAATAATGGATCAATTCGAAGACGCATAATAATGACAATGGACCCTGTGAGCATTGTGGTGCAATGCAGCATCAATGAGGGAATGGTTTGTGGACAATGACATTCCTTAAATGCACTGCCCTGCCCTGAATCCCGACGTGAACCACACGGAACACCTGCTTTGAAATGATTCAAAACATCGACTTTGCTCGAGACTCCAGTATCCAAAATCACTACCTACTTTGGTTTTAGCTCTTGAAGAAGAATAGAATGCCATTCCTCACAGGCAATCAGGGTGGACACACTCCATGCTAATGTCACTAACAGATATCCAGATACTTTTGCTCAGATAATGTATTTTTACTTTTATCTTGTAACACATCATGCATACTGATTTATTTAACAGTGCTGCACAACTTCATTATATTCACCGACTGCTATTACATAAATACATATTACAGAAATTCGGTTACGTGATGTCGTTCGTTAAACACTGAAATGTTCTAGGTTAACGTATTTTTGCTTTCTAATAATGCTCTTTAATTTATGATGGAAGACTCTTCTTTGTATCAATGTACTGGTCACTGACGTAAGCCGGCCGGGGTGGTCGAGCGGTTCTAGGCGCTACAGTCTGGAACCGCGCGACCGCTACGGTCGCAGGTTCGAATCCTGCCTCGGGCATGGATGTGTGTGATGTCCTTAGGTTAGTTAGGTTTAAGTAGTTCTAAGTTCTAGGGGACTGATGACCTCAGATGTTATGTCCCATAGTGCTCAGAGCCATTTGAACCATTTGAACTGACGTAAGGATGCTGACTTGTCCATACGTCACATGATTGGTTATACAGGATGGTTAGAAACTGTCTGAAAAGCTTGCAAGGGTGTTGCAGGGTAGGCTGTGATGAGAAACAATGGATATGAAAAAAATTCGATTCATTGCGCTGTTTCCGCCTTACTGTTAGTCAGCCAGGCCGTTGCACGCGGAAATTCAAGCAGCTCGCCAGAGACAATTAGTGTCAGTTGTTTGCATAGTGTAAATGATAGCGTACGAGACTGCTCAGCAGTTGGCTCGGGTTCGATCCGTACTACCGACCCATGACCAATTTTGTACCATTCTCTTCTTCTATTTTAGACACACGAAACGCAAGTCTGGCGACACCGTCTACATCTACATCTACATCCATACTCCGCAAGCCACCTGACGCTGTGTGGCGGAGGGTACCTTCAGTACGTCTATCGGTTCTCCCTTCTATTCCAGTCTAGTATTGTTCGTGGAAAGAAGGATTGTCGGTATGCCTCTGTGTGGGCTCTAATCTCTCTGATTTTATCCTCATGGTCTCTTCGCGAGATATACGTAGGAGGGAGCAATATACTGCTTGACTCTT
Organism: Schistocerca cancellata; assembly: GCF_023864275.1. Lineage (NCBI taxonomy): Eukaryota > Metazoa > Arthropoda > Insecta > Orthoptera > Acrididae > Schistocerca > Schistocerca cancellata. Next base: position 932,698,839 of record NC_064627.1, read on the forward strand.
CGGTGAAGGTATGTTCTCGAAACTTTGACAAAAGCCCGTACCGAGCTACTGAGCGTCTCTCCTGCAGAGTCTTCCACTGGAGTTTATCTATCATCTCCGTAACGCTTTCGCGATTACTAAATGATCCTGTAACGAAGCGCGCTGCTCTCCGTTGGATCTTCTCTATGTCTTGTATCAACCCTATCTGGTACGGATCCCACACTGCTGAGCAGTATTCAAGCAGTGGGCGAACAAGCGTACTGTACCCTACTTCCTTTGTTTTCGGATTGCATTTCCTTAGGATTCTTCCAATGAATCTCAGTCTGGCATCTGCTTTACCGACGATCAACATTATATGATCATTCCATTTTAAATCACTCCTAATGCGTACTCCCAGATAATTTATGGTATTAACTGCTTCCAGTTGCTGACCTGCTATTTTGTAGCTAAATGATAAAGGATCTATCTTTCTGTGTATTCGCAGCACATTACACTTGGCTACATTGAGATTCAATTGCCATTCCCTGCACCATGCGTCAATTCGCTGCAGATCCTCCTGCATTTCAGTACAATTTTCCATTGTTACAACCTCTCGATACACCACAGCATCATCTGCAAAAAGCCTCAGTGAACTTCCGATGTCATCCACCAGGTCATTTATGTACATTGTGAATAGCAACGGTCCTATGACACTCCCCTGCGGCACACCTGATATCACTCTTACTTCGGAAGACTTCTCTCCATTGAGAATAACATGCTGCGTCCTGTTATCTAGGAACTCCTCAATCCAATCACACAATTGGTCTGATAGTCCATATGCTCTTACTTTGTTCATTAAACGACTGTGGGGAACTGTATCGAACGCCTTGCGGAAGTCAAGAAACACGGCATCTACCTGTGAACCCGTGTCTATGGCCCTCTGAGTCTCGTGGACGAATAGCGCGAGCTGGGTTTCACATGACCGTCTTTTTCGAAACCTGTGCTGATTCCTACAGAGTAGATTTCTAGTCTCCAGAAAAGTCATTATACTCGAACACAATACGTGTTCCAAAATTCTACAACTGATCGACGTTAGAGATATAGGTCTATAGTTCTGCACATCTGTTCGACGTCCCTTCTTGAAAACGGGGATGACCTGTGCCCTTTTCCAATCCTTTGGAACGCTACGCTCTTCTAGAGACATACGGTACACCGCTGCAAGAAGGGGGGCAAGTTCCTTCGCGTACTCTGTGTAAAATTGAACTGGTATCCCATCAGGTCCAGAGGCCTTTCCTCTTTTGAGCGATTTTAATTGTTTCTCTATCCCTCTGTCGTCTATTTCGATACCTACCATTTTGTCATCTGTGCGACAATCTAGAGAAGGAACTACAGTGCAATCTTCCTCTGTGAAACAACTTTGGAAAAAGACATTTAGTATTTCGGCCTTTAGTCTGTCATCCTCTGTTTCAGTACCATTTTGGTCACAGAGTGTCTGGACATTTTGTTTTGATCCACCTACCGCTTTGACATAAGACCAAAATTTCTTAGGATTTTCTGCTAAGACAGTACATAGTGTCGTCGTAACTGCCGTCTGCTTCACGTCTGCTGTGCAGCGAGCTACCTTAATTTAAGTATTAATTGTATTTTTCTTACTTGTCACTTCTTCTTCCGTGTGTATTTGCTTTTAGGAAGCATTAATTGGCGGGTGCTATTAATAGTGTTCCATAGATTTCGTATTGTTTGTGGGGTCGGTCGAATTTTCGTTCGTAACTGCCGGATTTGCTAATTTCCGAGCTAATTAACTCTGAAACGGTGCAACGTATCGAATATTTTCCTTAACCATCATTTCTCAGCACAACGTATTCGGCAACACCCTTACAAGCTTTTCAGTTTGTTTCTGACTAGCCTGTGTAACTTCCACATTTGCATCCTCGATACTTTTGTACGTGGTTCTATACAACATTCTCACGACTGCTGACAAACCGTACTTGCAGCACTATACATGAATAATTTTTTTAAATGTTACTTGTAGTATTGTTGTCGGTATTATTTATAGTGTTAGAATTTCGTATTTTGCAGTGTCGAACCTCACATTTTTAGACTGAAGAAGATCTGCTAGTCAGATCGAAACGGGACACCGGTCTTATTTTCCGTATGCATAAACGATCTGGCGGACAGTGTGGTCAGCAATCTGTTGTTGTTTTCTGATGGCGCTGTGGTGTCCGGGAATGTGTCAAAGATGAGTGAGTGCAGGACGATACAAGATGACTTACAGAAAATTTCGAGTTGATGTGATGAATGGTAGCTGGCTCTGAAGGTACAAAAATATAAGTTAATGTTGATGAGTAGGTATAACAATCCGGTAATGTTCGGATACAGGATTAACAGTGTCCTTGACACAGTCACGTCGTGTGAATATCAGGACGTAACGATGCAAATCAGTATGAAATGCAACGAGCATTTGAGGACAGTGGTAAGAACGGCGAATGGTCGAATTTGGTATATTGGGAGAGTTTTAGGAAAGTGTGGTTCATCTGTAAAGGAGACCGCGTATATGACGCTAGAGCGGCCAATTCTTGAGTGCTACTCGAGTGTTTGGGATCCGCACCAGGCTGGATTAAAGGAAGACGTCGAAGCAATTCAGGGGTGGGAGGCAACATTTGTTGCCCGTAGATTCGAACTGCACGCAAGTGTTACGGAGATGCTTTGTGAACTCAAATGGGGATCCCTGGAGGGAACGCGACGTTCTTTTTTTTCCCTCGAGGAACACTATTGAGAAAATTTAGAGATAGGGCATTTGAAGCTGACAGCAGAACGACCCTACTGCTACCAACATACATTTCGGATAAGGTGCACGAAGATAAAATACAAGAAATTCGGTTTCATAAGCAGGCGTATAAACAGTCGTTTCTTCCTAGAGCTGACTACGAGTGGAACAGGAAAGGGAATGACTAGTCGTGGTACAGGGTACCCTACGCCATGAACCGTACGGTGGCTTGCTGAGTATGTATGTAGGTGTAGATGCAGACGTAATAAAATATAGCGATGTAGATGGTGTTTTTCATTCATTGTAACTAAGGAAATAACGGTTACCTGAGACGAGCCGTCTATTATGAACTTCCTGTCAGAATTAAGGGCAATTGTCCTTGGTTTCGTTTTCGATCTATCGCCCATGTCGACCACTGTTTTATGCCGTGTGCTACACAGCTCCATGTAGAAACGCTGGGCAGTCCGGGTTGGCGCACTGACTATTCGGCAGCTGCATCCACAGTGCCGTCACAGGCGCGTCCAAAAAATTCAAATGGTTCAAATGGCGCTGAGCACTATGGGACTTAACTTCTGAGGTCATCAGTCTCCTAGAACTTAGAACTACTTAAACCTAACTAACCTAAGAACATCACATACATCCATGCCCGAGGCAGGATTCGAGCCTGCGACCGTAGCGGTCTTGCAGTTCCAGACTGCAGCGCCTAGAACCGCATGGCCACTTCGGCCGGCTGCGCGTCCAAAGACGATAGGTTCTTTCTGCCGTTCTGTTACGTGATTACGTCGACCTGTCTTCCTGCTGTGACGCAATACAACTTCACTGTCATGACTTAGAAATTGGTGGAATTGTACCATTTGAAAACGCTCTACTGTACTCTAAAGTTACCGGTATGCTCGATTAAGTCTATGCAGTCTCTCGTGACCGGTGTTCACATCTTCGTTTTTACTTATTTGGATGGATGCACGTAGAAAGTAAAACTTGATATGTGGTTATGATGACAGATACATGTTCAGTGATGCCAGTCACTGAGGGGCGAGCATACTGAGAAGCCGATGAACTGTCGGTAGCCCTTTAGCCAGTCTAGTCGCAACCATATTCGTATGAGGTATTAACATGACGAAACAGGCGGATGTAAAGGTAACGAACAGAAGCATTCATAGCTTGTTGTAACTGTCTAGAGTTGTCACTACTCGTGCCGTGTCGCTTCATGGACTACACGCGTTGCATTATGGAAATATATGCACGGTATTATTAGCGAAATTTATTGGCTTATGAATATTAAGCGGCAAAGAGCCAACCTCCCCGCTGTACGTCCGTGTGTTGTTTGGCTGGGTGCTCGAAAGCGCTTGCCAATATTTTATCCAGGTCACTTCTTTCTCGCAAAGCAACTGTATTTGTGCTGATGAAGTCGAGTCAGCCACCCCGTTCAGCGACCACTCTGGCACGCTTTTTATTTGAAAAAAAAAATGAAAATATTGTATTCCAGACAAACACATAGCATCGTTCCAAGTTCATATTAATGGATGTCATTTTCGTAGTTTTCTTGCAGAGACAGGTTTAGATTCATGATTAAAATTTACTCATTCCTCTTAGGCAGAAGAAAAGATAAAATATTAACATTTGACACTTATGTGGTTATAGAAGCCATCCTGCACATATTTTGAACTTCACCAAGCTTTGTTTGCTGGACTGGAGACTGAAAGCTGATTTACATTATTCAGAGAATCTTAAATAATCGTGGATGGGTATGAAGGAAAGGAATAAGTTCTGGGAGGTTAAAATTACACTTAATTTAGTTGGTATTCATGGTAGTGAATCATTCCGGCGTACCCGAGTTCATACGCCCGTAGTCTATATAAATTACATTTGCCTTATAACTATAATTCTTACCAGAATTTTTGAATAATCGGTGTGATTTGAAACTCTCGCCAGTTAATCTTCCTCTCATAGAGGCACAGGGTCGTTTACGACGGTACTCTTACTGGAACAAAGATAGCGTCATATATACTGTAATTAGCCTGTTTGTATGTTGGCAGCGCTATAGACTGTGTTAATATCGCTGAAAGCGTTCTGCGCCCTCGGCAAGAGATTCTTTGGTTAGACGGACTAGCAGTTAGCTAGTGGATAAGGAAGTGTATGGACATGGTATACTTGGTGGAGACTCTGTGTTGGTAGGAAATGCATTGAAAATGAGAGTGGATGTTGTTGGTAATGTTTGGGTAGTGGAATTATTGACAACTATATAATTTTTGGAACTGGATGTCACATGCATAAGGAAAAATTTTCTATATAAATTGTTTACTCTTCAACAAAATTTTCTTTTTGCTAACCGTTTGCCTCCTAGTAGTTAGAATCTTTTTATTTGGCTAGCTGTTGTTTCTGCTTGTAATTGCTGTAGTCCGTGTTACGAAGATTTTCTGTGAGGTAAGTGATTTATGAAAAAGAATGGGGTTTCCACAATCGGGATTCGTGATTGAAATGAGTTCAGGCAATTAACACAGTTCGAGGTAGTTCCATATTTCTTTAATTTCATATTTTTTTGGATTTGTATTATTGTTAGGATTTCTTGCAATTGAGGGCCATTTTTATATGTTACTTATTGGAAGTCATGATGTCAATGTTTAGCAGTCAGATTGAGTTGGGCTTGTATGTTGTGGGTAATAAATGAATAGTTTAAATTTGAGTTGTCTTTGTCAGGGAAAATTCTGTAGGTTAGCGTTTTTATAAAAATAATTAAAGAGGTAGTTTCAATACAACAATAGCTAAATTACGGATCCCAAAAGCCTATAAAGGAGATGTACTACTAATGACAAAAAGCATAGTGATGAGGCAAATGGGAGATTTTATGGGAACGTTCCGCTGCCAAAAAGGAAAAGAGTTTGCTTCATTTGAGCACGTCAGTACGTTTCTTTCGTGAAGCGTGAGTTTCATGTTTAGAGCGTAACTGATGAAGATAGAGGACGGTTAAGATTTAGCGTTCCTTTGATGACAGTGTCATTAGAGCTGAAGCACAAGCTCAGATCTGGGAAAGAAATCATCCATGACATTTTGAAGAAGCAGTCCTGGAATTTTCTTTAAACCTTTTAAGGGAAAACGTGAAAGTCTTGCAGCTGGATCTTACACCCTCCATCTTGTTGGAAGAAACTGGCGGGGGGGGGGGGGGGGAGGGGGGGGGGGCGCCAGCTGATATTGTAAGTAAGCTGTTTATGTTTTCTTATTGGCAACGTTACGTAGCGCTCTGTATGAAAATCACTGGCTGTGCTGTGTGCAGTCTGTGGCTAGTTTGCATTGTTGTCTGCCATTGTGGTGTTGGGCAGCTGGACGTGAACAGCGTGTAGCGTTGCGCAGTTGGAGGTGAGCCGCCAGCAGTGGTGGATGTGGGGAGAGAAATGGCGGAGTTTTGAAATTTGTAAAAATGGATGTCATGAGCTGCTGTATATATTATGACTTTTGATGACTATTAAGGTAAATACATAGTTTGTTCTCTATTAAAATCTTTCATTTGCTAACTATGCCTATCAGTAGTTAGTGCCTTCAGTAGTTTGAATCTTTTATTTAGCTGGCAGTAGTGGCGCTCGCCGTATCGCAGTAGTTCGAGTAACGAAGGTTTTTGTGAGGTAAGTGATTTGTGAAAGGTATAGGTTAATGTTAGTTAGGGCCATTCTTTTGTAGGGATTTTTGAAAGTCAGACTGCGTTGCGCTAAAAAATATTCTGTGTCAGTTTAAGCACAGTCTTGTATAATTGTTCTAAGGGGTCGTTTCAATATACACATTGTGCCGAAAACAATGAACTGTGGACGCTCTTTCTTATGCTATACACGTCACACAACTGTATTTAATGTTATTTATTAATGGATATCGATTTCGTAACACTCAAGGCTTCATCATCAGGCACACGTCATGACTAGCGACATACTGTCCATCGCAGAGTATATGATTTCATAGTCATGAATCGTTACCATGCACGACTACACTTAAACTGCCCGTTTAGTCAACAGCGATTAATATGAGACATTAAATACAGCGGCAAAATAATGGATAGCACAATATAGTGTATAACAGTTCATTAATCTCTGCAATCTCTCATCAACATCATGCCTTTCTCACTTGTTTGACCATTTCTGCCCGCGTCTCGTTCCAAATCCATTACCTAAGGGAACATTAATATACGTCTTCCTTATAATCACAGTGCCAGATTTGCACCTGCTAGCCAGAATTGAAACTAATTTTTATCCCAGCATAAATCGATTCCGCATTAACGCGTTAGAATATTTACCAAGTTTCGCTGCCATACGATAATTACAGCGCACGCTGGACTTCTGCGATTGGCTGCACTTTAATTATAGCCACCGGTATGTACTGTCGTGTTTCTGTTCTTGACGGCGTAGTGGCGGGGAGGATGAAACCAGTTGCTGGCACGCAGCCTACTCGTTTTAAACATTACCAAGAGGCCACAACACCCGACAAGCGAATCACCGTTGAAAGCGTCACTGCCCTCACTGGGCACAGAACAGATTATATATGGCACCCTGCCCGCCATGTTTACAACTGGCTGGATATCAGCCACTTTAAATCATCTCTTCTGCCACTACAGAAAAGATTCAGTAAATGATTTTTCCCTATTGTTATCATTCGTACTGCTTAAAAATGTCAATTTACAAGAATAAGGTGTATGTAAAACAATAAGTCAAGGGAGTAATCAAAAGTAAATGAAGGAAAGCGAGAGACAGTAACACAATGTTACTTGTTTTTTATCAGACATCTGACCGAAAAAGATGCAGTGTAGTGCAGGGTGCTTTAAAGGTATGGAACTATCCTCTTCCACAAAAATAGGTCAATAAACAGGAATCTCAAACATATTGGAATAATATAGTGAAAGGAATATATTTCACAAGAAATTGATTGCTTAAAATGTTGCCACTACGAGCATCTTTGGATATCTGTACAGATGACTCATTCTTATTCTTTGGCAACCAGAGGTTGTATTGTCAGTAGTAGAGCAAGAGCGAGTGTGTAAGTCGGCTGCAGAGACAGTCCAAGGCAAATCATCATCATATGTTCAGAATTCTGATTATTCTTGACCCTCCTCCTTTTCATTTGAACGTACACTAAAGAGCCAATGAATCTGGAGCACCTGCCTAAAATCGTGCAGTGCCCCGCGAGCACGCAATACTGCCGCAACATGACGTGGCATGGATTAGATTAATGTCTGAAGTAGTGCTGGAGGGAATTGACATCATGAATCCTGCAGGGCTGACCATAAATCCGCAAGAGTACGAGGGGGTAGAGATCTCTTCTGAACAGCACGTTGGAAGGCATCCCAGATATGCTCAATAATGTTCATGTCTGGAGAGTCCGGTGGCCAGAGGAAGTGTTTAAACTCAGATGAGTGTTCCTGGAACCACACTGTAGCAATTCTGGACATGTGGGTTGTCGCATTGCCCTTCGGGAATTCCCCAAGTGGGTCGGAATGCGCAATGGACATGAATGGATGCAGGTGATCAGACAATATACTTACTATGGGTCATCTGTCAGAGTGATGTTATTGTTGTGGTCTTCAGTCCTGAGACTGGTTTGATGCAGCTCTCCATGCTACTCTATCCTGTGCAAGCTTCTTCATCTCCCAGTACCTACTGCAACCTACATCCTTCTGAATCTGCTTAGTGTATTCATCTCTTGGTCTCCCCCTATGATTTTTACCCTCCACGCTGCTCTCCAATACTAAACTGGAGATCCCTTGATGCCTCAGAACATGTCCTACCAACCGATCCCTTCTTCTAGTCAAGTTGTGCCACAAACTTCTCTTCTCCCCAATCCTATTCAATACTTCCTCATTAGTTATGTGATCTACCCATCTAATCTTCAGCATTCTTCTGTAGCGCCACATTTCGAAAGCTTCTATTCTCTTCTTGTCCAAACTATTTACCGTCCATGTTTCACTTCCATACATGGCTAACCTCCATACAAATACTTTCAGAAATGACTTCCTGACACTTAAATCTATACTCGATGTTAACAAATTTCTCTTCTTCAGAAACGCTTTCCTTGCCATTGCCAGTCTACATTTAATATCCTCTCTACTTCGACCATCATCAGTTATTTTGCTCCCCAAATAGCAGAACTCCTTTACTACTTTAAGTGTCTCATTTCCTAAGCTAATACTCTCAACATCACACGACTTAATTCGACTACATTCCATTATCCTCGTTTTGTTTTTGTTAATGTTCATCTTATATCCTCCCTTCAAGACACCATCCATTCCGTTCAACTGCTCTTCCAAGTCCTTTGCTGTCTCTGACAGAATTACAATGTCATCGGCGAACCTCAGAGTTTTTATTTCTTCTCCATGGATTTTAATACCTACTCCGAATTTTTCTTTTGTTTCCTTTACTGCTTGCTCAATATACAGATTGAACAACATCGGGGAGAGGCTACAACCCTGTCTTACTCCCTTCCCAACCACTGCTTCCCTTTCATGTCCCTCGACTCTTATAACTGCCATCTGGTTTCTGTACAAATTGTAAATAGCCTTTCGCTCCCTGTATTTTACCCCTGCCACCTTTAGAATTTGAAAGAGTATTCCAGTCAACATTGTAAAAAGCTTTCTCTAAGTTTACAAACGCTAGAAACGTAGGTTTGCCTTTCCTTAATCTTTCTTCTAAGATAAGTCGTAAGGTAAGTATTGATACCAAGGTATCAGAGTGATACCTTGACGTATTAGAGGTCTCATGTCACTCCAACTGCACACGCCCCACATCATTACAGAGCCTCCATCAGCTTTAGCAGACCCCTGCTGACATGCAGGTTCATGGATTCATGAGGTTGTCTCCAAATCCGCACAAGTCCATCCGCTAGATACAATTTGAAACGAGACTCGTCCGACAAGGCAACGTGTTTCCAGTCATCAGCAGTGCAACGTCGGTGTTGGCGGGCCCAGGCGAGGCGAAAAGTGTTGCGTCGTGCAGTCAGCAAGGGTACATGAGTGGGCATTCGGCTCCGAAAGCCCATGTCGATGATGTTTCGTTGAATGGTTCGCACGCTGAGACTTGTTGATGGCCCGGCACTGAAATCTGGAGCAATTTGCGGAAGGGTTGCACTTGGGTCACGTTGAACGATTCTCTTCAGTGGTCGTTCGTCCCGTTCTTAGAGGGTGTTTTTCCGGCAGCAACGATATCGGAGATTTGATGTTTCAGAGAAGTCCTGATATTCACGGTACACCCGTGAAATGGTCGTACGGGAAAATTCTCGCTTCATCACTACCTCGGAGATGCTGTGTCCCATCGCTCATGCGCCGCCTGTAACACCAGTTTCAAACTCACTTAAATCCTGATAACCTGCCATTGTAACGATATTAACCGATATAACCACTGACACTTGTTGTCTTACTCGTACATTGGCGTTGCCGGCCTCTGGGCCGTATTCTGCCTGTTTACATATCTCTGTATTTGAATACGCATACCTGTACCAGTTTCTTTGGCGCTTCAGTGTATGTTATAAGAAAATTAAAGAGTAAATCTCGTAAATTAAGTACTGTTGGTTTCATTGTTCATTATTTATGATAACGCAAAGGCAGATCATGGTCTCATGTTAGTGCGATTACCTTCTGTGTCATTAAAAGGATTTTAGTGTCAATTTAATTTAAAACAACCTTTTGATTTATTTGCCAGTTGTCCACTGAAGTTTATCTTCACTGTTTGATTGCAAATCTTAACATTGCTGCACTGTCAGCCCTTGCGATCTTGTGAGTACCGTGAACTGCATTTTGGAAAGATAACAAAATTCTCATTTGGCAGACCAGCCTAAAGCAAATGATAAGGAATTTAGCCTTGCAGTAATTTGTTTCAGGTACATGCAGTTAACACTTCATAGTCTTACAACTGAACAAGACAGAGCAGAAATGAGTTATCCGTTGTACAGGTAAGAATCAATTGTCAGATTCAGTTTAGTTTAATTGGCATCACACACATTAAAAGTAATTTACACAGCTAATATTCGTATAAATAAGTAAGGTAGCTAAGGCTATTCTAGAGCAGAGTGCATGGGTGACACTGTAAATGGAATTTAAAAGTGCTTGCTTTCACACTGATAACGAGATGTTTTGGCACTCACATGTTTACAGTTAGCCAGTTTAAGCTTTAAAATTTCATTGGGAGGAAAGGGGAAACATTTAAGGTCATTTTAGCAACGTGGTGGCCACTTTGGAAGCAAGCATCCTGAATACAACTCATAATTTCAAGTGGAAGATGGGTCGTTTGATATCTCATATGGGTAGAGAATTACACGAGAAAAAATAATGGTGCATTCAGTACAGAACAAGGAAAATGCTGGTGATAACACATAATGGGTACGGAATGTGCTCAGCGTGTTGTCCACCATCTGGTAAGGTTTATGTTATCCGTGGTAACTGAAGAAGACATCAGAAGCCAGAACCGCTAAAAAGCATTTCACTGGATGACTGGTTTCGCAGACCTATACTATCATCATCGGATCTTACGTTTTTAATTTTTTTCAACATAATATCCATTCAAAACCATAAGATCCGATGATAACAGCATAGCTCTATCGAAACCGCTCATCCAATAAAATGCTTTTTTTATCAGTATTGATTTGTGAAGTTTTCTTGAGCTACCATACAATGCAGATCGACCCCAGACTGCCGTATCGGGAATATGTAATCTTGTTATCCACTTCACACGTTCGTCACATTCGTTAAACAACACGTGCACCGGAATGTGACTACAAGAAAGTCATGGCATTACACTCAGGTGATAAAAATCGTGGCAAAGGGACATGTACGCATACAGATGGCGGAAGTATCGAGTGCACAAGGTAAAAAAGGACAGTGCATTGGCGGAACTGTCATTTGTGCTCAGGTGGTTCATTTGAAAAGGTTCACGGCCCGATAATGCCTGCACGATGGGAATTAACAGACTTTTAACGCGCAATGGCAGCTGGAACTAGACGCATGGGACATTCCATCTCGGAAACCGTTAGAGAACTCATTGTTCCGAGATCCACAGGGTCAAGATTGTGCCGAGAATACTAGTTTTCAGGCATTACCTCCCACAACGGACAACGCAGTGGCCGACGGCCTTCACTTAACTACCGAGTGCTGCGATGTTAGTGTAAAATCGTCAGTGCTAACAGACAAATTACACTGCGTGAACCAACCGCTGAAACCAATGTGGGACGCACGACGTAAGTATCCGTCAGAACAGTGGAGCATAATTTGGCGTTAATGGTCTGTGGCAGCAGATGACCGACGCGAGTGTCTTTGCTAACAGCACTACATCGCCCCTAGCGCCCCTCGTGGGTTCATGATCGTATCGGTTTTACCCCAAACGGCTGGAAATCCGTGGCCTGGTCAGATGAGTCCCGATGTCACTTGGGAAGAGTTGATGTTAGCGTTCGAATGTGATGCACACCCCACGAAGCCATCGATCTAAGTTGTCAACAGGGTACAGTCGAAGCTGGCGATGGCTCCATAATGGTGTGGGCTGTATTTACATGGAATGAACTGGGTCTCTGGTCCAACTGACCCGATCATTGATTGGAAATGGATATGTTGGGGCACTTGTAGATATTGGCAGCCATTCATGGACTTCATGTTCCCAAAGAGCGATGGAATTTTTGTGGATGACAATGCGCCATGTACCTGGCCTCAGTTGTTCGCGATTTCTTTGAAGAACATTCTGGATAATTCGAGCGAATGATTTGCTCACACAGATCGCCCGAGATGAGTCCCATCGAACATTTATAGGACATGATCGAGAGGTCATCTGGTGCACAAAATCCTGCACCAGCAACACTTTCATCATGCCACGGTGAGTCGCTACACTTCGGCGGACAAAAGGAGGTCCAACACGACATTTGGAGGTATCCCATGACGTTTGTCACCTCAATGAAAAGTGGTTTAATGTGTCGTTTAGTTGCATAGTTCTGGAGCAGTGATATGTCTCGACGTGGAGCTGTGACAAAATAGTAGAAAGGAGCGATAGTGTTTGGGTATGCCCACGACCGCTCTGTGTCTTACCTTGAATGAGTGCCTTTAGATGTGTACGGAATACGTGAAGAAACCTCTAGACTCTCTTTTTCACTGAATTGAGGCCAATGCCAAAGCTAAGGGCGGTGTTACGTGGTATTAGTGTGCTGTCTCCTGAGGTTCACTCTAGTGTTTGAGAGGGTATTTCTGAGCCGGTGTTGAGTGAACCTTAGTGATCTACCAAGTGATTTATTCAGTTAGGAAGAATATGAAGTGAGTTTTCGTGAATAGGCCTGAAATTCTGATTGAGACGTTTCCAGGTACTCGGCCGAAAAGGTGCTCGGTTGTCAGTGTTGCGTCTTTTGACCAACTCAGTTTCAACTGTGTTCCTGTTTTGTTGTTGCAGAGATCGTCGGTGGAGGGTGCTAGGAGTCAGCTGGAGGCGGTATGTAAACGGTTAGCTAGTCCATAGTGCTCCACACGATTTCAATTGATGAGAGATCTGGTGGCCTGATTGGCTAAAGAAGGATTTGCAAGCACGAAGACAACAGCACAAACACTTTAATTGTGCGGGCGGGTATTATTTTGCTGAAATGTAAGCCCGGGATGGTTTGCCATGAAGGGCAACAAAACAGGGCGTAGAATATTGTTAACCGCTATGCTGTAAATGAAAACTAAAGATGTCCTGTTATGAAACTAAATAGACCGTCACTTCGGGTGTTGAGGCGTACGGGGGAGAAAGTTAGGTTGTTGTCCCACTACTGTCTGGGGCGTCTGCAGACTCATCTTTGCTGGTCATCGGGGGTCAGTTCTACTCCAGTCAATGAGATTCCAGGCCAAATATATGTCCGGAAACGACCCGGCCATAGTGGGATACCAACTTGACTGTCGGCTGCCATATGGTCCGACGACCAGGAGTGATGGTCTGCAGTCTAAAGTTTCTTCGTGGCAAACCATCCTCGTCTTACGTTTCAGCAAGATCCTGCTCGCCTGTACAGGCGAGAGTTTCTATTGCTTGTCTTCATGTCAGAAACGTCGCCATATCTCTCCCCAATTGAGAAAGTTTGGAGCGTTATGGACTGGGCCCTCCAACCAGCTCGGGTTTTTGATGATCTAACGCATCAATTGGACCGAATTTGGCACGATATCCCTAACGATGACATCCAACAATTGTATCTGTCAATGTCAAGCCGAATAGCTGCTTGCATAGGGGCCAGAGGTGACCTAACGAAATTATTGACTTGCTCAATTTGCGAAGCTATTTCTTTCGAGTTAATCATCCAATTTTTTCTGAATTTGTAATTATTTGTTTGCCTGGACGTATGCATCGTCTCTGCCAATTTCCGCCCATTCAGATAATTTGTGATGCGTCCTTTTTTGTATCAGAGTATATTCTCGATATTGTACTGATTTAAACGCTCAAATCGAATCACTGTTTTTTAAATTAGGAGCTCCCGCTCTGTTTCTACGCAATATGGGTGAAGAGAATTTCTTATGAGAGCAGTTTTCGAACTGGCTACCTACGGTTCGAGCGCCATCGCACGAAAGTGATTTATCGACCTCGGATCTCTAGATCGATAAAGGGTTTGGAAACCATAATGAACAGCGACGCAAAATTTCACCATCGCTTCACATACGGCGTTCAGTTTATTAGAATCTCGTTTCCCAGCTGAAAAGTGACACTTGAAACTCTGATGGGGGTTCCTTTCATGATTTGTTTATAAATATAGGCATGGTATCATTAACAGGAAATTTGGAAATATAGGCGGTGTCAAGAATAAAACAGGCCAGAAAATTGCTGAGTTTGTTAGTGGATAATGATTATGAAGGACGAGTGGTCCCCAGTGGTTCGTTACAGAGTAATAACGTGTAAGGTGCATATTATTTCCCACCTTACAGGGACTCATCTACATACTTTGCCGTGATTTACAACTGGAATTGGGTATCATTTAATAGGTTGTACATCGTATATATGAATATTTAAAGAAGACTGACATTGTCACGTACACCTTGTAAATAGTAGTTAACGCTTATTGCATGAATGGTGACGGAGTGTCTTTATTATCAAAAAGGCGTAATGAATGATTGCCTATACTAGTAGAGGCTGGAACGCCAGTGGAAGTGAAACGGCAGGCGTAACTCAGGCCCTGGGTGGAAAAGCCCAGTTGTGTTGGTCCTGCTTGAACAGAGGACGTAGCCAAGACGGACGGTCTGGACACCTGAGCGCGGAAGCACAATACAGCGGCGGCCGGCCAGTATGGAAGCGGGGCCGAAAGGATAACCGGATAATACTTCGGAAACTGAAAATCTTGGACGCCACAGAGAGGAACGAGGAAGCGTTACCTCGGAAATCACGCAGGCTGGGTTATTTCCGAGGATAAAAACTCTGAGAAGCGTACCGTTTTATGTATTCCTAATTAACGGGGATAGGTATTTCCTTGCAAACGTTCCGTGTTGGACGACAAAAGACTAAAATTGGTTGGTCGGCGTTCGGAAGAATCTATAGAGCTGGAGAATATTCCGTGGTTTCGAGAATATGATTCGCTTTAAGCAGGTACGAGGGAGGGGAGCCGAGATTTGCTGGGAAGCCAGCGGTAGAGAGAAGATGGTCTTCCATTTTGATCGCCCGTGTTTGACGGTCGCTTAGTATCAGCTTTTGTTGGTACAGTCGAACTTGCTGTCTTAGCTCTCCGGAGATTTTGTAATTAGAAGGGTTAGGCACTGAACTCTTGCGAACTTGTACGATTCTGGACGGCAATCCGTCACGACACAGAGAGGAGGTCATACTAGCAGAGGACCGCCTTCTGCCGTCCTAGTGTTTGAAAGAGTTTTTATTTTGTGGCTGCAGTTCTTCCATCGTCGCAGACGTGTACGAGAACCATCATTACGATGCACTGGACGACGCAATGCATTCGGTGATATTGCTAATTGCTTCAGCTTATTAGGGCTATAAAGCTAAACAGCTGTAATCACGTAAATTTTATTTCCTCTGAGGTTGCTCACCACTGTAGATCATGTTTGAAAGTAGTGTCTTCTAGTGTTTGGTATGTAGGTGATTTCAGTCATTTCGCGTTATTTATATTAGATTGCGTAGCCACAAAAAGGGGCAGATTTGGGCAACTGATCAATCATATTAGTTAGGAAATCTATTTTTATCTTTTTATGTCCGTTGGACCTTGACATATATAAACATTTGTAACATATAAAGGGGTTTTAATCCACAATAAATGTATAAGCAGAAACAGCATTTATCATTTGTAGTTACTAGTTCCCTTACTTATTCATTTATGTTTATGTTGTAATTTATATGTTAAAGAGCAAGAAGGAGGAGATAATATCACCATTAAGAGATCCTAAGATCTGCTTCAGAGGGTAGTCAGACAGGGCCAAATCTTCATTTTCGTGTTCAGTATTTTCCGTTTAGCACATCCATTTTATTCCCACCTAGAGTAGCATCTTGGAAATGTAATGATTATTTATTCAGTTTGTCACCGCAGTTACCTTCGTTATTCCGAAAATTCTTTCACGTCAAAGAAGGAGCCTGTAACAAACAGTCACCAAAGTTTATGGGTTGTATGCGACAACCTTCAGACGAAACACGCACACATTTATCACAGAGTCGTTAGACCGCTCTTCCTCTGATTTAAGTACACGCAAACACGAGTTGCATATTGGTCAACTCTTCAAATGAGTCTATTGCATGCCCCTGGCGTTCTATTCCTGCACCGTGTTTCGTTCTGCTTGAGTGGTCAAAGTGCTAAATAACATCGAAAAATATTTTGATCGTCAAATAATTCGGACTTTTTCAGTGTTGAAATAGTTTTCACTATACCTAGTTTATCTATTCACCTTCTTTATTGTGCACAGTGTAGGTTTTTTTCTGTGAAACGAAAATGCCTTTCTCCTTTTAGATATTTCGTCTCTATTGTGAACATTAGCAGGAAAAAAACAGGACTCGTGCAACCTCTTCATTGTGTCACGAAAACAGGTCAAATAATACAATGAAGATTAAAAAGACACGGAAGCACAAAATCCATCTCTATATTATGAGTGAGCTCGTACAGAATACGTCCGATGTTAGGAGACTCCATCACAGTCCACTGTTTTTGCGCATGCTCTGCGTGCAGCGATTTCGGAAATGTAGAACTCCACACTCGGAACAATCTATAGATCAATGACGTCATAGTTCACTCACGACTTCTACTGGATGCTGATTTCCACGCAAGTGCACGCACATGAAATAGTCGATTTTGACGAGAATGTCGCTTGTGTAAAACGGGCTTAATGCGGCAGACTACAAATCTGTCACGTATTGCTTTCAAGCCTGATCATACTTTAATTTCGTGATCTTTAAACATACACTTGCATCGCTACAGTGAATCATGTTTCATCGTCATGGTGGTAAACTCCTACTTATGCTGTATTCGTGCGGAAGATGAGCAAACTCGGTGATGCGTTGAGTGCGTGCTTCGCTTGTGAGCAGGACGTCAGAAGTTGTAACAGAAGGGAGCTGGCGGCAGTGGCGGTGTGGCCACGTACACCGGTCGGAGTGTATTGATCAGCTGAGGAGCCCGCGGCCCAGACGGACGCGCGTCGCTGCGTCTGCCGGTGCCACCTGCCGCCGCCAACAGGCTCCGCTCCATAACATTACTTTGCGCCCATTGTGGCAAAAACCTGTACTTACACTACTGGCCATTAAAATTACTGCACCACGAAGATGACGTGCTACAGACGCGAAATTTAACCGACAGGAAGAAGATGCTGTGATATGCAAATGATTAGCTTTTCAGAGCATTCACACAAGGTTGGCGCCGGTGGCGACACCTACAACGTGCTTACGTGAGGAAAGTTTCCAACCGATATCTCATACACAAACAGCAGTTGACCGGCGTTGCCTGGTGAAACGTTGTTGTGATGCCTCGTGTAAGGAGGAGAAATGCGTACCATCACGTTTCCGACTTTGATAAAGGTCGGATTGTAGCCTATCGCGATTGCGGTTTATTGTATCGCCACATTGCTGCTCGCGTTGGTAGAGACCCAATGATTGTTAGCAGAACACGGAATCGATGGGTTCAGGAGGGTAATATGGAACGCCGTGCTGGATCCCAACGTCCTCGTGTCACTAGCAGTCGAGATGACAGGCATCCTATCCGCATGACTGTAACGGATCGTGCAGCCACGTCTCGATCCCTGAGTCAACACATGGGGACGTTTGAAACACAACAACAATCTGCATGAACAGTTCGACGACGTCTGCAGCAGCATGGACTATCAGCTCGGAGACCATGGCTGCGGTTACCCTTGACACTGCACCACACACAGGAGCGCCTAGGATGGTGTACTCGACGACGAACCTGGGTGCACAAATGGCAAAACTTCATTTGTTCGGATGAATCCAGGTTCCGTTTACAGCATCATGATGGTCGCATCCGTGTTTGGTGACATCGTGGTGAACGCACATTGGAAGCGTGTATTCGTTATCGCCATACTGGCATGTCACCCGGCGTGATGGTATGGGGTGCCATTGGTTAAACGTCTCGGTCACCTCTTGTTCGCATTGACGGCACTTTGAACAGTGGACGTTACATTTCCGATGCGTTACGACCCGTGGCTCTACCCTTCATTCGATCCCTCCGAAACCCTACATTTCAGCAGGATAATGCAAGACCGCATGTTGCAGGTCCTGTACGGGCCTTTCTGGATACAGAAAATGTTCGACTGCTGCCCTGGCCAGCACATTCTCCAGATCTCTCACCAATTGAAAACATCTGGTCAATGGTGACCGAGCAACTGGCTCCGCACAATACGCCAGATGAACTGTGGTATCGTGTTGAAGCTGCATGGGCAGCTGTACCTGTACATGCCATCCAAGCTCTGTTTGGCTCAATGCCCAGGCGTATCAAGGCCGTTATTACGGCCAGAGGTGGTTGTTCTGGGTACTGATTTCTCAGGATCTATGCCCCCAAATTGCGTGAAAATGCAATCACATGTCAGTTCTAGTATTATATATTTGTCCAATGAATACCCGTTTATCATCTGCATTTCTTCTTGGTGTAGCAATTTTAATGGCCAGCAGTGTATAAACACCATAAGATTCTCTGATCACTTCTAAGCGTTCAGACATTACCTACTTCGGTATTGGTTTTTTGTTTCGCGTCAAATCCTGTCGTGCCAGTTCCGCCAACGCTCTTTACTTCTTTCATTTGTTTTTACTCTTGGGTGCCGCCATAGTGGCTCGTATCCCCAGTTTCTGTTACGGTATCTGAGCAAAGGCTCTTCCGAGGAAAGCAGTGGCTAGGAGTTCAAACCTCTCGACAGTTTTGTTGATTCAAGGTCATACAATTAATCTCACTTACTAACGCCAATAACGCCCAAGCAGATGGAAAACTGGCTGAAACTGTTAGTGAATAGTAGCGAAATCTTCAATTCAGAGTAGATAATATCGCAAGGACACTGAAGGCGCTAATGGGGGCGGCGCACATACTCCCATAAAGAAAACGACAATATCTAGTGATGATGAAATCTTCTCGTGCTTCCATCCGGGTAGCTGCGTCGAAAATCCGAGACGTTTCGCCAGAAGGTGATGAGCATGATACTCATCGAAAGATCGCGGATTTTCGACGCAGCCACCCGGATGGAAGCACGAGAGAATTTCATCAACAGTATACACCGGGAAAGCCTACATTCACATATATCTAGTGATGTTATTATCGATTCCGAATGCGAAATAAACTGACGCTAAGCATCGAAGGTGAGTTGTGCGTGATAATAGGATGCTGCTACACACCACTAGGCCAAGAAGTGGTGTTGGAACGATTCAGATAAATTTTGAGCATGTCGCATGTAATTTTTCTGATTATGCTGTCGTAATAGACGGAAAATTATATTTGCCACTTATAATAAAACTTGATTTGGATATAGAGAGCTCTGACAGTGCGTTCAGCATCTGCGGAAGGCAGAAGCTGCGTTAACGATCTGGTTTGAATAAGTCGTCAAATTTCTTAATGGCGTGAATTTCGTGCCAGAGTGGGAGGTTTTCTTTAGTTAACGGTATCATGCGTGAATGTAGACAGTTTTGTCACAATGCTGTAGAACGGTAGAGGAATTCAATTGTAACAGGATCTGTGAAAACCTTTTCTGTAATTTACGTCGAATCCTTACAGAACTGTACTGTAGGGGCAGCATCTTACATCTCCTAGTAACTAACAGACCAAAACTGTTTCAATCATTTAATTTAGAGGAGGCAACCAGTTGCTACTAGGCTGTTACAGGACCAATGACCACGGTGTTAAAAGAAATATTGAGAAAGATAGTGAAACATTTTTGTTCAACAACTGTGACAGGAAACAAATTGCAGCTTTTTCGCGAACTTTGTTCTATGGACATTAAGACATAGTACAAGGCACATTTCTGTGCCTAAAGTTTCGTCTCATAATGCTGGAGACATCATCACAGGCTGTAAACAGTCGCAATCTTGAACGTGACAGTAAATAACTATGAGTACCTACAGTTGAAGAAATAAACAGTCATCTAGTTGCCAGAAGTTTATTTATTTGAAACTTGACCTAGTTTTCATTCTACTATAAGTATCTTTTTCAGAAGCACGTGGCGTTACATTGGTTACAATAAAACATCTGATGAAAATACTTTACATCTAAACCTATGTCAAGTTTAAAAAAAATGTGTTTCTGGAAACTGGTTCGCTGTTTATTTTATCGATTCTAAAGACTCAGGTATCATTTTCAAACTTAAACATACAAGCCGAACTGTTGGCTTGCGCATGCATTGGACCAATGACTAATGCCCTTAAAACAAATTCACCAAGGACACAAATACCTTCAGCGAAAGCCTGCATTAGATTGCAGCCTATCTGAGCAATCGACATCATGTATCATCGCTGACAAGCAAGATGTGGAGAATCAATGAGTAAAATTCGAAAATATCCTACAATACACAGTACACATGTATGTGGTGAACGATGTCGCGGGTGTGGGAAATGCGTGCCGTAGTTCAATAGGCGTGTTTAAAGGTTTCTACAAAAACAAAGACTTTATGACCATGTTACAACTTTTAAAACAAAGACCGCTTCATCACACATTTAAGCGAAACCGAACCCCCGTGCAAAAAGCCAAAATAAGCATGAGAAGAGTAATGCGAAAAGCGAAGAGTGAATTAGAAAGTAAAATTTGGCCAACCAACCTGACGAGAAAATCTAAGAAACTTTGGTCTTGCCGGCCGCGGTAGCCGTGCGGTTCTAGGCGCTGCAGTCTGGAACCGCGGGACTGCTACGGTCGCAGTTTCGAATCCTGCCTCGGGCATGGATGTGTGTGATGTCCCTAGGTTAGTTAGGTTTAAGTAGTTCTAAGTTCTAGGGGACTGATGACCTAAGATGTTAAGTCCCATAGTGCTCAGAGCCATTTTTTGAACTTTGGTCTTACTTCGGTAGTAGATCAGAACCGTGTAACCAATAGCTGTGAATCATGGTGGTACCGAAATGCTCTATTGCCTCAAACCAAACTTGTACCTCTTCATTAGCTACTCGATCTATTGATCTGATCTCGTGTCCAACTGCAGAAAGATAATTCAAATCCGTTCTTGTCTTATCCGTACTGTTTACATCGTTCACGTTTCATTTCCATACGAGACTAGACACAAAACTAATACAGTCTACACTAAACTCCGACCGAACGGTCAATGAAGGCCTAACGTTACCGACCGGCCGCCGTGTCATCCTCAGACCACAGGCGTCACTGGATGCGGATATGGAGGGGCATGTGGTCAGCACACCGCTCTCCCGGCCGTATGCCAGTTTACGACACAGGGGCCGCTACTTCTAAATCAAATAGTTCCTCAGTTTGCCTCACAAGGGCTGAGTGCACCCCCCTTGCTAACAGCGCTCGGCAGACTGAATGGTCACCCATCCAAGAGCTAGCCCACCCCGACAGCGCTTAACTTCGGTGATTTGACGGGAACCGGTGTTACCACTGCGGCAAAGCCGTTGGCTAAACTAAAACTGTCAGTACTGACTTATTCGAGGCTACTATACTTCTCTTTTTTCAGAAAAGACTTTGCTACTATTGCCAGTGTGCAACTTATATCTTCTTTACCTCTTTCATCGCCAGTTATTTTACCGCCTACATAGAACAACTTGAAATTAGTTTCGGGGCAAAATTTCCTAATGACAGTTCCTAAGGTCATCCAAATTAATTCGACTATACTGCATTACGTATGCTTTACTTTCGTTTGTGTTCATCTATAACCTCATTTCAAGACACTATCGTTACTTCCAGTTGATCTCCCAATTCATTTACTGTCTCTGACAGAATTAACAGGCTTGGCAAACCTCGAAGTTTTTTCTTTGTCTCCCTTAATTTTTATTCCGTTCACAAATTTCTCTCTAGTGTCCTATGCTGCTTACACACTGCACAGATTGAATAACATGGGGGATAGCCTACAAAACTATCTGACTGCCTTTTCAACCTGAGCCTCCCTTTCAACTCCATTAAGAGATGAGCTGAAACCATGTCTCACCCCCTTCACAAATACCTTCTCTCTTGCTGGTGATCGGGAGCTTGTCTCCGTCTTGACTATAAAAATCCCTTGATTTTGTTGGTCACACTGCATTCCTTTGTTCTAGTTTATTATTAGTCCTGCCTCAACATGAACTTTTGTCAACAACCCTGTACTCATCTTACCAGAAATACTGTTCTTCCCTCCGCCATACGTTACTAGTTCCCGCTACATGTAAGTATAACCTGTCCATTCCTTATATCAAATTCTCTTACCTTCCTCCCTGATTAAGGGAGGATGTAAGTTTTACTTTTTAGTTTTTCTGGTAGATACTTCCTCCTGACTAGTTCATAAGATCGGAAAGAATGTTTTACTTCCGCAATATTGCCCAGCTTGATGCCATTATCATGAGACATAAAGTCATGATCATGAGCACAGGTTTAATATCTCATACTGCTAGGGACTTTCCCTTGCTGCGAGGACTGGGGAATGGGGGGCATTCAGCTATACGAGTTCATTGGAGGAGTTTCAGAATGAGAGGTAGTCGGTCCAAGGTTCTAGAAGACTGAGAACGGCCGGGAGTGCTGTGTGCTCCTACGCTCCTCCATACAGCATCCAAATGCCGCCTCATGTCAGAGGAGCACATGGCGACGGTTCGCCGCCGCGTGGTCTCCTAGGTCTCATTGCGGAGTTACGTTACTAAAACGGGTGCAGTACCATCATAGCAAGGCAGTGTTGGTTAATGTTACAAGGCCAGATTGGTAAATCCTCCAGACGGTTGTCGCTAAAACTATAGAAAAGTTTTCGAGAACCATAACATGTTAGTCCGGTCCTTTCAATAGATCTCGGATGGTTACTTTTAAGTTTTAGCTTTCTGTACCTTTGTCCATAAGCCACACCACTGCACCAAGGCGGTGTTCATGCCTATATAAACTTTGAATTAAATGCTGGAGTTTCAAAAAGATTCCTCTGATTTCACGAGCATCTTCTACAAGAATGAAGATAGAAACGTGGGGTAAACTTCAACCAAAGTACTATAACGTTTTTGATTAAAAAACTATACGATATTCAAAGGTTATATCTACACTGACGGAAAAAAATGCAACACCAAAAAATAATGTAGAGTGATGGTATTTCGGAAACAGATTTGCCTAGGTAACATAGGTAAGTGATTAACACTGCAGTATCTCAGATTAATGTAAGCACGAGACAAGCCATTGCAAATGTGAAATGCTGTACGTTAATAACCGGTGCAACGGCGAGAATGTTGAATGCAGGCATGAAAATGTGCGTGCATTGTGTTTTGCAGGTGCTGGATGTCAGTTTGCGTATGGAATTCCATGCCTGTTGCAACTTGGCCGGTCAACACAGAGAAGGTTAATGAAGCTGGAATTTTCGTCCGCCGGCCGCGGTGGCCGAGCGGTTCTAGGCGCTTCAGTCCGGAACCGCACGACTGCTACGGATGCAGGTTCGAATCCTGCCTCTGGCATGGAGGTGTGTGATGTCCTTAGGTTAGTTAGGTTTAAGTGGTTCTAAGTTCTAGGGGACTGATGACCTCAGAAGTTAAGTCCCATAGTGCTCAGAATCATTTGAACCATTTGAATTGCCGTCCGATGATGTCCCATGTGTGTCCGACTGGAGACAGATCTGGTGACGGAGCAGGCTAAGGCAACAGGTCGGCACTCTGTAGAGCATGTTGGCTTACAACAGGAGGTGTGTGGGCGAGCGTTACCCTGTTGGGAAGTTCTCGCTTCCGTTGCTAAGAATCCACATGTGAGCTCACAACAGCCTTAACACGAGATTGGCATACCTAAAACCAGTGTGCATCGTATGCTTATATGTCACCGGTTCCATCTCTACCATGTACACCTACATCAAGAATTGCATGGGAATGATTTCCATAATAGTGTACAGTTCTGTCAGTGTCCACAGCAGGAAATCCTCGCCAACCCGAATTTCTTCTCCAATGTTCTATTTACCGCTGAATGTTCCTTCTCAAACAAAGGACAGGTAAATACAAGGTACATACATTATTGGTCCAGCTACAACCCACGATGGCTTAGACAGGTGAAACATCAGCGTCAGTGGAGAGTTAACGTCTGGTTTGGGATGCTTGGTACTTCAATTATTGGCCCTTATTTCATCATTGGTAGTCTAAACGGCACAGCGCATGCCAACTTCCTCGGATGAATTCTTCCTCCTCTTCAGGATGAAGTTCCACTAAGAACCAGAATGCTTATGTGGTATCAACACGATGGACGTCCACCACATAATGCCTTGTGTGCACGTCGTGTTCTTAACCGAAGGTATCCTGCCAGATGGATTGGTCGGGGAGGAACAGTTACTTGGCCTGCTAGGTCTCCTGATTTAAATCCTCTGGACTTTTTTCTTTGGTGATGCATTAAAGACGTTGTCTATATTCCAAAAACTCCAGAGGACATGCAGGAACGTATGGTG
Source organism: Schistocerca cancellata (assembly GCF_023864275.1). Lineage (NCBI taxonomy): Eukaryota > Metazoa > Arthropoda > Insecta > Orthoptera > Acrididae > Schistocerca > Schistocerca cancellata. Next base: position 932,723,513 of record NC_064627.1, read on the forward strand.
CTTGCTTGTAATTCTCTTCAGCAGGCAGCAATGGAAGCGGTAAATAATTCTTTCACTCAACGAGTGCACCAGGGTATCGGTGTCCAGTGTCACCACTTTGAGCACCTTTCAATGTTTTACTCCTGAGCAATGGAACAGGAGAGTCAAAGTCAATTATGGGTTATGTTTTACTTGGTTTTAGTTTGTTTTCTGACAACTCCAGCAAGTGGACGAGTTTGTGATCCTGGGCTCAAAGTCATTGTTGTGTTATGTAGTTAATAACGTTGTGTTTTATTGAATTGTACATTGTGATACATTTTTAAATAGGTCTTTAGGAGAGGAAATTAATTAGCGAATAAAAATTGTAGGGTGCCATTTAAAAAAGTCATACCGCTGTTCATATCTTTGTAAAAACAAAGCTACAACGAATGCAATCATGCTGATTGATGCCCCGCTGACGGCTGAAGTAGATTTACTTGGAAAATTTTGTAATTTGCTTCTGGACAAACAGTTATTATGGGTGTTCAAGATAAACCGGACTCCCTATATATGAAATTTTGCACACTTCGTCTTCAAGACAAGAGGAAGATCACTGTCTACATAAGTTTCCGTAATTGACTTGATAAAGGGGAAAGGTTCTTGGCCGATTTACTTCAGATTTCTATACGATCGGTTAATGAACATTTGGGCAGACACACAAAATATATAAGAAAAGTTGTTACCAAACATCTCGGAAAGTAATTGACCGATTTACTTCAAAGTTCTTGGCCGATTTACTTCAAATTTCTACATTTGGATGAAAAAAGATGAAGAAAATTAATGAAAAATTAAATGCCTAACAAATGAAATATATCTTGATAAACTGCCCGTAATTCCTACAGCGAGAACAAATTACAACGGCAATAATTGTCTTGGAGTTAGTAGCATGAGACGTCACTAGGCCACGGAACCAGCAGCAGCTCGCGAATTTGACAGAAACTTGGTTGTAAACTCTGATTTATTTATTAGTGACCGTTGTTACATAAACAACGGTACAAGGCTCGCCGTAAAGAACCTATTGCCGAACATAGTGAAACGGGGTATGCTGCAGGTGAAAATGTATTCATTGCTCTCATTCCGCTGACATCCAGTGATTCAAATGCGATCTTTGATTTAAAGCGATTGCAGATCCTAGTGTGCTGCCACGGCTCTACCTGCACATTCCACCAACCCTCCACCTGCACACCCTCCAGGTCGTGTTCCAAAGAAATTTCAACTGCCTGCCTCTTCCAGACCAAGAACTCAACCCCGACGTATATACCAGCATTATCAACTCTGAATCCATCCTACCCTATACCTGCCTTCTCTCCCCTATCCCCTCCTCCCCCCAAGGGCTCACCATCCTCCTCTTTACGTACCACAGATCCTCGTCTTTCTCTTCCCTATCGCCCCCTGGCCCTTGCCCATTTCCTCTCCACTCTGTAGATCCCAATACCTCTTTCTCTCTTTGTCTCCTACAGCCACCCTTGTCTCGTCACCACTTCTTACCAGTCCTCAGTCCTCACCACCACCATTCTCCTATCTCCTTCCACAGCCAGCCTTCTTTTCACACACAACGTACCGTCGAAGTTCTGGTCCTTTTTCCGCTTTAGTGAAAGTGTACGGTACTCCATTTTTTAACGGCAATCGTCACTTCTGTCATGTTCAGTGATTTTCAAGTGTTTAGTGTTCCTCAAGTGTGTCCACATTTTATCACTATTTTTTAACAAGTCATGAAGACAGCATTATATTACTTCTATTCTCCCATTAACGTCACTTTTTAAAATAATTTTAAATTCTTAGTACTTTTTTTAGCGTGTAATTTAGAGACCACTTCTACTGGCTGTAAAGCAGGTTTCTTGGGCCGCTGCCAAACCACCCCCCCCCCTCCCCTCCGCCAAGTTGGGGTGAGGGGAGGATTAAATAACAGTAAAGAAGAAAAAAAAGCGATTGTGATCTCCATGCAGCTTGCATTCGCCATGAGTATCAATAAGTCACAGGGCCATTCACTTTGTGTAGCAGATATCTACATCTACATGTACATACATACTCCGCAATCTACCATACGGTGCGTGGCGGAGGGTACCTCGTACCATTACTAGCATCTTCTCTCCCTATTCCACTCCCAAACAGAACGAGGGAAAAATGACTGCCTATGTGCCTCTGTACGAGCCCTAATCTCTCTTATCTTATCTTTGTGATCTTTCCGCGAAATATAAGTTGGCGAAAGTAAAACTGTACTGCAGTCAGCCTCAAATGGTGGTTCTCTAAATTTCCTCAGTAGCGATTCACGAAAAGAACGCCTCCTTTCCTCTAGAGACTCCCACCCGAGTTCCTGAACGATTTCCGTAACACTCGCGTGATGATCAAACCTACCAGTAACAAATCTAGCAGCCCGCCTCTGAATTGCTTCTATGTCCTCCCTCAATCCGACCTGATAGGGATCCCAAACGCTCGACCAGTACTCGAGAATAGGTCGTATTAGTGTTTTATAAGCGGTCTCCTTTACAGATGAGCCACATCTTCCCAAAATTCTACCAATGAACCGAAGACGACTATCCGCCTTCCCTGCAACTGCCATTACATGCTTGTCCCACTTCATATCGCTCTGCAATGTTACGCCCAAATATTTAATCGACGTGACTGTGTCAAGCGCTACACTACTAATGGAGTATTCAAACATTACAGGATTCTTTTTTCTATTCATCTGCATTAATTTACATTTATCTATATTTAGAGTTAGCTGCCATTCTTTACACCATTCACAAATCTTGTCCAAGTCATCTTGTATCCTCCTACAGTCACTCAACGACGACACCTTCCCGTACACCACAGCATCATCAGCAAACAGCCGCACATTGCTATCCACCATATCCAAAAGATCATTTATGTAGATAGAAAAAACAGCGGACCTACCACACTTCCCTGGGGCACTGCAGATGATACCCTCACATCCGATGAACACTCACCACCGAGAACAACGTACTGCGTTCTATTACTTAAGAAGTCTTCGAGCCACTCACATATTTGGGAACCAATCCCATATGCTCGTATCTTAGTTAGGAGTCTGCAGTGGGGCACCGAGAGAAACGCTTTCCGGAAGTCAAAGAATATGGCATCCGTCTGATACCCTTCATCCACGGTTCGCAAGATATCATGTGAAAAAAGGGCGAGTTGCGTTTCGCAGGAGCGATGCTTTCTAAAGCCGTGCTGATGCATAGACAGCAACTTCTCTGTCTCAAGGAAATTCATTATATTCGAATTAAGAATACGCATCCCGGGCAACATCGGGCGCTGTAGTTAGCTAGACATACGAAAGCTTACAGCTCAAGTTTCACGCAGTGCTTTAACCGAGAAAACTCTCCTCCCGGGCTCCGCAAGATGGCGGCCAGCCACGCCCGTGGCTCCAATCGACGGCAGTAGTCTACACAGGTAGCATTTTGACCTGCGTGGTCGTTACCGCTTATTGCAGGGAAAGATTTACGACCGAGAATGGAGCGGCGGCGACCGCTTCCACCGCAGGTCGGCAGCTTGGGCAATGCGGCAGCGTTTTTGTCGGAAGCAGCGACCTGTGCCGGCCGCGAGACCGCAGAGGCAGCGGCTTAGCAGGCCAAGGGTGGCAGCCGCTCTTGACACGCTTTCCGCGCCTTATCCGCGGACGCTGCGCAACTCCACCTCCCCCCCTCCCCTCTACCGTGCCGATGTGGGTCTCTGTGTCATCGTCTCAAGTTGACTGAGGGCTGCTAAACGTGTCACTACACCACTTCTTCAGCTCGGCGCAAGCCGGCACCCGAGAGCTAACAAGGGAACCTCCCCATCGCACCCTCCTCAGATTTAGTTATAAGTTGGCACAATGGATAGGCCTTGAAAAACTGAACAGATCAATCGTGAAAACAGGAAGAAGTTGAGTGGAACTGTGAAAAAAATAAGCAAAATATGCAAACTGAGCAGTCCATGCGCAAGACAGACAAAATCAAGGATAGTGTGAGCTCAGGAGCGCCGTGGTCCCGTAGTTAGCGTTAGCAGCTGCGAAACGAGAGGTCTTTGGTTCAAGTCTTCCCTCGAGTGAAATTGCCGGCACGGTAGCTCAGCGTGTTCGGTCAGAGGGATGCGTGCTCTCTGTAATAAAAAAAAACTGAGTCAAGGAATCAACGATGTCTTGTGACGTCCGCCCAGACCAAACGGAACGAACTATATCGAAAAAAAAGAGTGAAAAGTTTACTTTCTTTATTTTCGCATAGCTATGATCTGTCCGATCGTTCATTGACGCCTCTGTTCACTCTAATAAGTTTAGTGTCTGTGTTTTGCGACCGCACCGCAAAACCGTCCGATTAGTAGACGAAACGACGTGCCTCTCCAATGGGAACCGAAAACATTTGATCGCAAGGTCATAGGTCAACCGATTCCTCCACAGGAAAACACGTCTGATATATTCTTACGACACTGGTGACGGCATGTGCGTCACATGACAGGAATATGTTGTCGACCCACCTAACTTGAACACTTGGCGAATGGGTAAAAAGATTCTTCTACGTTGCCCGATTTAGGTTTTCTTGTGGGTGTGACAATCACTCCCAAAAAAGTGATGAAAACATGAGTTTGTCACATAAACTGAAAATAAAAAACTTAAGTTTTCACTCGAGGGAAGAGTTGAACCAAGGACCTCTCGTTCCGCAGCTGCTCACGCTAACCACGGGATCACGGCGCTCCTGAGCGCACACTATCGTTGTTGTTGCCTATCTTACGCATGGACTACTCAGTTTGTATATTTTGCTTATTTTTTTCATAGTTCCACACAACTTCTTCCTGTGTTCTCGATTGATCTGTGTTCAGTTTTTCAAGGCCTATCCACTGTGCCAACTTATAACTAAATCTGAGGGGGCTGCAATGGGGAGGTTCCCTTGTAAGAAACATCGTGTGGCACCCATCTTTATAGATGCCTCCTGATTGCTACTTCGGCGGTATAGGCGTTTCTTTCGCTATTTGTTAATTCAAGCAACTACTCGCTTTATGCTACGAATTTTTATTCGAGGAATAAATCGTTTTACATAGTCACTAGCACAGACGGGTGGACTGAAAGGTGGATGGAATATATACATGTTCATACATACTCCCGCAAGGCACAATCTGGTGCCTGGCGGGGGTACCTTGTACCACTACTAACAAGAACACAGCATTTCCCAGAAAGTGCCCCGAGTCGGATCAAAATAAGCAAACACGTGTCTCAGATTATCCGAAGGTATTCGACCGTTTCTGAAAAAACCACGTCCTAAGTTTTCCAGGTATTCTCCATGTACTTTATGTGTCTTTCACAGCGCGTACATATGGTCACAATGGTGGAACAGTGGCTTGGGGCGTGGGTTCTTACTTTTGCGCCCCGTGTTCGAAACCAGTTTATCGCTTTAGTTTTTACTTTTCATTCATCCAGCAAATGTCAAATGTCAATTCCTAAGGGACAAAACTGCTTAGGCGATCGGTCCCTAGACCGCCCCCGGTAGCTGAGTGGTCAGTGCGACAGAATGTCAATCCTAAGGGTCCGGGTTTTATTCCCGTCTCTGTCGGAGATTATCTCCGCTCAGGGACTGGGTGTTGTGTTGTCCTAATCATCATCATTTCATCCCCATCGACGCGCAAGTCGCCGAAGTGGCGTCAGATCGAAAGACTTGCACCTGGTGATCTGTCTACCCGACGGGATGCCCTAGTCACACGACATTTACATTTATCGGTTCCTAGACTTACACACTACTTAAAGTAACTTATGCTAAGAACAACACACACACCCATGCCCGAGGGAGGAGTCGAACCTCCGGCGGGAGGGGCCACGCAGTCCGTGACATGACTCCTCAAACCGCGCGGCCACTCCGCGCGGCATTCATACATCAATTTCTGTAGATGTTTACTGCACGAATGATTCCCAGTGTATATTAATATACGAGGGCCGTTCAGAAAGTAACCTCCGGTTGATTTAAAAAAATACACCAAGTTAAATAAAAATATTTTTATATATACATCTTACAACTACATCTTTGCACTATTTTTCTACATAGTCTCCATAGCGATTGAGGCACTTATCGTATCTCTTCACAAGCTTTGAAATTCCTTCTGCATAAAAATCACCCGCTTGTGCCTGGAGCCAGCCTGTGACCGCATCTTTGAGCTCTTCGTCGTCATCAAACCGCTGTGACCCGAGCCATTTCTTCAAATGCATGAAGAGGTGATAATCACTTGGCGCCAGGTCTGGGCTGTAAGGTGGATGGTTGATAACGTCCCACTTGAAGGACTCAAGAAGGGCCGTTGTTCTGCGGGCAGAGTGAGGACGGGCGTTATCGTGCAAAAAAACGATACCGGAAGTCAGCATACCACGGCGTTTGTTCTGTATAGCCCGTCGTAACTTTTTTATTGTTTCACAGTACACGTCTTGATTAATGGTCGTACCACGTTCCATGAATTCAACCAACAACACCCCGTTGGCATCCCAAAACACCGTTGCCATCAGTTTTCTGGCAGAAAAATCTTGCGAGGCTTTTCTTGGTTTGGTAGGCGAATTTGAATGTGCCCACATCTTTGATTGTTCTTTTGTCTCAGGGTTCACGTACTTAATCCAGGTTTCGTCACCGGTCACGACTCTGTTTAACAATGGTTCTCCTTCGTCCTCATAACGTGACAGAAAGTCTAATGCAGAGGCCATTCTTTGAGTTTTGTGGTGGTCGGTAAGAATTTTGGGCACCCATCGTGCACAGAACTTAGGTAACCCAATCTTGCTGTCACTATCTCGTACAAGAGAGTCTTAGAAATCTGTGGAAAACCAGTAGACAACTCCGACATCGAGAAACGTCGATTTTCACGAACTTTTGCATCAACTGTCTGAACGAGTTCGTCAGTCACCAATGATGGTCTACCACTCCTCTCTTCATCATGAACGTTTTCTCGTCCACTTTTAAACAAACGTACCCATTCACGGACAACTCCTTCACTCATAACTCTTGGTCCGTACACGGCACAAAGCTCACGATGCAGAATATCCTTTGGCTGTAAAAAACCTTATGACAGCACGCACTTCACATTTGGCGGGGTTTTCTATTGCAGCACACATTTCAAACTGCCACAAAAACTAAACTAGCGCAGGTACGACGTTCACTCGACCACGGCTTGATGCCGACTGACCTGTTGAGTGCGTGAACGCACAGATGGCGTCGCTACTCCCCCCACAACCCGCACTGTGACCGATCGGAGGTTACTTTCTGAACCGCCCTCGTAATTTTGTCCTTATTCGTCTACTCATTCTATGTGTGATGAATGGATTTGTAATCGTTTTCGGTTGAATCTCAGCACGGTATCTTGATTCATAATCGATTGCAGCGCCAGTTTTCGTAAAAGTGATCCTTCATGCACGCTTTGGCGTGGAATTATTTTCAATGCACGAAATCTTCACCAATGTTCGCAACGTTCCTTTCCTGAGCGTGATCTATTGGAGGAAATATCACTGTGGCAAACTTGCCTTCGCGCGATGCTCATGGTGTTCGCAATATCTGTGTTTCGTATGTTTATACGATCGGTACTATCCAAATGAATTCATCAAAGCTTCCTGTAGAGTAAACATATGAATAAAATATAAGAATTAATTAACAACTGATATGAGAATGAAATATCAGAATATGAAAGTTTAAAAGGATTGTAATTCCTCAACTTATCACACGTACATATATTATTTAATAGATGTGGAACGCTTATTGTCAAATCTAGTTATAATTTTGCAGTTAATTTAATTCCTTGTATCCGCTAATTTGATAAGAAATGTTCGTGTAGTAACCTTCTATGGACATGGGGGGATAAATGAAAGCAATAAAAATGAAGTAAAATAAAATAAATAAAAACAATAATGGGATTTCGAACAAGGGGTACAAAATTAAGAAGCCACGACGTTAACCACTGACTTATCTTTCTGACTGAATAAACCCCGCGGCAAAAGGCACATACAGTAGCTCGAAAATACCTCGAAAACTCTGACCGTCGTTTGTTCAGAAATAGTCAAGTATCTATAGACAAACCGAGACAAGTGTTCGCTTATTTTGGTTCATCTTCAACTGAGCGAAGTTCCTGGGTAATCGAGTGATGACGCTTGCCGTGTTCTCCTCGTAAATCATTTCCTTTCCTGTTCCGCTGCCAAATACAGCGAGGGAAAATAGCTGTCTGTATGCGTCCGTATGAGCTCCAGTTTCTCTTAACTTCGTGGCCTTGACGCGAAATATACGTTGGTGGAATTAGAATCGTTCTGCATTCAGTTTCAAATGTTATACGAAAACTAAAGCCAACAAAATTTGCATTCTGTGCAGCACAGAAATCCGCGAAATTTGGACCCAGTACGCCCGGAAACTACGTGCTAACCTGTCCTCGCTCTCCCGCACCCTACGCCCAATGCGGGGTGCTGTGCGGCCCTGACCAAATGAACACCGTAAACAAAATAACCTATTGCCGCTGCCGCAAGAAGAGCAAGACCGCCACTAGCTATGGTCCCTCTTACATCGGCATATGGCACTGTTCCTACTTGTTTTAATATTTGTATCTTACTTTTTCTTCTTTTTTGTTGCATACCTATATTTACGTCTACATCTACGTAACTAGTCTGCAATTCACACTTAACTGCCTAGCAGAGGGTTCACCGAACCACTTCCACACTATTTCTCTACTGTTCCAATCTCAAACAGCACGCGGTTAAAATAAACACATGCACCTTTCCATGCGAGCTCTGATTACCCTTATTTCATTCCAATGATCATTTACTCCTGTGTAGGCGGGTGTCAGCATAATACTTTAGCATCCGAGGGAGAAAGGTGGAAGTAGAAGTTTCATCAAAAAGATTTCTCCTCAACGAAGAACGTCTTTCTTTTAATGATTGCCATCCCAACTCTCGTATCATGCCCGTGACTGTCTCTCCCCTATTTCGCGATAATATAAAACGACCTACCATTCTTTGAAAGCCGGCCTTAGAGGCCGAGCGGTTCTTGGCGCCACAATCTGGAGCCACGCGACCGCTACGGTCGCAGGTTCGCATCCTGCCTCGGGCATGGACGTGTGTGATGTCCTTAGGTTAGTTAGGTTTAAGTAGTTCTAAGTTCTAGGGGACTGATGACCTCGGAAGTTAAGACCCATAGTGCTCAGAGCCATTTTGAACCTTCTTTGAATTTTTTCCACCTCCTCCGTCTGTCCTATCTGGTAAGGATCCCATACGGCACAAAGATTCTCTATCAGAGGACCGACAAACATAGTTCAGGCGGTCACTTTAGTGGATTTGTTGCATCTTCTGTGTGTTCTGCCAATAAAACGCGATGTTCGGTTTGTCTTCTCCACGACATTATCCAAACGATCGCTACAATTTAAGTTGATATAATTGTAATTTCTAGGTATTTCGTTGATTGGTAGCCTTTAGATTTGTGTGATTCATCGTATAACTGAAATTTGATGGATTCCTTTTAGTATCCATGTGGATGGCCTCAGACTTTTCTTTATTTAGGGTCGCAATTGCCATTTTTCCCTCTATACAGATATTTTGTTTAAATCATTTTGCAACTGACTTTTATCTTCTGATGAACATACTTGACGGTAAATGACAGCACTATACGCAAGCATTCTAAGCTGGCTGCTCAGACTGTCTCCTAAACAGTTATACAGATTAGGAACAGCCGCGGGCCTATAATACTATACTTCATTGGGTAACGCCAGAAACCACTGTTGTTATAGTAAATGACACTCTGTCAGTTATTACGAACTGTGACGTGTCTGACAATAATTCATGAATCCAGTCGCACAATCGAGACGATATTTCATAGACACGCAATTTGATTAGAAGTTGCTTGTGAAGTACAGTATCAATAGCTTCCGTTAAAACTGGAAATATGGAATCAGTTCGGGAACTCGTGTCGATAGCACTCATTACATCATGAGAATAAGGAGCTAGTTTGATGCACAACAACGATATATTCTGTATTCGTGTCGACTGTGTGTCCGCAGATCGTTTTCCTCAAGGTAATTCATAATGTTTGAAGAGAGTATCTGTTCCAAAATCTTACTGCAAATCGACGTAAGTGATATGGGTCTGTAATTAAGCGGATTAATCCTATTTCCTTTCTTGAGTATTGATGTGACCTGTGCTACTTTCCGGTCTTTAGGTGCGGATCATTCGACGGGCGAGCATTTGTATATGATTGCTATATATGGAGTTATTATATCAGCTTGCTCTGAACGGTAACTAACTGGAATACAATCTGGACCGCAAGACCTCCCTTTATTAAGTAATCTGAGATGATTCACTATGTACTTCTGAGCTATTCATGTTGGCAGCTGCTCTTGCTTCGAATTCTGGAATATTTACTTTGTCTTCTGTGGTGAAGGAATTTCGGAAAACCGTGTGTAGTAACTTCACTTTATTGGCATTGTCGCTGGTAACATTACAATGCGTATTCTGTCCTAATATGAAAAATCCTTAAGCTTTCTCAACTTAAAAAAAGAAGTTTTTTGTTACGTAAGTTATGATGTCATTACGTAAGTTGAGAGAATTATGCTGCACTTTTAAAGTGTATCTTACTTAATATACAGTTTTAATGTTCATGTAGCCCGCATCTCGTGGTCGTGCGGTAGCGTTCTCGCTTCCCACGCCCGGGTTCCCGGGTTCGATTCCCGGCGGGGTTAGGGATTTTCTCTGCCTCGTGATGGCTGGGTGTTGTGTGCTGTCCTTAGGTTAGTTAGGTTTAAGTAGTTCTAAGTTATAGGGGACTGATGACCACAGCAGTTGAGTCCCATAGTGCTCAGAGCCATTTGAACCAATGTTCATGTATCTTCCACTTTGCAATAACTACACTGATATGCTGAATTATCCAGGAGTATTGCTCTTACATAAGTCTAACACCATTGCAAAGAGAAGTGATTTGGACATTAGTGTCAGTAGTGTTGAGAAATAGCTGAAATACCTAAAATTTAACAAAGTTCCAGCACTCAATGCAATGCCTATCAGATTGTGCACCACATTTCTGTCTGAGTTGCCCCTCTTTTAATTATAATCTATAATTTATCCCTCGAACAAAAAACGGCTCCTAGTGGTTGGAAAAACGCACTCATGTACAAGAAAAGTATCAAAAGTCAACTAAATTAACGCCCAATAGCCTTAAGATCCATTTGTTGTAGAACCTTAGAAAGTATTTGGAGCTCTAACGTAATGAAGGATCTCCTCCTTGCGGAACAGCATGGATTACGGAAATGTCGGTCATGTGAAACCCAACTCGGAGTCCCTTGGCTTGACATCCTGAAAGCCGTGGATCAAGGTAGTCAGGTAGATTTACGAAAAACATTTGACCCAGTACCACATCTATGCTTACAATAGAAAATAAGATCGTAGGGGATATAAGCGAAATCTGTGACTAGATTGAGGTTTTTCTGAAAGGGAGGACGCAGCAAGTAATCTTGGAGGGAGGGTCATCAACAGATGCTTCGAGTGTGCCCCAGGGAAGTGTGGTGGGGCCCCAGTTGTTAACGTTGTACAGTAATGACATTGCAGACAATATTTTAGTCACATAAAACTATAAAACTTTTCGCAGGTGATGTGATTATCTATGATGAGGTACTATCTGGAATAGCTGCTAAAATATTTAGCTAGAACTTGATAAGATTTAGAAGTGATGTAAAGACTGACAATCAGTTCCACATCTCGAGAGACGTAAAATTGTGCACTTCACGTAACGAAAGCAACATGATATCCTATGGCTACAATATTAACGACTCGCAGTTGAAATCGGTCAATTCATAGAAGTTCGTGGGAGAAACAATTTGCAGCGGTCTCAAATGGGACAACCACATAGGGTCGGTCGTAGATGGCAGACTTTTATTCATTGGTATGATAGTAGGGAAATGCTCACTCTACAGAGGAGACTGCATGTGACGACTCGAGTGACCCATTCTAGAATATTGGTTACGTGTATGTGATCGTACCGAATATATCATGGATATTGAAGGAGAAACGGAAAGACAAGGCTGACGGCTACAGGTTTGTTTGACCAGTGGAAGAGTTCCATGGCGATGCTGATGGAACTGAACTTTCAGACACTTGAAGATCGAGGCAGACTTTCCCAAGAAAGCCAACTTAGTAAGTTTCCGGAGAAAAGTTTAAATGATCAGTCTAGGAATACACTACAATCCCTACGCATTGGTCTGGCAGAGTTCGCGAGAATAGGTTTAGACTAAAATTACAGTGCATACTGAGGCGTTTAAGCAATGGAACGGGAAGGAACCTTAATAACTAATACTATGGCAAGTATCCTCTGCCACGCACTTCACAGTGGTTCGCACAGTACGGAAGTAGAGGATAAGATTTTTTCATGTTTTTAAGTCACATATGGAAGATCCCAACACGGGAGTGAGAGAAGAAGCTACGTAAAACTCACGCACAGTGTGAACGAGAAATCTACCGACAAAATTTCTGAGGTTCTTCATGGGTATTTTCTGAGTATTTTGTTGTAAGGAATCCTTTATCTCCGGTGACTCGATAGAAAGTAATAATGTCATTATAACCTGTTTGGCATCGTTACCAGAATTATATTTGTTTCTGAGAAAACGCTTTCACAAAGTGAAAAGGCACGTAATACACAGTCACCTCGGTTATTCGTCGGTGCTTATGTACCGATGCAAAACTCCTGTCATGTGGTTGCTGTCACTGTTGCAATAGCTGAGCATATCATCATCCTGCTGGCCGTGCGGTTCTAGGCGCTACAGTCTGGAGCCGAGCGACGGCTACGGTCGCAGGTTCGAATCCTGCCTCGGGCATGGATGTGTGTGATATCCTTAGGTTAGTTAGGTTTAATTAGTTCTAAGTTCTAGGCGACTGATGACCTCAGAAGTTAAGTCGCATAGCGCTCAGAGCCATTTGAGCCATCATAATGCTGTTTTTCAATTGTATTCAGTGGACACATTGCCGAGATGCATATCGGTCGATTCTTCATCAGAAAACCTATTCATACTGTTGTGTATCAGTGTCAAAGTACAGCTAGCACAGCCGGAAAACCAACCCGAGGCTGTATCGAGTAGTACGGAATACAAGCTTGGGGACCAAGAGAAAATTAGGCTTTACTGTTGGCAGTAGCAAGTATCGTGAATGGCTGGAAAAATTTTGTTTCTAAACAAGACACACAGCGCATGCCGTCGACATTTGCACTGTTGTGCAGATATTTTCGATGTAGTACCAATAAAAGTGGCAAGAAATCAAACTGAAATGTCAAATTTCTGTAACGAGACAGCGGATGCCACGGGTCCGTGCACAACATTCGAATTTTTGTCGGTGGAGTTCTGGTTCACCCTGCAAAGATCCAAATGACCTTTTCGTTAGAATGACAACACCTCTTACATACGTTACATATACCATATACTGTTCAACGGGTATATACCGCATTTTATTTTAAACTGTATTTTGTCGAGTTGAAGAGATACGATTTTTAAAAACTGTGTTTACAATTCGGGTTTAAAGTTTTCCATTGTATTTTCTGAAAACATGGTAGTAAGTGAAAAAATTATGGGCACTTCTAATTGTAAAAATTTAGACGTTCCGTTCTTGTTAGTGTTGCTCCAGTCCTCTTCATCAGCACGCCAATTAAGGGCAGTCCGCGCCGCGAGGGTGGGGGGGGGGGGGGGGGAGGCGGAGGGGGGTCATCGATTCTTCTACCTGAGGACAAGTCGCGGAGTTGGGACAGGGAGATTAATGAACCCTTCCCCGACCTTTTCTGGATGCAAATTGCGCCGGGTGCGCATTTAACACATTTAACTGAGTGCAGTTTACAGAACAGCTATTCAAATGGCGTTTCTCCAAATTTTCTCAATACTGTTTCATGTAAGGAACTTCGAGTTCCCTCCAAGCATTCCCATTTGAGTTTACGAAGCATCTCCATAAAACTTGCATCGTGGTCGACCCTGCCGGTAACAACTCTAGTAGCACACCTCTGAAATGCTTCGATGTCTTCCTTTAATCCGACCTGGTGGGTCTTACATGTGTTCTATGAGCAGTTTCCTGTGTAGCTGAGCTACACTTTCCTAACATTCTCGCGATGAACCGAAGTCGATCACTCACCTTCCCTGCTACCGCCCATACGTGCTCGTTCCATTTCATAGCACTTTGCAACGCTACGCCTGGATATATAACCGACTCGACTGTGTCAAGCCGAACACTGCCAATGCTGTGTACGAAGTTTACAGGACAGTTTTTCCTACTCATCTACATCAAGCTACATGTTCCTACATTTCAAGAAAGCTGCCCCTCACCACGCCAAGTAGAGATTTTGTCTAAGTCATCTGGTATCCTCTATCCTTCTACAGTCACTCAATGACGACGCCTTTTGGTACACCGCAGCGATATTCGCAAACAGTCGGATATTCGTGCTCGCTCCGTTCATCAGATTATATATGTCTACAGGCAAAAGAGTGGTCCTATGACCCTTCCCTGGATCACTACTGACGGTACCTATGTAATTCAGAACACTCATATCCGTGAACTACGCACTGGGTTCTATTACTTAAGAAGTCTTCGCCTACACGTATGGGAACTTAATTCGTGTTCTCGGAGCTTCGTTAACAGTCTGCACTGTCACTCCCTGTCTTGAAAGATCTATATAACGGAAGAAACCTGAAAACGATATTGTAGAAAAAGAAGAGAAAATAAATGAAGTTGACATGGGATATTCGTTACTGTATGAAGGATTTGACAGAGTTCTTAAATTATAAGGAATGTAGCAACCAGCCGCGGAAGCATAATTTATTTATCTTGTTGCAAATCGATTTCGACTGATATCAGTCATCATCGGAGTATTTTTCTAACCGATACATGCCATAAGTAGAAGTACTGTCCTTGGTAGGTTTCTATCATGATAGAAAGGCCTTGCTTATCTTTCTCCGTTTCTCTATAATTACAAAATCTCTGTTGCAGCTCAATAGCTGTGCTCGCTTTCCAACAGCTTGTGTGTTATCTCTTCTAACCGTCCCAGGCTAAATGGAGGAGACCTTGATGCGCGACACTTGAAATTCCGCTGTTCCGTCTAGTAATCAATGTTTGAAACATAATCTCCGTGATTTGATACTTCGAACAAGTTTAGTGGCATGCAGCAGAATGTCGAGAACACAATAGCACTGAAACTTCTATTTGTGGAAACAACGGCACTAAAAACATTTTCCATATCCACTCTTCATATGAATCTCCACATTTGATCACTGCCTTTTACAAAATGTCAAAAAATAAACGACCGGTATCAGCATAAGGTGGTGAAAACATTGTTTTAATTTTTACACCTGTATTCAACAATTACATGATCGCCCCCACCTAATCTTCAGCATTCTTCTGCAGCACCACATTTCAATAGTTTCTGTTCTGTGATTCTTTCAATTGTTAATTGTACACGTTTCATTTCCATACAAGGTTACACTCCAGATACATATCTTCAGAAAAGACTTCCTAACTCTTACATTCTGACATTCAATGTTAACAAACGTTTCTTCCTGAGAAAGGCTTTTCTTGCTATTTGGCAGTCTACATTTTATATCCTCTCTACTTCGGTTATCATCATTTATTTTACTGACAAATTAGCAAAACTCGTCCGCTACTTTTAGTATCTCGTTTCCTAATCTAATTCCAGCAGCGTTATCTGATTTAATCCGACTGTTTAGCTTTTGTTGATGTTCACCTTAAAACCTCTTTTAAGGACACTGTCCATTCTGTTCTTACACATCTCCTTTCTCGAGATCAGATGTTGCAAATGTTTCCTGTAAGACTCCCTCCGCTTCGAGGAAGAAATGACAACGCCGTTATGTAGTAGCACGAGTTCGTTAAATTTGAGTTGGCGCGTATATGAGGGTCTGTATCACCTTATTAACTTTTAAACGGTCATTAGCAGCTTTCAAGCCATTGTAAGCTCATCGTCACGTGATGGTTGTTCACAGGCCATTCATATTTTGTTCTTTTATTTTTTACTAAACAATCACAAAAGCATTTCATAAAACCGTAACCGCTTTTAGTCGTCATCACACTGTCAATAGACAAAAAGCAGGAGATAATCATTATAGGATCTTTAAAATCTGCCATGTAACAATCTAAATAACGATAAAACAAGAATAAAACTACACCTAAAAGCACATACAGCAATTAGCGATGCAACATTCTCTTGGCGTTGTCAATATAACTAAAAGCAACAGTACGAGGAGGTATTACAGGCGGAGTGAAATCTTCTCTGTGTCTGTTCACACATACCTATATTTGTCACAGAAATATCTACTTCAGCCGATTTTACAGTTACATTCAACAGAGTCATGCGTCATGAGATTAAAAAATTAAAATTTTTAAAAATTTATAAATAGTTCTTAAAATTTCAGTATTTGTAATGAGGGTAGCAAGACTGAGGGGTGGGGGTGGGGGGGGGAGAGGAGGCTAGGGTATGTTAGGACATGTTGATGTTGTTATGTTAAACAAAGAAATTATTAGATAGAAGAATTAATTATGCATGCTAAATCAATGTAGCAAAGGAGGAAATCT
This sequence comes from Schistocerca cancellata, assembly GCF_023864275.1. Classification (NCBI taxonomy): domain Eukaryota; kingdom Metazoa; phylum Arthropoda; class Insecta; order Orthoptera; family Acrididae; genus Schistocerca; species Schistocerca cancellata. The sequence goes on from NC_064627.1 coordinate 932,740,062, forward strand.
GATTAACTTGATGTTATGTTCATTAGTAAAAATGCATATCACGTATCCACTGACGTCTGGGTGGTATGTTAAACAAAGAAATTATTAGATAGGAGAATTAATTATGCATGCTAAATCAATGTAGCAAAGGAGGAAATCTGATTAACTTGATGTTATGTTCATTAGTAAAAATGCATATCACGTACCCACTGAGGTCTGGGTAATGCTCCACATCTATCATGTTGTGTAATGTATCTTTAAGTTTTAAAATGTGCAACTAGCCGCTTGATGAAGGTGCTGGTGAAAATAATTGTACTTACACAGATTCTAATGCAATATGCAAACTTTTAATTTATGTTCAATATCTATATAAATTTGATTCTTGAATTAAGTAATTTTCCTGCATAAGGAGGTTTTTTGTTTGAAATAACAGGTTTATTTTATTATGAGTGATTATTTGATTTCACCATCTTTAGCATTGTCAAGCTGCTTCACGTCAGTTTCTGCCATTTATTTTCTGCAGTGCTCCGAAAGTATCGTGTGTCTGTCTTGATCAATGCTGTAACCATAAATATACAGTGTTTCAAAAAGATGCATTCTGTTTCACAAGACTATATCTTCCGCTTTATTTTTCTCTTATGCATCGAAAATTAAAGCTTCCCTTTTTCCCAGTTGTAAGTTGTCAGCTCACGTCATTCTAAGCAGGGGTCTCCTTGGTGCAGCAAATCGGTTGTTCATTAAACAATTACGAAAACATTTAAAAATAAAATTCATTTTTCAGCAGGAACGCAATGGTAACTTTGCAAATCAGCACGGTTTTAGTAAGCACCTCTCGTGTGAAACTCAGCTTGTCCTTTTCCCACACGAAGTCCTGTCGTCGAACTATTTGACCGAAGAACTGCAGAAATCGCTGGAAACAAATGCCTTACAGCCTCTTCTCCACCTTAAGTTCTTAAAGGATTGATTTGTTGGTCCGTTTGTCCACCCGCGATATTCTCAGCAATCTCCTATATGTTCACATCTCAAAAAAATCCTGCGAATCATGGATGAAGGGTAACAGGTGGGTTCCATATTCCTAGATTTTCGTAAGGCATTTGATACGGTGCCACACTGCCGACTGTTGACGAAGCAACAAGCGTACGGAATATCTTCCCATACAAATGAGTGGCCTGAAGACTTCTTAAGTAATAGAAACCAGTATGTTGTCCTCCACGGTGAGTGTTCATCAGAGACAAGGGTATAGTCAGGCGTGACCCAGGTAAGTGTGACAGGACCGCTATTATTTTCTGTATACATAAGTGATCTGCCGGACAGACTAAGCAGTGGTCTGCGGCTGTTGTTGATGATGCCTTGGTGTATGGGAAGGTGTCGTCGTTGAGAGACTGTAGGAGAATACAAGTTGACATAGACAAAGTTTCTAGTCGATGAATGGCAGCTAGCTCTAAGTGTAGGAAAATCTGGTTTAATGCAGGTGAGTAGGGAAAACAAACCCACAATAGTCGAGAGGAGCATTAGAAGTGTGCCGTTTGACACATTCATGTCGATTCGACATCTAAGCGTATCGTTGCGTAGAGACATGAAATGGAACGAGAACGTAAGGTTCGTAGTAGGGTAGGGGAATGGTCGACTTCGTTTTATTGGGAGAATTTTAGAAAGCGTGGTTCTAAATGGTTCAGATGGCTCTAAGCACTAAACATCTGAGGTCATCAGTCCCCTAGACCTAGAACTACTTAAACCTAACTAACCTAAGGACATCACACACATCCATGCCCGAGGCAGAATTCGAACCTGCGACCGCAGCAGCCGCGTGGTTCCGGACTGAGGCGCCTAGAACCGCTCGGCCACAGCAGTCGGCAAAGCGTGGTTCATCTGTAAAGGAGACCGCATATAGGGCACTAGAGCGACCTCTTCTTGAATACTGCTCGAGTGTTTGGGATCCGCACCTTGCCAGATTAAAGGAAAACATCGAAGTAATTCAGAGGCGGCCTTCTAGATTTGTTGCCGGTAGGTTCGAACAACACGCAAGTTTTACGGAGATGCTATGGGAAATGGAAATGAGCGTATGGCATCGTTGGCCCGGAGGCCCCATTCGGGGAAGTTCGGCCGCGAAGTGCAAGTCTCAATTCAGCCGACGTCACATTGGGCGACTTGAGCGCCGGTGATGAGGATGAAATGATGATGAGGAGGACAACACAACACCCAGTACCCGAGCGGAGAAAATCTCCAACCCGGCCGGGAATCGAACCTGGCCCCGCTTGCATGGGAGGCGAGCACGTTACCACACAGCTAAGCAGGCGGACGATGCTTCGGGAACTCAAATGGGAAACATTGGAGGGATGGCGACCTTCTTTTCGAGAAGCACTAGTGGGAAAATTTAGAAAACCGGGTTTTGAGGCTGAATGCAGAACGATTCTTTCGCCACCAGCGTTCATTTCACGTGAGGACCATAAAGATAAGATTAGAGGGATTAGGGCTCTTACAGAGTCATAGAGACAGTCGTTTTTCCCTTTCTCTAGTTGCGATTGGAACATGAAAGGCCAGAAAGGAACAGGTAAGGGTACCCTCTACCACGCACCAAACGTTTGTTTGCGGAGTATGTGAGTAGATGTAGATTTATGTAAGAGACTTTGAGCCATGAACTACCTTAACGATCGATCGACCAAGGGGCGCACGAACCTCGCGTTACATCATTTGTCCTAATGCAGCCTTATCTCGCAGCATGGCTTTCTTTTTGTCCACGACTCCGTCTCTCTTCCTCTTCTCTCTTTGTCTGAACTACTACACCGCAACTACGAATGCAGCAACACGAGATATGCTCGCATAAGTATGGGACGAGACCGGCTATCGCCTACGTGTTTGTCGTGCGTCCGGCGGAGGTAAAAGGAAACTTCGATCCCAACCCTAACTGTAAAAGGCACATCAAGGTTGTACGTGCACGCATGCAAAATACAACCTCGTAAAATAGGATGGTTGTTTTAAAACAAAAATTTTGTGGTGCTACGCATATGTCAAAATTTATCCCTACTTTCTATCTTCTTTCATCAATATTAGCTGTAAGTTTGTAAGCTATTGGACAGTCTGCCTCCATTTTTCTCGATCTTCTGCATTTCGCATTAGATGACCCCGTGTTTGGGTGTCTTATCCATCATTTCGGTGGTGTTCCATGCAATCTTTTCCCTTCGATTTTTCGTGTGATGATTGTCTTTTCCAAATTATCCTCCTGTCGTCGAACTATTTGACCGAAGAACTGCAGAAATCGCTGGAAACAAATGCCTTACAGCCTCTTCTCCACCTTAAGTTCTTAAAGGATTGATTTGTTGGTCCGTTTGTCCACCCACGATATTGTCAGCAATTTCCTATATGTTCACATATCAAAAGCATCAATTCATTCTGGATCCTCTTCTGTTATTGTCCACTTTTCAGTGTCATAAAGAAAAATTGGAAATGCCAGAGATTTCAGAACCCTCAGTTTCGTATGTCTGATTACGGCTCGGTCTGTCGAAATCTGCAGTATCTCTACACAGAACAATTCTGCGTAGTATTTTCTGTGTAGAACCACCTTCTTTCTGAACCACTGAGTCCATGTTGAGAAAGTGATCACTTTCTTAATATTCCGATAGCACATAAGTAGCTGGTAGTCACTCACCTCTGTCAATTATCATGATCTTGGTCTTTTCCTTATTAATTGACAAACCAAGTTTCTTACTTTCTGTCTTAACTCTATTCAGTAGTTCTTCCATTTCCACTTGAGATTTTCCGCACAATGTGATGTCATCAGCAAATCTTAAGTTACTGGCACTTCGTCCTCCAGCTCTGACCCCACCAGTCCAGACATGAAGACTTTTTCTCATAACATATTCGCCATTCATGTTAAATAGAACCGGTGATAGAATGCGCCACTGTCCAACTCCTTTACATGTTTCAAAAGGACTTGAAATAGCTTTATCTAGTCTAATAATTGTGAAACGTTCCCTTAGAAAAATTAATGAATGGCTGTGCTGATAAACCTCATACGTTATTTGATTTTCAAACAGCTGAGCAGAACTGAACGTACTCAGCCATTTCTCACTTTACTTATTCTGATCATCACTAAACTGACACACAATATTTTTAGCGCAACGCAATCTGACTATGAAAAATCCCTACAAAAGAATGGCTCTGACTAACAATAACTCATACTTTTCATGAATCATATACCTCACAAAAACCTTGGTTATTAGAACTACCCTACAGCGAGCGCCAGTACTGCCAGCTAAATAAAATATTCTAACTACTGAAGGCACTAACTACTGATAGGCATAGTTAGCAAATGAAAGATTTTGATGAAGAACAAACAATGTATTTACCTTAATAGTGTTCAAAAGTCATGACATCCAGTCTCACAAATTTCCTGTCTATGATGGACACACGTCCAGATCATCCGCTTTCAGAGTTCCGCCATCTCTCTCCCCACATCCACCACTGCTGGCGGCTCACCTCCAATTGCGCAACGCTACGCGCTGTTAACATCCAGCTGCCCAACACTACAATGGCGAGTATTACAACAATGCCAACCAGCCACTGACTGCACACAGCACAGCCAGTGATTCTCATACAGAGCGCTACGTGGCGTTACCAATATAAAAAACCTAAACAGCCTACTTACAATTGCATTACTAAGTAAAAGAGTGGCTCTTGCAGCAGAAGACGCGATTTAACAATACCCCGAATCCGGAAGTTTTGTGTATTCACTGTACCCTGTAGTGTAAAATGTGCTTCATCACTTCGCAGAATACTACTTGGCAACATGTCGTCAACTTTGATCCATGCCAGAAACTGAAGAGTATATTCCGAACTTTGCTGCAGATCATGAGGTTTCAGTTGTTGCACGTTCTGGATCTTCTATGGCAGGCGGAACTCAAGCCCTGGGTGGAAAGCCCACACGGGTGTGTTGGTCCTGCTTAAACACAGGAAGCAGGAAAAACGGATGTTGGGACACCAGAGCACTGGGGTACAATAGAGTCGCGACCGGCCGGTTTTGTAGCCGAACCGGATGGATTATACTTCGGAAACTACGAAAATCTGGGACGCGGCTGAGAGGAACGAGAAAGCGACATCTTGGAAACCATGCAGGCTGGGTTATTTCCAAGGATTTTTACTCAGAAGCGTACCATTGTATGAGTAGAAGTTTTTCGTCGCAAACTTCCCGCGCTGGACGACAAAAGACTAAAATATGGTTGGTTGGCGTTCGGAAGAATCTGTAGAGAGGGAAAATATTCCGTGGTTTCGGGAATATGATTAGTTTTCAGAATTTCGAGGGTGAGGAGCCGAGCCTTGCTGGGAAGCCAGTGGTGGAGAGATGAGGTCTTCTGTTGTGAGCACCCGTGTGAGACAGTCGCTTGATACCAGCTTTATTGGTACAGACGGACTTGCTGTCTTTGCTCTCAGGACAGTTTATAGTTAGAACAGTTAGACACTGTACTTTTGCGAGCATATACGATTCCGGACTTCACCCCCGGGTTGGAAGTCGTCGTTGACTACGCACTGTTCAGTAATTGAGAGCACTTCCTCTGCCTATACTTACGTTGAGACGTTATCTGAACTCCGTCCTTGTGGCTGGGAGTTCTCGTTTCTCGTCTGTAGAACACAGAGAGGAGAAGACACTATTAGAGTGTATTAGTCAGAGGTCCGCCTTCTGCCGTCCTAGCGTTTGAAAGAGTTTATTTGTGGCTGGAGTTCTTCCATCGTCGCAGACGAGTACGAGAACCATCACTTCGACGAACCGGACGCAATACATACGGTGATATCGCAAATTGCTTCGGCTTATTAAGGATATAAAAGACTAAACAGCTGTGATCACGTTTGTTTAATTTCACTGAGGTTCCACACCAACGTAGATCATCTTTGAAAGAGGTGTCTCCTAGTGTTTGGTATATAGATGTCAGTCATTTCGTGTTATTAGATCGTGCAGTCATAATAAGGGGCAGAGTTGGGGAGTTGATTAGTAATTTTACTTAGGAAATGTAAACTTTGTAATATAAATTTTTTTAAAAATCTACAATAAAAGTACACTCCTGGAAATGGAAAAAAGAACACATTGACACCGGTGTGTCAGACCCACCATACTTGCTCCGGACACTGCGAGAGGGCTGTACAAGCAATGATCACACGCACGGCACAGTGGACACACCAGGAACCACGGTGTTGGCCGTCGAATGGCGCTAGCTGCGCAGCATTTGCGCACCGCCGCCGTCAGTGTCAGCCAGTTTGCCGTGGCATACGGAGCTCCATCGCAGTCTTTAACACTGGTAGCATGCCGCGACAGCGTGGACGTGAACCGTATGTGCAGTTTACGGACTTTGAGCGAGGGCGTATAGTGGGCATGCGGGAGGCCGGGTGGACGTACCGCCGAATTGCTCAACACGTGGGGCGTGAGGTCTCCACAGTACATCGATGTTGTCGCCAGTGGTCGGCGGAAGGTGCACGTGCCCGTCGACCTGGGACCGGACCGCAGCGACGCACGGATGCACGCCAAGACCGTAGGATCCTACGCAGTGCCGTAGGGGACCGCACCGCCACTTCCCAGCAAATTAGGGACACTGTTGCTCCTGGGGTATCGGCGAGGACCATTCGCAACCGTCTCCATGAAGCTGGGCTACGGTCCCGCACACAGTTAGGCCGTCCTCCGCTCACGCCCCAACATCGTGCAGCCCGCCTCCAGTGGTGTCGCGACAGGCGTGAATGGAGGGACGAATGGGGACGTGTCGTCTTCAGCGATGAGAGTCGCTTCTGCCTTGGTGCCAATGATGGTCGTATGCGTGTTTGGCGCCGTGCAGGTGAGCGCCACAATCAGGATTGCATACGACCGAGGCACACAGGGCCAACACCCGGCATCATGGTGTGGGGAGCGATCTCCTACACTGGCCGTACACCACTGGTGATCGTCGAGGGGACACTGAATAGTGCACGGTACATCCAAACCGTCATCGAACCCATCGTTCTACCATTCCTAGACCGGCAAGGGAACTTGCTGTTCCAACAGGACAATGCACGTCCGCATGTATCCCGTGCCACCCAACGTGCTCAAGAAGGTGTAAGTCAACTACCCTGGCCAGCAAGATCTCCGGATCTGTCCCCCATTGAGCATGTTTGGGACTGGATGAAGCGTCGTCTCACGCGGTCTGCACGTCCAGCACGAACGCTGGTCCAACTGAGGCGCCAGGTGGAAATGGCATGGCAAGCCGTTCCACAGGACTACATCCAGCATCTCTACGATCGTCTCCATGGGAGAATAGCAGCCTGCATTGCTGCGAAAGGTGGATATACACTGTACTAATGCCGACATTGTGCATGCTCTGTTGCCTGTGTCTATGTGCCTGTGGTTCTGTCAGTGTGATCATGTGATGTATCTGACCCCAGGAATGTGTCAATAAAGTTTCCCCTTCCTGGGACAATGAATTCACGGTGTTCTTATTTCAATTTCCAGGAGTGTATAATGAGGACCAACGTTTATCATTTAGCAGTATTGGTTGCCTTCGTCATACATTTATGTTTAGATTGTACTTTATATATAATAAAAGAAAGAAGAGATCCTATGATCGGCTTCAGGAGGTAGTCAGACAGAGCCAAATCATCATTTTAGCGTTTGTTATTTTCCGTTGCGCACATTCATTTTACACCCGCCTGGAGTGGCATCTTGGACGGGTACCAGTGTTAAATAGACTGCGAGACGTTCCGTACCACTGACCAAGGGATGGCAATTCTCGTGACACTGCACGAGCGTTAGCACTACCCTGGGCACATTTTGTACGGTCAGTTAGACGAACAGCAGCCTCGTCAGTAACTTCCACACGGATATGTTGCCTTCGTCTTCCAGGTGGCACACCACGCTCACCCGTGTTTTCTAATTTCGTTATCGTCTCCTTTAAACAATTAAATGACATCGGACCTCTCCTCAGACCGTTCAGTCGGCGACGCTTTCTCAATGCAGCATTCTAATTACTGCCGTTCACATAGAATTGTTTCACTGACAGTCAGTGGTCTCGATAGGCACACTGGCCACCCACTTTATAACTTGTCAAATGACACCTTTATACAAACCGTATAGAGCGCCAATTTGCAGCTGTTAGCCTAAATTTGAACTAAATTATTTCCAGCGTAAATCTCTTTCGCATTAACGCATTAGAATATCTAGCAAGTTTCACTGCCATACTATAGTTACAGCCCACACTTGTCCTCCGTGAGTAGCTGCACTTTAATTACACTACTGGCCATTAAAATTGCTACACCAAGAAGAAATGCAGATGATAAACGGGTATTCATTGGACAAATATATTATACTAGAACTGACATGTGATTACATTTTCACGCAATTTGGGTGCAGAGATCCTGAGAAATCAGTACCCAGAACAACCACCTCTGGCCGTAAGAACGGCCTTGATACGCCTGGGCATTGAGTCAAACAGAGCTTGGATAGCTTGTACAGGTACCTCTGCCCATGCACCTTCAACACAATACCACAGTTCATCTAGAGTAGTGACTGGTGTATTGTGACGAGCCAATTGCTCGGCCACCATTGACCAGACCTTTTCAATTGGTGAGACATCTGCAGAATGTACTGGCCAGGGCAGCAGTCGAACATTTTCTGTATCCAGAAAGGCCCGTACAGGACCTGCAACATGCGGTCGTGCATTATCCTACTGAAATTTAGGGTTTCGCAGGGATCGAATGAAGGGTAGAGCCACGGGTCGTAACACATTGAAATGTAACGTCCACTGTTCAAAGTGCCGCCAATGCGAACAAGAGGTGACCGACACGTGTAATATGATGTATCATGCAGCGTAACTTGCTGTGACAGTGCGAGAGAGAGACAAAGATATTGTTTATTACTCTGTGGCGGTCAGCGCTCACATAATTATTCTTAGGATATAGTTTTTTTTTTTTGTTCTGGTTAAGAGTAATTTGAGGAGAGGAGAGCCATTCTTGTGATGTAAAAATCGACGCCATTGCGAGTTTGTGATTCATATTGTAAAATATAAGTGCATATGGAAGGAAATCAGTTAATAGAACAATAAAAATATTGTTCATTTCAAGAAGGTACGTCTTATTATACACCCAGCGATATACTGCTATTGTGATCTACTAATATCCCACAGCTGAGAACAGTTCCGACGGGAGCGTTCAGTTCTAGTGAAATAGTTCGATGTTTTCTTCGGAAAAGAAGTCACTTCATGGATCATTCAAATCCACAATAGTAACTGGACATTTCTCAGAACTGAAAGCAATCTGATTGCTATGCAACAGAGCCCCGAAGAATATTTCTCCGTACTTTGGTTACCACTTTCAGCTCAACACGGTATCTGCAGCATCTGGAGCAGATTTCTACAACAGCGGAAGAGTGTAATCGCTATCAGTTTCACACACCGCCCTGTGTACGCTGTATGTATTTACCCACAACAGTGAACAAACAGTTACTCACACACATAGAAGTCAATACTAGGTGGTGTGGAGAACCATTTCAGTATAAAGGCCCTGTAGAGCTAAAATAGTAATTAGCCTAGTAATAATAGGAGTCTTTATAAATGTCTACCGTTAGACAGGACACGATCCTGATACAACACTCATAGTGAACATGAAATATAACCATGTTAGTAATTTAGTAATTAATGGCTGGCTCTGAGCACTATGGGACTTAACATCTATGGTCATCAGTCCCCTAGAACTTAGAACTACTTAAACCTAACTAACCTACGGACAGCACACAACACCCAGCCATCACGAGGCAGAGAAAATCCCTGACCCCGCCGGGAATCGAACCCGGGAACCCGGGCGTGGGAAGCGAGAACGCTACCGCACGACCACGAGATGCGGGCTAGTAATTAATGTTTCATTGTGTGTACATATGTCTAGTTTTATAGAGTAACTACATTATGGTCCTTTGTTATGTTTCATGCTAACTGAACGTGCGCGAGTATCTTGTGAAGAGAACGAGTACGCCGTCCCAGCAGCCGAGCAGAAACTTCAAAAAGGCCAGAACATTTGAATTACTAGCTTTCTTGAGCATTTATGCATTTAGTTACCTTTCAGCTATTAATTTTCTAAGTATAAATAGTGTTGCTATATTACTTTTACTAGAATTCCGGTATTTCAGTAGATATAGTAAGACAATATTTTATGTGTTATCTATGTACTGTGTTTGTGTCACATTGTAAAGTGTACATTGACAGCATTAGGACATTAACGTTTTTATGCGTGTGTAAAAGTTCAATAGTCACTTTTGTAGGACTTATTTAGAGGAGAAACTGTCAATTGCTCATTTACATGGTGATAACTAGATCTATGTTCAAAGGCAATAAGCAAGCACGCATCACAATGCCACAAAATGAATTAAATAGTGTGAATGCATCGTCAACTAGTGCCACAGAATTTAATACCGCCGTAGTTAGAGATATGTCGATTACGGCTGAGCAACCAGCAATAATTAATGCGCTCACGCCGTCGACACAAACGGTTGCTAGTTCCGACATTCATATGTCGAAAGAAGTCCAGAGAAATATGCAGCAACCAACAAACAACATGAATTTTATCTCTGACACAGACGCGTGCGAAAACGAAATGACTGTACCGAAAATTGTGTCGGTACAATCCTCATTAAGCCCAGTGCAATCGCCAATTGCTGAGAATACCGATTTGTTATCCCAGCTGATGTCAAGTTTGACTGTCATAACACAAGGGATTAAGGCATTGGAAACATCGCAATCTAATTTTGCAAACGACGTGAATCGTAGATTCCAAGTATTGGAGAGTGCGCAATTTAATTTGGCTCAGGAGCAATCTAATAAACTAAAAGAAATAAATGATAAGATTACTGAAAAATTCCAGAGTTTGGAAACAAAGCAGAGTCACTTGATTACCAGTCAGGCACAACTCATAGTTACACAAGAACAACAGTATCAGGAATTAACAAACAAATGCAAAGACATCTTATGTCGTCAAGATACACTAAATCATCAAGTGCAGGAAGTTATTCATGTACAGAACACTATTGCGCAAGACGTGAATACAATTAAGCACGATAACGAGCAAGCTGTCATTGAGCTTACTCGGAGGATAGACACTCTCAGTCTCGAAGGCGAGAAACACATAGAGAAACTTTTCAATGAACATAAGATCGCATTCTCTAAGGACATTGAAGATTGGGCGAAAGAGCAAACCGAGACAGTGCGAAATTATGTTGACAAAACCTTGAAAGAAACGGTTTCTAACGTGCAAGTTAACAACGAAGCTGCACAAGAACAACTTAAGGTAGAAGTTAAAGAGATTAAGGAGAATATAGGAGATGAATTTCCTGCTTGGAAAGCAAAGATAGAAAATACATTAAAAGCATGCCAGCAAGGTCTAGTTAATACTAGAGTGGCACATACTACTTGCAGTTTATCAAAGGCAGACATTATTCCTGATGAAACCAGTGAAACCGAATCCATGCAACAATATCCATGTATTGGTGCATATTTACGTAATCAACCAGAAACAGATGATCGAGATTATCATTCGCCGCGAAGTAGCCACCAGAATACACCTGTGACCATGAATGAAGAAAAAATGCTTAAATATCGTCAATTCCAGATATTTATTCCCGAAAGGAAGTCGATCAATCCCGTGGTATTTATCAAGCAATTTAAAGGGATATTGCCGCAAATGTGGACTGAGCAACAAAAAATTATGTACGTTGCAGGATTCATACATGGAGATGGATCGATGTGGGCGTCAGAAGCATCCGATTGGTGTCAAGATTATGACCAATTTGAACGCGCTTTCTTGCACAAATACTGGAATAAGGGAGTACAAGAAAGACTACGTAAGGAAGTTTTTGACCCACAACCTTTTTCTTTCAAAAATGGATCTTTAAGAAAGTATTTCGAGAAGTATATAAATAAAAGTAAATACTGGAATGAACCAATCCCGACGCAGGATGTCATTCGAATATTAAAGGGCAAACTTCCACTTGAAGTTAAGGAAAAACTTCTACATGTGCCTGAACAACATGTGGAAGATTTTCTAGCCACATTGGATTCAATAGACATTCTGTTCGAAGAATCACGTGTGCGCTATAACCAGCCAAGTTACCAACCTAACAAATATAATAGTAACAACAAACAGTATGGAAACAAACCTTTTGCACACAATTCACCAAACCCACAGGTGAATTATTTCCAGAAAAACGTGAAATTTGGTAACGAAAATCCCGACCAGTGTAATCATGACCAACAATGTGAACAAACATATAAACGGAAATGGAGGAAGAATAATAAGAAGAGGAAAGGATACTATCAAGAAGGGAATTATCAGCAAAAACGCCGATATCAGCAACCAACCCAAGAATATCACAACCAACCACAAACTTCAGGTTGGATACCAAATGATAATGCAAATGAATGGAGAAATCAACCACCAATAATAACCGACGTAACGGAGCAGAGATCTACTAATAATGGACGATCGTCAAACTAAACTCGACTGTCAGAAGCCCCGACGGTGCAGTCGAGGAAGTTTTCAGGGGCGAAAATTCAAGCGTCAATTTCTTTCGGTACAATGATGGCAAATTATTAATAGAAGAACTTCAGAAAGATATGATGCCTTGTCAAGAGGAACATATCACTGAACCTGTTGCGAAAATTCAGGCGGCAATTGAAGGCATTACTGTGCAAGTTACTTTAGATACAGGAGCAGCAGTAAATGTCGTTTCTGAGAAGTTATTTCAAAGAATACTCCAGAAAGCAAATCCACCGGTTTTTCCTGTTCAATGTTGTAGAATTGTAGGTCCTACTGGTCATAAGTCTTCTCAGGTTAAAGTGCAGACTCAACTCCAGTTAGATATAGGAAATGTAGCTATAAATTGCACGTTCCTTGTAATAGAAAAATTGGTTGAGGACTGTATCCTGGGTATAGATGAATTTAGAGAGAGAAATTGGCATATCGATTTTTCTCTAGGCCGTGCCAGTTTTACAATAATGGATCAGAAACATCAAGTGAATCTTCTCAGGGAATATAGTACCCATGGAAAGTATTGTCAGGGACGAAAGCTGCAAATAAAGTGGATACATAGCAAACCTGTACGGTATTACCAAATTAATTACTTTCAACCAGTTTTAAACCCTGAAGATACGGTATATGAAAAGGTACAAGAACCTGAATATTTGCAACAACACCAAAGAAAGCAATTATATGATCTTCTACAGGAATATCATGAAGTCTTTCAAGAAAGACCTGGTGTAATCAAGGGATACACATGTCATTTAGATGTGATACCACACCAAGTTTTCTGCCGTATTTCTTATCCAGTACCGTGGCACCAACGAAAGTCAGTTGATGCGGAAATCCACCAGATGCTTGAATGGGATCTGATCGAACCTTCGACGAGTCCATACTGTAGTCCGCTTCATGTTGTCTCGAAAAAGGGAGGAAAAGTTCGTCTCGTGCTAGACGCACGGCAGATAAATAAGATTATCGTTCCCGTGCGAACTCATCCGGAAAATATCGATGAGCTAATTCAAAAGTTCGAGGGGATGAAATACTTAACAAATATTGATTTGAGAAGTTCATTTTGGCAGGTGGCTCTAGACGAACCATCAAAAAAGTACACCGCATTTGTACATGCAGGTAGAAGCTATCAATTTAAGGTTTTACCTTTCGGGTTAAACGTGAGCTCAGGAGTTTTTATAAATGCTCTAGATTATGCATTGGGACCTGCACTTCGAAGCAATTTAACTTTGTTTGTGGACGACATGCTCATAGCTACGACCACATGGGAGGAGCACGTTGATTTATTGAGAAGAGTGTTAGAACGTTTCAAGGAAGCAGGCATAACCGCAAATCTGCAAAAGTCCCACTTTGCTCGAGATAAAATCAAATTTTTGGGTCATCTTATAAATGGAAAAGGCATCTTACCGGACTCCGAGAAACTAAAGGCAATCAAAAACTTTCCACTTCCAACAACAAAAAAGCAGTTAAAGGGCTTCCTCGGAGTTGTCTCTTTCTTCAGGCGCTTCATTCACGACCACTCTATTAATGCAGAACCGTTGTACAGCTTGTTGCGCAAAAATAGTCCGTGGGTGTGGACGCAACAATGTCAGAATGCATTTGAAGCAATAAAACATGCCTTAGTCAATTCACAAATATTATATCATCCAGATATGAGCCAAGAATTCGGTTTAATGGCAGATGCTTCGGAAATTGGAATAGGTTCATGCCTCTTCCAAGTAAGGATGATAGACAGAAAATCAACTTTCTGTCCAATAGCCTTTGCTAGCCGACTCTTAACTGCTTGTGAAAGAACATATACGACTACCGAAAGGGAAGCATTGGCCGTTGTCTGGTCATTTAAGAAATTTTACTATTACTTATATGGAGCGAAGACAACAGTATACTGTGACCACAAAGCGTTAAGTTTTTTGCAAACATGTAAATTATTACATCCAAGATTAGCAAGATGGACGCTCTCACTCCAAGAGTTTCAATTTGAAATTAAATATGTAAGCGGACAGGATAATTTCATCGCTGATGCACTGTCTAGAATGCCAGATGGAGATTTGTCAACTATCAACATCACGGACAATCCGTCCGAATTTAATGTTCTTATAATGACTGATAGAATATATAGGAAACATTTTCTTGACATGTGTAAGAACATGGAAAAACTGCAGAATGAAGATCCTCGTTGGCATTCAATAAAGGAAACTTTAGCAAAGCCTGGAAACGATGATCTGAAGAGACTGTACAAAGTTGAGAACGACGTCTTATTCTTCAAAGGGCATCTTGATTCAGATAATTGGAAGGTGTGTATTCCCGAGAAGAATGAGAATGACTTAATTTTGCACACGCACATCACTTGGGGACATTTTGGAGTATTAAAGTGTGCTCGGAAGATTCAAGCATATTGCTACTTCCCAAACATTCGCAGGAAAGTGCACAGACAGTTAAGGAAATGTAAAATTTGTCAGCTAGCCAAACCAGGAAATTTTTGTGTGAAAGATTTCCTACATCCTATTATACCCACTAAACCGCTGTCAATCATTTCGGTCGACGTCTGTGGTCCTCTACCATCATCAAAGGGAGGATGCAAATATATTGTAGCTTTTCTTGATATATTTACTAAGTATGTCAAACTTTATCCATTAAAATCAGCTACTGCTGCATCCATAGCCAAGAAGCTGGTCAAGGATTATATAGTCAAGGTTGGCAAACCAGAGGCTATTCTTTCTGACAATGGGTCAATGTTCACTGGATTTCGTTGGAGGCAAACATTAGCCAGTTGTGATATAAAACAAATTCTAACATCAGTGTACCACCCTTCGGCGAATCCCGTGGAACGAATTTTTCGTGAATTAAACCGGTTCATGAGAACATATTGCCACAACCAGCAACCCAAATGGATCGATTATCTTCACGATTTTCAGGAAATTGTAAACAATATGCCACATACTACGACGGAATACACCCCATACGAACTGATGTTTGGAAAACAGGAACAGAATGACTGGATTCGACCAATTCCTAAAGTAGCTATTAACAAAATAGACCTACAAAATAAAGTACGACAATCCTTACTTAATATAATGGACAAGGCAAGAAAAAGGAAAATATATTTTGACAATCGACTTGGAAAAATAAAAACATATAAAGTGAAAGACCAAGTTTTAGTAAAAACTCATCCTAAGGCTTCACTTATACAGAGGAAGAACACAAAATGGCAATTACTGTATCAAGGACCATTTGTGATTACCAAAATACCCCATCCAGGAACTTATGTTTTGAAGGATGTGAAGAATGGAAGGGTGAAAGGAATGTATCCTCATCACTTGTTAAAGCAATTTCATGATGACTGAAGATTCTGAAGATTGAAAATACTATTCTTATCAAATAATATTGATTACAAAATTTTCATTAAACCTATGAATCATACTTAGGATAGTTTCTTTTTTTTGCAATTTAGTAGTTAGTTTTTCTTTTCAGGCATAATGTACGAGAGATATGCAGGCATTATGTATTTGTTTTCCACTGTAAAGATAAGTTTTCTTTTCAGTATACAGAGAATTTAGCTATAGTATGAATGATTTCTTTTAAATTTTTTTTAATTTTTATTTAGTTGATAGTAACTTCAATCAGGTTTCACAATGCATAATGACCATGGGTTAGTAACTCAAATGAATCTGGTCTATGGCAAGATATTTTTTTCTTATGTCAATTTAACAATCTCAATGTATGTTTGTATTTGTTTTTTTTACTCGCTGAGCTGAAGTCATGCTGTTCGGAAGGGGTAACCCGTTCTCAGTTTTAAAAGGACGCATATCACTTTGTTTCAATCTTTTGTGATGAACCTGTGTATGTAAATTATGTTGTATCAATTGTTGCTCGCGAAGTTACCAACTGAGCGAATGCCTTTCAGTTACAAGCACATCAACAAGTGTTAAAGTCCATCTGAAGGATGACGAGCATAAGTTGACACGGCAGCTCCAGTTGGATTTGTGTATAGTGCATTCTAGGGTTGTTGATAGAAATGAAGAACACCTTACGACTTCCGAATATTTCGAATTCAGGACAGAGAATTAGAAAGAACTTTAATCTTAGATTCTATTTCAGCTCAGCATAGATCAAACACCTTTTCCACGGAACTTACACTGACTCTTATTTTCATGTTAACCATATGCGGAAAACCATAATACCCACGAGGAGACGGTGAAATGGGAATAGAATGCAATCAGTTACCCGGAGATGACTGATAGAAGGGAATCGTAGATGGACGTAAATCAACGCGTCGACGGTTCACCTCAAGACACAGAAGATTAACAGTGTTGTGTTTCTTTTGTGAACAGTGTTTAAATTCATTCAACAAAAAAAAAATCCATATTGTAAATATTTGTTTTATTTTCCATTGTAATTCAATTAATTATCTTTGCAAATGAGAAATACGAGGATGGTAAATCTACCCCGAGGTTTTCCTTGGTTTTCCTTTGTGGGGCTTGGCCGAATGGCTAGATTATCCGTTTGAGACATCCCAAGGCGAGTGACAGAAGCTTTGAGTGATGATGAAAAAGGTTTCTGATCACATCTCATGCCATCCTCGACAAATGAATAAAAGCAGCATGTAAGCTATGCATATATGCTGCATCAGGAATTCAGAACAGCCTTTGTCAGCAGTATATGCACCCAAATCTATAATTTACATTTAGATAGTCATTCACTAATACCAAATATCATAAGAAATACAGTGGACATTAATACTCTAGTGGACTTTAATACAGCGTCATAAACAATCATCGATATAGTGTTGTGTGAACGCTCGTGTTTGTTTTTGCCCAAAAACGTTCGTCCACAAGAGGGGCATATATGATGTATCATGCAGCGTAACTTGCTGTGACAGTGCGAGAGAGAGACAAAGATATTGTTTATTACTCTGTGGCGGTCAGCGCTCACATAATTATTCTTAGGATATAGTTGTTTTTTTTTTGTTCTGGTTAAGAGTAATTTGAGGAGAGGAGAGCCATTCTTGTGATGTAAAAATCGACGCCATTGCGAGTTTGTGATTCATATTGTAAAATATAAGTGCATATGGAAGGAAATCAGTTAATAGAACAATAAAAATATTGTTCATTTCAAGAAGGTACGTCTTATTATACACCCAGCGATATACTGCTATTGTGATCTACTAATATCCCACAGCTGAGAACAGTTCCGACGGGAGCGTTCAGTTCTAGTGAAATAGTTCGATGTTTTCTTCGGAAAAGAAGTCACTTCATGGATCATTCAAATCCACAATAGTAACTGGACATTTCTCAGAACTGAAAGCAATCTGATTGCTATGCAACAGAGCCCCGAAGAATATTTCTCCGTACTTTGGTTACCACTTTCAGCTCAACACGGTATCTGCAGCATCTGGAGCAGATTTCTACAACAGCGGAAGAGTGTAATCGCTATCAGTTTCACACACCGCCCTGTGTACGCTGTATGTATTTACCCACAACAGTGAACAAACAGTTACTCACACACATAGAAGTCAATACTAGGTGGTGTGGAGAACCATTTCAGTATAAAGGCCCTGTAGAGCTAAAATAGTAATTAGCCTAGTAATAATAGGAGTCTTTATAGTAACCAATGACACCCCATACCATCACGCAGGGTGAGACGCCAGTATGGCGATGACGATTACACGCTTCCAATGTGCGTTCACCGCGATGTCGCCAAACATGGATGCGACCATCATGATGCTGTAAACAGAACCTGGATTCATCCGCAAAAATGACATTTTGCCACTCGTGCACCCAGGTTCGTCGTTGAGTACACCATCGCAGGCGCTCCTGTCTGTGATGCAGCGTCAAGGGTAACCGCACCCATGGTCTCCGAGCTGATAGTCCATGCTGCTGCAAACGTCGTCGAACTGTTCGTGCAGATGGTTGTTGTCTTGCAAACGTCCCCATCTGTTGGTTCAGGGATCGAGACGTGGTTGCACGACCCGTTACAGCCATGCGGATAAGATGCCTGTCATCTCGACTGCTAGTGATACGAGGCCGTTGGGATCCAGCACGGCGTTCCCTATTACCCTCCTGAACCCACCGATTCCATATTCTGCTAATAGTCAGTGGATCTCGACCAACGCGAGAATCAATGTCGCGATACGATAAACCGCAATCGCGGTAGGCTACAATCCGACCTTTATCAAAATCGGAAACGTGATGGTACACATTTCTCCTCCTTACACGAGGCGTCACAACAACGTTTCACCAGGCAACGCCGGTCAACTGCTATTTGTGTATGAGAAATCGGTTGGAAACTTTCCTCATGTCAGCACGTTGTAGGTGTCGCCACCGGCGCCAACCTTGTGTGAATGCTCTGAAAAGGTAATCATTTGCATATCACAGCATCTTCTTCCTGTCTGTTAAATTTCTCGTTTGTAGCGCGTCATCATCGTGGTGTAGCAATTTTAATGGCCAGTAGTGTATAACTACTCAGTAAACAGTAAATGGATAAGCCACAGTATTTACCGTCGCACTTCCCAATGTTAAATCTGCAGTTTTATTGACCCACAGATAATCATGGGTAGAAACTCTGTAATCAATAAAACGCGTTTCCACCCCACCCCCCCTCAACACCCCACCTCGCTCCCCTGCAGTTGCGTACGCTCATTGTTTTTGAGATGAGCCATTTATATTCTAAAATTTGTATTCGAAGCACGTTTTCGTGCGGTTTTGAGCATTCGAGATGACGCACTCATTTGTGACTACCAGAGCAGCATTCCAGCAGCTAAATTAATTTAAAATAATAGAAACACTTCATTTACATATCGGCATTGCGAGCGAAGCGAAAGTTTACTTTTAGTCAGCGTCGTAACACCGATCTATTTCGTTCGACATCTCCTAAACTGATACAAGATAACCCTACCGATTATGCTTCGCAGTTACGCTACCGGCTGTGTTGAATATGAATGGAAACGCGCGTGCGGCCACCTGTTGCTGCGAAACACCTGAAGGAACCTTTCCTTCATTCTAGAGCAGACGTAAACAAAAATTTCGTTGTCTGCTGCGAGAGGAGGAAGAGTCTCTGCCCTGAAGACGCTACCGAGGAACCGTCAGCGAAGGTGCTCGTCACGCGTGTGTGAACTGCCCTGCCGCGTGGGCAGAGGCGGCCGGGGGCCGTGACATTTGCAGCGACATTTGTGGCGCCGGTGACTCAGCCGACACTGTGACAGCCGCCGTTACAATGATCTACTTACACCTGTTCACCGCTCATGCTTCTGATTTGCATATGAATGTTCTGTACAAGGTGATTTCATATAGGCTGGATGATATCATTCGACTGCATTTTTACCAGCAGTGAACATAAAAACATGATCTTACCACCATATAAAGGAGAGAAATATCAATGTTGACATTTGATTCAGTTTACTGTCTACTGGGAAATGTTTATGTTGTCGGTGGAGAGCAAGACGGCGTCAACGACGTGCAGTTCCTGGTTTGTGGTTAAGACGTGCGGGGAGTCAGTGGTGCTACGGTCGATGGGTATTTGCATGAAAATTCGGACGCCGTATTCTCGTCATCAAACAAAAGCAGACGCAGGGAGCAGACAGTTCACAAGTGCATGACAGTGCCCTAACTGCAGTTACCATCTACACGATGAGCATAAACTCTTTCAAAAATGGTTCAAATGGCTCTGAGCACTATGGGACTTAACTACTAAGGTCATCAGTCCCCTAGAACTTAGAACTACTTAAACCTAACTAACCTAAGGACATCACACACATCCAAGCCCAAGACAGGATTCGAACCTGCGACCGTAGCGGTCACGCGGTTCCAAACTGAAGCGCTTAGAACCGCACGGCCACACCGGCCCGCATAAACTCTTTCTATGATAACAAAAAATTAGCTTCGGTCCGCAAGGCTTTTGATACAGTTCCCCACAGTTGTTTAATGAACAAAGTAAGAGCATATGGACTATCAGACCAACTGTGTGATTGGATTGAAGAGTTCCTAGATAACAGAACGCGGTATGTCATTGTCAATGGAGAGAAGTCTTACGAAGTAAGAGTGATTTCAGGTGTGCCGCAGGGGAGTGTCGTAGGACCGTTGGTATTCACAATATATATAAATGACCTTGTGGATAACATCGGAAGTACACTGAGGCTTTTTGCGGATGATGCTGTAATATATCGAGAGCTTGTAACAATGGAAAATTGTACTGAAATTCAGGAGGATCTGCAACGAACTGACGCATGGTGCACGGAATAGCAACTGAATCTCAATGTAGACAAGTGTAATGTGCTGCGAATACATAGAAAGAAAGATCCTTTATCATTTAGTTACAATATAGCAGGTCAGCAACTGGACGCAGTTAATTCCATAAAGTATCTGGGAGTAGGCATTAGGAGTGATTTAAAATGGAATGTGTGGTGTCACCGCCAGACACCACACTTGCTAGGTGGTAGCCTTTAAATCGGCCGCGGTCCGTTAGTATACGTCGGACCCGCGTGTCGCCACTATCAGTGATTGCAGACCGAGCGCCGCCACACGGCAGGTCTAGAGAGACTTCCTAGCACTTGCCCCAGTTGTACAACCGACTTTGCTAGCGATGGTTCACTGACAAAATACGCTCTCATTTGCCGAGACGATAGTTAGCATAGCCTTCAGCTACGTCATTTGCTACGACCTAGCGAGGCGCCATGTTCAGTTACTATTGATGTTGTGAATCTTGTACAGTCAAGAGCGACACTCATCATTAATGGATTAAAGTTAAGTATTCCACCAGCTACGTCCGTTTTTCTGAATTCTGATTTCCCTGTCCTGTTCCAGACCTCACGCCAGCCTGCGTGAGCTAAAACGCGTGCCTTTCGGTTTCCTCTAGTAAACCGGTGTTGGCTCTCCTGCCAACCCATATAAAATTAATCGTCGGTAAAGCAGATGCCAGACTGAGATTCATTGGAAGAATCCTAAGGAAATTCAATCCGAAAACAAAGGAAGTAAGTTACAGTACACTTGTTCGCCCACTGCTTGAATACTGTTCACCGGTGTGGGATCCGTACCAGATAGGGTTAATAGAAGAGATAGAGAAGATCCAACGGAGAGCCTCACGCTTCGTTACAGGATCATTTAGTAATCGCGAAAGCGTTACGGAGATGATAGATAAACTCCAGTGGAAGATTCTGCAAGAGAGACACTCAGTAGCTCGGTACGGGCTTTTGTTGAAGTTTCGAGAACATACCTTCAGCGAGGAATCAAGCAGTAGATTGTTCCCTCCTACGTATATCTCTCTAAGAGGCCATGAGGATAAAATCAGAGAGATTAGAACCCACACAGAGGCATACCGACAATTTTTCTTTCCACGAACAATACGAGACTGGAATAGAAAGGAGAACCGATAGATGTATTCAAGGTAACCTCCGCCACACACCGTCAGGTGGCTTGCGGAGTATGGGTGTAGATGTAGAACCGCGCTGCTTCTACGGTCGCAGTTTCGAATCCTGCCTCGGGCATGGATGTGTGTGATGTCCTTAGGTTAGCTAGGTTTAAGTAGTTCTAAGTCTAGGGGACTGATGTTAAGTCCCATAGTGCTTAGAGCCATTTGAAACATTCGAACAAAAAATTATTTCCAAGGATCTATAACGGATACAGCTGTGCGGTTTATAGCAAGTGTTACGTTAATTCATATAGGTTTTATGAACACACTGTTACGTAAATTGAAGGTGGAGGGGGGAGGGGGGGGGGGAGAAAGGAAAGGAACTGATGATATCAGTTGGCATCGTTACTGTATACAGAATCAGCAGCGACAAGTGAAAATGTGTGCCGGATTGAGACTCGAACCTAGATCTGCAGCTTGCTAAACAGTTTCCTTAATCCCTGCGCCATCCGGACATGGTGTTCACCGCCAATGCATGAACTACCTCGGCACGCTCCTCCGCCACCCACATTCCCACCTCGCGCCACCTACCCCCAGTTCTAGTCCATGTCCTCCGCGCTCCCTAATTTTAGATGCCCACTGGAGGTCGAACGGTATTCTGCATCCACAGGACGGACACCACGCGTTCATATAAGAAATGTGTTCCGTCTGTTGACCGTAGAAAGTCGAAGTGACACTCAATTTCTATCCATGTCTTTGCCAACGTCTCTACAGCATCTCGTATTCGTGCCTAAGAGTTTACTCAACAGAAACTGCTGAACACTTCATCCTTAGCGTGACTTCACAAGAATTTCAAGAAGGATTTTGTCCGGTGAACGCGGTATCCATGATGTTGGGTCGTCGCTACAAATCCATCAGTCTGGAAATACTTCTACATCTACATCTACATCCATACTCCGCAAGCCACCTGACGGTGTGTGTCGGAGGTTACCTTGAATACCTCTATCGGTTCTCCTTTCTATTCCAGTCTCGTATTGTTCATGGTAATAAATATTGTCAGTATGCCTCTGTGTGGGCTCTAATCTCTCTGATTTTATCCTCATGGTCTCTTCACGAGATATACGTAGGAGGGAGCAATCTACTGCTTGATTCCTCGCTGAAGGTATGTTCTCGAAACTTCAACAAAAGCCCGTTCCGAGCTACTGAGTGTCTCTCTTGCAGAGTCTTCCACTGGAGTTTATCTATCATCTCCGTAACGCTTTCGCGATTACTAAATGATCCTGTAACGAAGCGCGCTGCTCTCCGTTGGATCTTCTCTATCTCTTCTATCAACCCTATCTGGTACGGATCCCACACCGGTGAGCAGTATTCAAGCAGTGGGCGAACAAGTGTACTGTAACCTACTTCTTTTGATTTCGGACTTCATCCAAGAACTGGCCAACAAGTAACCCCTAGTGTCGCGATGCACCATCTTTTTGAAACACTACCCATATTTGAAAGTCTTCTTACTGAGGGGGAAGGTAAATTTCGAATATGGTTTGCTTAGTTAAATGGAACGATCCAGTAACTGTGTTGTGAATTACGGCACACCACTCATTATTTTTAGCCCGTCCCTTCCCGCAGATCTGGACATTATGCCTATTTACTGTCCTTCATCGCAAAAAAACTTTTTTCGGATAATCATTTTCTGCATCCATTTGTTCCAGCAAATGTCCTAGCAAAAATTTGGTGAATTAGTTTATATGCAAGGAAATTAAGCGGTTTATGTATACTCTTCAATACAGTGCTCTGAGGTATGTCAGATTCGGCGGGATGTGCTGAAATGCTGTACGCACCGTGTCAACACTGTCTTCACTCACGCCAGGTCTACCGCTTCCTGATTTGTCTCCAAG
This sequence comes from Schistocerca cancellata, assembly GCF_023864275.1. NCBI lineage: Eukaryota > Metazoa > Arthropoda > Insecta > Orthoptera > Acrididae > Schistocerca > Schistocerca cancellata. The sequence continues at coordinate 932,763,794 of NC_064627.1, forward strand.
AGCGCTAGTCTCCTTAAATTTTTTCGTGCCGTCGTTCGATGCTCTTCACATCTCTGGAGGATCCCGTCCACAGGGTTCCCGTCGCTGGACTGCAATAGGCGACCGAATTTCACGGAACGCTCTGCGCTCTCTCCTGCGTAGGCGCCGTTGTGACAGCAGCACTTCTAAACTGCGGTACCTGCAACAAGAGAGAGAGGAAGGAAATCAAATGCTTTCAAAGTACAGTTTAGAAATGTAACCATAAAATTTTCATGAGTTGAGCCACAGCTAAAATTCGGCGCGTGCGAAACGGGGCAGCATGCGCGAGACAGTCGCAGTGCAAACCCACGTGCATCGCTTGGTACTGCTCTTGTAGTCATTAATGCTATTTTAACTCGTGTTTCTTATTTCAAGCCGGCCGTTGTGGCCGAGCGGTTCTAGGCGCTTCAGTCCGGAACCGCGCTGCTGCTACGGTCGCAGGTTCGAATCCTGCCTCGGGCATGGATGTGTGTGATGACCTTACGTTAATTAGGTTTAAGTAGTTCTAAGTTCTAGGGGACTGATGACCACAGAAGTTAAGTCCCAAAGTGCTTCGAGCCATTTGAACCATTTGAATCTTATTTCAAACAATACTTCAAAATATAGGTGAAATTTTTTACACGTAAACACTCTCTATCTATAAAAGGGAATGGGAATGTCTTGAATGACTGGCTCACCATGGCCCAGCCCAAACCACTGAGGATAAAAAATTGAAATTTGGAGAAGGTGTGGATCATATACTGTAGGCGTTGTTTAAGAGGGTATTTTTCTAAATTCCAACCCTAAAAGGGTGAAATAGCGGATGAAGTGTCTTTTCCGAAAAATGTCACTATTAAGGTAATTTGAAGCTATACCTCCGAAAATTGGTATTTTGTTTCTCGGTCAGAAATTAAGAAAGATGTGTTTTTGCATTTTTTGAAATTTAACCCTAAGAGGTAAAATAGTGGGTGGAAGGTTTTTTTCAAAAAGTATCATTATTAATGAACTACTAAAATATTTTTAAACTTATATCTAATAACATTAGTATTTGACTTCTGGCTTACAAATAAAAAAATTCGTGATCAGCATTTTTGGAAATTTAACCCCTAAAGGGGTGAAGTAGGGGAAGAGGTATTTTATGAAAATATTTTATTACAAAAGCATTTTTAAAGCTAAATCCATGAACATTTAAATTTAACTTCTCAGTCAGTAGGAAAAAATTACAAGTTTCACTATTTTTTGTGATTCATCTCCTATGGGGGTGAAACGGGAATGAAAGTTTCTGTGGAAATATTTCATTGTACAAGTATTTTTAAAGCTAAAGCTTTGAAAATTTTGATTTGGCTTCTGTTTTAGAAATAAAACATACAAATGTCACTGTTTTTGAAAATTCAACCCCTAAGGGGACGAAATAGGGGTGAAACATTTTATGAAAATATTTCATTGCGAAAGCAATTTTTAAGATACATCTTTGAAAATTTGTGTTTGGCTTCTCAGTTAGAGAAGAAAAAATACGTGTTTCACTGTTTATGGAAGTGCAGGTCCTAAGAGGGTGAAATAGGGTTAGACTGATTCACTGACACATCCTCGCCCAGCCCAACCTTTAAGTATAGAAATTTGAAGTTTGGAGAGGGTGTGGATCTTATACTGTAGGCATCGTTTAGGAACGGACTGTCCGACATACGAAATTACTCTCCTAAGAGGATGAAAGGGGATTAAAGGCTTTCAGAAAATATGTCACTGTTAAGGAAATTTTAAAGCTAGAACTACGAAAACTGATATTTAGTTTCTCAGTCAGAAATTAAAAAAATGTGTTTCAGCATTTTTCGAAATTCAACCACCAAGGAAGTGGAGTAGGGGATGAATTTTCTTAAAAAAGTATTTCGTTACATTAAAATAATTTTAAAGGTAAATTTGCGAAAATTGGTATTTACTTCTCGGTTAGATATAAAAAAATATTTATTTGGGGGTGAAAGTTGCTGTAGAAATATCTCTACAATTACGCAAAAGACATGATTAACAAAAACTTTGGACTTCTGTTGAAACTTCCGGGCTGAGAGGCGGTGGTTGATGTATAAAATTTCTGCCTGACGTTTCGTCTCCATCTGCGGGAGACATCTTCTGAGGTCGTCCGGCTACTGCCACTGAGACTCCAGGCACTCTAGCATTTATAGAGCGCATAGAGGGCACCACCATTCGTCACGTGGTACCGAAGGTATGCCTATCTTTGGAAAGAGTAATCGATTGTCATTCTGCTGGCGCAACGTCGACATCCATATTTTGTCTAACTTTAAAACTTCCTTTTCTATTAAAATTGTTATGGTGTTTGTGAATCTCTATTGCTTCTCTATACATGAGCACATGATAATAGGATGTTCGTGATAGAACGCTTGTCTCATTAAATTTAATTTCGTTATTCCCATCTCGAAAAACATGCTCAGCTACGGCCGATTTTTCGATGTGTCCTAAGCGACAGTTTCTTTGATGTTCGGCTAAGCGGGTGTTTACACTTCTTTTCGTTGTTCCAATATATACTTGTCCACAACTTCATGAAATTTTGTATACCCCAGGTGTTGCTAGGGGGTGTCGGGCGTCTTTTTCAGTTCTTAAATATTCCTTAATCTTCTTGGTGGGCCTTTGGACTCCAGCTACCAGGATTACCTTTTGGCGAGAAGGACATTCGGAACAGACCATGTTTACATGGCCTTGATTGGCGTGAAAAAGCTTAGAAGGTATTGCAGTTTGTAAACAACATAAAAATTCGATTAAATAAAAACAAAAAGATTCTCTGCACGCTGTAGAGTGTACATAATCTTCATAGGCATCTTTAGGTGTGACTTCTTCAGAAGGAATGTAATAGCACCTCGCCTAAGCGTAGATACTGTCAAGAAAAAATGTAATTACAAGAAGAAACGCTCTGCATGAACTAATATCTAATAGGAAAATACCTACATTTCTAAAAATTTATAATACTGCATGGCATGGTATTTTGGAAAGCATTGTGGTAAACGTAACGCCACATTACATTCTGTGTATTCCCATGTCGTTTCGCTTCTATTTTGTGTTTCAGGCAAACTTTGCACATTCTTGTTCGGTTTGTTTTTAGGCGTCGAATCGATGTGTTTTGGAAAATGGGCCCAATATTGCGGTTGAGTTCGAAGAACTTTTTCACGTAGTGGTGGTTTCCACGCCTTTCATGGTCTGGCAATTGACCATTTTTAACATTACCTCTGTTATATTTATTCAACAATCAGTATATGTTTCCTTTCACTGCCATTGTATTGTTTTTTTTAGGTAATGTTCGTATTGTTTAGAGCTATAATCGACACTTGAATAGAAGTGTGGCCCTACTTTTCTTCCCACGCAATCGTAATGTTTACCTTTGGTCCGCATTTGTTTTCAACGAGTCGGACTCGTCAAAGTACAGCAAAGCGTTAATACTCCTCTTCGTTGACCACTCTATTCATAATTTCGGTAGTATCAAATTACGTACAAATTACGGGAATTTCGCGAGAATGTTGTGCCCTTTACCAAAATGGATGATCTCTCATCCTTTATGGTAAAATACATAAGCATTATCCCTCAAAAATGTCCGAAATTTTGTCAGAGGAATTCGGTTTTGCCCTGTATAAGACAAGAGACAAGTTACGTGAAAACTATAGAGGCACCACATTCCTGCGAACAGACGAAAAGGTATGTGCAGGAGTGCAGAATGAAAGGATAAAAAAATGTGCACTGATAACATCTTCGGACAATACCAGTGTGGTGTGCTGTCCTTAGGTTAGTTAGGTTTAAGTAGTTCTAAGTTCTAGGGGACTGATGACCATAGATGTTAAGTCCCATAGTGCTCAGAGCCATTTGAACCATTTTGAACGAGTGTGGTGTCTGGTCTAACAAACACACTTCGGAGCAGCTTTACATTATTAGGTAAGTAATCGGAGGCATTTTATCAATATGGCATGGATGTCCATTTCATGTTTATTGTTTTCAAACAAACATTGATAGAGTTAAGAGGTCAGCATTGTGTAATGCACAAGAAGAACTGATCATGTATGACGTAGTAAGTACGGTAGTTAATGACGGAGTACGCAAAGCTAAAGATAACGGAATGAACGGTCTTCTGAATTTGCATTTAATTTACCTTTGAGTAGCATGATAACAGAAAAAAGGACAACAGATATACAGTACGCTGAAATGCCAGAATGTGAACCTGTAGATGGTACTGCAAGCAGAGCAAAAAACAGCAGCGTAGAGTGACATCCTAGTGGCCCAGTCTTCTTCTCACTACTTCGGCGACGCTAAAGCGTAACGGGAACAGTACAGTGGCAGCTCTTGTGCTGGCCGGCTTGCAGGAATTGTTGCCAGCCCCGGTTTCGCTGCCCCGCCGTTTCTTGCCCTCTCGGGTACAATTTTACACGCTGTATCCAGTACATAACAATCGCATTTTCCAGCGTTAGAATCACTCAAAGTATAGTCCAATTAAATATGCAAGTCACAAGTGCTTAGAAGCATATCTGTCAAACTAGGGGTAGACTGAGGTGGAAAAAGTCATGTGATACCCACTAATGTGTCGTAGCTCCTTGTGCCCTGCGTAGTGCAGCATTTCGACGTGGCATGGACTCAACAAATCGTTGGAAATTCGTTACAGAAATACTGAGCCATGCTGCCTCTATAGCTGCCCATAACAGCGAAAGTGTTAACGGCGCAGGATTTTATGCTCAAACTCACTTCTCGATTATGTCCCATAAATCTTGGGTGGGATTCATGTCGGGCGATTTTGGTGGCCAAACTATTCGTGTGAATTGTTCAGAATGTTTTTAAAACCAGTCTCGGTGACACAGCACTTTGTCAGCCATAAAAATTCCATTGTTGTTTTATAACATGAAGCCCATGAGTGGTTGCAATTCGTCTCCAAGTAGCCGAACATACCCATTTCGAGTCAATAATCGCTTCAGTAGGACCAGAGGACCCAGTCCATTCCATGTAAAGACAACCCTCACCACCACCAGCTTGCACAGTGCCTTGTTGTCAACCTGGGTCCATGGTTTCGTGAGGTAAGCGCCACACTCTAACCCTGCCATCAGCTCTTACCCTGCCAAAAGATCCTACCAGTCGATATCGGGACTCATCTGACCAGACCACAGTTTTTTAGTCGTTAAGGACCCAATCGATATGGTCACGAGCCCAGGAGCTGCAGGTGATGTCGTGCTGTTAGCAAAAGCGCTGTCTATAGTCCGCTGCTATAACACATTAACGCCAGATTTCGGCACACTCTTGACGCTGTGGATCTCAGAATACTGAATTCCCTAACGATTACCGAAACGGCTTGTCCCATGCATCTAGCTCCAACTAAGATTCCTCCTTCAAGGTCTGCCGACTCTCATCGTACGACCATAATCACGTCGGATACCTTTTCACGCGAAGCACCTGAGAGCAAATGACAGCTCCGACGACGCACTGCCCTTTTGTACGTAGTGTACGTGGTAATATTGCCATCTCTATATCTACATCTACATCCATACTCCGCAAGCCACCTGACGGTGTGTGGCGGAGGGTACTTTGAGTGCCTCTATCGGTTCTCCCTTCCATTCCAGTCTCGTATTGTTCGTGGAAAGAAGGATTGTCGGTATGCTTTTGTGTGGGCTCTAATCTCTCTGATTTTTTTATCCTCATGGTCTCTTCGCGAGATATACGTAGGAGGGAGCAATATACTGCTTGACTCTTCGGTGAAGGTATGTTCTCGAAACTTCAACAAAAGCTCGTACCGAGCTACTGAGCGTCCCTCCTGTAGAGTCTTCCACTGGAGTTTATCTATCATCTCCGTAACGCTTTCGCGATTGCTAAATGATCCTGTAACGAAGCGCGCTGCTCTCCGTTGGATCTTCTCTATATCTTCTATCAACCCTATCTGGTACGGATCCCACACTGGTGAGCAGTATTCAAGCAGTGGACGAACAAGCGTACTGTAACCAACTTCCTTTGTTTTCGGATTGCATTTCCTTAGGATTCATCCGTTGAATCTCAGTCTGGCATCTGCTTTACCAACGATCAACTTCATATGATCATTCCATTTTAATTCACTCCTAATGCGTACTCCCAGATAATTTATGGAATTAACTGCTTCCAGTTGCTGATCTGCTATTTTGTAGCTAAATAATAATGGAGCTATCTTTCTATGTATTCGCAGCACATTACACTTGTCTACATTGAGATTCAATTGCCATTTCCTGCACCATGCGTCAATTCTCTGCAGATCCTCCTGCATTTCAGTACAATTTTCCATTGTTACAACTTCTCGATATACCACAGGATGATCCGCAAAAAGCCTCAGCGAACTTCCGATGTCATCCACAAGGTCATTTATATATATTGTGAATAGCAACGGTCCTACGACACTCCCCTGCGGTACACCTGAAATCACTCTTACTTCAGAAGTCTTCTCTCCATTGAGAATGACATGCTGCGTTCTGTTATCTAGGAACTCTTCAATCCAATCACACAATTGGTCTGATAGTCCACATGCTCTTACTTTGTTCATTAAACGACTGTGGGGAACTATATCGAACGCCTTGCGGAAGTCAAGAAACACGGCATCTACATGGCCGTCTGAGTCTCGTGGACGAATAGCGCGAGCTGGGTTTCACACGACCGTCTTTTTCGAAACTCATGCTGATTCCTACAGAGTAGATTTCTAGTCTCCAGAAAAGTCATTATACTCGAACATAATACGTGTTCCAAAATTCTACAACTGATCGACGTTAGAGATATAGGACTATAGTTCTGCACATCTGTTCGACGTCCCTTCTTGAAAACGGGGATGACCTATGTCCTTTTCCTGTGCCCTGTTCATATCGCTGTCTCATGTCACAGTGCATATTGACGGTGTTTCAGAAAGAGTGTCCTGGTGTTTGGATGAAAATAATTACGAAACATGGTATGTGGTGGCAAGGAAATGTATGATGTTTGAATAGCCCTGGCCTAGAGTTTCAGAAAATAGCCGTTAGATGACAGTCAATGCGTCGTTTCACTTTGCAGTTGTAACCTCCCCACAAAATATTTTAATAAATATTATAGATAATGATTCTGATTTAGTGTAACCTCCCCACAAAATTCTTTCTCATTTGTCCTCCCACACAAAATTCATTTACATTTAATCTACCCACAAAATTCTTTCTGATTTAATTTAAGCTCAATATTCATTCACATTTACCATAACCTCACAACAGAAAAATTTCTAAACCGCTCAACAGTAAAAATTATAATTATGTCGTTCACATTCAGTATAACATCCCAATAAAAAAAATCAGTAACCTGGTAATAAAACAATGTAACAAACCTCTCAATTAAATTGTCGCTCACTTATGACTTTTCAATAATTCATTGTGAATTTAACCTGGTAAATTTTGGACGACAGCAGTGCTGCGTCATTGTCCTGAAAGGTCTAACCTAGTAAATTTAGGAAGACAGCAGTGCTGCATCATGGCCCTGAAAGATCATTCCGAATAAAAAAAGAAAAATTCTTACCTCAATGAAGTCGCTGGATATATCTGCTCTTACAATAAATTTTTCCGGCACAGCTCTGTGCAATGCTGGCCGACCTATCAGTCATTTATGAAAGGGAGCAACTGATTTTTCTATTGCAATAATCGGGATGATCATGGATGGGAGAAATTAGTAAATTCTTTAAATTGAAATGAATGGTTGTTAAAAGTTACTTTTTATGAGGAAGATTATTATTACGAGAGTTTTAAAACATTTACATGCGACTTGAGATAACATTACTACATATGCGCGAGGCTGCTTTTTACCTTGTACAATAATACTCAGACTCCGGCATCGCTGCACCGCCACCGGGCCAGCCAACACGATACACCAGACCAGACCAGAGCAGACTCCAGACTAGCAACAACTTACTGCTACAGCTACACAGTTCCTACTGCAGTCAACACTGCTCTCTGGTCAGAGACCTTGGATAGCGCAGGCAGCGCATGAGCAATACATCGAAATTACATCTGCTCGGACCTCTTACACAGTCAGTCAGCAGTAAGATGGCATCTGACAGAATGCATTTTTTGTGCTGCAGTTTGCAAGGAATCAGTCAGTGATTTCGGTCCAGCGTGCTTTTCGACGGCGTTTTGGCACTGATCCGCTCATACCCAAAAACATACGACGTTGGTAGCGCCAGTCTGAAGAGAAAGGATGCTTGTGCAAAGGTATGTGTCCAGGTCGCCCTTGCACTTCTAATGACATGGTGGAAAGAATTCGCAGCGTTGGAGGGGAGTCCACAAAAGTCTACTTGCCGCACAAGCAGGGAACTGTCAGTGCCTCATACGACTATCAGGCGAGTGTTAATATGCCGTCTGGTCTATAAACTATACAGACCACAATTACTGTAAGCTCTTCGGGTTGGTGATGAAAGGAAACGGGTTGACTTCAGCAATGCTCTCCTAGAGGACATGGAAGACTATACAATTTTACCACGATTAATTTTCAGTGCTGAAGCAGCATTTCATGTCAGTGGTAAGATAAAACTACATAACGTGCGTATTCGGGGACTCCAGAACGCTCATGACATTAATGAGCACGAAAAAGACTCACCTAAAGTGAATAGTTTTTGTGACAATTCTCGTGAAAAAGTGTACAGTGCCTTCTCTTTTGAGGAAAAGTCATTGACTGGAATGATCTGTCTTCAAATGCTGCAGAATTGGCCTTTTCCACAACTTAGGGGGGACTCCAATGGCCGGTCGTTTTGGCCGAGCGGTTCTAGGCGCTTCAGTCTGGAACCGCGCCACCGCTACGATCACAGGTTCGAATCCTGCCTCGGGCATGGATGTGTGTGATGTCCTTAGGTTTAAGTAGTTCTAAGTTTTAGGGGACTGATGACCTCAATTGTTTTTTGACCCATAGTGCTCAGAGCCATTTGAGGCATTTTGCTCCAATGAATTTTCACACAAGATGGAGCTCCATCACACTGGTACAACAACGTATGTCAGTTTCTCAAAGACACTCTGCCTCAAAGCTGGACAGGGCGCACTATGCCCCGAGACACTGCCCTGCGTTCTTGGCTTCCAAGATCGCCAGACGCGACCCCATGCGATTTTTCCTTGTAGGGATATGTGAAGGAAAGTGCGTTCATCTCCCATTTATTTCATAATATACAAGAAGTGAAGAACAGAATAACAGCCAGCACAACTTCTGTAAAAGCAAATACATTGTATAAAGTTTATGACAAATTTAGATATCGTCTAGATGTTGATTGTGCATAGCTATAACTAAGATTTTGTGAGTATTTTGCAATCCATTCCACGTTTGTAGTACGTTTTTATGAATGCATATGGAATTTTGAAATCAGGTAATTCTTTTTGAAACACCCTGTATATCATAGCCTCATGTACATAGTTTATCAAGTGTGCTCAATATGGTCGCCCTGTTCAGTTGTGCATACACGAACAAGTTTACAACGTCTGAGGCCACATTGGGGAGCACTAGACACTGATGGTGTTAACCTCTGTTGTTACGTTAATCCTTAATTCCGCCAATGTCTGCAGTCTGTTTTTACAGACCCTTCCCTAAACGCGGCTTGCAGGAAGATATCTTCTTCTTATTAAGGTGCCTACGCATGTTGGAGGTTGGCTATCACTATGGCTGATCTTGTTTTTGACTTCACAGATTTTAACAGGGAAATGTATACCGAACGATTCTCTCAGATGCAGTAGCCACGATGTTCGTCTTGTTCTTACCGATATTTTTCCAAGTTTGGAGACGTTAAATCTGGAGAACATCACGGCCATAATTCTTTAATGATGATCTGATCAACATGGGGTAGGTCCGGCCACCTTGATGTAGGTCTTATTACATTCGACGCCACATTGGGCGACCTGCGCGCCGGATGGGGATGAAATGCTGATGAAGACAACACAACACCCAGTCCCTGAGTAGAGAAAATCCCCGACCCAGCCGGGAATCGAACCCGGACCCGTACGACGGCAATCCGTCACGCTGACCACTTTTTTTTCATTTTGTTCGATATAGCTCGTTGCGTTTGGTCTGGGCGGACGTCACAAGACATGCGATTGGTCGTTGATGCCTCGACTCAGTTTTTTTTATTACAGAGAGCACGCAGCCCTCTGACCGAACACGCTGAGCTACAGTGCCGGCCTTTTTTTTTTTCATTTTGTTCGCTTTCGTTCGTTGCATCTTCTCGGGTCGGACGTCGTAAGACACCCGTTTAAGTTCGTCGTTGATCGATTAACTCAGTTTTTTTTATTACAGAGGGCAGCTAGCCCTCTGACCAAACACGCTGAGCTACCGTGCCGGGTACCACTCTGCTATCGGGGTGGACTGCTTAAGGGATGAAACGTTCCATTACACGTGTGACAGGTGCCACCGTCATACCGCAACAGTCAATGACATCCGTGTGCCTCGAGAAGCGAAAAAAATTGTTGTTTTCGTAAATGTAGTGGAGCCCGCTATTAGACGATGCGATATAACAGACCACACGCCAATTTTCTGATAGTGCTAGGTGTTTTCATGAAAGACATGTAGACTTTAGAATTATCAGAGTCGTGTGTTTTGACTGTTCATTTGCATACTAAGGCGAAACCACATTTCGTTCTGTGATTTCAGGATGTCAGTAAACGACCTAAACCACATACAGCATGCTACCCAGCGCCTTCGATTCCTACACACTATGAATATAATATGCACCAAATTTTCTGCATCATACTGAGATCACTACCGGAGGACATCTGACATTGGACAGGCAGTCTCCTTTACTTTTTCTGACGGAGAATGCAGCGTCAGGCCCCTCACCTAATCCAGCTTACCGCCCGTCAAAGACGCCGGTCTCCATGATCTCTTCTTGTCTGCAACTGATCAGCATTTCCGGAAACGGGAGATTAATTTCATGATTGTTCAACTGTTGCGGTTGGTGGCATTTGGATATTTGTCAAGAAATACGTCTACATCACGTGTATACAAAGTACTGAAAAAATACTGCACTACAACGAAAACTCGATGCTGTTGGGAAAACGACGTGTTCACCAAGTAATGGGCTGCAGAATACTGCAGACGTCATGTGACCTGTACCAGTTACGTTGGCGTCCGTATTTGTAGTCGATTATATATGTAGGGCTTATTTCAGTAGTGGTACAAGGCCATTACCTCCTCTTTCTGCCTAGAATGCTTCTGAAATTAATTATCCAAACAAACAGAAAGAAAGGTTCATCTCTAGCAAGAAGCCATATGCTCGAATATTTCTTGTATCTCAACTGCAGATTTTTCAGCGCTCATTTGACTTTAGGACTCTGTATCTCAAAATGAACAAAAATGGACTTGTACCACTATTGAAATAAGCCCTTCATATGTCGTGCCATCTTGCGGTGGCTGATCGAGTGACAGCAATGCAATTCAGTTGCAGTTTAGAGATTCATTTATTTTCATGGGCTTCAGTTTTACATTGCACTTTGCAACGAATCTGTTACACATTTGGTTTTAGTTTGATGGTGCGCTTAGACTCGGCGCCCTCTCCTCTTCGCCGACATCGGATCCGACGCCCTTGCTTCCCAGGGTAATGCTGCATGTTCCACAAACAGAAACATGTGTGATCGTAAAATTTTATCGAAGTAATATACACGCACTAAAAAAAACAAAAAAATTGCGTCATCATGGTTCCCAAATCTCCTGAAAATAGACGTTGACTGTGGATATTGTTTAGCAGACACAGTCCCTTTGACTGTTCAGAGATGTCACTAAACCCTCCCAGAGGTGTAAACAACCATGCATGAGCAGCGCCTATTGGACGGAGGTAGTCCGACAGCCGATCAGTTCCAGTCATTCCACCAGGAAGGAGGTACACGGCTCGTGTTTTCTGTAGTTCAACCATGCCTTGACGGTCAATACGGCGGTTCGATAGCGTCCGCATTGTTACTTTGTGCCAGGAAGGGCTCTCAACAAGGGAAGTATCCAGGCGTCTCGGAGTGAACCAAAGCGATGTTGTTCGGACATGGAGGAGATACAGAGAGACAGGAACTGTAGATGACATGCCTCGCTCAGGTCGCCCAAAGGCTGCTACTGTAGTGGATGACAGCTACCTACGGATTATGGCTCGGAGGAACTCTGACAGCAAAGCCACCATTTTGAATAATGCTTTTCGTGCAGCCACAGGACGTCGTGTTACGACTCAAACTGATGCGCAACTTCACTCCCGACGTCCATGGCGTGGTCCGTCTTTGCAACGACGACACCGTGCAGCGGGGTACAGATGAGTCCAACAAAATGCCGAATGGACCGCTCAGGACTGGCATCACGTTCTTTTCACCTATGAGTGTCGCATACGCCTTCAACCAGACAATCGTCGGAGACGTGTTTGGAGGCAACCCTGTCAGGCGGAACGCCTTAGACACCCTGACACCCTGTCCAGCGAGTGCAGCAAGGTGGAGGTTCCCTGCTCTTTTGAGGTGGCATTATGTGGGGCTGACGTACGACGCTGGTGCTCACGGAAGGCGCCCTAACTGTTATACTATACGTGACTGCCATCCGTCGACCGAAAGTGCAACTATATCGGCAGCATATTGGCGAGGCATTCGTGTTCATGGACAACAATTCGCGCCCACATCGTGCACATCTTGTGAATGACTTCCTTCAGGATAACGACATCGCTCGACTAGAGTGGCCAGCATATTCTCCAGACATGAACACTGTCGAACATATCTGGGATTGATTGAAAAGGACTGTTTATGGACGACGTGACCCACCAACCACTCTGAGGAATCTACGCCGAATCGCTGTTGAGGAGTCGGACAATCTGGACCAACAGTGCCTTGATGAACTTGTGGATAGTATGCCACGACGAATACAGGGATGCATCAGTGCAAGAGGACGTGCTACTGGGTAGTAGAGGTACCGTTGTGTGCAGCAATGTGGACCACCACCTCTGAAGGTCTCGCTGTATGGTGGTACAACATGTAATGTGTGGTTTTCATGAGCGATAAAAATGGCGGAAATGATGTTTATGTTGATCTCTATTCCAGTTTGTTGTACAGGTTCCGAAACTCTCGGAACCGAGGCGATGGAAAACTTTTTTTGATGTGTGTACCTTAGACCACGAATTCAGTGAAGATCATTTACATCCATTTTACCACAAACGCTGCGCAACCGTTACGAAACGCTGCAACAGCACTTTGACTGACCTTCAGTATCAGGCAGGTAGGTGTCATGGAAATCCCGCTACTAGCAGGAAGTCGTCATCACAGGCGGGCCGCATACCGCTCGCTCCCTTGTCGTCCTCGAGAGAAATACAATAACTGAGAATATGAAGTAAATGTTCTCTGTGCACCAAGACCGCGGAAGTGTTGAATGTTTAATTTCGCCTGGGTGGGAAAAGCCGGTTACTGATGTGCACGCCATCAGATCCTGCGCCCCTGGCAGAGGTGCCCAAGTTACGATAAAAACTTCCTTACTGCAATTTTTGTGCCAAATTTTAGAAAATTTTATAATTTAGTTAGTAACCTTATGTAAAACGAAGCATTACTAGAAAAATTACCTCAGTCAGCGGCGCAGAGACTGGTGGTGATCAAGAACTTTACGCCACCACTTCAACTTGCCATGCTGACCTAGTGGTGGTCGTAAAGGTTTCATAGCTCACCAGCATTAGAACCGGCCACCTCCAATACAGCTACAGAGCCTGTGCAGTGTTGTTCGAGTTTAGGGGGCAATACCAAGTGGGATGAGACGTGAGTGGGAATGTAGACTGAGGAGGGAGGCATGCTAGGGTAGTCCAAGCGGTTGTGCAAGGCCACTGCGCCAGGATGGCGTAGTGGTTTATGGGTGTATCTAGCGAGCAGGAGGTCTGGCCTCGAATTTTCATTTGTCGCTTCTGTCAGCATATTTACACTAATGGCCATTAAAATTTCTACACCACGAAGATGGCGTGCTACAGACGCGGAAATTTAACCGACAGGAAGAAGATGCTGTAATATGCAAATGATTAGCTTTTCAGAGTATTCACACAAGGTTGGCGCCGGTGGCGACACCTAAAACGTGCTGACATGAGGAACGTTTCCAATCGATTTCTCATACACAAACAGCAGTTGACCGACGTCGCCTGGTGAAATGTTGTTGTGATGCCTCGTGTAAGGAGGAGAAATGTGTAACATCACGTTTCCGACTTTGATAAAGGTCGGATTGTAGCCTATCGCGATTGCGGTTTAATGTATCGCGACATTGCTGCTAGCGTTGGTCGAGATCCAATGACTGTTATGGAATCGGTGGGTTCAGGAGGGTAATACGGAACGCCGTGCTGGATCCCAACGGCCTCGTATCACTAGCGGTCATGATGACAAGCATCTTATCCGCATGGCTGTAACGGATCGTGCAGCCACGTCTCGATCCCTGAGTCAACAGATGGGGACGTTTGCAAGACAACAACCATCTGAATGAACAGTTCGACGACGTTTGCAGCAGCATGGACTATCAGCTCGGAGGCCATGGCTGCGGTTACCCTTGACGCTGCATCACAGACAGGAGCGCCTGCGATGGTGTACTCAACGACGAACCTAGCTGCACGAATGGCAAAACGTCATTTTTTTTTGATGAATCCAGGTTCTGTTTACAGCATCATGATGGTCGCATCCGTGTTTGGCCACATCACGGTGAACGCACATTGGGAGCGTGTATTCGTTATCGCCATACTGGCGTATCACCCGGCGTGATGGTATGGGGTGCCATGGGTTACACGTCTCAGTCATCTCTTGTTCGCATTGACGGCACTTTGAACAGTGGACGTTACATTTCAGATGTGTTACGATCCGTGGCTCTACCCTTCATTCGATCCCTGCGAAACCCTACATTTCAGTAGCATAATGCACGACCGCCTGTTGCAGGTCCTGTACGGGCCTTTCTGGACACAGAAAATGTTCGACTGCAGCCCTGACCAGCATATTCTCCAGGTATCTCACCAACTGAAAACGTCTATTCAATGGTGGCCGAGCAACTGGCTCGTCACAATACGCCAGTCACTACTCTTGATGAACTGTGGTGTCATGTTGAAACTGCATGGGCAGCTGTACCTGTACACGCCATCCAAGCACTGTTTGACTCAATGCCCAGGCGTATCAAGGCCATTATTACGGCCAGAGGTGGTTGTTCTGGGTACTGATTTCTCAGGATCTATGCACCCTAACTGCGTGAAAATGTAATGACATGTCAGTTCTAGTGTAATATATTTGTCCAATGAATACCCGTTTATCATCTGTATTTCTTCTTGGAGTAGCAATTGTAATGGCCAGTAGTGTACATCACAAACGTTTGAGACTTGAAAAGGTCTCTGAAACCTTATAACTTCATTTGAAGGAAGACAGATATTAGTCAAATGCTTCTCCGACGACGTGGTCTTTCGAGACGTTGCACATGTTCTGATTGGGGAAGGATCGGGAAGGAAACTTGCCGTGTCCTGTTGAAGACGACTTCGGGAACACATCGTAAACCAGACTCTGGATGGCCGTGATAGAATTTAAATCACCTTCCTCTCGAATGAAAGTCCAGTACCTTAATCATTGAACCATCTCTCTTGATACAAGTATGTTGGGCACAGGCACACGATCATCGAACGCTGCAGGCACGGGAAAGTACCGCCCGGACTGATGTGTCGCTGTCCACGTTTGAGCACATCTGAGGGGTCGAACATTTCACATGATTACGCGGCACGTTTATGTGATGGAAGTGCTTTATCTGTCATCCTGAATGACTAACGGACAGTTGTACGTCAAGCCGACCCAGACATGAATTCTCCTTCTAGATCTGATGCTCAAAAAGCTATATAAAGACGGTATCCGCGGAGTTGCCGCTACATCTAAGTGATTACTCTGCTATTCACAATAAAGTGCCTGGCAGAGGGTTCAATGAACCACCTTCGAGCTGTCTCTCTACCGTTCCACTCTTGAAGGAGCACTTAAATTTTTCTGTGCGAGTCCTGATTTCTCTTATTTTATCGTGATGATAATTTCTCCCTGTGTAGGTGGGTGCCAACAGAATGTTTTCACAATCGGAGGAGAAAACTGGTGATTCAAATTTCATGAGAAGCTCCCGTAGCAATGAAAAACGCCTTTGTTTTAATGATTGCCACTCCAATTGACGTATCATGTCTATGACACTATCTCACCTATTTCGCGATAATATAAAGCGAGCTGCCCTTCTTTGTACTTTTTCGATGACATCCATCAGTCCCACCTGATGCGGATCCCACAATGCACAGCAATACCCCAGAATAGGGCGGACAAGCGTAGTGTAAGCAGTCTCTTTAGTAGACCTGTTGCACCTTCTAAGTCTTCTGCCAATGAATCGCAGTGTTTCGTTTGCTCTACCCACAATATTATCTATGTGATCGTTCCAATTTAGGTTGTCTGTAATTGTAATCACTAAGTATTCAGTTGAATTTACGGCCTTCAGATTTCTGTGACTCATCGCGTAATCGAAATTTAGCTAATTTCTTTTAGTATTCATGTGAATAACTTCACACTTTTCCTTATTCAGGGTCAATTGCCACTTTTCGCACCATACAGATATCTTATCTAAATCATTTTGCAAGTCGTTTTGATCATCTGATGACTTTACAAGATGGTAAATGACAACATCATGTGCAAAAAATCTAAGACGGCTACTCAGATTGTCTTCCGTGTCGTTAATACAGATCAGGAACAATAGAGGGCCTATAACACTTCCTTGGGGAACGCCGGATATTACTTCTGTTTTACTCGATGACTTTCCGTCTATTACTACGAACTGTGACCTTTCTGAAAGGAAATTACGAATCCAGTCGCACAACTGAGGCGATACGCCATAGGCACGCAGTTTGGTTAGAAGACGCTAGTGAGGAACGATGTCGAAAGCCTTCTGGAAATCTAAAAATATGGAATCAATTTGACATCCCCTGTCGATAGCACTTATTACTTCATGAGTATAAAGAGCTAAATGTGTTTCACAAGAACGATATTTCCTGAAAATGTGCTGACTATGTGTCAATAAATCGTCTTCTTCGAGATACTTCGTAATATTTGAATACAGTATATGTTCCAAAACTGCAAATCGACGTTAGTGATATGGGCCTGTAATTCATCGGATTACTCCTAATTCCCTTTTTGGGTATTGGAGTGACTTGAGCAATTTTCCAGTCATTAGGTACGGATCTGCGTTCTTTTAAATTTGGCATGCTTTTTTCGTTGCTTCTGCAACAACGATCTGACCCGTTTTGTGTACCATGGGGGATCAGTACCATCACTTATTAATTTGTGTGGTATATATCTCTCAATTGCTGTCGATACTATCTCTTTGAAGACATTCCACAACTTTTCTACACTTACATGACCAGATCGGAAGGAGTGAATACTATCTCTTAAAAAGGCGTTAAGAGCATTTTTATCAGGTTTTTAAATAGATATACTTTGCGTTTATTTTTTATGGTTGTAGGTGTTACGGTATTCAGCCTAGCAGCAACCGCCTTGTAGTCGCTAATCCCTGTATTCGTCACAATACTCACTATTTGTCCAGGATTATTTGTTGCTAAAAGGTCAAGTATGCTTTCGCAACCATTTACGGTTCGAGTGGGCTCATTAACTAATTGTTCAAAATAATTTTCTGAGAAAGCATTCAGTACAATTGCGGATGACGTTTTATGCCTGCCGCCGGCTTTAAACGTATAATTTTTCCAGCACTGACTATAACTGTATGAGCGGGGTACTTATTTGAAATGAGACTCAAGCTTTCTTTGAACTGTTGAGCAACTATACCTTCTGAGTGGGGGGAGGGGGGGTCGGTAAAACGATCCAATTAATAGTTTAGTCCGATTGTCAAGTATAACCTCTACCCATACTATCTCACATGAACTATCTACTTCAATTTCGCTACAAGGCAAACTACCTCTGACAGCAATAAATACTCCACCACCAACTGTATTTAATCTATCCTTTCTGAACACTGTTAGATCGTTTGAAAAAATTTTGGCTGAAATTATTTCCGGCTTTAGCCAGCTCTCTGTAACTACAACTATTTGAGCTTCAGTGCTTTCTATTAGGGCTTGGAGCTCTGGTTCTTTCCCAACACAGCTACGACAATTTACAACTACAATACCAATCGTTTTTACAACTATCTTACTGTGTTTTACCTGCCCACTTTTAGACGGACGTCCCTTCTGTGGTTCCCTAATACCCTCTAACCTAAAAAACCACCCAGTCCCTTCCACACAGCCCCCGCTACCCGTGTAGCCGCCTCCTGTGTGTAGTGGACTCCTGACCTATTAAGCGGAACCCGGAAACCCACCACCCGATGTCGCAAGTCAAGGAATTAGCAGCCTACACGGTCACAGAACCGCCTGAGCCTCTGATTCAGATCCTCCACTCGGCTCTGCACCAAAGGACCACAGTCGGTTCTATCGACGATGCTGCAGATGGTGAGCTCCGCCTTAATCTCGGAAGCAAGACAGGCCATACGAAACCAGACAGAATGTGCTCCGTTCCAAAGCGACACACGTTATTGGTACCGACAAGAGCCACCACCTGCAGCTGGCAGCACCCTGTACTCTTCATGGCAACCGGAAGCACCCTCTCCACATCCGGAATGACTGCCCCCGGAATGCACACAGAGTGCACACTGGCTTCCTTCCCCTCCGTGGCAGCCATGTTCCTAAGGGGCCCCATTACTCGCCTAACGTTGGAGCTCCCAACTACCAAAAAACCCACCCTCTGTGAATGCCCAGACCTTGCGGGCCGAGAGGCTTCCTCTGGAACAGGGTGGACAACTGCACCTGACTCAGAGACATCGTCAACCACAGACAACGCCCGAAACCTATTCGTCAAACGAACCGGGGAGGCCCTACGATCGACCCCTCGGAAAGTTTTTCGCTGCCTGCCAGACTTTGGAATGATCTCCCACTTGACCATGGGTGAAGGTCAACGTCAACCTCAGTGTAGGCAGTACCCGGGGCGGCCACAGCAGTGGACCGAGTGGAGGACACGTGGGAGGTGCTCGACATCCCTCGCATCCCCTCGTTCGATCTCTCACAGTGGGGTCCCTTGGAGGCAGCCTAAAGCTGTGTGACGGAAGCCTGGAACTGTGAGCGAAGCGTCGCCAACTCAGCTTGTATCTGTACACAACAATCACAGTTCCTATCCATTACTGCAGTCGCTCCTGTTTGAAGCTCGTAAAAATGTGTGACAAGCGAACGGTGTACTCGCCTTATTAGTTGTAGGAACTAGCGGTGCTGCTCTCGCTGAAGGTCTAACCGACACTGAGCTGTTATAACCAAACATACAAAAGCCTGTACGATACGAGGGTCGATAGTGTACGCTACACTGTTATTCAAATAAAAGATTGTGCCTAGTAAGCATTCAAACACGTAAGAAATTACAAAAATAAACTAGTAAGTACCCAGATAACTGAAAATAAGTCGCTCCTACAGTTGATTCAATCTTTCTGACAGCAAAGCAAGTTAGAAGTAGGTCAAAATAAAGATAATATTCGAAGTAGAGGAAAGTCACTTATGGAGTAGTTCAGGGCTTTATTTTGGGGCCTTCATTATTCTTTATTTTTGTTAATTATTTACCATACCATTAGTCATCAGCCGAACCAGTATTGTTCGCATATCGTTTTATTTAAGAACACAATGAAGCTGGTTTAAAGCAGAAGACCTCTACGACAGCAGAGGAAGCAGAAAAGTGGTTCAGAGATCATTTCATTGCGGTAGATGTGCCTGCGTGATGCTCGAGTACTCCCATATGTAAATTATGGTGATATCCCGCTTTTTCAGGATTTTTCCAATGCGGCCAGTCAAGTCCTTAATGAATGTCAGGGAAAATGTGTGGGATCAACTCGGACGTTAATTCTCAACAGTTGTCAGCTAACTTCCCTCAAGAGACAATCCGACCACTTTATGTGACCGTTCCCAACCGAATTCTGTTAGGTCCCCTCCCTCAGACCAGCCAACCGAATCAGTCCATGTTATCGACCTAGAGAGGGTGTCATCACACTTATGAGTGGCCACATACTGCTTATTAATAAAATATTCTGGGCTATTATGCCATGGTCGAAGGGTTTTCATTTTAAAACCTGACATTTCGTCCCCATTTGCGGAGGACGTTTTCAAGGGGGATCGTAGCTTTGTTGAATGTCTGATTCCCACCTTGGCAAAATTCCCATAACGCGAGCGCCCGTGCAGTGGCGTGACGTCACATGTTTTTCATACGAGAGCGAAATTGGCCGTTGTCGACTGCCGTCGTCCGCTGTTGCTGGCATCCCATGGTGGAAGACTGGGTACACACCTTCTTCAGCACTGGAATTCAAATTTCA
Organism: Schistocerca cancellata; assembly: GCF_023864275.1. Classification (NCBI taxonomy): domain Eukaryota; kingdom Metazoa; phylum Arthropoda; class Insecta; order Orthoptera; family Acrididae; genus Schistocerca; species Schistocerca cancellata. The sequence continues at coordinate 932,784,128 of NC_064627.1, forward strand.
TTCAGTTTCACGCCATCCTCCTTCCTACTGAAATTGTTGGGGTCTTTCACAATCTCTGTTGCCTCTCTTATAACCTTTCGTGGTATCCGCTTATGGCTGCCAGTATTTAAGTCCTGTCAAAGTGAATGTTGTGGTCTCCTGGCTGTAAAGCATGTTCCACAACAGCTGATCTGTCAATTTCCCCTCTACTGCAATTGGCCTTGTGCTCTTCGAGTCGTTTTTTTTTTTTTTTTTTTTACATTTCTTTTTGTAGTACATCACCCCACAACTACACGGAATCCCATAAATTCCAGATTTTTCCAGCGGTTGTCGAGCATCCTTGGCAGATTTTCGGTGATCTTGTATCTTCCATGGGTGTGTAAATTATGGTGATATCCCGCTTTTTCAGGATTTTTCCAATGCGGCCAGTCAAGTCCTTAATGAATGTCAGGGAAACTTCCGATTTCACCGGCGCTTGAGCATCAATATGATTTCTACGCGGTGGTCTTAACGCTCTTTCCACCTCAGCGAACGAATAACCGTTCTTGAGATGTTTGATAATTCTGTGATGCCGTTTAATTTACTGATAAAATGTGCCGAATTGTTGGTAGACGAATCCGGTCGGCCCACATACGGTCGTAATAGTGTTGTGACAAACCTTGGCAATCGAAATGGTGGGCGAACCAATGGGACTCACTATAGCCCTTGGACGAACATGATATTTGTGCACCTTCAGCAATCCATAAAGCCTTGGTGCTAGCACATCTGAATTGAACAGACTTTTCCGAACGCTCTATTCTATAGAGGACTTCTTTATCAACAGCGTAACAGGTCTAAGAACTTTGTCATTGTGTAATGTCTCCTGCAGCGGTCTCTCCGCGATATTTTCAGAAAATTTTATAAATTATATAACTCAGTACATATCTCGAAATATCTCTTCTTATCTTACCGATTCCTAAACTTTAATATACGATGATTATCAATACAAAGTAGTTTCAAGCCCTATTATTCCTTGGAGCGTGCATTTACTCCATGGAATAGCTTCTCTGCTATCTATGTTTTCTCTTATGAAAAGGATGATGGAGATCTTGCCGATTAGCCGAAAAAAGAACGAAGATGTATATGTATGTATTGTTGAGCTAGTCGCCATCTTGATGAGATTCTGTATGAGAAGGAATTTAATACATGAACTAAACTAAAGTAAGTGTGTTCGCGTATTATTTAACTGATTATTATTGACAGTGTCTGCTTACTACGCTGTGTTGCACGGGATCAGTGGGGAACGTCTGATTTACACTGGACGAACCTGCCGTTTTGTACGCTCAAGATATCCAGTTTATTACTTTCAATAAATGGGCTAACATGGTCTTACCAGCAGATATCCGGTCTTCCCCATGTGATCACCGAAAGTTAATAATTATTACAAATGTTTCCATGAGATCGACTGGCAATTTTCGTCGCACCGAGACTTCGAAATTCTTCACTGCCTTATGGGATTTAAGTTAATCTCAATTTAATCAGGATAGAACAGTATTGAACTGTGTGAATGTGATAAGCCTGCTTTGTGAATGAAAATTCCCTTAATATACGCATGGTTTTTACTATCCTGATCAGTGAAGCTAAATCAGGCCGGCGTGAGAGAGGTTTTTAAATTTCAGATCCCATACAAAAATATTAAAATTGGAGTCTTGGTTGCGGAACTAATAAGTCTTTAATTTTACTATATCAGGCGGTCACATTCAAAACAATCGTTGCCTTTCCCTTGTCAGCGGGGAGAATGACAACACTTTTGTTCTCCTTCAGGCGTTTTAAGGCATTCCTCTCACCCACAGTTAAATAACTTTTTGTTGTGCGAGACAATACTCTTACAGCTTCTACACGGATTTCTTCAGCCGTAACCTTGTCCACACTAAGAACGCCTGCTTCTACACTGGCTATTACTTCTTCCGGGAGCACAACTCGAGGGCTAATGGCAAAATTTCCACCCTTGGCAAGCAAAGATCTCTGAAGATCAGATAACGAACGTCCGGATAAATTGATCTGGGAAGCATCTAAATGGTGAACCCTCTTATTGGGTTGCAAGTTATCAAATTTCTTTTTCTGTCTGTCTGACGTTGTCAACATACGGCTCCTAATACTATCGTGCAACAGACTGTCAATTCTATCCCAGTCACCACTACCTAATTTATTGCGGACAGTAATATGGAGAGACATTAACTTACACAGTCTGTGCCTGCCAGGTCCCGGCGGGTCTGTTGAATCCGCTCTCATATTAAAGCCTTTTCCGTTCGTTTGAAAATCCGCTGCGCCTCGGGCGAGCTGCATAGTCGCTTAATCCTCAAAAACTTCGGATGAATACTGACCGCTCTGCAGCGAGAGAGAAATATGAGGGAACACAAAAGCTGTTCTCTCTTCTTCTGGAGACCTTCAATGTGTCGCACATTTCTCTTCTCCGTAGGGGCGTCCAATAGTAAAATGTAAACTTTCACAGTCGGTATTTTCACAATTAATAGAATATTCCGGGTTATTATGTCGTGGTCGAAGGAATTTCACTTTTTAAAAAAGCGGAACATCGCGCTAATTTACACACCCACATGGAAGATACAAGATCACCTAGAATCGGCCAAGGATGCTCGACAACCGCTTGGAAAAGCTGGAATTTATAGGATACCGTGTATTTGTGGGGCGATATATGTGGCTACTACAAAAAAACTGCCGAAAAACGATTCGAAGAGCACAAGGCTAATAGCAGAAGATGGGAGACTGACAGATCAGCTGTTGCGGAACATGTTTTACAGCCAGGGGACCACCACATTCATTTTGATAGGACTCAAGTACTGGCAGCCACAAGTGGATGCCACGAAAGGCTATACAGACAGGCGATAGAGACTGTGAAACACCCCAGGAACTTCAAAAGAAAGGATGAGGGCGTGATACTGAACGAAATTTGGATTCCGGTGCTGAAGTGTACCAGTCTCCCACCATGGAATGATAGTAACAGCGGACGACGGCAGTCGACAACGGCAAATTGCGCTCGCGTGTGCAGAAGATGTGACGTCATGCCACTGCACAGGAACTCGCGGAAGTGGAATTTTGCCAGGGTGTGAATCAGACATTCAACAAAGCTACGATCCCCCTTGGGAATGCCTTACGCAGATGGGGACTAAACGACGGGTTTTTAAGTGAAATCCCTTCGAACACGGCATAATAGCTCGGGATATTTTATTAATGGTGACGATTCCGGCCGTGAAAGTTTACATTTTACAATTAGACATACTGCCAAGTTAATTGTCAATTTGATTCGATTTGCAAATTTGACTCACTGAAATCACGTAAGATATCCACTCAATCCCTGAAGTTTCATTTTGCTTCGCTCTTTTTTCTTTTTCATACTTCAATTCTTTTATGAGGTAATATGCAGGGTGTCCCGCCTCATTTTGCCACTTCACATATTCCCGAAGTGAAGCAAAACGTGAAAAATGCAATTGCCCAGGGATGCATCTATGTCAGGAGCTCACACAATGGCCGTTAATGCACTTTCAGCACAAAGCTACGTTTTTTTAATTGGCACATACTTGTTTTTTTCTACCCGAATGAAAACTAGAGGTACAATTAGTGATGGCAGACTTGGTTTCACTGCTCTAAACCTCATACTTTCTTGAATACTTGGTCGTTTAAATAATGGAAATCGTGACACAGTTTCTGCAGCTATTGTATAATGGCGTAATGTAGGTAGCCTATGCTGTCCTGAACCCTACTGTAGGCAACCCTAACTCTGCGCATTACGGCAGAAACTGCGGCGCCGTTGCCATCCTTTAAAGTCTACGTTTTCCAGATGGTATGAGGTTTAGAAGTGAAAATAAGTCTTCTATCACTAATTGCACCACCAGTTTTCATTTCCGTATGGATTGTACATCCCTGCCCATTGTGTAAGCCCTTGACATAGGTGCGCCCTCCCTGGTCAATTGTATTTTTCATTTTCTTTTTTTTTTTTTTCATTTCAGAAATATATGAGGTCAGACACCCTGAATGCAGTGTGTGTATGTGGTACATGAAGGGGGAGAGAGAGAGAGAGAGAGAGAGTACCTTAAACAAAAATTTCAATTATAATAATGAAGAATATTATCATCATTATCATTAGACAAAAGATTTACTTATCGAGAAAACGACAACATATGCAGAGCACTCATACACAGTAAATATGTGCTTGGGGCTGCAGCCTCCCCCAGAACTACAGCTGTTTTTTCCTGATATCCGGAAAAAAGAAGAGAGATTTCTTGCAATTTACCTTTCAAACTTAACAGTCTCGAAAATTTTCTGGCTATTGTAATTAGCATTATAATAGTTTAAAAGACACTTTCATTTGCTCTAGAGCCGGGGTTCCCAACAAAATTTTCCCGAGGACCCCTTCGTCGAGCATGATTGTCATATCACAGTATCAAGCGCCTAAAAAAGCCAAATTAAGCCTTTTGATACGTTTTCCATTTTTGGTACTTAGAAAAAACACTGAATATTCATTATTGAAAAAGTATTGAGCTTAAAACTTTTTCAATTTAGCCACCATTGTTATTGTTAATTTTTGATTATTGCTCAAAATCGTTGTCTTCAAATCTGAGTGTTTAGTATAACAAATGCATTATCTTCATCTGTAGGCCTTTCTCGTTTTAACGAACCACTTTTTAACCAACGGTCCATTTTTAACTACGCGAACTGTAGCGTCCCCAAAAAACAACGTTTTACAAACACTACTGTTTTAATACAGAATATTGAATATGTAAACAATACGGCCTGTGAAAGCGCTGGAAATAATTTAACAATGGCCGATTGTCGTCTGAAATGTGAGTCTCTGTGTAAAGTGACTGTCAGTTGTCAGTAGAGATGGGCAAACTGAAACACGTAAATGTTTCGAAACAAATGAAACAGTACAATGTAATGTTTCGATACGGTGTTTCGAAACAGTGATACAGTTTGTGTTTTGTAATCTAATAAACCTACACATTTTATCATCTTGAATGTCTACTGTATAAGTATGTCCATATAACCACAAATGAGGTGCGAGAGCGCTAATCATAACGCAGAAAGTATGAAACTATCACTTAGGCGTCTTGGCAGTTTCGTATTTCCTGCAGCAAATGCGCTGCTTTTGTCTCACGTGACTTTCATACTTTTCAATTGGCTGAGGAAAGCCTTAGCTGAAGACAGAAGAACCACCACGAACGGAACTGGAGGTGGGAGCAAACTGCAGAAACAACAAATATGCTACTGGGATTCCCACATTCCATTAGTATGGCTAATATACCCATCATGCTAATTTCCATGCACACAAAGGGAATCATTGTGGATAATAGACACAGTGACTATAGACTCACAAATAACGCCAAATAATTCGAATAAATGACAAAATATAACAGAAAAAAATTTTGTGTTTCAAGGTGTTTCGAACCGTTACTATAAATTTACGATGCTTCCCGTTCACCATTACACTATCAGTGATATGTCAAACAGATTGCTTGCAACTATACCTACATCAAATTTATGTACATGTCTAATAACTGTCACTCTACGCCTTTTTTTATTTAAAATGTTGTAGTCTTACTAGCGTTTCTTAATATGATTACTGTACATGAACAGAGAAGCGTATGTTATAAAAAAAGTGTAATTTAACTGAATGATTTTCACATATTTATTATTTTGAATGCGAATAGTATGCGTTGTTTTATTGTTTGGTTAGTGTTTATAAAGCAGATGTTACGCCATTTCGGAATAGGACAGTCAGCTAGAAACGAAGCTTTATTTTCGGATATCTTAAGCTTCATGCTATTGCTTATCAAAAGATTTCGACACTCTTGAAAGTGTTTCATGAAGTGGTATGCTGTGTTTCAGTACCTGTGCCGAGCCCGAATCTCGTCCGACACAGAGCGGAATGAAACATCACTGTTTCGATACAATTAGTCCGTTCCAGGCGCAGGTGGACTGAAACAGTCTTATTTTGAAACAACGATACAGTTTCTGTGTCTGGCTCGAGATCCGAGACAGGGGCAGAATGAAACACCACTGTTTCGAAACAGTGAACCATAGCCGTTCCGAAACACTGAAACAGTTCCAGGTATCGATACACTGTATCGAAACATAGAAACAGTGGCCAAGTCTAGTTGTCAGCTGCAAAGAGGCAGCGCGCGTAGTCTAACGGCATACAACAGAGCTATTTGCATCTATCTAATTCTAGTTTTGCGCCAGAATATGCTAGTGTCAGTTGACTCTAGGAAGACGCTACACGCAGAAGTTAGGGTTCGCTAAAGCTCTGCTCATGCAAGAAGCGGGCAAAACTAAAAATCTGTTATAATACGAAATATATTTAATATATTTTTTATTCTAATAGCATCTTGCGGACCCCTCTGGCATAGTTCGCGGACCCGTGGGGGGCCGCGGACCATCTGTTGGGAACCACTGCTCTAGAGAATATGGAGATGTGCCATGGTGATAGAAAATTTCTATGAGCACCGACGCCTCCCCTCCCCCCCCCCCCCCTCCTCACAACAAAATCCTGTATTCGACTATGACTGGAACCAGACACTGAACAAATTCATTGACCGCATAAACTGAAATAACTAACAAAAAAAGTTGCCTCTCCGCCACGGAATAGAAAGTTAAGAGGAAGAATACAACACGAAATAGGAACCTTCTTTCCCTCTCTCTCTTGATCGTATGAGGCACCTGTTGCCGGACGGAAGTGACTGGCACCGCATTTTCGTAAGTGTACCACGCGGAATGAGGTTCAACATTAGCGTGGCGTGCCTAACGGCCGTCAGCGGAAGCCGAAATGAGTCTGGCTGGCGCGGGGAGGTGGAGGTGAGTGTCCCGGACACGGAAGAGCGGCCGGCGTTATTCGTATTTTCGCCGGGCGCCGCGGTAGTTGCGCCACGCGGCGCGGCACGGCGCTGCCGTCGCCCGCGGCCGTCCGCGGTGGGCGCGGCTTTCCCACGCGCGCCAGCCGTTCCTCACTCCAGCGGGCACCGCACCGCAGCGCACCACGCCGTCACTCTGATGGCCCACCCACGCCCACACCCACGCTGACGTTTCCGGGTTTCGGGGCGCCGCCCATCCCAGCAGCACAGCCGCTTTCCCCTCTCCGTGTGTCGTGTGTTACGAACCACTCTCAGAAAACGGGTCGCTGCCGCTTTCATCTCGACAACTTCATCTCCTGGTGTAACTACTGTTGCCTTTCCATCGTTCCCACAGAAAACCTGGCAACGATTATACATCCGAACTGTCCGTCCTACAAACCTTGTCACGTTGATAACATTGTCTAACCACAGTTTTTATTAAATTTTCGCCGACCGCTGTGACCGAGCGGTACTAGGCACTTCAGTCCGGAACGGCGCTGCTGCTACGGTCGCAGGTTCGAATCCTGCCTCGGGCATGCATGTGTGTGATCTCCTTAGATTAGTTTGGTTTAAGTAGTTCTAAGTCTAGGGGGACATTGTAATTCTGTCAGAGACAGCAAAGGACTTGGAAGAGCAGTTGAACGGAATGGACAGTGTCTTGAAAGGCGGATATAAGATGAACATCAACAAAAGCAAAACGAGGATAATGGAATGTAGTCGAATTAAGTCGGCTGATGCTGAGGGAATTAGATTATGAAATGAGACGCTTAAAGTAGTAAAGGAGTTTTGCTATTTGGGGAGCAAAATTACTGATGATGGTCGGAGTAGAGAAAACATAAAATGTAGACTGGCAATGGAAAGGAAAGCGTTTCTGAAGAAGAGAAACTTGTTAACATCGGGTATAGATTTAAGTGTCAGGAAGTCGTTTCTGAAAGTATTTGTATGGAGTGTAGCCATGTATGGAAGTGAAACATGGACGATAAATAGTTTGGACAAGAAGAGAATAGAAGCTTTCGAAATGTGGTGCTACAGAAGAATGCTGAAGATTAGATGGGTAGATCACATAACTAATGAGGAGGTATTGAATAGAATTGGGGAGAAGAGGAGTTTGTGGCACAATTTGACAATAAGAGAGGACCGGTTGGTAGGACATGTTCTGAGGCATCAAGGGATCACAAATTTAGCATTGGAGGGTAGCGTGGAGGGTAAAAATCGTAGAGGGAGAAAAAAAAGTATGTGAAATCTTATGGGACTTAACTGCTAAGGGCATCAGTCCTTAAGCTTACACACTACTTAACCTAAAATATCCTAAGCACAAACTCACATACCCATGCCCGAGGGAGGATTCGAAGCTCCGCCGGGACCAAACGCACAGTCCACGTCTGCAGCGCCACAGACGGCTCGGCTAATTCCGCGCGGCGTAGAGGGAGACCAACAGATGAATACACTAAGCAGATTCAGAAGGATGTAGGTTGCAGTAAGTACTGGGAGATGAAGAAGCTTGCACAGGATAGGATAGCATGGAGAGCTGCATCAAACCAGTCTCAGGACTGAAGACCACAACAACAATAACAACAACAACAAGTCTAGGGGACTGATGACCTCAGATGTTAAGTCCCATAGTACTTAGAGCAATTTTTATTAAATTTTCGATAACCGGTTTCAGGCCATTTTCAGATCTACGAAAGAACGTTAACAAATTAAAATTAGGCTTACAATGTATATGTCAGCCAGCAAAGTAGTGAACAGAACATATTAAAAATCAATATATCTGATTACCTAAAAACTCGCCGCAGTAATTTCTGGACGTCGTGATCGGGAGTCTGCTAGCAGGAGCGATTGCCTGAGGATGGAGCAGCAGCCTGAAAAATTAAAAGCAAATAATGAAGGATAAATAAATGAAACAAAATACTGTGGTCTGTCACTTTATTTTACAGGTCTGCCTTGATCACACAAATTTTTACACTTCCCTATTACTGGTTTCGGCTACTGCCATCTTCAGATCATAAAATATTCTGATATAGTATCAGTGTCGAACTAAACAGATAGGTACATAGTAAGTGTACATAATAAGTCTGTATGATCGGAAAGAGGCTGTCTGAGCCCACTTTCATTGCTTCTCGTACTATATTTTTTGGTAACCACGTTTACGTACTGCACAGATGGTTTTTCGTGTGTCGTAGTCCCTTGCAAAGAGAATAGGCACGACATGTCCTCATAGCTTTACTTGCGTCAGTCACCCATCTACTCCCTCAAAACTTACAGAATTTCTCCTTTGTAATTTGCAAAAATAGCACTCCTGGGAGAAGGAATATTGTGTACACGTGGCATAGCCTGGGGGATGTTTCCGGAGTGAATTTTTTGCTCTGCAGCGGTGTGTGAACTAATATGAAATTTCCTGACAGATTAAAGCAGTGGAAAGATTCCGGGCTCATCCCGGTCCAGCACATACTTTAATCCGCCAGGAAGTTTCGTATCAGTTCACACTCCGTTGCAGAGCGGATAATTCATTCCGGAAACATCCCCCAGAGTGTGATTATGCCACGTCTGCGCAATACCCTGTCTTCGAGGAGTGCTAGTTTTGCAAGTTACGTAGGAGATGGTTCAAATGGTTCAAATGTCTCTGAGCACGATGGGACTTAACATTTGAGGTCACCAGTCCCCTAGACTTAACTACGTAAACCTAACTAACCTAAGAACATCACACACATCCATGCCCGAGGCAGGATTCGAACCTGCAACCGTACATAGCAGAAATTCTGTGGAGTTGGTTTGATAGGGGAGGACTGATGGAATTAAAGCTGTGAGGACCTGTCGAGAGACCTGCTTCGGTAGCTCTGTCGGCAGAGCACTTGCCTGCTATGGGAAAATATCCTGGGTTCGAGTTCGAGTTCGGCAAACAGTTTTAATCAGCCCGGAAATCTCATTTCCACCAAATTACTTTCTAATCATCATTACATTAAGCTGTAAAACTTTTGTTTTGTAATGGCTTAAGACCGGGAGTTTTGCCACTGCCATGCCGTCCCCAACAGCGTGAATGTAAATGATCGTTAAGGAAGTAAGAAACAGCCACTTTCATCAACGATACAGTCTGCCATTTCAGCACGAATGAAATAATTCCGGAGTTTCATCTTAGGAAATCCAGCGTTACCACATTCGCTGCTAATTCTAACGTTACGCCTTGAATGGGAATTACTGTGTCGTGAAGATTACGTGGGAAGCTTCTATTAACCTACCGACACCAAAAGAATGTTATTTTACACCAACTTTGACACATAAGAGTCCAGTTTTTTCAGTTTTTACAGAAAAATCGAAAGAAAAACTTCTTACTTTTTGTCACACATCTATTTTTTATTTGAAATATTCGCTTCAAAATTTGCACACATTTGCTTATGTTCGAAGCAGTTAGGGAAACATCATTTCCACTTTGATGTTGTTACTTCAGAAACATGATTAATGAAGGTTTCAGCTGCCTCTTGAGGTTTTGAAAATCACTTTCACGCTTCTGCTGTTTGACATACGGGAACAAAAAGGAATAGTTACACGGTAAATGAGGTGAATAAGGGCAATGAGACATCGATTCGATGTTTTTATCTATAAAATAATCAGTTCATTCGTGTGCTATACGACAGCTTGCATTTTTACAATGAAGAGAGATATGATGTTTTCCATTGAGTTTCCTGATTTCATCGGCGACCTGTTGCAAATAGATCATTGTGTAACCAAGAGACTTTTCTGACACGTTTGAAACACGTTGAGAAACCTCAGAAGTTGTTTAACCCCCTTGCAAAGAAAGAGAGTTCAATTAAATTAAAATCAAGTTCACAATCACCGAATCAGACAGCTTAAGTAATCACGGGTTCAACGATGGTGTGGACGGGAGTATAAATCAGTTAATAAAAAGGTTGCGGAAATTAATCAATCAATTTATGCATAAACAGCAGTTTTTCCTGGCCAACTGCAGTGACCAATGGCTCGCCTAAGTAGAGGGTCGTCGAATGGTGGCGACGGAGTAATTTTCGGGGTCACCAGTCAATTAATTCAAAAATTCACAGCTTTGCGAAAATCTGTAAGAATTAGGAGGCGTTACTTTCAAATTCAAGCTGCAGCCACTCCAACACGTAAGGACTCAAGTTCCCCTACGTTCGGAGAATTGGTGCCAGTGCAGATTCCCCAACCTGAGCGCCAGTAGGCCTAATTGCTCCAGCGAAGGAGAGCGGCAAGAGGCACCCTCCAGTTAAGATGGTTACAGGGACCTTACCTGTTGGAGGACACACACTGCTGTGAAGCGTCCGAGTTTGCAAAACCACGAAGAGACCATCTGCAGGCCCATTTCGTTGCTGTTCTAGGTAGGGTTCACTTCATTATCGGTGAGAGTGCAGGAGTTGCCGCCATTTAGTTGTTTTTGTATTGATTTCTATCACTTTGGAAGCAACTCAGTCAGCTTTAGTTTAGAGGTTTGGTGGGAGAATGCTTATGGCTGTTGTCATGCAAATGCGCTATTTCCACTGCGAGCAACCGACATTAAAATTCCATCGATGCAAACGAGGTAAGCTTTGACGTGCTGGTCCTGTCTGTGTCTTCACATTACGTGACTCCTTTTCCGATTATCAGTCCCTCTAGGAACTGGACGAGTTATCATTGTTTCTCATTTGATTCTTAATGTTCTCCATTCTAAGGCGCTGCAGTCATGGACTGTGAGCTGGTCCCGGCGGAGGTTCGAGTCCTCCGTCGTGCATGGGTGTATGTGTGTTTGTCCTTAGGATAATTTAGGTTAAGTAGTGTGTAAGCTTAGGGACTGACGACCTTAGCAGATTTCACACACATTTGAACATTGTTTTTGTTCTCCATGTTTATTTATCTAGTGCAATAGCAAGACGACAGCTCGCAAAATAACCGAAATGTGTGGCTTGGCCAAGTTTCATTCTTTGTAACAATACTACCTCGCATTAACGTGTTTTTATCGCCAATATACATAATCTATTTTCAGTTCATTTTTTATTATCTGTAGTTTTCCTCCCGCACCCATAGTTAATTAAGTTATTAATACGGCTACTAGAAACATTTGCTGTAGAAGAAGAATACTGATGTCTCCATGGGCATAGTAGATGAGGGTGTCTTTACCTGCTGATAGGGAAACAGTGACAAGCTGTACATCTCATTTATAACCAGTCAATTAGTAATAAAATGCCATAACAACTGCAAATGTGTATTATTCAGGACTTACAGCGTTTCTATCTCGTAAGTTAATGGCAGTGGTATGTTCAGTGTAACCCGCTGTATTCACCAAATAGCATTGGTGTCAAAAATAAATATGACAGCAACAGAAGCCACTAGTACAGAAAGCAGTTGCCGTTGGGGAGGTGGCTTACTTGCATGCAGCCTCGTCACAGAGCCAAATAGGTTTAGGCAAACTACGGTAGAACTGAAGGCAACAAAAATCAGCAACGTTTTTGGTACAGACTACTGCTGTAAGGTTCCATGGGAGTGGAAGGACCGGGCCAAATAAGCGTTGAAAATCATTCGTATCAAGATTTTTATTAAGACTTTTCAGGAAAAATAACTTTATCAGTTATGCCGACAGGACCTTGACACATTATGCCAAAATTGTTCAGTTCGATAAAATAAGAAACAATGACTGATAATTGAGTAACAATGTTGTAAATGTGTCAGTGAGATTAAATAACAAAAAGGTATAGTGTTAATCCAGATACTTGCTGTCAACTCAACAAAAGTCATTCATGGGAACATGAAGTATGAAAGTTTAAATTTACAACAAATATTGCTTTCTTTCCAAAAATGTACAAATCTTGTGTGCCACTGGTTACTATTGTTGAAATATTTACAGCAAATTTCAGTAAAAGAAGAAAAATGATATTTCACCAACTGAAGTTACATAAAAATCTCTTCAAAGGTTCTGAGGAAACAGTCTTCAAATGGTTAGTCCACAGACATTATTAGAATGTGTTTCACAAAAATACAACAAACAATTGAAGTTTATTTAAAAAGGAGTTCGTTGAAAGGAAACAAAAAAGTCAATTAAAGCTGCTTGTATGAAACCACCACAAGTCGGGGGATGTGGTCCGGACGAAAGAGACCCGAAATTATTTAGGGTAGGCCCGATACGCTTCTCACCACACTTCTCGTTTTCTAATCGACCAGTGACAACACACCTCAAGGCACAAACGTACAATGATAGCCTGATGAAAAAAATGTTCAAATGTGTGTGAAATCTTATGGGACTTAACTGATTCGGTCATCAGTCCCTAGGCTTACATACTGCTTAACCTAAATTATCCTAAGAACAAACACACACATCCATGCCCGAGCGAGGACTCGAACCTCCGCCGGGATCAGCCGCACAGTCCATGACTGCAGCGCCTAGGACCGCTCGGCTAATCCCACGCGGCCTGATGAACAGAGAAGCAATTTTTTAGTAGAACGGCTAGTAACTTAAGTCATCAGATTACACGCTGGCAGCAGAAGCAAAACAGTCGCGAAAACTCACTAAAAGATCAAGGCAACCACCACCACTTACACCTGATAGTGAAGAAGTCCAGCGGCCAATCGAGATTCATCTCTATATCACCCCACGAGATGGAAACGGTAAATGCTTAACCATCGCGTGGGACGGAAAACAGAGGTGGAAGGATGACGCGAACGGTCGGCTGATAAACCTCATCTATGTAAACACAAGCTGGGCTTGAAAGTATAACCCACCAAAATACAACCAGCAAGATATGCCCTGGTGAGGGGCGTAAATTTATGGGCTGCACATAGCTAAAGAAAGCGACTAGGCGATTTAGTGCACAACGTACTAGCCAAGAAAAATGTTTTGGACGATTAATGACATTGAACACAAAACAAATTTACAAAACCCCAAAAATTTAAAACACACAAGGGAATTGTAACTATGACAATTACCAGATGGAAGCTATTATGTTTTGATACAAGCCACACGCTTCTTAGATCGAGATCGCCTGGCCAGACACGGGAACAGGGAACAACAACAACAGGAGGTTGAATCGAGTCTGATACAGAAGCAGCAACACGCAAACACGCACTGGAATAGAACCAGTCACAATTATCACGGTCACAGCAGGGAGAAAGATCAGTCTTTACGAATGCCATGTGGTCTCGGCAACGAACTAAAAGTAGCTCACCGATCAAACGAAGCCGCTATGCGATGACAAATAGTGGAAAAATTTTGAGCCGCCAGGATGTACGTGGATGACAACGACCCACCGCTCGCCACCAGACCTGGTCGGCCAAAGGAATAATGTCTCCACTCCCATTACCGGTGCACGTCCCCCGTGTCCGGAATATGATCAGTCAGGCCAACTTGGAAGTCACACAGACGGTAGAACAAATAGATGGCCCATTCCCCACAGACCTGCGCTGTCCGTGCTGCTTCACTGATTGTCTCTCCTGGAAAACGGCCTCAACGGCACTCGCCGCGAACGTGCCACGCCCCCTTTACGCCAGAAATTGTGTTCCAGGAGATGTGGCCCGAGCTATCGATAGCGCAATGGTTTATTTTTGTTAAGAGGAACTATGTATTGCATATCTTGAGCCTGAAGACGATGCATGGCAATATCTGCTTACGCTGACCTAGCTTCGTCCACTGGTCTAGTCTTGAATCCAGCGAATGATGTCTAATATAACTAGTAGAATTTCCAGTTCGGCTGTTCTGGGCGGCAACTGCAGATAAATCCTGACGCTGTCTACATCTACATCTATACTCTGTAAATCACCGTGAGGTGCAAGGCAGAGGGTACGTCCCAGTGTACCAGTTATAAGGGTTTCTTCCCGTTCCATTCACGTAAGGAGCGCAGGAAGTAAGATTGTTTGAATGCGTCTGCGCGTGCAGTAATTATTCTGACCTTATCCTCACAATATCTATGTGAACTATATATAGGGGGTCGTAGTATATCACTAGAGTAATCATTTACAGCTGGTTCTTGAAACTTTGTTAACAGACTTTCTCGGTATAGTTTACGTTTAGTTTCAAGTCTTCCAGCTCAGTTGCTTCGGTATATCTTGTGACACTCTCCCATAGATTAAACGAATCTGTGACAATTCCTATTACCCTTCTCTGTGTACGTTCAATATCGCTTGTTACTCCTATCCGGTATGGGTCCCACACACTTGAGCAATACGAGGTGCGACAATAAAGTAGTGAGACTGATTTTCTTTGTAAGATGTGGCAACCCTGCAGGCTTGCGTAGGCACAATATCTTTGACCTTGGTCTATAAGCTGCTTCCAGTCCAAGTGGCACATCGATGCAACTGCTCAGTTGTGAGTTGTGTTGTAATAAGTTAACACATGTTTGTGTCTCTCGTCACGGAAATGGAAACGCATAATATTGCGCAACGGTATGCCATTTCTTTTTGCGTTAAATTGGGTGAAAACGCGACGACAACTTACAGTAAGCTTCAGAAGGCTTTTGGAGAGGAGGTTATGTCAAGAGCTCAAGTTTTTCGTTGGCATAAAATGTTTAGTGAAGGCAGAACGAATGTTGAAGATGAAGACCACAATGGACGACCATCAACCTCACGGACGGATGTCAACTTGGCGAGGGTGTGTGATCTTGTACGATCTGATCGAAGATTATCCATGATAACGATTGCAGAAGAACTGAACATCAATCGAGAGACGATTCGTCATGTAATAACTGAAGATCTTGATATGAAAAAGATTTGTACAAAAATGGTCCCATACTGCTCTGTCAGTACAGTAATTTTTAATCTCAAAACAAATTTCAGTATTACCACAGCCACCTTATTCTCCAGATATCGCACCGTGCGACGTTTTTCTATTTCAAAGAGTCAAAACGGCGGTCAAGGGACACCATTTTCAAACAACACAACATGTCCAAAAAGCTGTGACGAGGGTCTTGGAGGATATTACAGATGAGTTCGAGAAATGTTACCATCAATGGCAGAAGCGCTGGAAGAAGTGTGTGCAGTCAGAAGGGAACTACTTTGGAGACAACACTAAACTTGACTAAAACGGTAAGCAACAATTTTTTTCGTATCAGTCTCGTTACTTTATTGTCGCACCTCGTATTCTAGTACCGGTTGCACAAGTGATTTGTAAGCAATCACCTTTTGTAGACTCATTACATTTCCCCAGTATTCTACCAATAAACTTAAGCCTACCACCAGCTTTACCCACGAATGAACCTATGTGAACATTCCATTTCATATCCCTACAAAGTGTTGCACCAGAGACTCATTGATATTATAGTCATAGGACACTAGGTTTTTTTTGCATTGTGAAGTGCACAGTTTTACATTTCTCAACATTTAGAGCAAGTTGCCAATCTCTGCACTGCATTGAAGTCTTATAAAGATTTGACTGAATAATTTCGTACCTTCCCTCAGATAGTACTGTAAGTAGCCTGTTTGTATGTTGGCAGCGCTATAGGCTGCATTAATATCTCTGACAGCGCTCTCCACCCTCGGCAGGAGATCCTGTGGTTGGACGGACTAACAGCTAGCGAGCGGATAGAGAAGTGTTTGGACATGATTTTCTTAGTTGAGACTCAGTGTTAGTAGGACATGTATTGCAAAATTAGGATGGATGCAGTTGGTAATGTTTGGGTAGTGGAATTATTGACAACTATATAATTTTTGGAACAGGATGTCACGTAAATAAGGTAAAATCTTCTAAAAACATTGTTTGCTCTTCAACAAAATCTTTCCTTTGCTAACCATAACCCTACTAGTAGTTAGAGTCTATAGTAGTTAGAATCTTTTCATTTAGTTGGCTGTAGTAGCTACTTGCTGTAATTGCTGTAGTTCGTATTATTAAGATTTTCTGTGAGGTAAGTAACTTATGAAAAAGTATGGGTTATTTTTAGCATTTCTTGCAATTCAGGGCCAAGCTTTTGCGTTAATTATTTGAAGCCATGTTGTGACTGTATAGCAGTCAGATTGCGTTGGGTTTGTATATTGTGGGTAATAAATGAATAGGTTAAGTCTGAGGCGCCTTTGTCAGGGAAGATTCTGTAGGTCAGTGTTTTAAATGATAAAAATAAGTAAAGAGACTGAAACGTCCCCTTAGAAAAATTATTGAATTACTGTGCTGATAAATCTCTTACATTATTTGATTTTCAAACAACTGAGCAAAACTGAACGTACTGAGACATTTCGCTCTTTACCTATTCTGATCAACACTAAACTGACACACAATATTTTTTAGCGCAACGCAATCTGACTTTCAATAATCCCTACAAAAGAATGGCCCTGACTAACATTAACCTATACGTTTCACAAATCACTTACCTCACAAAAATCTTCCGTTACTCGAACTACTGCAATACAGCGAGCGCCACTACTGCCAGCTAAATAAAAGATTCAAACTACTGAAGGCACTAACTACTGATAGGCATAGTTAGCAAATGAAAGATTTTGATAGAGAACAAACAATGTATTTACCTTAATAGTGTTCAAAAGTCATAATATATATATAGCAGTTCATGACATCCATTCTTACAAATGTACTGTTTCTGATGGACACACGTTCAGACCATCCGCACTCAAAAATCTGCCATCTCACTTCCCCACATCCACCACTGCTGGCGGCTCACCTCCACCTGCGCAACGCTACGCGCTGTTAACAGCCAACAGCCCAACACTGCAATAGCGAATATTACAACAATGCCACCCAGCCACAGACTGCACACAGCACAGCCAGTGATTTTCATACAGAGCGCTACGTGGCGTTACCAATAAGAAAACCTAAACAGCCTACTTACAAGACAATAGTTTCACCAGTAGTTTCACTCAGTAGTTTCAGTACTTCATTATAGACAACTTCATCATCTGTTCATATTGTCTGCAAGGTAATTAACATACAACAAGAACAGCAAGGGTCCCAACACACTTCCCTTGGGCACACCCAAAGCTATTTACACATCTGACGATGAAGCTCCATCCGGGATAACGTGCTGTGTCCTCCCTACCAAAAAGTCCTCAATCCAGTCGCAGATTTCGCTTGATACCATATATGATCTACATCTACATCTACATCCATACTCCGCAAGCCACCTGACGGTGTGTGGCGGAGGGTACCTTGAGTACCTCTATCGGTTCTCCCTTCTATTCCAGTCTCGTATTGTTCGTGGAAAGAAGGATTGTCGGTATGCCTCTGTGTGGGCTCTAATCTCTCTGATTTTATCCTCATGGTCTCTTCGCGAGATATACGTAGGAGGGAGCAATATACTGCTTGACTCTTCGGTGAAGGTATGTTCTCGAAACTTAGACAAAAGCCCGTACCGAGCTACTGAGCGTCTCTCCTGCAGAGTCTTCCACTGGAGTTTATCTATCATCTCCGTAACGCTTTCGCGATTACTGAATGATCCTGTAACGAAGCGCGCTGCTCTCCGTTGGATCTTCTCTATATCTTCTATCAACCCTATCTGGTACGGATCCCACACTGCTGAGCAGTATTCAAGCAGTGGGCGAACAAGCGTACTGTAACCTACTTCCTTTGTTTTCGGATTGCATTTCCTTAGGATTCTTCCAATGAATCTCAGTCTGGCATCTGCTTTACCGACGCTCAACATTAAATGATCATTCCATTTTAAATCACTCCTAATGCGTACTCCCAGATAATTTATGGTATTAACTGCTTCCAGTTGCTGACCTGCTATTTTGTAGCTAAATGATAAAGGATCTATCTTTCTGTGTATTCGCAGCACATTACACTTGTCTACATTGAGATTCAATTGCCATTCCCTGCACCATGCGTCAATTCGTTGCAGATCCTCCTGCATTTCAGTACAATTTTCCATTGTTACAACCTCTCGATACACCACAGCATCATCTGCAAAAAGCCTCAGTGAACTTCCGATCTCATCCACCAGGTCATTTATGTATATTGTGAATAGCAACGGTCCTAGGACACTCCCCTGCGGCACACCTGAAATCACTCTTACTTCGGAGGACTTCTCTCCATTGAGAATGACATGCTGCGTCCTGTTATCTAGGAACTCCTCAATCCAATCACACAATTGGTCTGATAGTCCATATGCTCTTACTTTGTTCATTAAACGACTGTGGGGAACTGTATCGAACGCCTTGCGGAAGTCAAGAAACACGGCATCTACCTGTGAACCCGTGTCTATGGCCCTCTGAGTCTCGTGGACGAATAGCGCGAGCTGTGTTTCACATGACCGTCTTTTTCGAAACCCATGCTGATTCCTACAGAGTAGATTTCTAGTCTCCAGAAAAGTCATTATACTCGAACACAATACGTGTTCCAAAATTCTACAACTGATCGACGTTAGAGATATAGGTCTATAGTTCTGTACATCTGTTCGACGTCCCTTCTTGAAAACGGGGATGACCTGTGCCCTTTTCCAATCCTTTGGAACGCTACGCTCTTCTAGAGACCTACGGTACACCGCTGCAAGAAGGGGGGCAAGTTCCTTCGCGTACTCTGATCGTACTGAGTCAAATGCTTTTCGGAAATCAAGAAACACTGCACCTACCTGGAAGTCTTGATCCAAAGCTCTCAGTATGTCATGTGAGAAAAGTGCGAGTTGGGTTTCACATGAACGATGTTTTCTAAAACCATGCTCGTTGGCACTGACGAGATCATTCTGTTCAAGGTACCTCATTATGTTTGAGCGCAGAATATGTTCTAAGATTCTACAACAAATTGACGTCAAGGATTTGGACGGTAGTTTGGTGGATCACTTCTACTACCCTCCTTGTAGACGGTTGTGACCTGTGGCTTTTCCAGGAACTAGGCACGGTTTATTGGTGAGGGATCTACGACAGATTATAGTTAGAAGAGGGGCTAACTTAGCCTCAAACTCAGTATAGAACTGACAGGGATTCCATCGGGGCATGGAGCTTTGCTCAATTTTAACGATTTCCACTGTTTCTCAACACCACTGACGCTAATACTTATTTCATTCATCTTTTCAGTGATACGAGGATTAAATTGGGGCAATGCTCCTGGGTTTTCCTTTGTACAGGAACATTTGAAAACGGAGTTGAGCATTTCAGCTTTTTCTTTGCTACCCTCAATTTCAGTTCCTTTCTCATTCGCTAGGGTCTGGGCACTAACTTTGGTGCCAATACAGGCTTTACATACGACCAGAATTTCATTCGGTTCTTCGAAATATCACTTGACAATATTCTGCTATGGTAGTCCTTGAGGGCATCACGCTTTGCTCTCGTGACAGCCAAATGCGTGTCATTCAGCATCTCTCTATCTATAGTCCTCCTCTTTGCTTTAAACTTATTATGCAGTAATCTCTGTTCCTTTAGAAGTTTCTTTACAGTCATTGTTTGCCGTGGAGGTTCCTTCCCATTCTGAACTGTTCTGCTGGTTACGTATGTGTCCAGTGCGTGGTCAACTATTCTTATAAACTTCAACCAGATTTCCTCTATGTGCTCCCGAGCCGTGCTGAAAGTTTCAAATGCCTCACTGAGATATGACACAACTGATTTTTTTATCAAATTTACTGAATATATATCTGTCTGCTTGTTTTAGTTGTCCTTTGTAATTTGGTAGTCATTATTGCCACAACAGCGTCATGGTCACTGATACCAGTTTTGTTGTGGGCATCCTCAAAGACGTCAGGTCTATGGGTGGTATTCGCTCCAATATACACTCCTGGAAATTGAAATAAGAACACCGTGAATTCATTGTCCCAGGAAGGGGAAACTTTATTGACACATTCCTGGGGTCTGATACATCACATGATCACACTGACAGAACCACAGGCACATAGACACAGGCAACAGAGCACAATGTCGGCACTAGTACAGTGTATATCCACCTTTCGCAGCAATGCAGGCTGCTATTCTCCCATGGAGACGATCGTAGAGATGCTGGATGTAGTCCTGTGGAACGGCTTGCCATGCCATTTCCACCTGGCGCCTCAGTTGGACCAGCGTTCGTGCTGGACGTGCAGACCGCGTGAGACGACGCTTCATCCAGTCCCAAACATGCTCAATGGGGGACAGATCCGGAGATCTTGCTGGCCAGGGTAGTTGACTTACACCTTCTAGAGAACGTTGGGTGGCACGGGATACATGCGGACGTGCATTGTCCTGTTGGAACAGCAAGTTCCCTTGCCGGTCTAGGAATGGTAGAACGATGGGTTCGATGACGGTTTGGATGTACCGTGCACTATTCAGTGTCCCCTCGACGATCACCAGTGGTGTACGGCCAGTGTAGGAGATCGCTCCCCACACCATGATGCCGGGTGTTGGCCCTGTGTGCCTCGGTCGTATGCAGTCCTGATTGTGGCGCTCACCTGCACGGCGCCAAACACGCATACGACCATCATTGGCACCAAGGCAGAAGCGACTCTCATCGCTGAAGACGACACGTCTCCATTCGTCCCTCCATTCACGCCTGTCGCGACACCACTGGAGGCGGGCTGCACGATGTTGGGGCGTGAGCGGAAGACGGCCTAACGGTGTGCGGGACCGTAGCCCAGCTTCATGGAGACGGTTGCGAATGGTCCTCGCCGATACCCCAGGAGCAACAGTGTCCCTAATTTGCTGGGAAGTGGCGGTGCGGTCCCCTACGGCACTGTGTAGGATCCTACGGTCTTGGCGTGCATCCGTGCGTCGCTGCGGTCCAGTCCCAGGTCGACGGGTACGTGCACCTTCCGCCGACCACTGGCGACAACATCGATGTACTGTGGAGACCTCACGCCCCACGTGTTGAGCAATTCGGCGGTACGTCCACCGGGCCTCCCGCATGCCCACTATACGCCCTCGCTCAAAGTCCGTCAACTGCACATACGGTTCACGTCCACGCTGTCGCGGCATGCTACCAGTGTTAAAGACTGCGATGGAGCTCCGTATGCCACGGCAAACTGGCTGACACTGACGGCGGCGGTGCACAAATGCTGCGCAGCTAGCGCCATTCGACGGCCAACACCGCGGTTCCTGGTGTGTCCGCTGTGCCGTGCGTGTGATCATTGCTTGTACAGCCCTCTCGCAGTGTCCGGAGCAAGTATGGTGGGTCTGACACACCGGTGTCAATGTGTTCTTTTTTCCATTTCGAGGAGTGTATTTACATCATGTGTGGGGTTCCAGACTATCTGGTCTAGGTAGTTTTCAGAGTAGGTATTTAGTAAAGTTTCATAGGATACCTTATTACGCCCACCACTAACAAAACCGTAAATTTCCCAATCAACTGTAGGATGACTAAAGTCTCCAAGGATAATTACAGTTGATTGGGGAACTTACATACAAGTGAACTGAGGTTTTCTGTGAAGTTTTCGGTTACATCAAGAGATAAGTGTGGTGGGCAATAGAAGGATCCAGTTACCGTTTTATGTCCATCCTTAATACTGCTAAGTCTTGCCCAAACAGTTTCACATGCAGCTTTAATTTCTGTCTCGGTGGATTTGAGTTTCTTGTCTACTGTGACAAATACACCACCTCCATTTCCCATTTGCCTATTCTTTCGATGAATACTTAAATTTTCTCCAAAAATCTCACTGCTATCAATTTCATGTTCCAACCAGCTTTCTGTACCTAGTATTATGTAAGTTTCACTGCTTTTCACGAGCGTTTCGAACTATAGCTTTTTATTGCGAGTGCTTCGGCAGTTTATCATTAGGATTTTAATACTCTTACCAATGGGAGGCATTTCTTTCGATCTTAGACTGATACTTCTGCGTTTCCTACAGCTATCGTTATCTGGATTGGATGGAGAGTCACCTAATCTAAAAAGACCCTTTTATGCGATGGACCGGCACACACACAGCCAGCTACCTGAGTAGCAGCCTCTGAAGTGTAGTACACACCTGACCTTTTTAGGTGAACCCTACAGTTGTCAACCCTATGGCGCAAGGCCAGGAGGTCGCAGCGTAGCTTGTCACAGAACCTTCGATGTCTCTGGTTCAGTCCTTCCCCTCGACTCAGATCCAAAGAGTTACGGTCGGTTTTGGGGACAATGGTGCAAACTGTGAGCCTCGTTGAAACTCCATGCGCAAGACTGGTCCTCTCAACCTTCTGTGCCAGTCCCTGAAATGACGCAAGAATGACCTGGGATCCCAGACGACAGGCATTTTGTTGCATTTTGTGCCACAATCTGCATTTGGTTGAATCCTGTTCTGTCAATGGCTACCGGAATAGCCTGCTCAAGATATTGAGTGACCCCCCAAGGAATATACACTGGGTGCAACTGGTGTTCTTTCCCATCCCTTGCTGCCCTTTCCCTAAGGGGTGCCATCATTTGCTGTACGTTTGAACCGCTGCCGATTAATGGATCTCTACCTTTTTGCGATTGCCTCCTCCTGACACCAGACAGAACATGTTTCTCCCAAACAGGTGAAGTGAGTCCCACTGGCTCAGTTTCAGTTTCAGTTAAAGACAGCACCTCAAACTTGTTGGTCAGGGGGATCACAACACCCTGAATCCTCCCTAGTCCGTGTCCACCCTGCACAGGACCCCTAGATCTACCATTGGCACACCACATGCAGACTAGTGGACGAGAAAAGATCGATCCTGTACAGTCGTGGACAAAACGAGCGAGACCCCTCGCCTTTTCGTTATGCTGATCCGCACGGCTTTAAAGTCTGCTACACAGCATAACCGGCAAGGCGACGAAGTGCTACCAACATACTATGCACTTGCGTGAAATTGACAAACTATCTGAACTTTTTTAGGCTGTTTTCAATAATTTGTAAGACTATATTAATGCTGATTAGTGTGTTAAATACAACACGTAAATATAAGACAGAACTGAAAGAAGAAACGCTAATTGGTATGAACTGTACCAATAAAAATGAATTTCAACTTATCGAGATAACATAATTGTTTTAGTAAGACAAAGAACGCCGGATCGTTACGAATTAGCAAAATATTATCCGCTTTCGGCCGCGAAACGGTCTGTGTCAACGTTCAGACCAGTCATACTGGATTACCGTTGCTGACCTACCATGAAAGTGTGCAAATTTAACAATGCGTGAAGAGTCATAACGAAATTCAGTTAAAAATCATTCAGTGCCACACTTAAGTCAAATCCATTATTGACAGAAGCGGAAAAAGTAGGCAGTAACATGTATGAAATTCTACAAGAGTGTCATATTGACATGCACAGGGCGCCAGTACAGAATAAAGGTAGCGATAAAACGTATTGGGGCCGCGAGAATTTCTTAAAATTGCTTTACTGATATTCTACCTGCCTCCATCGAGATTAGAACCGAAAACAAACCAGACCTTCCTTTCACTACGCTAGCAGACAACCCATGCAAACCTCTATTATTACCCCAGACATGAATAAGCCACCAATTTCGCAATGAAAATGGCATATTGATTGCAGTTTCTGTTGCATAGAGCTTTCTGGACTCAAAAACATGAATTTTCTTCCTTTATGTCACCGCTTATGTGACAACCATTCGGGATGTTTATCGAAATAGCAAAATACTGTTATTAGAGAGTAAATTTAGTAGGATATTTCTGCACCACCCCAGGAAATAAACGGCTCCACAGCTGCCAAACGTATTCTACACTGTTTCGAATTCTCCACTAGACTCGCCACAGCCGCAAAACGTTCATTAGCCTCAGTGTTTCTTAAGCTAGCTAGCAATGGGAATGTTGGCACTTCTAAAACGCGGTAGCATTAATACTGGGATGTGAACTACCACGTGTATAGGCAAATGGATTCTATTTGCATTCCTGTAAACGTGATTTGGATCGAAAGCGTAGCTACGATTAATATGCTGATGTATCGACTGCAACTAGAACATTTCGAATAAAGAGTAGGGGGTGTTATTTATGCAGCCCTCATCTTCAGTATCTGTCGTAGCTGTTTTCGTTGTTAGGATTTCGTCACCTAAACCGGTAAAAACGGAACCCTACAAGTCTCACTTTCTTGACCGTCTATCGGTCTACCCAAACTTTAAAACCCGTTTACCTCCAGAACGGGTAGACATAATAAGCGGAAATGTATCGCACTTCTTGTGGTAACCGGTCCCTTGGTGGTGTAAAAAAGTGAGCTTCTATGTCAACGCAATCTAAAGATACGGCCGTTTATGAAAAAAAATTTACGTGAAAGGTCAAAAAACGGCTCCAAGAACTATGCGACCAAACTGCTTACGTCATCAGTCCCTAGCCCTATAACTACTTAAACCAACCTAACTTAACACACATCCACGCCCGGGGAAGGATTCGAACTGACGGCGCAAAAAGACGTGCGATCCGCGATATGACACCATTAAAAGCACGGCTAACCCGCGCCGGAAAGCTGTTAATATCATCTGATGTTGCTAACAAGTTATTTACTTCTGGTGAATGATTTTCTGCGCAGTTCATTTAAGATAGAATAACTAAAATATATTTGATGTTACGGAAGACGAAGGGTGCCTAATTCATTTCCCTCTCTTTACTTATTATGTTACATTCGCAATCTGAGCACACGTATTATCCATAACCACACTTTAGCGCCACACAGATACGTGAATGAAACACATTGGAGTACAGTTTTAGACATAAAAACTGACCGCCGGCCGCCTGCCACAAAGACTAAGTCCGAGTCTATTCACTTAACGTAGCCAATAAAACTGACCGGCCATCTGCACAATCTGGCAACACTGTAAGATGCGGATGCGTTAGGAGGAAGTGTTGTCTACTTCCGAGATGTTCTCGGATTGTGTGAGCCCGTGGTCTAGTGCTAGCCGGCACGGTAGCTCAGCGTGTTCGGTCAGAGAGCCGGTTGGCCTCTGTAATAAAAAAACTGAGTGGAAGGATCAACCACCGAACTTGAACAGGATGTCCTGCGACGTCCGCAATGACCAAACACAACGATCGATAATGAACAATAAAAAAAAAGAAAAGAAAAAATGGTAATCGTCATGCATTCTTAAGCTTATGGTCTCCTGTTCGTGTCCAACAATTTTTTTTTTTCCCACATTTCGGTCTAAAGTTATGATGCTGATTGAGCATCGAAGATAATTCTACCCACCAGCAACGACAAGTATTCCAGAAGAAACTCCGCAGGACAGCTCGTGGCTGCGCCGCGATCATAACAGCTTACGCTCGAGCGTTTCCTCGCGCTGCAGCGGCTACCGGCCACCGGCCAGACGCCACCCGCCGCCTGAAATCCGGCGCCGCCCATGTGAACGCGGCGCCACGCTGTCAGTGTATGTATCAACTGTCATTTTCTAATTTGAAGTTCTAGTTATCATCTTGCAGTTAAACATTCGATTTTGCATACTTGAAAATCATGAACTACAGTTAAGCATTGTAAAATTGAGTCGCAAGTGGAAAAAGGTGTAACACCTGAAACACAACGTTTATTTTTGGTATAACAGAGGGGTGAATGCAGAGGAGGCAGCTAGAAAGATTTGAACTATGTTTAGAGCGAGTGCTTTTGGTAAAAATACGCCAGAAAAAGATATTCGTGTTTCAACAAAGATCGTTCTGGCATGAATGATTTTCCACATTAAGGAAGTCTCGAATACTGATATATGTGATAGATTACCATTTAACCATCATGCGACATTTGCATTCAACAGGCAAAGTTCAGAAGTCTGGTGTAGGAGTACTGCATGCTCTAATTCGAAACAACAAAAATCAACGGAGTGACTATTATTGAACGTCATCAGGTCACTCATCAAGCATTCCTTTCGGCCGAAGTGTAAGAAAATCGAGCAACAAAACTACATCACCTGTGCTACTGTATGATAACGCACTATGTTGATTTGAGAAACAAAACAATCCAGGAGATTGATAGAAAAGTCGTCTGTCAGGCACTTGTATTGATAGGGAAGTCCTCTCTCAAGCACTTGTCCCTCTCGTCATATATTTGTAAAATTTTACCTTTCCCGCTCTTGATCGATCAACCGTCAAGGCAATTCATTTCTAGACGGAAATACTCTTAAAACTACTCTGGTTTAATGACATCGTTAGAACCAGTAGGCTTCTACAGGCGTAGAATTTGTAAACAACTTTAGCATTGTCAGATCGTTTTAGATATCGTGAAAGAAAATTCTGCTGCTGATTAATTTCTCTTTGATAATTACTGTTGTGTTTAGTAAACTAATGGAAAATGCAATTAAAATATTCACTGTACTAATATAAATTAAATTCAGCTTACTACAGAAACATCACGACGGCAGTCTATCTTAATAAAGCATTATGTGTCTGTGAGACGATCGAACCAATTTTAACACGAATTAGTAGGATATTACCAACTTTTGACTTCGAAAAGATCTGTATTTATTCATTTCCTGTACCATTCGCAAGTATTATGAAAATGTGACATTTCATAGATAAAATTATGTATTCACAACAACAAAAAATATGTCGGTAGAAAACAAAAGTGGCATTATGAATTTGGCAGTACCGTAAGGTTTTCGCTCTGACACTAAGAGTTACTGAAAGTAGCAAGACGAATTTTGCTCGAGCGTTGTCTTACGATTCCCTTATTGAGTTTTTATCAGCCTGCTTGTAGCTGTGCTACAAAAGAATTAAAAATCTGGCTTTCAGCGAGTCGCGAATGGCGAACGAAAGCAGCTTGCACCTGTTAGCTAAGCATGTTACCTGGGAACTGGTTTTTTCCTAAACTGGGAAGACGTCCTTTTGTGGTTGATTTGTTGGCAAATGTCAGTCAGACGTGTGCCGTTGGTCTAAGTGTTACGGTGTGTTGAATTTGTGCCAATGATTTTTCTACAGGTTTCTTCTGTCCCAAATAGAGAGTTGAAGTATCCCACTAGTATTTTCACGTCATCCTGGTGAATTTTGCTCATAGTATTTTCGAGTGTGTTCCAAAATTTTTCGACATTTTCGGAGTTTTTCTTATTTTCGATGTTGGTGGGGACACGTGCATTGATGAGTGTATATTTTTTACTGTGGCTCTGAATGAGCATAGTCATAAGTCGCTTGTTGATGGGCCGGCCACGGTGGCCGAGCGGTTCTAGGCGCTTCAGTTCGGAACCGCGCGACTGCTACGGTCGATGGTTCGAATCCAGCCTCGGGCATGGAAGTGTGTGATGTCCTTAGGTTAAGTTAGGTTTAATTAGTTCTAAGTTCCAGGGGACTGATGTCTTCCGGTGTTAAGTCCCATAGTGCTCAGAGTCATTTGAACCTTTTCATTGTTGATGGGTGTGATTTCTTTGACAGAGTTGATGATAGATCTGTGTTCGAGAAATGCAATGCCGAAGATTGGTACGCCTTTCGCTACCTTTTGTTGTATTTTGCTTTTGAAGACGCAATGGTTTCCCTAATGCAAGGTTTCATTGTCAGTTAGTCGTGGTTCTTGAAGAGCAAGGATGAGAATTTTTTGTCGGTGGATTTCTTTTGTGAGATTATTTAGTTTTCGTGTTTGGATCATTGTATCGATGTTTACTTTTAAATGTATGTTTCTTCCTTGTAGGGAAATTTACCAGAGATCTTCGATATTCTCTGCCGTGCTAACCTGGACTCCCCAGAATCCGAAAATCCAACTGCCGCCTGTCGACAGCCGGGTTGTGTACCACCTGGGGTAAAGTTGACTTTGCTTGCATAGTTCATGTTTGCTTGTGTTTCATTGGTTTGGCTTGGGTGATACGAGGACCGGACAGGACCAGAGGGTGTTGAAGCCTTTGAAATCAAATATTTTCAGCCAAGCTCATTGAGCTAAGAGACGGTGACCAGAGTAGCGGTGAATTTCACTCAGACGTGTCTGGATTTTGGGTTCAACGGATTTGGTAGCCGTTCAGGATTGTGTTAGTATTTGGTTCACCCCTAGTATTTGATTTCCTCGGTACCACCCATATGGGGGAGGGTTTCCCCTATCCGCCACACGCGATTATTATTATTATTATTATTGTCATTATGTCATCAGCAAATCCGATATGGTGTATCCCACCACTGAAATAGATGTGTATTGTTCGATTCAGTATTTCCATCACATAAATGTGGGTTATAATTACGTTACATTGCTGCTAGAAGACATATTTCTCACTCTTTCTTAGCCAGTTGCTACCTGTTACTCCATCATAGGAATTTATGTGCGCAGCATTGTTGCAATACAGACGTTCAAATTATCCGATTTCTGTAATTTCGTTTCGATACCAGATAGTTCCAATCGGATTCAGCTAGGCAGTTTTAATGTGGATATCTGACTACGACTCTCATCATGTGATAGACTGGGCAAATCACATTCTTAATCGGACTGTTGAATATAGATCACTTATCTCTGACAGGGCCTGAATTCTTAAACACTGTGGAAAATAATAATCCAATGTGCTTATTACAAATACGTTATTTAAATATAAATACATGGACTAACGAGATAATAGTTTATTTACAGGAGCAGAGCCCCATCCATCATAGCAGAACAGTGCGAGATTGGTTTCAGGCCCAAGAGAGGATAAAGCTGTTGCCGTTTGTTCCACGATCACCAAACATCAACCAGATAGAGAATATGTGGGCAGAGGTAACAAGGCCATTGCCACGTGGATCTACAAAAGCAAGCGACCTTTGGACAAATATAGAAAACATATGTTGGGAAGTAAACCATCAAGCTACACTGTCGACGACTTAATGAAATCAATTCCCTAAGCCTTCGAGAAATCTTACGTAATGATCGTGGGTGGGTTGGTTACTAAAAGTATAAAAAAATGTTCAAATGTGTGTGAAGTCTTATGGGACTCAACTGCTAAGGTCATCAGTACCTAAGCTTACACACTACTTAACCTAAATTATCCTAAGGACAAACACACACACTCATGCCCGAGGGAGGACTCGAACCTCCGCCGGGATCAGCCACACAGCCCATGACTGCAGCGCCCTAGACCGCTCGGCTAATCCCGCGCGGCTACTTAAAGTATACTCGTCCACAAAACCCATGTGGACAATTATCTGATAATCGGTCAAGATTTGCTTTGTAGCAGCTCTCTACCATACAAGACCATTTACTTTCAGGCTCCTCCTTACAATTCTTGCAGTGCAAGGTAATTGAAAAAACTCATCCACTCGACGCCAACTGAGGAACTGGCTGGTGCATGTGTTATTCAACACACAGTAGTTGTCAGCCTCACTAGAATCAATGACTGTGTGTGTGTGTGTGTGTGGGGGGGGGGGGGGTGTTTTCGTTTTCATGCACAATCTGAATCAATACTATTAACATTAGAGAGAAAACCAACAATAAATAATTCATCAAATATGACTGTAAAGTATTTTAATGCGATGGGAAGTTACTAACTGAATTTTCACCCAACCCACGTCCTGCATATTACGTTAAGTAAGATGTATTAACTCTATAGTATCGTTAGCAGAGACAGTGCGCTCTTGTTGTCGAGGCTCGCGACAAGCGCAGCGATCAGCAGTGCCCAATGCCGCCGCGATTTGTTTATGTTGGCTGAGCGTGGACACTGCAGCAGACGCTTCGCCATAAACAGAAAGAAATCACCTTGTCTCTGACCGCAGTGAGCGGATATCACTGCCTGCGTGTTCTTATAGTAACCAACGTGAGACTCTACTCACAGGAGCCATGGAGCAATTGCAATGGGTATCATGTCATTAGTCATCAGAATATTAACCAGTGATGAAATGTCCACTCTATATGAATCCCAAGAAAAGAGGAACCTTCTCACAAAGGAATGTGAGGTGATATCAAAATTTATCCAACATACAAAAATTAACTGCAGGGCTTTCATGTATGCAGTAGTAGCACACAAGGAAATATTATGTCTTGGAAGCGTATATTTCATTTCTTCTTCTCATTTTAACGCCCTTGTTTTAGTATGAAGTGGGAAAATAAACACGAAAAACTCAAGTTCCTGAGAAGCATATAAGTCATTTCCTCTTCTCATATCATAACTTTTGTTTTAGTATGAGGTAAAAAAATAAACAGTTTAGGGTTCTGAAACATAATATGACACCAGATTCTTATCGTAGGCGCTATCGGAAACGCAATTACGCATAATAACAGTAATAATCGAATTATCCGGCAACTTCACACTTCACAGTGGATTTTCTCGAACTAAGAAATTTGCTGAATTTGTGAAAAATCAAAATGGCTTCACATCCAGCCTATGATGCCTAGAAGAGTCTTTACATCCTGCTGACATGAGAATAGCATAATCTCTGCGTCAGAAGCTTGCTTCTACTTGACCATTTAATAGACTCGCATTTTTTCGACCGTGACTAATTTTGTAAGCTAAGCACATCATCCGTTACAGCACACTCCTGGGGCTGGGTAATGTGGCCACAATGGTCTGGTGGAACGAGCTATCACAGGTGCAATGCGTGGGTTCAGGCATTTACTTTTAAGAGGCACAAACAGATTTATTTTACCTCTGATAACCTCAAGAGAAAGACGTTATAATCCAGAATCCGCATTAAACATCACGTTCCTTCATTACCAACTGGGCAGAGCCGGTTTACGTTGGGAAATGACACAGCGGAAGTCATGGTAAAAAGAAATACAGTCGCCAGTAAGCTTACTTACATTAGAAAATTTTATTTTATTTGATGAACCGATAGCCATTTAAAGGGACAGGGCTCTTATTTTACTTGTACTTGATTGAACTAGAGACGTTTAAAAATTTGGTGCTGGACTGTGATTCGAATTCGTATCTCCTCTTTCGAGGATCTGAATCTCTCGGAACAGTATAGTTCAGTCATTTCGTTCCTTTTCCCAAGACTGCAATTTTCTCTAGGTCTCCTCCAAAGGTAAGTATGTGGGTCTGAAACCTGATCCAGTACAAAAATATTCATAATTTCATTTCTAGCTTTATCAAGTGCACACCCACCTGCTAGTGAAAATTAACGCGCAATTTCAATGTCTGTTCATGTGTTGCCAACAATCGCAACAGGTGTCGTTATTTCTGGTCAAACACGCACACATCTTACTGTTCATGAGTAAGCAACTGATACTTAAGCTATATTCGTGGATGCACGGTAGGTGTGCAGTTCGATTGTCGCTTAGGCACAAAAGTTTGTATCCTTGTTTTAGATTCAGACACCTAGCGGCTCGTAAGAAAAACCGATACGTAACATTTGATTTTTCTTAGTTAACAATCGGATTACGTGTTGGGTTCGTATCTCCGTCACAGAACTTCACATCATGCACTTCATCTTTAAATGCATGCACACTTTGTTACTTCAGAATGGAGGTATATCAGACATCTTTCGTGGTTAGATAACAGGGATGAAACGGTCTTGATAGGAGTCACGG
The DNA here is from genome assembly GCF_023864275.1 of Schistocerca cancellata. Lineage (NCBI taxonomy): Eukaryota > Metazoa > Arthropoda > Insecta > Orthoptera > Acrididae > Schistocerca > Schistocerca cancellata. Next base: position 932,816,144 of record NC_064627.1, read on the forward strand.
TTTATTACAAAAATTGTCGTCTTTTATTTTCAAGTTTAGATTTGGTTACTGGTATTGGCAAAACTTTCGGTAATTCATGACTCTTCATGGCTAATCATCAATATGATGTGATTAGATTAGATTAGATTAACTCTTGTTCCATAGATCATGAATACGACATTTCGTAATGATGTGGAACGTGTCATTTTAATGAAAGATTTCTTTAAATACCATGATTCAATTTCTTTACAACAATTTTTTACACTCTCTCTCATTGCTTTTTATTTCTCTCTCTCTCTCTCTCTCTCTCTCTCTCTCTCTCTCACACACACACACACACACACACACACACACACACACACACACACACATTCTTTTTTATTTTTATTTGTATGTTGTGCTCGACTATCGGCGAGGCACGAAAACGCCTGTGAATGACTTTCTTAGTTTTGAGTGCACTTACGAAAGAAATATAAAAACAATAATGAGAGTTACTGATTTATGATGCTCAGTTTGCAGTCAGTTCTGAGTATTATTAGGAACTACGCTCCAGTCCCTAAACCTAGTTACAGAAAGCGAATCAGACGCATTACGTATTCCAGGCCGTAGCAGCCGCGACTTGGAGACACCAGCTATGGTCACTTCCCAGACCGCTGTAGGACCACATCGGTTCGTCTTCTTCCTGCTGGTACTGTAACTGAGATTTGGCAACAAGGCAACGTATGTTTGGCAACTCTGTGATCGACGAGTTACTTCCTGGTGTGCACGGAATTAAGCCTCAAAGTTCACTTGATTTTACCTGTCATTTCCATTGAATAATCTGAGTTATTATAGCTTGAAGGGTAACAAAAGATTGAAAATTTACGGTTTTCAGCCCAGGAAAGTCGTTGCAGGTGGAAATCGCAACTAATCTCGACCTTTAAATAGCAGTTTACGAGTTCTAGTTACTATTGCCGTCGTAATAGGAAGCTGAGACCCATACCTCCTCGCCAGCTCTGTGGTAACGTGCTGACCTGTGAAACAGCGTCTGTTACAGTTCCAGTCTCACTGACTGAAACGTTTTTATCCCTTCTGTGAAAGAGCTACAAGCAGTCAGATCAAACATCAATAAGGAAATCGCAAGAAAATGCTTTCAGCTCATAGTGCAATGTTGAAAAACTTACAATGCTGCACAACAGGTAACGCCTCTTTCCGCTGCTGACAAGCGAATTTTGGGTTTCTAGGAATACGTAACTATATTTATGAAATGCCACATTTGCATACCTCTTGAGTATGACACAGCATACCAATTAAACACAGACCCAATCAAAATCTAAGTGAGTAGAATTTTATTAATTCGTGTCGATAGAGGCATGCTTGTGTACAGATACTTTCGTCGTAAGGTTATCATGGTTAGTTTTATTTCATTTCTTATAATACAGTGCACAATTTTCGTAAGGTTTCCTTTAGTGTTGTTAAAACAATAGTAAATATGAGAGAGAAATTAATCATTAACGATATATGCGAATTCTCTGATGTTACCTATGACAGTCTGACAATGCACATGCAGTTTATTGATTACATGCATGTAGAAAATTTGTTCTGAGTTAAAGCTGTCAATCAAAGTTTGAAGAAGAATCAAATATCACTACCACACGACGGCTAATGCAGAAAATACTTTTCTGACATATTATGGCACGATGCGCTCTCCCTGCACATCTTCGAGATGCATCTGCTGCCTGCTGTCTATTAAACCTGAATAGAACAAAATGTCACAGTAGTTAGTCCTTTTTCCACATGCGACTACTTTGGGTTGAGAAGTGAAGGGAATCATGTTCAAAGTTCCATTAGATTGATAACTTCAGCAGAGAGCAGAATTGCGTTTTAAAAAATATAGTACTGCATGTATTCGAACTCGCGACATCTTATCTATGCTACAAGCTGACACGTAGCTACAACAGCTCCAGAGCTCGGCAACTATTCCTCCAGAACTTTTGGATTCCACAGCACTGTGAGATTATGCATATGGCCAGGTCTTGACTTCTGAGAGACAAACAGTTACAGCTTTTCTTTTGGACTGAACGACGTTTTCTAGTAACAGATAGCGCAATAGAATAGCTCAAGTGGAAAGGAACACTTCCTATTTAAACTTCTGCATCCTACAATGTTGGCAGTTGTGTGTAGGTGGCAGTAACGTGATTTTATTTCTGTGATTACAAAATAGTCGAATGTATGCACTGGGTAGCCGAGGCAGCTAGTTCATGGTGATTCGGTCAACCAAGTAAATGAATTTACTGAACATGCTGCAAATTACTACAGGGAGCCTGTGTGTCAGAATTCTCATCCAGTGTGGCGCAACTGCGTTACGATAGAAAAATGACTCGCAGAGAAGAGGATTTCGTGGTCTGTTGGACGGATGGTAGGTTGTTATACCTATGGTCTGGGTTCGATTCCCACTTCTGTCAATGATTTTAGATAGGGAGAGACAGATTCCATTCTCTCCTGGCTACACCAAGTGAAGGAGATATAATGGCTGCGTGGTCTGAAAATTCACATTAAAGATGATATTCCTTCTTTACCAAGTAGACGGTAGGTTGAACCACAATAAAGTCTGGAGTGGCGACATGTAGAAACTCTATCACCAGTAACCTTTCTTATACTAGTTATTTATTTCAAGTGACGACACAAACGCTATGTATGGTCACAGGACACTTATTCCATCATTTATTTGGGCTTCTGTATGTCGATAAAATTGGTTCTGAACTGGGAATGCAACTCAGACCGCCCTTAACGCGGAATTTGATCCCTTCGTGGCAATACAGCTCGACTACAATTTGTTGTTTGTTCAAAACTGCAGATTCCTCAACACCTTCACATATTATGCGTGAATGGGATCGAATTCTGGCCCGGCACTAAAGATTTAATTATGTATTATCAAGCTCTAGCGTGAGAACACCTATCAGCTGGTGGATAATAATTTTGATTTTTAATGTATTTTCATTCGCTGTCAACACTAACGATATCCGACGTTTTTAACTCCCAGTGAGACACAGAACTATTTGCGAGATGACTGTAAGTTCAAGATGCTATTCTCAGCAGCTGGTGGAGAAAAATTCGGTAGCTGACGTCTCTTTGTGTGTAGTCAACAACGATATGTGTGGGGCTCTATTCCCAGTGAGCGCTGAACTCTTCGTCATATTATTTCAGTTCAAACATGCTCACATGTCACTGCTGGTGCAACAAACCCATATTTAACGTTAGTTTTCTCTAGAATATAACAGCGATAGGTGCCGGGTTGGAGTCCTGGGAAGGAAAAAATTAATGTTTCGTCTCGTCATTTCAGTTAAAACATCTAGTTACTGCCGCGAAATTCCGATATGTCACATTTGACTGTGCTTCGATGGCAATCCGATTAGGTTCCGGGTTCGAATCCGTGTCCAACACACAGCTTTACCTCACGGCATTTCAAGTAAGTTACTTGTGAAGAAGCAATATTTAACATCTCTCGTAGTTCGTTAACAGGGACAATAGATGCTGGGTAGGAATTCACGTCTGTTAAAAGTGTTTGCGTTATGCAATTTAAAGTTGATATTTGCTAACTGATACTGTCTAAAATCGAGGTATATCACTCTCTGTATGCCTAATCAGGAATGACTGTTAGTTTCCGTCAGTCACAAAATCTTTGCTTAGTCTGCATGAGCTGGGTTTGAATCCATATGCAGAACAAGACGGTTCGTCGTGTCATTTAATGTTCATACATATTCTCAACTAGCTGCTCGTGAATAACTTAAATTTTTAATGTCATTTTGTGTTAAATAGTTCAAATGGTTCAAATGGCTCTGAGCACTATGGGACTTAACTTCTAAGGTCATCAGTCCCCTAGAACTTAGAACTACTTAAACCTAACTAACCTAAGGACATCACACACATCCATGCCCGAGGCAGGATTCGAACCTGCGACCGTAGCGGTCACGCGGTTCCAGACTGAAGCGCCTAGAACCGCACGGCCACATCGGCTGGCCCCCACCATCTGGTATCAATGCATTACCTTATAATCCATTATATATAATCATTTTCATAGTACACTTGATATTATAGATGAGTAGGACACAAGACAGGACATAGATAATGTCCGTTTGACGTCAACAGTGTGTAACATTTTACTTTTTTTGAATAGGACAATGTTCCTCTCCAATAATTTTTAGATTAGTTACAATAAGCTTACGCTGCAAGAGAATTCGCTTGTATTTTTCAATATGTGGTCTGTTGTCGGTTTGAAGGCCTTCCATAACATCGGCAACGTAGTGCAACTCCACCGAGAGCTGTCTGGAGTAGGGTGGAGATAGCAATGTGAAAGTGGCGAGCTGTCGAAGACGATCTTCATATTCCTAATGCGATTAGGACATCGTATACTCTTGACGACGTTTAGCACCTGTGCGGTCAGTCACCCAATTTCAGAATTCATTTTGAGTAATCCTACTAAATTCCCAAAATATTGTCTTTTTATATTGATGAGTAATATGGATAGTCATCACGTTCATGTGCCATCTACAACGCAAATTCAATGTTACTATCCTAGGAACTAACCTGCAATACGTTTTGTATTTCATAATCGGAACTGTCTGCATTAACCGTCATCAGAGCAATGTCAGGGAACAGAATGCAGCAGTGCCTGCTTGAGGACCTGCTTGAGTCGTGTTCTAAGGAAAGGGTAGTTGCTGGTTCACATTATATTACACTAGCGAGAAGTACCGACTTTTCCTTTTCTCTGCAAACATCCAGAACTAAATTCAGTAACTAAATGCTAAGAATATATTTGCGTTGTGCCAACTCAAAGATCAATAGATATGGATATAGATATAGATTTTTATATTTAAAGCCATTCTCGTTCTGCGTTGGAATAAACATCATTCATTATTTGCTTGTTCTTGTTACGATTGTTATTGTCATTCTCTCACTCGGAAGAGTCTTATGCTGATGCTGTATGAATAAATTATGCCATTGGATACAAAGCGGTTTAGTTTTGAGACCTAACCCACGAGGGAGGAAGGCACAGTGGTCTGCTTCAGGAATTCCAAGCAATAAAACACAAAAAACAACCCAGGAAGGGTTCGAACAGCTACTTTCACGCAGAGACATGCATTTGGAATCTGTTCATCGTTACGGGGTCAAACAAGAGGGTAACATTACTGAAACAATGATCGGGCTACTTAGTATATAATAGAGCATACAGATTTCAAGGAGGAAACGTATGAAGACGCAGACTTCCTCGTTATCAATATGTGCGGCATATCTTTCGTGTTAACGAAAGTAAATTCCCGCTTTACCTCTTCTTACGTGTCAAATGAAATGAATGCCATGAGGAATAGAATATTTGTTGACTGCGTCTCTTCTTGCTTCCATCCTTACCAACATATTTCTTCATTCTCGTGGTAATCATGACATTCTATGTGCATGCTGCAAACGATTGCAAGTGGACAAATTCGACATCGAGGTGCAAAGCGTTTGGTATCTTACATTATATTCAATTCGAATAAGCTTCCGGTGTATTTTTACTTCGTTTGTATTTTTAGATGATTATGAACGTTACGGAAATTTATCTCACATGCTTTATGTTGAATGAGAAACATTGAATGATCCGTTTTGCTTTCCCTACGTTGAAATGATATAATGTCGGCGTCAACAGCCTTCTTCCACGCCGGAAGCTGAAACTTGTATCATTCTGGATTAATGATAATTGAATGTCTCATATGTATACATAGCCCACAAGGCGACGTCAGAAACCATCAGGGGAGAACGCCGCATAAAAACCAAACGTGCGCGCGCGTCTCCACTCTGAAGAACCGTATCGGAGAATCACGGCAAGCATTTCGCTGAAGAGCTGCCTCGTCAGAGAGCCGAGAAATGGCAGCGTCGTAGCAAGTATTTGTCAACACTCTGATAGTGCATTTACTTCCGGGTGTAGGTCGGCGTTACCTCGCTAAATTCACTTGACATTCGTTTTCCACATCGAAGACTCGTACGATATAATCCACTGCAAGATGACTCAATTAGAAAGTATATTTAATTTCTGGACTCCAAGAACGGCGTTCTTCACATAAGTAACACCTGTTTGTGTGTGCATTCGGGAGGACGACGGTGCAATCCCGCGCCCGGCCATCCTGATTTAGGTTTTCAATGATTTCCCTAAATCGCTTCAGGAAAATGCCGGGATGGTTCCTTAGGAAGGGCACGGCCGATTTCCTTCCCCATCCTTCCCTAATCCGAGCTTGTGCTCCGTCTCTAATGACATCGTGGTCGACGGGATGTTAAAACAGTAATCTCCACCTCCTCTGTTTGTGTGTTTAAGGTTGCGTTTTGAGGCTCAGGCAACATCGCAGTGACTATAGTCCGCCTCTGGCCGCCAGTGTGTCGTTAGCGCAGAGGTTCCCTTGTGCGTTGCAGTGCTTGTACTATAAGTTCGAATCACGGTAGAAGCCGCTGACTACAACCTTTTATTTTTCATTTTAATTAATGGAGTTGCAAACTGCTAGTAAAAATTTCTTATACTAACTCTAAAGAATGCCTTTAAACATCAATCTTCGTCCGATTTCGACTTAGTAAATTAAGTTAATATCGTGGATTTCTGCTTTGCAAATTCCAAGGTGCTTCACTGTAAAATAGGTCCTGAAAAGATTCAAACCGACTGTCAACGATATAAATTTGAGCTTTGTTCGTCATATAGGTCTAACATGTCGGAAGGTTGTTTATGAAGTGCACCTGTTCATTAATATAGTTCCCATCTTCTAAATTTTTGCAATAGCATTTAACTGTAGACGTTTTCTAACTCCAAATTTGCAGTGTGCCTGCACTGCTACAGAGCATGCATTGCAAGGTATTCACACAGTTTATCGCATAGACTTACCATAAGGAATGAAACAAGAACTGTAATACACTTTACACCACAGACGCTCACTCTGGCTTGACGAAAACATCCAAACATTGACCAAAAGTTGCACAAATAATTAAGTTTGAAAGGAAAAGAAACGAGGTATGAAGCATTTATAAATTCATCGAATGTAGTGAGGTGGTTTAATTTCGTCCCAGTCTATAAAATTAATTTCGGGCCATACTCAGCTCTTGCCGATTACCCGCCTACTAATCAGGGCGTCTGTCTCCGTTGCTTTTGAGCGTGAATGGAAATTGTAGAAATTTTCTGTGGAGCAACATTTAATAATAAAGCGTTTTAAATCATCAAAAGCGATGAGCGGTAGCAGGCGCTTTCGATAAAGAACGGGGGAGTGCAGCGCCGCTGCTGTCGCCACGGCCGCTGCCAGTAGCCAGCAAATGGATCCCGGAGCTTTGCCGCATACGGCGTCCAGAGGAGGACAGTCTGCAGGAAATATGCCGCAAAATCGTTACTAGATAAAATTTTGATATCGGTGTGTCACAAAGCGAAATAGATTGAATCTGCGCTACCATTACATTCCCGTCTTCAGCATTCAGACAGAAGAGGCTATAAAAATATTTTATGCCAGCTGCTCTCGATCCACTGACATTATGAACAGAAACAACGCACGCTACCGCAAGACCACAGGCGTAATCAGCCTAGAGTCTCTCTATCTTGGGACAAGTTTTCCTCCAGGAAGTGCCGCAGTCTACAGTGTTGCCAGATTGTGCAGATAACCGGACTTAGAGAATTAGCGAGTTGGCCAGTTTTTTTGTCCCATGTCGCGATCGGCGCGGACTTGGCCTCTGAAGCGGCCGGCCGCCGGTCGAGTTTTATGTCAAAGAGTGTACTAACAGCTGTATCTCTGTCCTCAATAAAAAGTGGACGCATTTATATGGAATTTTTTTATGCATTTCGTCTGTACTACCACCTGCTAAAATATCTACTATTCCTCCTGAAACACCCTGTATATGGATATATGTGTGATGTCTGTTCTTTCGGACACGTCCGAAAGAAAATGTTTCATGGCATTCTGCAACGACCTTCGATCTAGTTGTACGGGCTGATAGAGATTTCAGAGCTGCTTGGCTGTCTGAATAAAAGTGGATGCTACGATTTTTGTAGGGTCTACTCTAATTCTCCTCCGTGCACTTGCTGATAGAAGATGTCATGTAATACTGTGGCCATCTTCCCTAAAGAGATTCTAGGCAGTACACCAGACCCGGTACATTCATCTGTTCTCGACCTCTCAGCAAACCACTATATTATGTCTCCTGCACGGTTTAGTGGTTCGTTCTTCCACTGCTCCCTGCCTCCAACTGTTACATGGCAGGGTTTATTGAAACAGCTACAAGTTATTGTATAGTTAGTCCGCATTTCCCGAGCCAGCGCCATACTAATTTGGGATTCCGTATATTCTAACTATATCCAGCTATTTCCAATTTTTAGCCTTTATGTCCCTGCCGCTGTCTCCATTTTAAGCCACAGGTGTAAGGCTGGCATGTCTAGCGTAATATCAATCCCAAGAGTGGATGTCCTGCTAATTCCATCTGTTTGTGAAAGCAGATCAGTCTCTGCACTTTGCCAGACTCCCTAGCAGCCACCTTCTGTTCGACTTTGTTCATATTATAGGCCTATAAATTACCAATGGTCTTTTTACAGAGGTGTATATCCAGTAAGTACTGGGTTTAGACCCAATTTTACCCTACAGCAGCTTCTAGTGCTTATAAGATTGTCTTTCGCAGTGGAACAAATTATTTATGTGAGGTGTTCATAATATTTTTTCCATCTAGGGCTACCTCTAGATACATTACAACCCAGCTATATGTATGTTCAATAAAAATTGGACACATGTTATATGTCATTGTTTCTGCAATTTGTCTATACTACCATCTCCTACAATAATTACTATTTCTCCTGAAACATCCTGTATAATTATTTGGCTCTCGACGGGTCATCTAAAGTTTTCAGTGCTAGACGCACGGCATCGTCCGAACCCTGACGCACGACATCGTCCGAACCCTCGCGGGAATACAGTGTGGCCGCGAGCGAGTGGAATAATGGTCGGTGAGGAGGGGGGTGGGGGAGGGAGGGGGGAGTACCGCACATGTGGTATACGGCAAAGATGGGAATTCGCGTCTGATGAGGAGCGTGTGTAGATATGTGCTGCAGAGAGGTTGGTTGCTGTGTCCCGACAGTGCCCACCGTCGGAGCTTCGAGTCCTCCCTCCGGCATTGTCCATAGTTTAAGTTAGATTAAGTAGTGTGTAAGCTTACTTGGTCCCATACGTTCTCACCACAAATTTACAAAATTTTAAATCCAAAATACTGCATCTCGGTTCCTACAATAGTGCAATAAGTGCGCACTGGTTAGATGTAACTGAAGTGAGTCTCCATCTCGGATTGTGGTTAAGGGCGAACCCCAAGCGAATGGCCACGAACAGTTGGGAGCGGAAACTTAATGTCATCGGAACCGTGTTGAAGGACCATGATATGCGATCGTTAGAGTGACTGCAGAAAGTTCAGTTTATAAATACATACATACGTAGCAAAATTTATCATGTCACAGCTGTCTTACCGATACTGCAGGTCACTGCACATAAAATATTAGCTGTAGCCTCTTGGTATGTGTGGAAACAAAATATCTTCAAAGTACCCTTCCACACGGCGACTTTGCACAGGCAAAACAGAGGACTTGGAATTAAAGACGTGCCTTTAAACTAATACATGCCACTAAGACAAGCATCACGAAACTTCTGTTCCTCTCGCTAGATCCTGGAAATAGGAACGCTCCTGTTAATGTAGCACGCCAGCCTAGATTACGTCCGAAAGTACTATGGCGATTGGAGCTGTATAAGACTTCCACCAGCACAAACCAACACTAGAACCGTCTATGATTATACTACCAGACATCGTCTACACAAACCAATTCCGGTGAATTAACCTACAAAAAACTGGAGAAACGTCTGGAAAAATATCAACAATAAAATTATACCAACTAGAGTCAGTGCCGTATGGTGCGACGTTGTAAACGAAACCATACCCTCAGCGGAACGATTATGAAAAATCAAATTGAGACCATCTTCATACTGCGACAAATGTGGGCTTCTAGAAACTGTAGCGCACATCTTCTTATGTGAAAATAGAATCAGAATTTGGAACTGAACTACGAAGAAATTAGCACTATCCACAGAACCGCAGAAAGTCATATACCGATAACTGAAGCTTTAAACCTGACTGGAAATGTTACCCGTCCGCAAAGAATAACAGTTATTCGTGGCTTCTGGGACAGTTTGTGTTGTACGTCGTAATAAACAAAACTTAGAACTTAGAAGAGTGCATGTTTTATATTGCAGAAGAACATTTTAAGCTGAAGAAGAATAACAAATATAAGGAATGTTTTAAAAAAATTTTATCTATTGCTTTATGTGGGCTACAAAGAGATGGACAGTTTTATTGATTAGAAGCAGAATACTATTCTTTCACTTTTTTTTTATTCCTGGAATATTCTTTTACGTCGGTTCTTAAATCACAACTGTTCTAATTTGGCAAACCCCCTCCGGCTCCGAAACTTCTTCCATTTGTTGAAAAATATATGGCTTCCTTACAGACTTCATATGCATCCAGTGCATAATAACTTAAATTGTGAATATATTTCTGAATGAATGGTTGTTATTTATTTTTCCGTCACCCTGTTCACTATTATAAGTTATGTTCCACAAGGATCGCACGCGATTGGAGGCGACAATCTGTAATTTATTTTACCTTAATTACTACTTCAATTTTGTTCAACAATTTAAAGGAATATATGAGTGCAAACATGGAATACATGTGAATAATGCAGCTGCTCAGTGACAGGTATGGGGGAGGCACTGTGGCCAGGCTTCGGATTTTCGACCCCTGCCCTCTTTGCCTCCGCCTACCTGGTGCCGAAAGTCTCCTCAAACTTTAAAAAAAAGTAATAGTGCAGTGGTCAGAACGTCTGTCTAGTAAGCAGCAGGTCTAGGTTCGAAGCTCAGTCGGTCACAAATTTTCATCTGCTGTCGTTGCTGTATTTCAACGCGCTGTGACAGTGCGGACGTCGGTCCTTCGATATTTAAGATGCAATTGTTTTTGAGGCAATAGAGGTGATTTGCGAACATTAGTCTTGCCATCAAAATAACGGGACTCCAACGGAAGCCAATCCTTAGTCATACCTTCGTGCCGGAGCTAACCCATGCCATATACATGCGAATTAGATTGTAGTTCATATTTAGTCAAATAACGAGTGGTCAGTGTACAAGTATGCCGGCCCGGTGGCCGAGCGGTTCTAGGCGCTACAGTCTGGAACCGCGCGAGAGCTACGGTCTCAGGTTCGACTCCAGTCTCCGACATGGATGTGTCTGATGTCCTTAGGTTAGTTAGGTTTAAGTAGTTCTAAGTTCTAGCGGACTGACCACCTCAGATGTTAAGTCCCATAGCACTCAGAACCATTTGAACCATTTGTGACGTATACAAGCATTTACAAACAGAAGAAGCAGGATTGCAGCGAACTGATCACTTAACCAAGTGCAACATAGAGTACCTGTGTAATGAGTCATTCCAGCTACATAGAGTACCTGTGTAATGAGTCATTCCAGCTGCATAGCTGAGGGTAACATTTTTTAAGCAATTCATTGCAGAATTAATGTAATACCCGCACGATGATCTCTGTAGTCATACTGTATCATTAGCAGCCCGCGAATTTAGTACTATGTTCGTTAAATCGGATTACTCAAGCTGAGGCCAAATAAAGACAAGCGACGACGCCACAACACTATCTTTACTTAGGTAGGTAGTCAGCGCTAAATTATGTGCGCCACCATTAACGTTGCCGTAAGCAGTTTGACAGCATAACACCACCACAACTACTGACAACCTGAACCATTATCATCACGCAGTTGTAACTCGCAGTGATTACAAGTTTCTCATGTTTGTCAAGAATAGCGGAAAGCGCCTCTGAAGTTCCGTTTCCATTACGCCTAGGCAGGTGAGAATCCCAAATATCAGTAATAGGTCACCTAGCGAAGAGAAGAGTCCACGTATTGTCTCAAGTTCTTGCAGTTTGATGTTAATGCAGTTCCAGATGGTTTCGCACTAACGGGTTCTTTTGGCTATCTGAATACTCATATTGGAATTATATAAGTGTAATTGCTAGAACGTTCAACTACCTTAATAACACCTCATTCTGGGTTGAATACGACTCGGAAAGAAACGTTAATTTGACGTTTCCATCCATCTCCTGACGTCTTACTGAATGAAGTCTGAAGTGCACGCACAGTTGTGTTGCCCGCCGCAAGGATTCTGTGAAGTGTTGTGGCAGCTGGCGGTCATTGCTGAATACAGACATGTGCTCCAGGGGAACTCGTCTTTGTTGCATTTTTTCCATACCGTAATTAGCACAATAACATAAGGCTTGTTCTGCTGAAGAACTTGATGCCCACAAGTCCTTAAATAAGAATCTCCTAACGTGAGTAATGCATGAAAGGAAACAGACTTTTGGACAAAACAACGGACAGCTCCCTGCTTTTTGCGTTTCTGATAGGGCCTACGATAAGAATCTGGTGTCATATTATGTTTCAGAACCCTAAACTGTTCATTTTTTTACCTCATACTAAAACAAAAGTTATGATATGAGAAGAGGAAATGACTTATATGCTTCTCAGGAAATTGAGTTTTTCGTGTTTATTTTCCCACTTCATACTAAAACAGGGGCGTTAAAATGAGAAGAGGAAATGAAATATACGCTTCCAATACATAATATTTCCTTGTGTGCTACTACTGCATACATGAAAGCCCTGCAGTTAATTTTTGTATGTTGGATAAATTTTGATATCACCTCACATTCCTTTGTGAGAAGGTTCCTATTTTCTTGGGATTCATATAGAGTGGACATTTCATCACTGGTTAATATTCTGATGACTAATGACATGATACCCATTGCAATTGCTCCATGGCTCCTGTGAGTAGAGTCTCACGTTGGTTACTATAAGAACACGCAGGCAGTGATATCCGCTCACTGCGGTCAGAGACAAGGTGATTTCTTTCTGTTTATGGCGAAGCGTCTGCTGCAGTGTCCACGCTCAGCCAACATAAACAAATCGCGGCGGCATTGGGCACTGCTGATCGCTGCGCTTGTCGCGAGCCTCGACAACAAGAGCGCACTGTCTCTGCTAACGATACTATGGAGTTAATACATCTTACTTAACGTAATATGCAGGACGTGGGTTGGGTGAAAATTCAGTTAGTAACTTCCCATCGCATTAAAATACTTTACAGTCATATTTGATGAATTATTTATTGTTGGTTTTCTCTCTAATGTTAATAGTATTGATTCAGATTGTGCATGAAAACGAAAACACCCCCCCCCCACACACACACACACACAGACACACAGTCATTGATTCTAGTGAGGCTGACAACTACTGTGTGTTGAACAACACATGCACCAGTCAGTTCCTCAGTTGGCGTCGAGTGGATGGGATTTTTCAATTACCTTGCATTGCAAGAATTGTAAGGAGGAGCCTGGAAGTAAATGGACTTGTATGCTAAAGAGCTGCGACAAAGCGAAGCCTGACCGATTATCAGATAATTGTCCACATGGGTTTTGTGGACGAGTATACTTTTAGTAGCCGCGCGGGATTAGCCGAGCGGTCTAGGGCACTCCAGTCATGGGCTGTGTGGCTGATCCCGGCGGAGGTTCGAGTCCTCCCTCAGGCATGAGTTTGTGTGTTTGTCCTTAGGATAATTTAGGTTAAGTAGTGTGTAAGCTTAGGTACTATGCTCCTTCAGAGCCCCAGTAAAAAATATACACTCATCAATGCACGTGTCCCCACCAACATCGAAAATAAGAAAAACACCGAAAATGTCGAAAAATTCTGGTTCAAAATGGTTCAAATGGCTCTGAGCACTATGCGACTTAAATTCTGAGGTCATCAGTCGCCTAGAACTTAGAACTAATTAAACCTAACTAACTTCAGGACATCACGCTCATCTATACCCGAGGCAGGATTCGAACCTGCGACCGTAGCGGTCGCTCGGTTCCAGACTGTAGCGCTTAGAAGTGCATGGGAAAAATTCTGGAACCAAGTCGAAAATACTATGAGCAAAATTCACCAGGATGACGTGAAAATACTAGTGGGAGACTTCAACTCTCTATTTGGGACAGAAGAAACCTGTAGAAAAATCTTTGGTACAAATTCAACACACCAAAACGCTTATTCCAACGGTACACGTCTGACTGACATTTGCCAACAATTCAACCACAAATGGACGTCTTCCCAGTTTAGGAAAAAACCAGTTCCCAGGTAACATACTTAGCTAACAGGTGCAAGCTGCTTTCGTTCGCCATTCGCGACTCGCTGAAAGCCAGATTTTTAATTCTTTTGTAGCACAGCTACAAGCAGGCTGATAAAAACTCAATAAGGGAATCGTAAGACAACGCTCGAGCAAAATTCGTCTTGCTACTTTCAGTAACTCTTAGTGTCAGAGCGAAAACCTTACGGTACTGCCAAATTCATAATGCCACTTTTGTTTTCTACCGACATATTTTTTGTTGTTGTGAATACATAATTTTACCTATGAAATGTCACATTTTCATAATACTTGCGAATGGTACAGGAAATGAAATAAATACAGATCTTTTCGAAGTCAAAAGTTGGTAATATCCTACTAATTCGTGTTAAAATTGGTTCGATCGTCTCACAGACACATAATGCTTTATTAAGATAGACTGCCGTCGTGATGTTTCTGTAGGAAGCTGAATTTAATTTGTATTAGTACAGTGAATATTTTAATTGCATTTTCCATTAGTTTACTAAACGCAACAGTAATTATCAAAGAGAAATTAATCAGCAGCAGAATTTTCTTTCACGATATCTAAAACGATCTGACAATGCTAAAGTTGTTTACAAATTCTACGCCTGTAGAAACCTACTGGTTCTAACGATGTCATTAAACCAGAGTAGTTTTAAGAGTATTTCCGTCTAGAAATGAATTGCCCTGACGGTTGATCGATCAAGAGCGGGAAAGGTAAAATTTTACAAATATATGACGAGAGGGAAAAGTGCTTGAGAGAGGACTTCCCTATCAATACAAGTGCCTGACAGACGACTTTTCTATCAATCTCCTGGATTGTTTTGTTTCTCAAATCAACATAGTGCGTTATCATACAGTAGCACAGGTGATGTAGTTTTGTTGCTCGATTTTCTTACACTGCGAAAGAAAGGTGTCTCAGTTGTGGCAACAAATGCCAGCTGTGTTGCACACACCCTGGGGGCAGAATTCGTAGCCCAAAACACACTTTTGGAATTATCAGATGTAAAATATCATGTTCACGTTACCCTTTCCTCGAGTTTACGTCTTTTGGTGGGGCACAGCCTTTATTTCTTCTTAGGAAGTTGACAATAAAGGCAACAAAATACGTCACCAGTAACAGTACTGCATAGGAATGGTCGATGAGTGACCTGATGACGTTCAATAATAGTCACTCCATTGATTTTTGTTGTTTCGAATTAGAGCGTGCAGTACTCCTACACCAGACTTCTGAACTTTGCCTGTTGAATGCAAACATCGCATGATGGTTAAATAGTAATCTATCACATCTATCAGTAGTCGACACTTCCTTAATGTGGAAAATCATTCATGCCAGAACGATCTTTGTTGAAACACGAATATTTTTTTCTGGCGTATTTTTACCAAAAGCACTCGCTCCAAACACAGTTCAAATCTTTCTAGCTGCCTCCTCTGCATTCACCCCTCTGTTATACCAAAAGTAAACGTTTTGTTGCAGATGTTACACCTTTTTCCACTTGCGACTCAATTTTACAATGCTTAACTGTAGTTCATGATTTTCAAGTATGCAAAATCCAGTGCTTAACTGCAAGATGATAACTAGAACTTCAAATTCGAAAATGACAGTTGATACATACACTGACAGCGTGGCGCCGCGTTCACATGGGCGGCGCCGGATTTCAGGCGGCGGGTGGCGTCTGGCCGGTGGCCGGTAGCCGCTGCAGCGCGAGGAAACGCTCGAACGGAAGTTGTTATGATCGCGGCGCAGCCACGAGCTGTCCTGCGGAATTGTTTCTGGAATACTTGTCGTTGCTGGTGGGTAGAATGTTAAGCGTATTATTTCGATGCTCAATCAGAATCATAACTTTAGACCGAAATGTGGTAAAAAAAAATAGTTGGACACGAACAGGCGACCATAAGCTTAGAATGCATGACGATTACCATTTTTTCTTTTCTTTTTTTTTCTTATTGTTCATTATTGATCGTTGTGTTTGGTCGTTGCGGACGTCGCAGGACATCCTGTTCAAGTTCGGTGGTTGATCCTTCCACTCAGTTTTTTTATTACAGAGGCCAACCGGCTCTCTGACCGAACACGCTGAGCTACCGTGCCGGCTAGCACTAGACCACGGGCTCACACAATCCGAGAACATCTCGGAAGTAGACAACACTTCCTCCTAACGCATCCGCATCTTACAGTGTTGCCAGATTGTGCAGATGGCGGGTCAGTTTTATTGGCTACGTTAAGTGAATAGACTCGGACTTAGTCTCTGTGGCAGGCGGCCGGCGGTCAGTTTTTATGTCTAAAACTGTACTCCAATGTGTTTCATTCACGTATCTGTGTGGCGCTAAAGTGTGGTTATGGATAATACGTATGCTCAGATTGCGAATGTAACATAATAAGTAAAGAGAGGGAAATGAATTAGGCGTCCTTCGTCTTCTGTAACATCAAATATATTTTAGTTATTCTATCTTAAATGAACTGCGCAGAAAATCATTCACCAGAAGTAAATAACTTGTTAGCAACATCAGATGATATTAACAGCTTTCCGGCGCGGGTTAGCCGTGCTTTCAACGGCGTCATATCGCGGATCGCACGGTGCTTGCGCCGGCGGTGTTTTTATGTCTAAGGCTGTACACTTGAGATATTTCGTTTCCCATGAAATGGTGGCAGACGATGCTGTGGTGTCTTCGAAGCGCGAGCTTCGTCAGTGCAAGATATCTCATCACAGCTGAGCGTACGTTTTCTTCCTGCTGCTAGTCTAATGGACAATGGCAATACTGTAGACTACTTTTTTACAACTATGTGATCATCGATTTATGTTCGTGGGTGGTTTATAATTATGTTAGTAAAATCACTCGATATTTTTATGTCCTTTAAATTACATTTGCTTCATGATTCGTATTGAAGACGTAGGAAACGTATGTTATTTGGTCCAGGAAGCACGTTCCAACATAAATTGATGCTTACACTGACATTTATGTTGCGAATTAGTCGTCTTATCCATCACATGGATAACGAGGATGCTCCGTTTCGCTACAGTTGTTTCATAGCTAACAAGGGAACCTCCCTATAAGTTGGCGCAGTGGATAGGCCTTGAAAAACTGAACACAGATCAATCGAGAAAACAGGAAGAAGTTGTGTGGAACTATGAAAAAAAAAAGCAAAATATACAAACTGAGTAGTCGATGCGGACTGTGATGTCCTTAGGCTAGCTAGGTTTAAGTAGTTCTAGGTCTAGGGGCTGATGACATAAGCAGTTTGGTCGCATAGTTCTTGAAGCCATTTTTTGACCTTTCACGTAAATTTTCTTTACATAAACGGCCGTATCTTTAGATTGCGTTGACATAGAAGCTCACTTTTTTACACAACCAAGGGACCGGTTACCGCAAGAAGTGCGATACATTTCCGCTTATTATGTCTACCCGTTCTGGAGGTAAACGGGTTTGAAAGGTTGGGTAGACCGATAGACGGTCAAGAAAGTGAGACTAGTAGGGTTCCGTTTTTACCGGTTTAGGTGACGAAATCCTAACAACGAAAACAGCTACGACAGCTACTGAAGATGAGGGCCGCATAAATAACACCCCCTACTCTTTATTCGAAATGTTCTAGTTGTAGTCGATACATCAGCATATTAATCGTAGCTACGCTTTCGATCCAAATCACGTTTACAGGAATGCAAATAGAATCCATTTGCCTATACACGTTGTAATTCACATCCCAGTATTAATGCTACCGCGTTTTAGAAGTGCCAACATTCCCATTGCTAGCTAGCTTAAGAAACACTGAGGCTAATGAACGTTTTCTGGCTGTGGCGAGTCTAGTGGAGAATTCGAAACAGTGTAGAATATGTTTGGCAGCTATGTAGCCGTTTATTTCGTGAGGTGGTGCAGAATTATCCCACTAAATTTACCCTCTAATAAGAGTATTTTGTTATTTCGATAAACATCCCGAATGATTATCACATAAGCGGTGACATAAAGGAAGAAAATTCATGTTTTTGAGCCCAGAAAGCTCTATGGAACAGAATCTGTAGATCATTTTAGCATTTTCATTGCGAAATTGGTGGCTTATTCATGTCTGGGGTAATAATAGAGGGCTGTTTGCCTGGGTTGTCTGCTAGCGTAGTGAAAGGAAGGTCTCGTTTGTTTTCGGTTCTAATCTCGATGGAGGCAGGTAGAATATCAGTAAAGCAATTTTAAGAAATTATCGCGCCCTCAATACTTTTTATCGCTACCTTTATTCTGTACTGCCGCCCTGTGCATGTCAATATGACACTCTTGTAGAATTTCATACATGTTACTGCCTACTTTTTCCGCTTCTGTCAATAATGGAATTGACTTAAGTGTGGCACTGAATGATTTTTAACTGAATTTCGTTATGAATCTTCACGCATTGCTAAATTTGCACACTTTCATGGTAGGTCAGCAACGGTAATCCAGTATGACTGGTCTGAACGTTGACACAGACCGTTTCGCGGCCGAAAGCGGATAATATTTTGCTAATTCGTAACGATCCGGCGTTCTTTGTCTTACTAAAACAGTTATGTTATCTCGATAAGTTGAAATTCATTTTTATTGGTACAGTTCATTCCAATTAGCGTTTCTTCCTTCATTCTGTCTTATATTTACGTGTTGTATTTAACACACTAATCAGCATTAATATAGTCTTACAAATTATTGAAAACAGCCTAAAAAAGTTCAGATAGTTTGTCAATTTCACGCCTGTGCATAGTATGTTGGTAGCACTTCGTCGCCTTGCCGGTTATGCTGTGTAGCAGACTTTAAAGCCGTGCGGATCAGCATAACGAAAAGGCGAGGGGTCTCGCTCGTTTTGTCCACGACTGTACTTTCTGCAGAGGAGACAGCATCCACAGAAGAGGATACAACTTGAGGTACCTCTGGTACCGGTATCAAGGTACACGACTCTTGGGATCTCTTCCAACACACCTATTCACAGCAGCTGCCAATCGTTTGACAGTAGTAAGGGCGATTTTCTGCTGCTTACGGAAGTCAACCAACTCGTCCCCTGTTTAATAACGACATTGACAGTGGGCCTGCATTTTGGCTGGTTCAATGTATTACAAGACAGTAAAAAAATAACTTTAAATTAAACCTGCTGATTATCTTTTAATCTGTTTAGCTAAAAAGTTGCTAATTCACTATAAGAATTTAAGCAGATACACAAAACAGGATTTCTATTAAGGCAACACAAAAACCTGTGGTAAAAATTACTAGCTTCCTAAAACGTTTTGATATTACTTGTAGTTGTTAGCAAACACGAAAACAGTTAATTTACGATGAATGCAGATAACGTATAGGGCTACTCCTCTTTAAGGGAAAACTGATTGTAATAGAATATGTTAATTAGAAAATCTGCTACAGTAACTAAATCACAAACGCCGATTTGTTACAAAATGCTCGTAGACTTTGCAAAGAACCATGGTAGCTTCCGAAAATTCTGAAAAAACGCATGTTTATTTGTACTGATATACAATAAAATTCAGAAGTTTTGTATTCTTTGGCTGAATTCTGAACCAGAAACGCTGATTTGCTTCGAATTAAATAACGTATCCAAAACACTCGTACCCCTAACTTACGAAAATATTGTTTTGTTAGCGGCCGAAAATTCTGAAACTCTCTTACTTCTGACACGATTATACAATGAAATTAGAGAAATATTGTTTTGAACGAGGATAGGCCTACTGTCCACAAAAACTTTAAAACAAAATTTAGTTTAAGCATTCAATTGACAGTAACAGCATTAATTTATCGCCGCACTCGTGAATGTTCGAAATTTCAAATATATCACAATACAAGCGGGTACTGATACGATCGCCGCGCGGGATTAGCCGAGCGGTCTGAGGCGCTGCAGTCATGGACTGTGCGGCTGGCTGTGCGGCTTATCCTAGCGGAGGTTCGAGTCCTCCCTTGGGCATGGGTGTGTGTGTTTGTCCTTAGGATAATTTAGGTTAAGTAGTGTGTAAGCGTAGGGACTGATGAACTTAGTAGTTAAGTAAGTCCCATAAGATTTCAAACAAATTTGAGCATTGATACGATCAACGAAAGATTACGCAGAAGCGACGCGAACAGTAAAATATGCGAATCTTAAACTTTAAATTGACACACTATGTTGTACAAGGGAAAATTCCTATATCGACCCTTACACAGGGTGACACATGGACGGTTTTGAGCTGCGTAGTACTAGGGCGCGGTGGTGGGACGTGGTCGTGGTGGGGGTAGTTCTGATCCACATAAGACGCCATTTCATTTACTCAGTCACTATGGAACAGTGGGACTTGCAACGTCGAGTGTTTGTGTATGACAGTTTCGTGAAAAGTGGTGAGCGATTGTTTCGTGCGCGGTTTAATGTCGGTCGACATGGAGCTGTTCCGAGCCGTAACACAATCCTCAGATGGGTGGAAAACTTTAGATCAGCTGGAAACAAACTGGATAAGAAGCATTCTGGCCCGAGACACAGAGTAACGACACCAGAAAATGTTGAAAGGGTAAGGCAAGCGCCAGTCAGAAGCCCAGGACAGTCAGCTAGACGTCATGCTGGTGAGTTACGAATCAATCGTGAATCGGCTAGACGAATTTTGCATAAAGAATTAAAATTCCATTCCTACAAAATGCTCATTGTCCAACAACTAAAGGAATCTGATTTTGCTGTACGAGAAGACTTCGCTTACAGAATGCAAGTGATTTTGGGATCGAATAAAAACGAATTTTATTGATGAGCGGTGAAGCTCATTTGTATTTAAACTGGGCCGTGAATAAGCAAAACCTACGTTACTGGGCTCCAGAGCATCCACACCTTATCCACCAGTGTCCTCTACACTCAGAAAAAGTAACAGTCTGGTGTGCTCTTGGCTCTGTTGGCATTACTGGACCTTAGTTTTTTGAAGAGAACGGGGCCACAGTTAGTGTTAATTCGGTTCGCTACATTCGTATGCTTGAAATATTCTAGAAACCAGAACTAAGAAGACGACGAATCTCTTTAAAACAAATTTGGTTCCAGTAGGATGGGGCAACATCGGACGCTGCAAACACTTCAATGACGGTTCTTAGACGCATGTTTCCTGGCCGGATTATCTCACGTTTTGGCAATGTTCGTTGTCCTCCCAGGTCTCCCGACTTGTCAGTATGTGACTTCTTTCTGTGGAGGTACCTTAAGAACTGTGTCTATAACCACCAACCACGAAATTTGGACGAGTTGAAGAATGCAGTCATTCCAGAAATTGCTGCCATCCCTGCAGAGATTTCAGTCCGTGTGGTGGAGGATTTTGAGAAGAGACTTGAGTCCTGCAATCGAAATGATGGACATCATCTTGACGACATTATTTTTCACAAATAATTTTATTATCTAAAATGGCAAATAATGAGCTTTGATTTTGTGTAAATAAACATGCATTAATTTTAAAGTTCGCTGAGTATTACTTCATTAAAAACCGTCCGTCTCCCGTGTGTCACCCTGTATATAAATAAACGTGCGTATTGCAGGGATTTTTCAGTTAGCTGGTTCTGTGCAGTCTTCTACACTGGCGTGTCGAAGAAGAACACTGCAGCCTAAGTTTATCTCCATCAAAATCGCTAAAATGTACAGCACCAACAAAGCACATCTCCTACCTATTGCAGCTAACGATGCTGCTTACTTGAGGGACGACATCAATACTGTCCAACTAACTTTTGATACACTCTGTGTGTGTGTGTTGTGTGTCCTGAACTTGCAGGTGTGAGTGGAGGCCAAGAGCGCCACGCTGTTCCTCCAAGTGTAGCTACAACCGTGGAACATTAGACATAACGGATCAGGTGGGCGTCAGTTGTTAGTCCTTGTCGTCGTCACTTCGCGCCGAACGGGTAGCGCAGTACGCTGTACGAGCCCAGCAGGTCGCAGGTCGGTATGTATGAGTGGAGCTGTGCGTCTGACGTTTGGCGGCTGGATGTTCAGCTCGAACTACACTCCTGGAAATTGAAATAAGAACACCGTGAATTCATTGTCCCAGGAAGGGGAAACTTTATTGACACATTCCTGGGGTCAGATACATCACATGATCACACTGACAGAACCACAGGCACATAGACACAGACAACAGAGCATGCACAATGTCGGCACTAGTACAGTGTATATCTACCTTTCGCAGCAATGCAGGCTGCTAGTCTCCCATGGAGACGATCGTAGAGATGCTGGATGTAGTCCTGTGGAACGGCTTGCCATGCCATTTCCACCTGGCGCCTCAGTTGGACCAGCGTTCGTGCTGGACGTGCAGACCGCGTGAGACGACGCTTCATCCAGTCCCAAACATGCTCAATGGGGGACAGATCCGGAGATATTGCTGGTCAGGGTAGTTGACTTACACCTTCTAGAGCACGTTGGGTGGCACGGGATACATGCGGACGTGCATTGTCCTGTTCGAACAGCAAGTTCCCTTGCCGGTCTAGGAATGGTAGAACGATGGGTTCGATGACGGTTTGGATGTACCGTGCACTATTCAGTGTCCCCTCGACGATCACCAGTGGTGTACGGCCAGTGTAGGAGATCGCTCCCTACACCATGATGCCGGGTGTTGGCCCTGTGTGCCTCGGTCGTATGCAGTGCTGATTGTGGCGCTCACCTGCACGGCGCCAAACACGCATACGACCATCATTGGCACCAAGGCAGAAGCGACTCTCATCGCTGAAGACGACACGTCTCCATTCGTCCCTCCATTCATGCCTGTCGCGACACCACTGGAGGCGGGCTGCACGATGTTGGGGCGTGAGCGGAAGACGGCCTAACGGTGTGCGGGACCGTAGCCCAGCTTCATGGAGACGGTTGCGAATGGTCCTCGCCGATACCCCAGGAGCAACAGTGTCCCTAATTTGCTGGGAAGTGGCGGTGCGGTCCCCTACGGCACTGCGTAGGATCCTACGGTCTTGGCGTGCATCCGTGCGTCGCTGCGGTCCGGTCCCAGGTCGACGGGCACGTGCACCTTCCGCCGACCACTGGCGACAACATCGATGTACTGTGGAGACCTCACGCCCCACGTGTTGAGCAATTCGGCGGTACGTCCACCCGGCCTCCCGCATGCCCACTATACGCCCTCGCTCAAAGTCCGTCAACTGCACATACGGTTCACGTCCACGCTGTCGCGGCATGCTACCAGTGTTAAAGACTGCGATGGAGCTCCGTATGCCACGGCAAACTGGCTGACACTGACGGCGGCGGTGCACAAATGCTGCGCAGCTAGCGCCATTCGACGGCCAACACCGCGGTTCCTGGTGTGTCCGCTGTGCCGTGCGTGTGATCATTGCTTGTACAGCCCTCTCGCAGTGTCCGGAGCAAGTATGGTGGGTCTGACACACCGGTGTCAATGTGTTCTTTTTTCCATTTCCAGGAGTGTATTTGCATGACGTCGGGCGGAAGCATAATGTGGTTTGTGTTGCGCGCGCCATCTGTGGCGTCTGACCATAACTACGTTCCTCCTTTCTGGAGACTGGCCTTGCTGAGAAGCCTCTCTGTATACAGTTGCGCACCATACCGTACCTGCCGGAGAATACAGTACAGCCAAAGAAACAAGCATTCATTTTCTGGGAAATGCGCCGCGGACAAAGTAATTTTGTTGGTTTCGGCTCGTTTTGGGACACCAAAACAGCTGACTGCGCTTAGTATCCGGCTCGTACAAATTCGTCTGGTATTCCCGATGTTATACACGAATCCTTCATTTCCCCGGTCAAATTTCTACGAGCCTTTTTCTGTTCTTCCTTCAAATTGTGTGAAATCCACGCTCATGTAAAATCGAATGTCCTGCAGTCTTCGTCGTGCCTAACGAAGACTCCCTCTCAAGGTAACTCAAATGCCGATCCTTTTCAACCACATTGCGCACAGTATCGAAGAATTTTAGTACAACAGCCGATTTCGGTCGACACTCACGAAATTCATCTTTTACGGAAGCAAGAGAACTGCGAAATTCTGCAAACCGACTGGAAACAGTGTTTTCCGAAGTTTACTGTTTAGCAAAGGAGTCGCTGCATTACAGTTAGAGTTTTATGAAAATCTAAAAAAAGTAATCCAACCATACTCCTCACGGGAAATTTCCATTTTTTTCACGATTCCGTTTCTTTACAAGCTCACTATAAACAAACTACTCGGCCACTTACTAAAGTTCCATTCTTTTAACAATAAAAAATGTTGATTTTTAAGAGAATAGTACTGTTACATCACAACAGAGCCATTCGTTAGTCTTTCCTAAAAACATAAAAGTAGATCCTTAAACCTTTGTGTCAAGTGGTAATTCCCCTGTTTGCTATGCTGGGTGCCTGGAAGCTAAATGATGCTGAATCTCAGAAATGACAGTGTTAATAAATGTCAGCGTAATTTTCTAATATGAACATATACGATTTTGTTGGTCAAATGTTCGAACGGAGCGAAAACAAAACTCCCTAGAAACTACGCAACAGATTTTTGTTCCAATTTTCGTACCCAAACGAAGAATGGACAAATGGAGTATCAAACTGACCAGCGTTAGGCCTACTGTGTAAAGAAATATTTAATTGCTATAAATTGATCTGGGTAATTAAGAAAACTTAATTAGTGATATCAGGGAAATTTTTGTCCATATATTCATAGCCAAGAGAGGAGTCGAAAATAGATAAATGCGATATCAAGCTGACCAACATGAGGTCTCATTTTGCAAAAAGATTTAATAGCTTGGAATTAATCGGAGTAATTAAGAAAAACTTAATTTGTGATTTGAGAGAAAATTTTTGTACGAATTTTCATAGCCGTCGAAGAGTGGGCAATGTGTAAACGGGCTACCAAATTGACCAACATGAGATCTTGTTCAGCAGAAAAGCCAACACAGTAATTAAGAAAAACTTAACTAATTATTTCCAGGAAAACTGAATAAATTCACAAACAGCTGCTGCTAGCAATGTAAATTATGATTCAAAAAGGTCGTCTCTTTAAGAGCTACCTATTTTGTGCATAAAATTACTTTGTTGTGCTATTCAAATGCCAACAAAATATTTTGAAAAATCTTGAAAAAAGGAAAATATGGTGAAATGTTATATGAAATTGTTTGCTTAAAAGGAAGGCTGAAGTAGTTAAAGAAACATTTAACACCCCATTGAATGATCCTCGAAATCATGTACAGCAAAAGATATGCCACACAACGGCAGGCTGCACGGTCTGCACAACCAGACCAATATCCTCTAGTGCTCTTTAAAATTCTAGATTAATCATTGAACTTCACATTGTCAATCGGCACCTCATATGTTGCAAGTGATTTCGAGCGCCATTCAAAAGTGTGCCAAATGTTTCCTTAATCCATTTTATTTCTTACTCTTAGACAAATCAGACAAATCATTTCACACAGTTGATAAGTTATATATATATACTAGAAGCAAAAAAGTCTCAGTAAACATAGAGTCGAAAATGCATACCTTAGGAGCTACGAGAAATTTTTCATATTCGATAGGCCTACTGTGAAGCAAATCTCTTCTACTGCAAGCTCTTTGCGTTCAACATTTTGGGAAGTAGTACTATAGACCAAAACAAGAAAAAATTGTCCAGTAAACATTTGCTCTAAAATGCATCTTAGCACAACAACGTTTTTACGTCTGGCTACCATACATCTAACAGCCAGAATGAAAAACGTTTATCACAACAATGCTGTAATACTGAAAACGAATATTAACTGGTCATTGTTGGTCAATTAAAGGGTTTCGCTTTAGTCCACCAGTCTTAAATTGTAGCCAACATAGCTTAAAAAAAAAAACAAAATAAAAGCAACTGTTGGAATTAATGCAGCTTGATTCAGTCATACTAGAGGACAAAATACTATTTGTTGCATCTGCTACTTTTCAGCGCTCTTTCTGAAGGTGTTAAAATGCGTTTGAACACAATCTTATTGCAGCAGTGTGTAGAGCGGGTAATAAAATGCGTTTTGTAAAGTTGCTCCAACACGTGCCTTTTCTATTCCACGTTTCACTTATGCGCGGTCAACATACCGCACACACTCGTTTAAAACATTAACTGAATTATTATGAATAACCACGAAACAGTTTCCAGTTCTACAGAGCGTGTTGACTTATGGTCGGTTTCGACCGACTACGGTCAGTATCGAGTAACGAATGTCCCCAACTTCTATGTGGCAAACGACACATTCGATGTCAGAGCAATGATGACGAGAGGTGTTTCTAGGAGAGAAACAGCCTGACAGACAAATGACGAAATTCCCGACGCGAGAATGAGGAAGATACCGGACGAATGAAGGAAATGCAGCAAATGCACAAACTATCACTGGCTGCAAATTGCAGACATAGTGCTCTCAATCGAGCAGACGCTTCTTACAAAAATATAAATGAAATTAAGAAATTTTATTCTGTAAATTAATCTCTTTTTCGTGTGCTGTACTTAAAAGGTTGGTTTAAATATTAACATAACAAATCCTTTCCGAGAAGGGTTTTGGCCGGCCTGAGTGGCCGTGCGGTTCTAGGCGCTACAGTCTGGAGCCGAGCGACCGCTATGGTCGCAGGTTCGAATCCTGCCTCGGGCATGGATGTGTGTGATGTCCTTAGGTTAGTTAGGTTTAATTAGTTCTAAGTTCTAGGCGACTGATGATCTCAGCAGTTGAGTCGCATAGTGCTCAGAGCCATTTGAACCATTTGAACCGAGAAGGGTTTTATTCAAGAAATCAAACAAATACACAAAAGTTATTAAGTGGTAAGTAGCACTGGACTGGCACGTCTCATGTTTTAATGTCATAACGTACTTTATTCCGTGATTGCGGAAATTAGGACGACAATTAAAATCTTGAATGAGATTTTCACTCTGCAGCGGAGTGTGCGCTGATATGAAACTTCCTGGCAGATTAAAACTGTGTGCCCGACCGAGACTCGAACTCGGGACCTTTGCCTTTCGCGGGCAAGTGCTCTACCAACTGAGCTACCGAAGCACGACTCACGCCCGGCTGTGAGGCCGGGCGTGAGTCGTGCTTCGGTAGCTCAGTTGGTAGAGCACTTGCCCGCGAAAGGCAAAGGTCCCGAGTTCGAGTCTCGGTCGGGCACACAGTTTTAATCTGCCAGGAAGTTTCATATCAGCGCACACTCCGCTGCAGAGTGAAAATCTCATTCTGGAAACATCCCCCAGGCTGTGGCTAAGCCATGTCTCCGCAATATCCTTTCTTTCAGGAGTGCTAGTTCTGCAAGGTTCGCAGAAGAGCTTCTGTAAAGTTTGGAAGGTAGGAGACGAGATACTGGCAGAAGTAAAGCTGTGAGGCCGGGCGTGAGTCGTGCTTCGGTAGCTCAGTTGGTAGAGCACTTGCCCGCGAAAGGCAAAGGTCCCGAGTTCGAGTCTCGGTCGGGCACACAGTTTTAATCTGCCAGGAAGTTTCATATCAGCGCACACTCCGCTGCAGAGTGAAAATCTCATTCTGGAAACATCCCCCAGGCTGTGGCTAAGCCATGTCTCCGCAATATCCTTTCTTTCAGGAGTGCTAGTTCTGCAAGGTTCGCAGAAGAGCTTCTGTAAAGTTTGGAAGGTAGGAGACGAGATACTGGCAGAAGTAAAGCTGCGAGGCCGGGCGTGAGTCGTGCTTCGGTAGCTCAGTTGGTAGAGCACTTGCCCGCGAAAGGCAAAGGTCCCGAGTTCGAGTCTCGGTCGGGCACACAGTTTTAATCTGCCAGGAAGTTTCAATTAAAATCTTACTGCTCTCTACCTGTATTGGGCTTGTTGGGTGAAAATCTTTCTGTAGTTTTCGTGAATGGAGACTCCCAGACCGAGGCACCGCCTGAGAATCCCTTTATCCACAACGGAGCAAAGTCCCGTTCAGAGTCAGGAGCGTACAACCTTTGCGGCTTAAGGGTCAGGCATTGCTAAGTCCGGTGTGGCCGAGCGTGTAAGGCGCTCGCCGAGGCATTGTCTGAGTCTTTCGCACCGCCAGCATTGAAACTCAGAAGAAGCCAACGTACCGTATTTCGCACTAGGCAGGAACGGAAGACTTGCGAGAAAATCAGGTAACGTAGCAGCAGAGCACTTCAGTTTGTCCGATTCGCCGAGCTTAGAGAGCCGGCGCAGCCAGGTGTAACTGTTTGACGTAAGAAGTTTGTTTTCAAGTTGGAAAGTCCTTCTCAGAAGCGAGTGATGTGAGGTGGAAAGTACCTTGTAGAACCGTGAGAAACGGCGAGGCCCAAGTCTTCGTATTGGTCAATCCGGTCAGATTGTTGACAATTCAGAATGAGACTCCTTACTGGTTAACAGAAATAGTTTGGGAGCCCTGGTTTCCAGAAAGTTCCAAACGTGGAGTCAGCGCATTGGCCAGAGAGACAACTCGATAGCAGAGAAGGGTTCGTCAAGAAGACTTATTCATAACGGAGTCCTTCCATACACTGGGAAGAAAACGGTTCCTGGAGATTTGCTATGACCGCGAATTTGTAATCAGAAAATGTTTAAATAAAAACTGCAAGAAGTAAATTAATATTGTGTAAACCCCACGAACACGTTTTACTTC